>NW_026947484.1:194815481-195443814 GCF_034190915.1 Cavia porcellus | reverse complement strand
GCTGAGAGCTATGAGCGCATTCACCGCAGTAACCTGGTTGGAATGGGAGTGATCCCCCTAGAGTATCTCCCTGGTGAAAATGCAGACTCGCTAGGACTCACAGGGCAGGAACGGTACACTATCATCATTCCAGAAAACCTGACACCACAAATGAAAGTCCAGATCAAGGTAAGTCTACCTTGTCCATGCTAGCTCCTCTTCCAAAGGGTCCTTTGCTTGAAATCAAGCTTGCTAAAAGGAAATCAGTGGGATCTGGGAGAAAAAAATTAAAACTCAGTAGAACTCCATTCAACTTGGAATCCTATTAGCACAACACAATGAGGATGATGCATTTTGATTTATTATTTACCCATACGGTGATCATCAGTGCCAGTGTTAATTCCTGTCCCCAGCCAGCCTGTCTCCTGTTTCTCTAGTCCCACTCAGCCCAGAGAAGAGTAAGGAAAGTTCAGGAAACTGACATTTTCATATTAGCTAAAAACTCTCTTGTTATGAAAATGTGACCAACATGCACATTAGCCCCTCCTTATGCTTCATTCCGGATCCAGGGGTAGAAATTACAGGTTGCTAGATGAGAAAAGAATGAAATGTCATGCACCAGGCTCTGGGGTGACATTGCATACAGGCACTGGCAGCTACTGAAGTCTGTGTTCTGGCGAGTGCTGGGCCACTGCACTCGGTGCAGTGGTGACACTTCTGTTCCCAAACACTGCTGTCCCCAGGGAGAAGGTGTAGAAAATAACATCATCTTTTAATCATTGGCTGCTGTACTCAGAACCAGTTTCTCTCCAGGTGTCTCTCACCTCCATCATTCGTACCTGACCTCCCCGAGGGCTTATCAGAAGGAGGTTCTGATCCTGTGCACTGGGCTAGGGCTGAGGCTGCCTGTCCGCATGTGGAGCTCACGCTGCTAGTGTGTGCGCCAGAGGAGCAGCCAGGCAGAATCACCCAAGACAAGGTGTCTCACCGCCTCCCTCATCAGTTCTTTGCTGCTTTGTCATTGCAGCTAGATACTGGGAAGACCCTCCAGGCTATAATGAGGTTTGACACTGACGTGGAGCTCACTTATTTCCACAACGGGGGCATCCTCAACTATATGATCCGCAAGATGGCCAAGTAGCCTGTTTCCTAGAGAGCTGCATTTGGGGCTGCCCCAGGGAGCACCAGCCAGCACTCAGCCAAGACCAGATGAAGAAGCTGCCCTTCCTCTACTCAGGATGTTGCCTTGGACACAGCTGCGGAGTACTGCTGTTTGGGTGCCATCCCTGAAGGCCTGAAGCCAGAAGTTTCTGTGTTCTCTGTCTTTGTTAAATTGTTTTATCTTTTTCAGAATTTGGAAGCTAGAATTGTGGGAAGATCAGTAGTGCCAGAAAGAGAGCTGGCTTGTCTTTGAAGTTACTGATCACGGGATATTGATTTTTCATTCTTACCTATTAATTAAACTTCAGATGAACACTAGCAAGTAATTTCAGAAGCATTTCTCACCCTTTTTATTGTTTTTCTATGTTATCCTCTGCTCAATGATACCCTTCCCTTGAGGGCCTTTTCCTTTGTATATTTTATCTCTATTAACTGATATAGGTAAGTAATAACTTTTTCACACTTAAATCATAATACTGATTATGATTTCCCCCTTCAGGATGAATAATCCAAACACCTGGCAGTCAGGTCCTATATTGAAATTTTTTTATTATGTACATTATAGTAGATCAACATAAAACGAAAAATGTTTTTATCTTCAAAAATTTTTTCCAGAAAATACTTCATCAAAGGGAAACTTTTTGGAGGTGGTTTGGGATAAAAACAGAATATTTCTAATTTGAATAAGATTAAATATATTTTCATGGAAATGTTGTTGCACTTGGAATTGAGATTCGCTGGGTGTGTGGCCATCGTTTTGTGTATTACAGCATAAGATCCTGAAGCCTGGATGACCTCCACGTTCTCCTGTTTCTGCAGCCACTTTGGAACTGTGTAGGTGGAATGAAAGTGCTGAAGAACTAACATATTACCTGCCTCTGGTGGGAATAACAGATAAGGAAGAGTAATCTAAGAGCAGTAGCAAGGAAGTATATATGGTGCACAGATCCTAGCCTTTTTGTGTTCTGAAGTTGAGTTGCTCATTTCCACCATTAAAGTCCTTTAGGGCATGTCTTCATCTGCTCTGGCTGCCATAACAAAATACCACAGGCTGAATGGCTTAATCAACAAAAATTTATTGTCTCATGATCCAGAGCCTGAAAGTCCAAGTCAAGTTTCTAGCTGTTTCAGTTTCTGGAGAGGACTCTCTCCAGGCTTGTAGATGACTTTTCCTTTATACATGTAACAGAAGAGGAAAATAGTGAAACAACTAGCTTTCTTATGTCTTTTCTTAGAAGGACGTTAATTGTGTAGGATAAGGATCTCATCCTTATGACCTCATTTGACCATGACATTTTTTCTGTATATTATTTTAGGAGTTAAGGCTTTAACATAGAACTTTTTGGAGGACACATTCAGTGCATAACTTGGCACCTTATAAGGTTAATTTTTTTGCAGTGATTATTTTAAACTTACGTTTTAATATAAAGTTAACAGCAGTAGGGCCAGGGATATAGCTCAGTGGCTTGGTGCCTGCCTGGCAAGGATGAGGTCCTGAGTCCCAGTACCAGAATAAATAAATGAGTAAATAAATATGATCTCCCATAATAAGATTAGCAACACAGAGAGCGGAAAAGTATTAGTTCCACTGTACACATTAGAAAAGTTCAATAATGAGTCATTGTAATAAATGGAAAGTACCAGAACGTCAAAGCTGATTTTCTTAATCTCAAACTAGACACTTTTCTAAATTTCTAAAATTAACATCTGAAATGGATCTTAGCAGTTTGTAGATCATGCACAAATCCCTTTATATTTCTTTATGTCTTTCCCTATAATTTTATACAGCGATCAGCCTAAGTACCATCATTGCTACTCTCCTCTTGACCTTGAGCTGCTATGAGCTCCTCTCTAGTGCCCTAGGCGCACTAACTGTGTGTGAGGACCAGAGAGCTAAGGATGGCAGCCTGGCACCGGATGCTATGGTGTCAGCCTTGCATTCAACTCAACCAGCACTTCTGTTATGGAACTAAATGGAATTTGATGTTGCTTTTTTGCTTTGTATCTGTTAATTTTTTCAGCACATAAAAATTGTGTGTATTCACTATATACACCGCGTTTGGAAATAGTCGTAGAATACCTGAATTGAGCTAATTAACGTATATTACATACTTTTGTGGTGAGGTTTCAAGAATATATTATTAACTGTGATCACATTGTACAATAGATCTCTTGAATTTATTCCTCCTAAATGAAAATTTACATCTTTAAACATCTCACTAATACTCCCCCAGTCCTTGGTAGTTACTGTTCTACTTTCTGCTTCTGTGTGAGTAACTTTTTAGATTTCACTTATAAGATCTGCAGTATTTGTTTTTGTGTACCTGGCTTATTCTGATATCCTCCAGGTTCACCCATATTGTCACAAAACACAAGATTTTGTTCTCTAAGGTTGGATCATCTTCCACTGTTTGAGTGCCACATTTGCTTTACCCTTTAATCCACTGATGGGATTTAGGTTGATTCCTTGTCTTAGGTATTGTAAATAATGTTGCTGTATGTGAGAGCAGCTGTCTCTTCACCATACAAGTTTCATGTCTTTAGATGTACTTTTAGGTGTGGGATTTTTGGATCATACAGTGTTTTTAGTTTTCTGAGGACCTTGTACTGTTTTTCATAATAGTGGTACTAATTAACATTCTCGCCCACATTGTATAAGCATCCCTTTTTCTCCACCAGCACTTTTTGTTGTTGTTTTGCTGAGACAGAGTCTCAGCAATTGTAGCCCAGCCTTGTCTTGAACTCCCAGTGATTCTCCTGCTTAAACCACCCAAGCACTGGGATTACAACAGGCATGAGCCAGCATGCCCAGTTTACTGACACTTAGCTTTCACCTTTTTCATACTGGCTGTTCTAACAGATAGGAGGTGACATTTGGCTTTAATTTTTAGTTCTGTGATGATGAGTGAAATTGAGCATTTTTTCATATACATGTTAGCCTCAAAATGCCTGTTCAGGTCTTTTGTCCAGTTTTAACTAAATTATTTGACATTTTGTTGTCATTTTGTAAAAGTTTTTTTATATTCTGGGTATTAGCCCATTTGTCGAATAAAGATATGGTTTGCAAGTATTCTCTCTCATTCTGTAAGTTCTCTTCATTCTATTTCTGTGGCTGTAGAAACTTTTTATTTTGACACAATCATATTTGTTTTCATTTTTATTGCTTGTATTTTTGAGCCATATGCAAAAAATCGTAACTTTGATCATTGTCATGGAGTTTCTCCCCTAAGTTTTCATCTAGTACATTTCCTGTGTTGGGTCTTATGTTTAAGTCTTTAATTCACTTTGAGTTGATTACTGTGTACGCTACAAAGTGAGTCAAATTCAGTTCTTTTGCATGTGAGTATTTACTGAAAAAACTATCCTTTCTCCTGTAGCTCTCATAAAAAATCAGTTGCTTATGCATATATAGGTTCTTTTGTGGAATCTCTGTTCTTTTCCCTTGGTCTGTGTCTGTTTTTGTGCTGCTTCTATTGTGTTTTGATTGCTAGAGCTCTGTAGTATATTTTGAAGTCAGGCAATGTTTCCAGATTTGTTCTTTTTGCTTAAGATGGCTTTTATATTTGAAGTCTGTTGTTGTAGTACACAAATTTTAAGGTTGATTTTGTTTCTATTAAAAAAATGTCATTGGATATTTGACAAAGGGTGTATTGAATCTGTACATCACCTTGGAAAGTATGGACATTTTAATATTCTTTCCTTTGTGTGTACAGGAACAGTTGTTTCTTTTTTTATACTCTTAAATTTCATCAATGGCTTGTGGTTTTCAGAGTATAGATCTTTTACTTCCATAATTAAATTGATTCCTAGGCATTATTTGTACCTATTATGAATGAGACTGTTTTCTTGATTTCTTTTTCATATGGTCTCATTTTTAAATGTATGGACATGCCATTGATTTTTTGTGTTCTATATCTTTACTGACTATATTCTGACAGTTTTTTGGTGAATTTCATAGAGTATTCCATATATAAAATTATGTTAATTATGTTTTAGAATCGTGTTACAAACAAAGACAATTTGACTATTTTAATTTAGCCCTTTTATTTCTCTTGCCTAGTTGTTCTAGCTAAGACTTCTAACGCTATCTTTTTTTTTTCTTTTTCTTTTTTTTTTTTTAATTTAAGAGGAAAAAGAGAAAAACACAAAACAAACCAAAGCGGCGTAAGGGTACACGCAATACAGAACTACAAAACAAAACAAAACAAAACAAAAAAACATAACAGTAAGAAATCACCTGCTAGTAGATTACACACTATCTTCTTGAAAATAGTTCCTCAAATCACAGTATCAAAGAACACAAGGTGGACATTCAAACAGGGAGACTGCAAACAGCTGTGTTCAATGTTCCAAAAACATTGATAAAGTCAGCTATTTAACACCCCCAAACACACTTGCTGTTATATCCGTTAGAGCTCTTTTTCTTTTTTTTTTTTCCCTCTCTTTTTTACAACAAAATTTACACATCTTGGATTTTATTACTCCTTAGTGCTTATGACTTTCTTTGGGGGCGGGGGGAGAATACAGTCAAATATGGCAAAACAAAGCTGTCAGTCAATACCAAGGATAGACATAGCACATGGTGTAGAACAGAGTACAAGTTTATCAACAATGGTTATCAACGTTGTCCCTTGTTTCCTTAAAAAGAATTGTCTATCTTATTAGATATTATAAAGTTGAACAAAACAGTAGAGAACAAGACCAACAAAACTTAGGCATTGTAAACATTACAGGACTTCCAAAGAAGACAATAGTCAAACCAGAATGGGTATCTTAGTGAATCGTATTGTCT
Organism: Cavia porcellus; assembly: GCF_034190915.1. NCBI lineage: Eukaryota > Metazoa > Chordata > Mammalia > Rodentia > Caviidae > Cavia > Cavia porcellus. Next base: position 195,437,882 of record NW_026947484.1, on the reverse strand, counting down.
TCAAAGTAGTTGCCTATTTCTTCAAACTTGATACTATCATATAGAATGGAACAGAGTCTAATCAGTCAAAACAAGATCGTGGGAGTACTACAGGACTTCAAAACAAGTCAATAGGAAATCGAAAAGAGTTACTATTTATATATCCTAATTTTTTTGAATTTTTTCTTTAATTAAGACAAACAAATGACTAATTTTTTTTGAAACAATAAGGGGGAGATTGAGATAAAACAGGACATAACAATATAACAATAGAGGTCACAGCATGACTGTTTCAACAACCTAGTACTTCACCACCTTATAACCTGACTTAATAGTAGCTACCATAGTGTCTTTTTCCTTGAAATATTTGGATAAAACTTCATATACTCTAGCTTCAAATATTTTCATATCAAGAAGCCCAGAATAAAGCCTTTCTAATTAATAAGTGAAAACTTTATAAGGCTTCAAGGCCACCTAATGGGGAATCATGATTACCACATATTTTTATATATTTGAATCATTATTTACATTAGGGAAACTATTCGGTATTCACACATGCGAGATTGATTTATTTCACTAATGAGTATGGTCTCAAGCTGCGTCCATTTATTGATAAATATCTCAATGTGATCCTTCTTTATAGCTGAATAATACTCCATTGTATAGAAATACCACAACTTTTTTATCCATTCCTCAGTTGATGGGCACTTGGGTTGTTTCCAAGATCTGGCGATTACAAATTGTGCTGCTATAAACATAGGTGCACATATATCACTGTGGTATGATGCTTTCAGTTCTTCTGGGAATATGCCTAGAAGTGGAATAGCTGGAATAAATGGGATTTCCAGTCCCAACTTTTTGAGAAATCTCCAGACAGATCTCCACAAAGGCTGTACCAGTCTACACTCCCACCAGCAGTGCAGGAGAGTTCCTTTTTCCCCACAGCCTCTCCAGCATTTGTTGTCGGTTTTCTTGATCCTGGCCATTCTTTCAGGAGTGAGATGGTATCTCAGTGTGGTTTTAATTTGCATTTCTCTAATGACCAATGATGATGAGCATTTTTTCATGTATTTATTTGCCATTTGCATTTCTTCATCTGAGAATTGCATATTCATCTCAGATGCCCATTTTTGGATTGGATCTTTGAATTTCGGAGGTCTGAGTTTCTTTAATTCTTTATATGTTTTAGACAAGAGGCCCTTGTCTGAGAGAGAGTTCACTAAAATCTTTTCCCAGTTTGTGGGTTTTCTTTTCACTATGCTGGAGATTTCTTTTGACATGCAGAAACTTTTTAATAAGAAGTGGTCCCAGTTATTGATTCTGGGAAGTATTTCCCGTGCGGTTTGAGTCCTGTTCATGAATTCTTTACCTACTCCTATGTCTCCAAGGTTTCTACCTATTTTGTCTTCCAATAGATTTAGTGTTTCTGTTTTAATATTCAGATCTTTGATCCATTTAGATTTTAATTTAGTACATGGTGATAGACATGGGTCTAGCTTTAGTTTTCGGCAAATGGAGAGCCAGTTTTTCCAGCACCATTTATTAAAGAGACTGTCGTTCTTCCAGTGAACCTGCTTGGCTCCTTTATCAAAAATAAGGTGGTTGAGTGTGTTCGTAGTTGTGGTTGTATCTTCTAATCTATTCCACTGATCTTCAGCTCTGTTTTGATTCCAATACCATGTTGATTTTACTACTGTTGCTTTGTAGTATAACTTCAAGTCAGGGATTGTGATGCCTCCTGCTTTGTCTTTGCTGCTTAGAATTGCCTTTGCGATTCTAGGTCTCTTCTGGTTCCAGATGAAATTTAGGAGTGATTTCTCTAGATCTATAAGGTATGTTGATGGTATTTCTATTGGGATTGCATTGAATCTGTATAACAGTTTTGGGAGAATGGCCATTTTCACAATGTTTGTTCTTCCTATCCATGAGCAAGGGATGTCTTTCCATTTTCTGAGATCATCTTCAATTTCCTTTTTCAGTGTATTATAATTTTCACTGTATAAGTCTTTCACTTCTTTCGTAAGAGTAATTCCTAAATATTTCATTTTTTTGCTTGCTAATGTGAATAGTCCAGTTTCTCTTATTTCCCTCTCTGTAATTTTGTTGTTCGTGTATAGGAATGCTATTGATTTCTGAGTATTGATTTTGTATCCAGCCACATTACTGAATTTATTTATTGTATCTAAGAGTATTTCAATGGAGTTTAGGGGGTCTTCTATGTAGAGTATCATGTCATCTGCAAACAATGATAATTTAACTTCTTCTTTTCCTATCTTTACCCCTTTTATTTCTCTTTCTTGCCTAATTGCTCTGGCTAGTACTTTCAGTACTATATTAAATAGGAGTGGTGATAAAGGACATCCTTGTCTTGTACCCGATTTTAAAGTAAAGGCTTTCAATTTTTGGCCATTTAGTATGATGCTGGCTGTTGGTTTGTCATAAATGGCCTTTATTATATTGAGGTAAAGACCATTTATTCCAATTTTCTGTAAAGTTCTTATCATGAATAAGTGTTGGACCTTATCGAAGGCTTTTTCTGCATCTATAGAGATGATCATGTGATTCTTATTTTTGGCTTTATTGATATGGTGGATTACATTTATTGATTTGCGTATGTTGAACCATCCTTGCATTCCTGGGATGAATCCCACTTGGTCATGGTGTATAATCTTCTTGATGATTTGCTGGATCCTATTTGCCAATATTTTATTGAGGATTTTTGCATCTGTGTTCATTAGGGAGATCGGTCTATAGTTCTCTTTTATAGTTGGGTCTTTCTCAGGTTTTGGTACTAGAGTAATATTTGCTTCCAGGAATGACTTAGGAAGGATTGCTTCCCTTTCAATTTCATTGAATAGTTTGAGGAGTGTCGGCATTAGGTCTTCTTTATATTTCTTGTAGAATTCTGCAGTGAATCCATCTGGGCCTGGGCTCTTCTTGGTGGGCAAGGACCCAATTACATTCTCAATTTCATTAGCAGAGATTGGGTTATTCAACAGTTTTATATCCTCTTGATCTAGCTTTGGTACTTCATATGCTTCTAAGAATCTGTCTATTTCTTCTGTGTTATCAAACTTTTGAGAGTAGAGGTTTTCGAAATAGGTGTTGATGATCCTCTGTATTTCTATTGGGTCTGTAGTGATTTCTCCTTTTTCATTTCTTATTGCATGAATTTGAGCTTTTTCTTTCCTTTTTTTAATAAGGTTGGCTAGGGGCTTATCGATTTTATTTATTCTTTAAAAGAACCAACTCTTTGATTCATTGATTCTTTGGATTGTTTTCTTAGTCTCTATTGCATTGATTTCTGCTCTGATTTTTATAATTTCCTCTCTTCTTTTGGCTTTGGGCTTGACTTGCTCTTCTTTTTCTAGCTGTTTGAGGTGTAGCATCAAGTTATTTATTTGTATTCGTTCTGTTTTCCTGATGTGGGAACTCAGTGCAATAAATTTTCCTCTCAGAACGGCTTTCATTGCATCCCACAGATTCCGGTAAGTTGTATCTGCATTTTCATTTTCTTTTAGGTATTGTTTAATTTCTTCTTTAATTTCTTCTGTGACCCACTGATTACTCAAGAGTGTGTTATTTAGTTTCCATGTGTTTGCGGAATTTTTGCAGTATCCTTTGTCATTAATTTCTAATTTCAGAGCGCTATGATCCGATAATATGCAAGGGATGATTTCAACTCTTTTGCATTTGCTTCAATACGTTCTGTGAGCTAAGATATGGTCTATTTTAGAAAATGATCCATGTACTGCTGAGAAGAATGTGTATTCTGATGTTGTTGGGTGGAACATTCTGTATATGTCTATCAAACCCATTTGTTCACAGGTGTGATTCAGTTCTGTTATTTCTTTGCTCATTTTCTGTCTGGTTGATCTGTCCCTTGGTGTCAGTGGTGTATTAAGGTCTCCTGTTACAATTGTGTTACTGATAATTTGAGTTTTCATTTCTGTTAATAATTGTTTTATATAACTGGGTGCTCTGGAGTTTGGTGCATATATATTTAAGATAGTTATCTCTTCCTCTTGGAGTTTTCCCCTTACGAGTATGTAGTGACCTTCTTTGTCCTTTATGGTCATTGTTGGTTTAAAGTTCACGTTGTCTGCAAACAGAATGGCTACTCCTGCCTTTTTTTGGATTCCTGCTGCATGAAGAATTGTTTTCCATCCTTTGACTTTCAGTATGTGAGTGTCTTTCTGGGTTAGATGGGTTTCCTGTAAACAGCATATGGTTGGATTTTGTTTCTTGATCCATTCTGCTAGTCTGTTTCTTTTGATTGGTGCATTGAGACCATTTACATTAATGGTTATTACTGTTAAATGCTGGTTAATTATAGGAATGTTATCTCTCTGCTGTTGCATCTTTATCTTTCTGTTCTGTTTAATTATTTGCTTTGCTTAGTGCTTTTTTCCTTTGTGTATCTAAACTGTCTTTCAATATTTTTTGCAGGTTTGGTTTGGTGTTCATGAAGTTCTTCAGCTGTTCTTTGTCATGGAAGTATCGTATTGCACCATCTATTTTGAATGATAGTTTTGCAGGATATATCAGTCTTGGTTGGAAATCATTTTGCTTTAGGATCTGGAATACTTCACTCCATGCTCTTCTTGACTTTATCGTTTGTGCTGAGAAGTCTGCTGTGATTCTGATAGGTTTTCCTTTATAAGTGATTTGTCTTTTCTCTCTGACAGCTTTTAATAATCTATTCTTGTGTTGGATTTCTGGGATGGTGATTATTATATGTCTGGGTGTAGTTTTATTTTGGTTATGACTGTTTGGAGTTCTATATGCTTCACTGATCCTGATGTCAGTTTCTGATCTCATGCTTGGGAAATTTTCAGCTATTACTTCTCTAAATATCCTCCTGACATCCTTCATGTTGTCTCCCTCTCTTTCATTAATCCCTATCATTCTTATGTTATTCTTCTTTGCATCGTCTTGCAGTTGTTGAATTGTTGTTTCCTGGTTCCTTGTTATTTTCAAAAGATCTTTCCTTTCCTGTTCACTAGCTGCAATCCTGTCTTCAAGGTCTGAAATTCTATCTTCACTTTCATTAAGGCGGTTTTTACAACTTTCAGTGGAGTTTTTTATTTCCTGTATATCTCTGTGCATCTGCATTATGTATTCTGTTTGTTTCTTATATTGCTCGTCTAGGGATTCTATCTTTTTGTTTAGTTCCTCCAATTTTTTATCTGTGTTTTCTTTAGATATATTTAGAATCTCTTTCATTTCTTTTATCATTTCTTCTTTTATCTGGGAGATTATTTCGAGTTTGAATTTCTTTAAAGCTTCCTGGAGTTGCTTGTCAATTTCAGTGGCTATTGTGTCCGATATATGAGGTGGATGGGATATATTTTCTTCTATATACATCGCTCCTAGGGTTTCTTGAGATGGGCTGGAGGTTTGAGGTTGTAATTTGGTCTTTTGTTTTGTCATTTTCCTATATTTCTGTGTTTCAAGTGTTATTTGAAAGCTTCCTCAGGATCTGTTGAAAATCCCCTTCTATGTTTGGAGCTACTGAGATACTGGCGCCGCGCTACCCCAAGCCATTAGGCCTACAGAACCAGTGGCCCTCCTCTGCCTGCTCAGAACTCCGCAGTTCCAGACAAGCTGGGCCTCAGGGACACTGTGCGCCCACCTGCCCCTTGGAAGCTCCACAGTTCTTCAATTGCAGCCGGGTTAGGGTACTCACCACAGGCCGCAGTGCTTCAGGAACCTGTGGACCCTCCCTGGTTGCAGAGATATCCACAGTCCTCCAGACACATGGAGAGGCCGATGCAGGCACCCCAAATCTGCCCAGCTCCTCCTCTGCAGACCAATGGCCAGGCGCGGCAGCTAAACAGGCTGGGCTAGGCTGGTAGTGTGGGCCAGCCCACCTATCGGGAGCTCAGCAGGTCTCCAAATGAAGCCGGGAATGGGGAGGCTGATGTGGAAGCCTCAAACCCACCTCTCCCCTTCACTGCACCTGGAAGCCTGAGGGAACTCCAGCAGTCTGGGTGCAGATATCCAGAGTCCTCCAGACACGCAAAGAGGCCGGTGAGGGCACCTCAGATCTGCCCAGCTCCTCCTCTGCAGGCCGATGGCCAGGCGTGGCAGCTAAACAGGCTGGGCTAGGCTGGTAGTGTGGGCCAGCCCACCTATGGGGAGCTCAGCAGGTCTCCAAGTGAAGCCAGGAATGGGGAGGCTGATGTGGAAGCCTCAAACCCACCTCTCTCCTTCACTGCACCTGGAAGCCTGAGGGAACTCCAGCAATCTGGGCGCAGATATCCAGAGTCCTCCAGACACGCAGAGAGGCCAGTGAGGGCACCCCAGATCTGCCCAGCTCCTCCTCTGCAGACCTATGGCCAGGCGCGGCAGCTAAACAGGCTGGGCTAGGCTGGTAGTGTGGGCCAGCCCACCTATCGGGAGCTCAGCAGGTCTCCAAATGAAGCCGGGAATGGGGAGGCTGATGTGGAAGCCTCAAACCCACCTCTCTCCTTCACTGCACCTGGAAGCCTGAGGGAACTCCAGCAGTCTGGGCGCAGATATCCAGAGTCCTCCAGACACGCAGAGAGGCCAGTGAGGGCACCCCAGATCTGCCCAGCTCCTCCTCTGCCTCTAACGCTATCTTGATGTGCAGAAGAATGAAACTAGGTCAGCATCTTTCATCATGTATTAAAATCAAATCAAAATGGATCAGAGATCTAGATATAAAAACAGAAATGATGAAACTGCTGGAAGATAACATAGGAGAAACACTTGAATACATAGGTAGAGGATTTTGTGAACAGAACTGCAGTAGCACAAGGACTAAAACCAAAAATCAACAAATGATATATTTTAAAAGTTTCTGCACAGGAAAGGAACATTAAACAGAGTAAAAAGACAATGGTTAAAATTTTTTGCAAGCTACTTCTGTATTAGAGAATTAATACCTAAAATTATATCCTGCAGTGTAATCACCCAATTTAAAAATGGGCCAAAAAACCAAGTGTGGTAGCTCATGCCTGTAATCCCAGCACTTGGGAGGCTGAGGCAGGAGGATGACCATGAGTTTGAGGCCAGCCTGGGCTGCATAGTGAGTTCAAGGCCAACATGAGCTAAAGTGAAACCCTGTGTTTAAAAAATAAATGGACCAAAGAAATGAATAGACACTTTCAAAAGAAGTATAAATATCCTGTCTGTACGTGAAAAAGTGCTCAACATCTTTAGTCATTAGGGAAATGCAAACTGAAACAAGTCCAGGGTTCTGTCACTACAGGAAGGCTATCAAGAACATAAAAAAGCAACAAGTGCTGGTGAGGTATGAGGGAAAGGAACTCTTCTACATATTGATAGGAATGGAAACTAGTGCTATGTTAAATAGAAGTTCAGAAACACCTTGTTTCATGAATGCTTCTGTTTGCAAACAATTTGCTTCCCAGTCAAAAGCATTCAGCAAGATTTTCCTTCCTTTCCTTTGCTAACTCCGCATCTAGTGACAAACAGGACCACAGCCATCTTCCCCAAAATCATAAACCGAAGTGTCACTGTAGATAAGAATTGGCATCTTTGTCTTACTCCTGCTTTGAAAGAATAGTTTACTTTTCTCCCCTGAGTCCAGCATCAGTTGTGGGTTTATCATATCTAGTCTGTATTATGTTGAAGTATGTTCTTACTGTACCTAATTTCTTTAGAATTTGTACCATGGAAGTATATTGAATATTGTCAAATTGTTATACCTGTATTGAGATGATCTTCTAGGATTTTTTTGGAGGGGTTCATTATTCTGTTAACTTTTTTGTCTCATTCTATTAATTTGTGTTACCACAATACAGTTGAGTATGTTAAATCATCCCTGCATTGCAAGGAAAAATCCTATTTCATCAAGAAGAATGATCCTTTCAATTTACATTGTTGAATTCAGTGTGCTGGTGTTTTGTTGAGTATTTTTTTTTTTTTTTAATCTGTGTTCATCAGGAGTATGGGTCTGTAACTTTCTTGTAGTATCCTTATCTGGGTTTGATATCAAGATGATGCTGGCCTCATGAGTTTGTATTTCCTCTTTAGTTTTTTTTGGAGTTGAGAAGCATTGAAATTCTTAAAATGTTTGGGAGAATTTCAGACATGAAACCATCAGGTCATGGACTGTTTTTTTTTTTTTTTGTTTTTTTTTTTTGGAACAGGGTGTCTCATAGTCCAGGCTGGCCTTGAATTCACTGTGTAGTCCTACTGGCCTTGAGCTCAGAGCAGTCCTCTTGCCTCAGTCTCCTAAGTGCTGGGATTATAGGCATGTGCCACACCACCAAACTTTCTGAGCTTTTCTTTTTTCTTTCTTTTTTTCTGAGCTTTTCTTTAATGGGAAAATTTATTATTGATCTAGTCTCTTATTTGTTACTGGTTCATTCTAATTCTGTTTCTTCATGATTGAGTCTTGGTAGGTTGCATCTAGGAATCTATCCATTTCTTTTAGGCTGTCTAGCTAGTTAGCATATATTTTTTCTCTTATTTTGTTTCTCTTATTTGATGTGTTTTTAAGATGTGTCTTTAGCCAGGTAAGGTGGCGTATTTCTATAATCCCAACTCAGGAGGTTGAGGCAGGATTGTTGCAAGTGTGTGGCCAGCCTGGGCTACAAAGTAAGTTCAAGACCAGCCTGAACTGCATAGGGAGACCCCATCTCAAAAAAGACAAAGGAAAAAAAAAAGATAGTTTCGCTGTGTAGTTCAGGGTGTCCTTGAACTCACTGTGTGGCCCAGGCTGGCCTCAACTTGCAGCAATTCTCCTGCCTCAGTCTTTTCAGGTTCTGGGATTACAAGCACGCACCACCAAGCTGGCTCTCATTTGATTATACTTGAGCCTTCTGTTGAGCTAAAGTTTTGTCAGTTTTGTTTATGTTCTCAAAAAACCATTAGTTCTGTTAATATATTTTTTCTAGTCTTTATTTCTGCTTTGATCTTTTTTATTGTATCTAATGTGCCTACTTTTCCTCACTTCTTAAGGAGTAACATTGGATTGCTTCCAGTCTTTCTTCATTTTTGATGTGTTAAAATGAAGGGGGATAAACTTGCAGAATCATTTTTTGTTATATGCCGTAAGTTCTAGTGTATAGCAACATCTATTTTTATTTGTGTCAAGACACATTCTGAGGGGCTGGGGCTGTGTAAGTGCCTGCCTGGAAAGCATGAGTTCATGAGTTCAATCCCTGGCACTGAAAAAAAAAAGACATTCTAAATTTCCCTTTTTGTTTCTTTAGCTGTTTAGAAACATGTTAATGTATATGTACATTTTAAATGCCTCCAGTTATAGAGTTATAGTTTGTATTACTGTGACTGGAAAACATACTTAATTTCAATTTTCTTAAATTTGTTGAGGCTTGTTTTATGACCCATCAAATGATCTGTCCTTGATAATGTTCTGTGGATGCTTGAGAAGAATACGTGTTCTGCTGGGCGTGGGGCAGGAGGGTCACTGTGAGTTCAGAGACAGCCTCGTGAGTTCAGAACCAGCCTGAACTACACAGACTTCCGGAAAGAATAATATAGAAAGGAGGTGTGTTCCATGACTGATGGGTGTGGGATGTCTCATAAATGTCTGATGAGCCCATTGGTCTACACAGTAGTTTTTAAGTCTGTTTCCTTTCTGATTTTCTATCTGGGTGCTCTATTCCATGTCTAACTTTTTTTTTTACTTAAAAGTCTTTTTAATATAAATACAGCTAAGCTACTCTTGTTGTCTTTTGTTTTCCATTATTTATAATTTCACTTATTATAGCAGTGTGAACAGACTAAGACAGCAGTAATAAGGAAACATTTTCTGTAGGTATGACTTCTGAATTGGGCTCTCTTCATGTCTGGACTCCCTTCCTCTGCCTGCAAATATATCTTGCATACTTTTTTGTTTATTTGGCCAGGGTCCCATCCTGGCCCACAGCAAAACTGAATAAATCTCTTTACCTGGCTCCTCAAGCCACTATTAATCTTCAAATTAAAAATATTCTACCATTGCTGGCTCCTCCTTTCTCTATATGGCATTTGTTATTGGGCTTTTCAAACTATTACTGCCTAATCGTGCCTGTGGAAACAGAGGCATTCCTTGACTTGTATCTTTGATTGCGAGATGGACTTCGTGTGTGTGTATGTATACATAATTTTTATATGACAAAGAATAATACCTAGGAGAATATATTAGTCATGATGGTCTCAATTATGGTTTTAAAAGCTCAAGTCAAACCAGTTTAAGCAAAAAATAAAAAAAACAAACTACTTCCTGTAACTTGTCAGTGTCTTGGGCTCCGCCCCCTTTTCCACTCAGCTTACCTTCTGTTTGTCACCTATAATGCATTCCTCTAAGCCCCTCCATGTGCCAGTGATATGACCACCACTAGCTGTGGAGTGTCACTTAGTAATTTGTCATCTCAGTCGGGCATGGTGGCACACACCTGTTACCCCAGTACTTGGGAGACTGAGGCAGGATTGCTGTGAGGTCAAGGTCAGCCTAAATGACATAGACTTTGTCTCAAAAAATAGTAATTTGTCATCTCAGAAATTATATACTGAGAACTAGTCGCTCAAATGACATTTTGGCACTGTTTCTTTTCCGGGAGGCACCTGGAATATGGAATACCCCACCTGGTTATAAAAACCAAGATTCCATTGGCTTAGGCAATTGTTAAATATCATTGTCACATTGAAGGGTGTGTAGTGCACCACAGCTCCTCTGCTGCTCACCAAGATCATCAACTCTGTACCAGTAAAGGATTAAAGATACGACGTTTAAGGAAAGGAAGACATTTTACTTGTCAATTTATTGGAAAGGGGGGGAAAGGAGATATATAGATACCCTGATGAATTAGAATGGGCTCCAATGAGACAGGGGACCTGCAGGCCCTTGGTTTTCAGGTGCTTTTATTGGATGGCAGAAAGAACGTTTCCCTCAGAGCTTGTCACAACCTGATTGGCTGCTCTGGGCCCTAATACCCTCCAGTCCAGTATCATCACTGAGTAATGTGCAGATTCCTAAGTAGGCTTTATTTGATTTGGGTTTTTTTTGGTCCTGTCGGGCCCTATCTCTGAAACTTACAAACTAATTAGAAGGCATCATACATACAATCGTTGAGTTAGCAGTTAAGGGAAATATAGTGAGGGGTGTGTGTGTGTGTCTAAGTGTGGGAATATATTTCAAATACTAAATAAAGGATGTCTTAGCCAGGGATGGTGCTGTAATCTCTGCAGTCAGGAGGCTGAGACAGGAAGATCACCACGAGTTTTAAAGCCAGACTCAACTATATAATGAGTTCACAACCAACCCAAACTTACCAGGCACTGTCTCAAAAAAAAACAAAAAAGAGCTATCTTTTTGGTTTATCAGCTATCTCATAAATTGCTCTGAGTTTTAACTCCTTCTGGTCAGGATTAGCCAGAAAGTACAATGAGATCCTTATTTTATATTTTTTAATGTCTAGATTCTTCTGCATCATGATCACAAACAGAATTTAAACTCAACTCATTTTTTTCACTTAAGCAAGTTACCATAAAGGTATAGCTAATATTTTTATTAATAGTTTTTAAAGTTTGCATCCCAAGAGCTGAGTCCTACATATTTAAAAACAGATTTGTGTAGTAAGTTTTATTTTATGGTATAATAAAACAAGTTACTGACATGACGGTAAAGTTTACAGTCCAATGTGATTCTGGTTATTTGGTCAGTATCCAGACTGGATGCCTGCTACTGTGCTGCTGCTTCAGGATGTTAAAATGTTACATGACTAGAAGCATGTCAGAATATATCTGTTTGGGAACCATTCAGTGTGTGTTACCTCTGCAGAATCTTACCTATATTATAGAGTGCTTTCTTCAGAGACTCACAGCACCCTGTTCATGGGACAGGCTTAGAGCTGGCCTCTAACTGGCTTGTTATTTGAAATTCAGTTAATACTTCAGTATCTTCAGGGAAGCAGTCAGTTTACTCATCTTGGTGCACAATCAGGCCTTTAAATTAAAAGACTTCTCATTGCAAGGTGAAACATCAGTGCTGCACTGGCCAAACCATGCGAGTACTAAAATCTACAGTTGTAGAGTAAGTTTTATCTGAACCACCTTAAGAACTTCAAAAAGGGCTGGCACTCTGCTAGGATGCTCTAACAAGAGATGGACATGGCCCACGGAGATCTACCAGCTGGTCTTCACATGTAGACATCAAGAAATACAATGACCAGTGTCTGGACATCAGTCAAAACCTGTCTCTTCATTCAGAATATATTAACCAAATGTCTTTTCTATTTCAAGGTCCATGCCTGACAATGACTTGACACCATATACCAGTTCAACAAGTGCTAAGTTTTTATTCTTTCAGCTTTAGTTTGCTTTCTTCCATGGGCTAAGAGAATTATTTACTTTTATCTAAATTAAATCATTTAAATAACTGAGGTTTTTCTCTTTTGAAATACATTTCCAGTAGATGTTTTATACTTTATATTGATATTCTTAAGGGGCCTCAAAGAAAATCATGTATCAAGAGGTAGGAAAAATCAGCTCTAAAACTTATGTAAATCCATTTTATTGCATGTTATGAATACGTTACCATTATCAAGCAACTACTGTATATCATGTATTTTTCTTACATTCTTTGAATTTTTAAAAGCCCTTCTGTTTTACAGATGAAGAAAACAAATAGAATTTAGGTAACTGGTAATTTTCTCTGGCTACTGGCCAGCAATATTGCTCATCAGATCAAGCAGAAATAAGGTGACTATAATCCGGAGATCAATGGGGTAACTGTTGTCCAGGGTTAACTGGTTGAGTAAAGGTGGCTCCAAATTGCCTTTAGATGTAAATAGGTCTTACTTGAAAGAGGTTATATTTGTTGAACATGAGATTAATATTCTAGGATCTCTGTAGCTTTTTTGATTAGGCCACTGATGGTCCTAATGCATTACAAACAACTAATCTGAATCTGTTCTAGGAAGAAGCTTAACTTGCTATTAAGCATGCAGATTAGAGATTCTTCTCCAAACTGAACTTAAAGTACTTTGGTCTGATGAAAATAACAAAACTCAAGACACTCATCTCGATGAGAGGAAAACCCCAAACTAAGCTCTCTGAAGCATCAGCAAATGTGTTAAGTAGAAAAGACAGCCAAATTAAACCACCTCATCGGTACCATCCCAGGAGCTAACTGAGAACAGTCTAAGCATTAAACACCAACTACTACTGGAAAATGGCTTGAGAGGACTATGGAAATGGTAGGTTAAGAACCAAACCAACAGAGAAGAGTTAAAACAAAATAAAAGAACAAAACTTCAGGACGTGCCGTGCCCTAATAAAAGCTGACTACTATAGTGTTATGATTACTGTGCTACACACTGTTATGAAGAAAACATGAGTATACATAACATATATGCTGATATAGTGAGTTATCTACACTTCATTTATCAGCAAAGAGGAACCAAAAAGAAGGGGAAGAATCAGGAGAGAATAAGCCAAAGGACAGTTCAAAAAAGGAATACAACAGGCTCAAAGTGGTAAAGAGACCAAATAAAGTACCAAGAAGTGTCAATAGCTACCAATCTTTGGTAGTTGAAAAGAACTATTTCAGTAGATTATTAAGGGCAAAACAGTGTATAATAGCTTTAGGAAGGAAAGAAGAAAAAACTTCAACTTTCAGTTCCTGCTAACATGTACTGAGTAACTATTATGTTTACTGGCAATTGGACAGGAGTATAGAGACAATTTTAAATTTTTCTTCAAGTACTGTGAGTTCTGTTGCCTTATAAAGTATTCAGTGCCACAATTCACTAGCATGCTTTGTATGTGCTACAGTACATGCTGTTTAAAACAAAGAGTGGCATAAAAGAGTTAACATAAATACTCAATACAGTATCAGCCTTATGGAAAATATTTTCACGAAGATAACAAGTAATCCATGGTTGTATCCACCGACTTATTTCTTTATTCCAAGTTATCAGTCCTGTAGCTAAAGAATGTAAGGTCATTTAGACATTTCTGTAGCATCAAATTCTATCTTCTTGAAAGGAAAGGCCTTCCACCTTGGGTACTGTTTCTGAAGTCCAGTGACAATATCCTCCACCACAAAACTTTCAATCTTTATGACTGGAATCTCAAATGTCTTGTACCTCACATGTATTCCCCAGTCATGTCCACAGTTTTGTCTGGCACAAAATATCTTTTCTTTCTTTTCAAAATTTCCATAGCTCAATGGTTTGGGGTGTGGTTTACTTACAAAGTGCTCCTTAAAAGCATCTCCAATCACAGTATAATGAGATTCCTAAGATGAAAAGATTAGACAACATAAAATGTTAGAAGTAATCTATAGGGGCTGGGGATTTAGCTCAGCGGCATAAGCGCCTGCCTTGCAAGCAGGCAGTCATGAGTTCAATCCCCGGTACCGATAAAAATGAAAAAGAAAAAGACAAAAAAAAAAAAAGAAGTAGTGCATAATTGTAACTTTAAAACATCTCACAGTAATCGGAATTGAAGAGCAAGTAGAATCCTTATTTTACAGTAAAGTAAATAATGGAGGCACCTGTAGTCAGATTAGGATCCATTTATAGTAAGTTCCCAACTTATGAATATTTGAGTTGCAAACTTTCACAAACACAAACAGACCTCGTATTACTAGCATTCATAGCTTCAAACATCACAAAGGTGACTCACATGTTGCAGAAGTAGCTCACATGTCTGCGGAACTGTCACACCTTTGCTGCTGTATGCTTAGTGCACAGTGTGTGTGTTTGGAATTTTTTTATGTTTTTCATTGTATGTTTGTGTCAAAGGTGTATAAGATACTTCATTGAACTTACAAAGGAACCCTTGTGACCTCTTATGCAGCAGGGAAAGGTAGTATTTATATACATTTGACTCAGTTTGCCAAAATACCAATGTCATACATGCCTTCGTATATTTGTTAAAACTACGAAGATAATATCTGTACATTACTAGCAACTAAATTACTGATTTTTCCACTAAAATATGTCTGTTGTAGGACCTAATCAAGGATACTACATTGCATACAGCATAACCATTATTTTTAATAATAATTTAAGTGGCAGCATTTTGTTTTGTTTTGTTTTATTGAGACAGGGTCTCACTATATAGTGCAAGCTGACCTTCAACTAAGTATCCCAGGCTGGCCTTGAACTCACACCGTTCCTCTTGCCTCAGCTTACCAAGTGCTAGGGTTACAGGCATGGGCTATCACACCCGGCTCATGGCAGTGTTTGTAAACTTTTTTTACTTATATCTTTAATTGACAAACAATTGTATTAAAGAATAGGGCATAATGTGATAATCTGGTATATGTATCCAGGAGGTGATGCTCAGAGTAATTAACACTTCCATTTCTTTAAACCTTTGTCATTTCTTTGTATGGTAAGTCTTCAAGCTCCTCATAGTACAGTTAGAGACAAAGGAGTTAAGGAAGTCACTCCCTTTCACCCATTTAATTTTAGCACCCTAGGGCCAGTCTTACTTCACTGTCCTGAGAGACAGAGCATCAGAGAACAGAAACCCAGGTTATCTCAGATCTTGTAGGTTAGCGCACGTAACCTAGCCTAGGTCTGGATCCTCTAGCCAGACCTTCAGTCACCTTCACCCTGCCTCAACCTTACTAAAAGCTTATGAATATGTATGGCCACTCATATATCTCATTAAGATCAGAGTGGATTCTGGGATAACAAGTGTGTTGAGAATCTGGAGATGACACAGCATGTTGTCAGTCAATAACACCTGGAGATTCAGGGGAGGCACCTAAGCACGCACTTTAAATTCCATCTGGAAGTGGGTGCTGGGCACGGGATCTGTATGCAGACTTACGTTTTCCAGTCATAGCAGCACCACTTCTCTTCATGCCACACTTTGATGATACGGACTTGCCCTATGCACACCTTTCCATGACCCTCAATACATGTAGCTGCCTTCTGCCTGCCATCTGGTGTGCGGGCAGTGGATTACTCATCATACGTAAGAGCCTGGGTTATACCTGCTAAATTCATCACATGATAATGTTCTCATTTAATGCTGCATAAAATATGTAAAAATTGTTGTGAACTACAGTTATCCACTGTGCTCAATAACTCCTAATAGTATTTTGGTACCTGTTATCTGGTCACTCTACTCCTTTCCTCACTACCATTTCTGGCCTCTAATGACCAATAGTCTATTCACTACTTCTGTAAGACCAACTTGCCTAGCTTCCATGTATCAGCAAGAACGTGGCACTTTTTAGGTAGACGGACCAGGGCCACAGTAAGTAATACTATTCTTATGTTTCACCAATAGACAGTAACAGTGCTAATAAGAAAAAAACAGGTATTCTGTATCAAAAGGCTGCTTACCTCTATCACCCGTATATCAGCTGTGTAGCATGCCAAGACTTTGCACTTCGCACAGAGCAGTCTTTTGTTTTCCTTATCAGGGACAAACTTTGATTTGGGCTGACTATCTCTGATGAATTTTTCTTGATTCTGTATATGGTAAATCTACATGCCAAAAGAAAAGCCTCAAAAGTAACTCAAGTAAAACCAGCATATACATTGATAAATGCATGCATACACACATATATACATACATAATCATTCATATATAACTTATGACCATATGATATCTATTTGTATTGTTTGTAAATATCTCATAGATAATTTTACTGGTTCTCCTAACTCATTATTCAATGCTTCTAATTAGTCTTGAATTGAACTCAGGACCTCATATTTTCAAGCAAGCACTGTGCCACTGAGCTATATCCCCAGCCCCTCCAATGAAGTCTTTCAATACCTTCCTCAAAGATGTCTATAACAAGACAGAAGGTGTTCATTAAACAGTTACATATGCTTTCTACAGTTGGCAAAACTTTAGAAATCCTTCACAAATAGCTACATAGTATGGACTATTTCAGGAATAATTATACCCACTGCAGGCATAAATCAAATGAGTGGAACAGGAAAAAAAAAGCCCCTACCATCTAAAATATTTTCTTTCTCCCTTTCAACCAAAAAAATACTGCTGAGTTCTTTATATATATATATATATATATATGCATATATTGTGACTTTTCTAAATCAAAATTTAGGCACTTGGCTAAGAACACCCAAGAACCCTGGAAATTATATATAAAAGACTTCAAGGGTGAAGCAGGGAAGGCAGGCCAGCCAGGAGACTTATAGTCCTGGGAATAAAACAGTGGTCACCTCCCTGGGTTTTCTCTTCACCTGATATATCCTAGACTTGGACATGAAGAACTTGGTGGCTTGAAATACTATACGTAAAGACAAAAAAGTTTCAACAAAAGCCTGCTTTTTCTTACCAAAGGACCAGAATAGTGGACAGCTTAGTGGACAGAAAACTTAAAAGACAATAACTGTTTTACTCCACAGGAAAAAAGAAAAGAAACCTGCCCAACCTCCCCCCACACATCAAGTGGGAACTTGATTTTCTACCTCTCCAAGCTGCAGTAAGGTAACCCAATATCTGGACATACAGGAAGCCAGGGCGTGCAGTGGGTTGACCAGTAGTGTAGCCCCCTTCGCCCTTCATCCATGGTGCCAGTAAGACCATCTAGGGAGATCAACTCCAGCCAGCAGTGACCAGCAGAATGCCCCACCTGCTGGTATCTGTAGGAGGCTGAGTAGAAACCTAGATTCCTACCTCTGTGTGCATGCAGTGATGATGTGTTTAAAAAAAAAAAAACAAAACAAAACCTAGTTAACACAGAAGATTAAATAGTATCTAGAGTCTTATAAAAAGTCTGGATTTTTTTTTAAATCAACACTCATAACAAGAAACATTAAGATCTAAAACTGAATGAAACAATGCAATCAATGGATGTCAGTACCAAAATGACCAAGATGTAAGTCTGAAAACGATGTTAAAACAGCCATAATAACACTTCAATGAGCAATCAAATATTCTTAAAACATGAAAAAGTATAAATGGTCTCAATAACCAAAATAAAAAGCTCAGTGGATCAGCTCACCAGAACAATGGAGGGGACAAGAAAAAATCAAATAGAAATGATCCAACCTGAATGAGAGAAGAAAAAAAAAGACTGAAAAAAAAGACAGAACTTTAGGGCCTATCAGACTATATAAAAAACAAACCAGTCTGGGCTTAGAGTGTACATCTATAATCCAGAGTATACAGCTATAATGCAGAAGGACTGCAAATTCTAGTCTAGAATGGGCAATTTAGGACCTTGTCTCAAAATAAAAAGATAAAGATCAATGGGGATGCGGCCAAGGGGCAGAGCACTTTGTTAGCATGCGTGAGGACCTCAGTCCAATCCTCAGGACCAGAAAGAAAAAAGCTAAGCCATGGGGACTGCAAGCTTGAGAACAGTTTAGGCGATTTAGTGAGACCCTATATCAAAATACAGAGGTGGGGATGCAGCTCACTGCAAAGGGTATTGTTTTAGTATTTCTGATTTCATGCTTCTGTGTTACAAAAGAAATTACAATATGATTAAGGTCGCCATGGAGCAGATAAGCCACTCAAGTAAACATTCTAGCACCTGTTCTGCGACCTGGGAGCTTTTCTCTGCCAACAGAGATTTAAGAAAAAGATGAAGAGCTGTGTCTTGCAGTACCACAGAGTGGTCCTCAAGATGAATTGTCAAATTAACAGCAAATATCTAGCTCAGTTTGACCATTAGATATAAAAACAGAACTTCATGTAATAGCCCTAAAATGTATTTTAATCCCATTAACACTTAAAATACTAATTTTAGCTAGAGTCATATAGCTCAATGGTCGATTGCTTATCTAACATGTGAAGCCCTGAGTTCAATTCCAGTACCACAGACAGACAGACAGACAGACACACACACACACACACACACACACACACAGAGTCAACAAATTTAAAATGTTCACTACAGCACAAAACTGTAAATATAAAGTTACTGTTCTAATACATTCTAAACAATATGCTAAAGTATACTAACCATGCTCATGTTCCCTATTCATGTTTATGATCAGATCCTAAAGGAGTAACAGACAGACTTACTCTTTTTTGAAATGTTACTTCATCCCACGTCTGAAGTCTTGAAATGGAGTCATTCATCATTTTCTCCTTGATTATGTTTATATGTTCTTTTTCAATTACATCAGCATTACTGCTCAGAAGATAGCATTTGCTGCCTTTTGCTCTTCCTCTGCCTACCAGGAAATAAATATTTTGTTTTTGACTTAAACTTGATACAATAAAAGAATAGATGAAAGAGATATTCCTAAAATTTAATTATGGTCAATGAATCCTGCTTCTTAGAGAAGTCAAACTGCTAAAAGGGTAGATCAAATGCAGGCATGTACCTGTATGCCACACACACAGATAAAGGAGCAGCCCACCTAAGGCTAACTTTCTTGGGCTATCCAGCATACGTAATCCACGTACTTGTGGCTCCTACTTGTGCCTCTACCATAAATAAAGACAAAAATGACAGACACACCGACACACGAAATGGGAGCCATGTCAGAAGGGCATCAAAGCTTCTCACCTCTAGTCTGGATCATTCGGATGACATTGCCTACATACTCGTACAGGATAACCAGATTGCACTGTGCAATGTCAATGCCTTCATCAGCAACGGAAGTAGCAATCAGAATGTTGTCTCCATTCGATCTGAATGTATCCAGTACACACTTCTGTGCTGGGAGGGTCATTCCTGTGTCAGAGTTAAGGGCATTAAACAACTCACCAGAGAAGGGAACTTCCCCTTGGAAAACCTGGCTATAATTATGGAATGCTTATCACAGGCTAGGTACTAGTGACTGCTTTACATTCATGATCTTCCAATAACCCTAGGCAGTAGAGTCCTTTCCTGTGGCTGTTTATCTTTAACAGCTGGGACTCGGTCATAATACCACCCTGAGCTCCAGTCTCAGTTCTGACACCTACTAGCAGCGTGTTTTTGGCCCTGTCATTCCAAAACAAATATTGAAATATTGACCATTTCATAAAAATATCAACATGATAATAGTGTAAATGTGTATGGGAGTTTACAGCTGACAGAACCTTTTCACAGCTGCTCAGTGCAACTTCACAAAGTCTTACGAGGTCAATGAGGCAAGTGTTTTGACTCCCCTTTATAAATAAGGGGCTTTAGATTCTGGAGGTGAGGTAAACTGACAAGCTAACAAGTGGAAGAATTGAGCCTTGAACTTAAGTCTATGACCCAAATAGTGTGTACTACTAGAGTATCTTCCCATCCTAGCCTATCCCAACATCCCTGCCTTTTTAAGTATCAGTGCTTGCCACACTCTCTGGGGTAAAACTAAGGGTGAATAAGGGCATGCAGTATTATGTTCTCTATCAAAGAACTGATACTATCTCTATTCGAAAAAACCCTATTTCTTTCTGCCCCTGGGAACAAAGCTGAGTTATAAATCCTAGCTTCTCCTGCGCTTAGATGGGGCAGAAATAATCCATGTTTCTTCCAAACCTGACCTGACCCTAGAATATTCTTATTCCTTATCTGTGGGTTAGAAAAAGTTACAGTAGAGGATCAGAACCCACTGAAATAACAAAGCCATCACAAAGAAGGAGCCTGAGTGCACAAATAAGAGGAGGTGCATGGAGCAAAGGTCCACACTCACTCCTCTAGTCTTGGACTATAATGGAAGCAAGCAGTCACTTGTATTGTTACATTCTTGGGGTTTGTTGGAGCATCAGATTACTCTGACTTAACTAAAGTCTGTTCGCCTGGCGAGAGCTACTGGGTTAAAACAAGCACTTGAACCACACTTAGTCTATCAGAGTTTCCCTCATAGAACCTGGAATTGAGATTTTGAGACAGGTAGTAAATCTGGAAGGTATGGGGAGTACATGAATGAAGAATCAGAGACAGCAACTTATAAAGGGAAAAGAGTGAAACAGATGAACAAATTCAGACAACCTCCCAATCTCAGTTGCAACTGTCCACAAAGCCCAAGTACAATTCCTGAGAGCAGGTTCTATGCAAATCTGACCAAATCTGAGCAGCTGGCTCTCCTTACTTGGATCAGGCCAAGTGGTTTCTGTTAATTGGAGGAAAGGACCTTGCATAAGATAGTCAGAAACTACTTTCTAATACCATATGATCCTGGAGATAATTTAAGTCATTCAAACATAGAGTGAAGTTAGGATGTAGTAATCTTCCAGTTCATTTGATTATGGCAGTACCCACAATGGTAACTCAAAGACACAGCTACATTTAAATATTTGTTGAATCACCTTATGATCTCCACTCTCCAAAGAGAAGACCTACCTTGGGCAGGAAGAGAGATTATATTACCTTCCTTTGCCTAGCTGGCAATGGGATCCCAGTTTTTTAAAAGACTCTTCCAAGTTTATAAAAATTCAAGTGCAGTCAGTTTTATTTTTAGAACGTTTCTTAAAAATAAATACTTGTATATTATTAATTTTACTTTGGAGTGTTCTTTAAAATTTGTGAAAGATGCAGATCTAGATTTCTTTTTGTTAAAGATGCGTACCTAGCATTCATTTCTTTTAAGTCCATGTATTCTCAGTAAAACCAAAATCAAACAACTGAATCACAGATACCATGTAAAAACTCTATATGTGACTAATGGCTAATGTTTAGCTTATATTGAGTACTCACCATGTGCCAGGCACTATTCTAGACTAGGAGTTGGCAAACTTTTCTTTAAAGGCTGGGCATTAAATACTTTTTGTTTTGTGAATTGGGCTGTCATAACTACTCAACACTGCCTTTGCAGCATGAAAGCAACCAGAAAACACATAAATGAATAAGCATAATTATGTCCCAACAAGACATTTAAATTAGAACTTCATGTATCATTCATATATCATAAAATATAATTTGCTTTTTTGAACCACTTAAAATGGAAAAATTCTTCTTAACTAGTAGGTCATGCAAAAGCACAGAGAAAGCTGAATTTTGCTATGCATTCACATTAGCCCTAGGAGCTAGATACTGTTACTATTTTTCCATTTTACAGATGAAGAAAATGAGGCACCGAGATTAGATAACTTGATTATTCACAAAACAGGAAACCTAAAGATGGCAACAGAAATAGGAATTTAAGAATGTTCAGATTTAGCAACTTTTGCATATTTGTTTGCAGCTTTTTGTAAAACTTCTCAGGGTTTTTTTTTTTGTTTTTTTTTTTTTTTTTTTTGTAAACATGAGATTAACATGATGTGAAAGGAAGAGGAATAGGCCAGAAAAAAAATTCAGGCAAAATTATTTTACTGCATCTATTCATGACCAAACATTTATTCAGCAACTGTAGATTACGGTTTGTCAGCTAACAATATTATACTTAAAGAACCCACTTTTACCCCAGCTCCTATTTTGTGAAAGAAATGGACTGGAGACCATGGCAGTGCGGAGAGTTCACAGAAGATGGCTGTTTGGAAGAGGCCTGTGCTGACCCAGAGAAGTCCCAAGTACATGTTGGATGTACAGGTGAACAAAGAAAGAAGAAAAATGTTTTCTGAATGCTCATTTGTAGGAAAATAACAAAGTCAGAAATCTAGTTGGACTCAACAGTGGAGTAAGATTCCGGAGAACTCTGAATTCTAATCATACCAACATGGTATTGAGCTTCATGTGGTAAAGCACATTTTCAGAAATCTGAGTCTGGAATTCATACTCATAAAGTTTATAGATTCTATGTGGGGAGGTACAGGTATGATGCCGCGGGCTAGGAGGGCAGGAAGAGGCAGGTGACCATTATAAATCAAACCAAGTAAGAGCAGCATGAGGCCCTGCATTGCAGGGCATAGATTACAGCATGAAATATTCTTCTTACGGGGTGGGGAACACAGCCATGTGGAAGTATGGATGAGGGCTGACCAAGGATCCTCCCAAATCTCAAGATTCTTTAATCATTCTAGCCAGATTTCAGAATTGTTTGTTTACACTTTTTAAACTGTATAATTTATATACTATACAGAAGAGTTGTGTATGTGCAGTTTAATAAAGAATAACAATACAATAGAAATAGAATGTTTCTATTTCCAGTTAATCTTACATCACTAGGTAGGTATAATCTATTCAGCTGAGCTTTTTAAAGATTTGGCTTTTCCTGAGCTCAGAGATTTCTAACAGCTCATGCTTGTAGGGTCCATCCTATTACTGATCTTTCCTTCCTCATTCCTTGCCCTACAGGTCTCAGGCTGCTTTGCGAGCCAAACTCTGTAAGTCAATATCTTTTAAGAAATCTCTGTGCACTCATGAATGTAGAAACATGTATAAATACCATATTTAGGCACAATATCTTACTGATTTTATTTCTCTGGGTTAAACCCTAACTGATAGAAGCATTTAATAAAGAATCTGACTATATTATATATTTATACATATTATACTAAATCTAATTAACTATATATAGTACCTGTTTTATTACTTGTTTTGCCACGTCCAGTTAATATGCCAGGCTTTAGAAAGTTAAGTGCAGAATTTTCTTCAATCCATTTTTTTAAAGCCTAAAAATGAAAAGTAATTATCAGTTTGCCACTACTTGTAAATCCTTCATATTAATTCAATATTGAAATATATATATAAAAGGGGCTGGGGATTTAGCTCAGCAGCATAAGCGCCTGCCTTGCAAGCAGGCAGTCGTGAGTTCGATCCCCGGTACCGATAAAAAGGAAAAAGACAAAAAAAAGAAGAAGAAGAAGAAGAAGAAATATATATAAAAAAGCAGTATTAATAAACAGATGGATTTTATACTGACAAACCTTGAACTTCAGACAATAATTAACTCTATGGTGTATATACCTTTGTGGCTCATTATGATTTAAATTTCAAGATATAGTGTAAATAAAAAAGCAAAGTTCATAGGAGTAAGTACAGAGAATTAGTAAGTCTGTTCAGCAAGGCTTCAGGAAACAGATCTGCAATGCAAAATCAACTGTATTTCTATGTATCAGCAACAAACAAATGCAATTTTAAAAGTACCATTCATAATAATGTTGGAAAAATTAAAATGTAGATATAAGCTTAAAAAATATAAAATCCCGGGGCTGGGGATTTAGCTCAGCGGCATAAGTGCCTGCCTTGCAAGCAAGCAGTCGTGAGTTCGATCCCTGGTACCGATAAAAAGGAAAAAGACAAAAAATATATATATATATATAAAATCCCTATGCTAAAAATTATGCAACATTTACAAAAGAAACTGAAGATGTGGTAGGTAGCCTCTAATGTAGCTTTCAAAGATCCCTACCTCTTGTATTCAAGTCACCATGCAATTCTCTCTCCTTGAATATAAACTGAACTTAGTAGCTTGCTTCTATTACAAACATTATGGAACATCAGTTGTGGGATGAAGTTATAAAATGTGTCTGGTTTCCAAGTTACACAATCTTTCACTCATCTCTCTTGAATCACTTACTGTAAGGAAATCTACCTGCCATGCTGGGAAGGAAAAGTTCACATCAGTGAACTTGGAAGCACATCTTATGAAGCCTCTCAATAGTCATGTTAAGGAAGCTTGGAAGTTAATCTTCCCCAACAGTCCCTAGGATGACTACAACCATGGCCAACACTTTGATTGCAGCCTCATAAGAAACCTCAAACCAGAAAAGCCCAGTTTAGTTATTTCCAGATTCCTGATGCTTGGATATTATAATATAGTAAATGTTTGTTGTCTTCTGACACTAAGTTTTGGGATAATCTGTTACTCAACAAGAGCTTAATTATATAGAAGCCCCATATAAAAGAAGATATATCCTGCAGTAATGGATGAGAAAACTCAATATTGTTAAGATGTTATTTCTCCCCAAATTAGTCTATAGATTCAAGGCAAACCCAAATATTAAGCAGATTTTTTTCACAAATATGAATATCTGATTTGAAAATGTATACAGGAAGGCAAGGGAACATGGCTAAAACAGCATAATAAAAAAGTTAAAGACCTCACACTACCTCATTTCAAGATTTCTACCTAAAAAGAGAAGATAACACAGTACTGGAAGAGAGTACAAAATCCTGATTTTTCATCTCTGTTCCCTAACTATAAATTGTGTGACTCTGGATCATGAACAATGGATGTAATATTACTAGTTTTTCTCAAATAGTCAAAACAAAAGACTATAAGTCACAGTAATCAAAACAGTATAGTATGGGCTGAAGGACAGATGTGTAGGTCAAAGGAACACAGTGAAAAATACAGAAAGAGTCATGCAAATATGGTCAAATGATTTTCTTTTTTAAAAATTACTAAGGTAGTTTCATTGAGAAAGAATAGTCTCGGCAACATATGATGCTATAAGAATTAGATGTGGATATTAAAAAAACAGCATCTCAATTCATCTGTCATACCAAAATTAATTCAAAATGAATTGTAGGCCTAAATATAAATTGTAAAATTATGAAATTTCTAAGTTGTTTAGAGAATACAAACTCGTAAAAAAAAAAAAAAAAAAGAAAGAAAGAAAGAAAGAAATTTCTAAGTCGTAACACAGAAAAATCTTTGTGACCTTAGGTAAGTAAAGGGCTCTGAGATGTAAAAATTACTGACACAATACAGAAAAAATTTATAAACTACAGTTTATCAAAACTTAACATCTTTCAATTTACAAAAGATACTGCTAAAATCACAGAAAACAGGCATGCCATGGCATGTAAGAAAATGTTTACAAATCACAGGGCTCACAAGACTTTTTAACAGAATAGAAAAAGAATATCCAGTGGGGGAAAGGGGAAAGGAAGAAAGGGAAATGGATAAAACATATGTGTACACAAGGGAGTTAAGATAGTTACATAGCTGGCTTCTCTTAGTCCCTTGAAAAGAAAGTTTGTGCAGTGAGACATGCTTTCTTGACCCATATAAGTGTTTTCAAGTTGTATTTTCATTTCAACTATCAAGCAAAGTTACAAACACTAAGCAGACTTTTTTTCCCAAACTTTGCTGTTGAAGTAGTGGAAAGTTTGAGCTTGGAGCTGTTTGACAACGGAGGTCTCGCTGTATGAGAAAATGAAGCAACAAAATGCCTCCAAAAACTCCCATTTTCTCCCAGCTGACTGATAGGACACTGATGAGGAAATCAAAAGTCAAATGGCTGAATTATAAAACTAGATAAATAGAACACAAAAACATACCCCAGATCAATAAGGTGCTCAGGGAGCTCACAGATGATACAACTATATAGAAAAAGGACAACGCAATGATCCAAACACTTAAATGACACCCTAATAAAAAGCTAGCTGAGCTTTAAAAATTGATATAAAACATGAATGAACAGTTCAGCAAAGAATTAGAAACCATGAAAGAGCACCGATTAAAAATTTTGTTGAAAGTATGCTCAGCGTAAGTGATCAACAGGAGGAAACAGTGTGAAAGACAGATCTCATACAGGTAATGCTATAGTCATAGATACCATAAAATTAACAAAAGATATGGAAAATGGACCCAGCTGCTGAAAGACAATGCAAAGAATGCAAAGAAGACTAACCTAAGATAAAATGGAGTTAGTAAAATCCTGGAAGATGGCATGAATGGCATAAAAAACATGTTTGTAGAAACTACAGCAGAAAACTTTCCAAGTATAGCAAAAGAATACAATATACAGATAAGTGACATATAAAGAACACCAAATAACCACAATCAGAAAAGAATATCCCCACATCATACTCAAACTCCCAGAAATCCAACACGATGATAGAATCTTTCTGTTAGAGAAAAAGAAAAACTCACAGACATAAAACTATAAGAATTACATTAGACTTTTAAAAACAAACTTTTACAGCCTGTAGAGCTTGTTGTAATAATGTGTTTCAAGCCCTAAAAGTAAACAGCTTCCAACCCAGATTATTATATCCTGTACAACAATATCAAGATTTATGGAGAAATAAGGCATTTTATAGCAAAGAACACCTAAAAAAAGTCAGGACCTGCAAACCACCTCTATAAAAAATTGTCATGGATATTTTAGAAAGACACAATAAAATCAATAATGCCAAAAAGTCTAGTGGAATGAATATATCTGGTAAGACGAATAGTTAAGCAGAATGGAGAAAAAGGGGAGCAACAGGAAAATAATACAAGTACAAGAGTAAGTCAGTAGCTTTCAGTAATACTTCTAAGTGAATGGTCTCAATTCCCCAATCAAAACACCTTTTGGCAAATTAATTAAAAAACAAAAACCAATACTACATAGAAATAAAATGTAATTATAAAAGAAATACACAGACAAAAAAAGCAAAGAATGGAAAACAGTATGTCATGCATGGAGAACCTAAAAAAAAAGCAGGAGTAATTATTAACTTTTAGAAAAAGTAGACAGTAAGGGAAAACTGTTCAAAAGAAGCAAATAAGGTCATCACATATTGGTTAAAGAAACATTTCAACAGGAAATTAATTATAAACATTAGTGTACCAAACTTCAAACAACAATGAGCAGATAAACATAATTGAGCAGATAAGTGAGAAAATAAACATAAACACAATTGTAATGGGGGACCTCAGAACCCCACAGCCACAAAAAGATCAATTAGATAAAAAAATCAGTAAATATACATCAGAGTTGAATCAAACCTTCCAGCTTAATAGACAGCTACATAATGTTCTACCCAATCATAACAGAATACACATTTTTTCTTAGCAGTGTAATGTAACTTTCTCCAAAATAGACCACATACTAGCCCATAAAGCATGTTTAGGTAAATACAAAATAATCAAAATTATCCTGAAAATATTATCAGATCATAGTTCCATGAAACTAGAAGTCAATAGCAAAAAAAAAAAAAAAAAACCCAAGGAAATTATGCAAACACATGGATAATAAACAATACACTTTATATAACAACCAGTTACAGAAGAAATTAAGAAAAAATTACTAGTTCCTAGATCAAATGATAATTCAAGTACAACATAGCAGAAATTATGGAACAATGAAACAAGTCCTAAGAGGGAAGTTTATAGCTGTGAATGCCCACATCAGGAAAAAAATGTAAATCCAAATAAATAACCTAATGATATACCTCTAAGGCCTAGAAAAACAAGAACAATCCAAATTCCAAGCTAGTACAAAGGAAGAAAGCATAAAGATCGAGCAGAAATTAATGAAATTGAGATAAAAAAAGGAATAAATGAAACAAGGAGCTGACTCCTTAAGACTAAACGAATAGAAAATTTCTATTCAGTCTTACCAAAAGAAAGAAAAGACCCATATCAATGCAATTAGAAATGAAAAAGGCAAAATCATATGAGACACTGCCAAAATTCATTAATATTACTAGTAATTATTTTGCAAATCTATACTCCAATAAACTAGAAAATCCAGAAGAAATGGGTATTTCCTAGGTACATATGAATTGCCAAAATTGAATTGAGAAGACACGAAAACCCTGAATTATTCAATAATAGGTAGTGAAACAGAAGCAGTAATTTATAAAAAAAAAAAACTTACCAACTAAGAAAAACTCAGGTCCAGATGCATTCATTTAGAGATCTAATACCAATACTCAAACGCTTTTAATGAAATTGAAAGGGAAGGAGTACTCCCCACATCCTTCTGAAAGATAGCATTACTTTGATTCTAAAACCAGACAAGGACTCAGCTAAAAACAAAACAAAATAAAACAAAACAAAAAACCAAAACTATAGGCCAATCTCTTTAACAGCTGTAGATAAAAAGCTCCTCACAAAATACTAGCAAATAATGCAACAAATCATTGCATTAAAAAGTTCATACATCAAGACTAAGTAGGCTTCATTCCGAGGAAGCAAGGATGGCTCAGAAATAAATGAATGTAATACATTACATTAAACAGAAGCAGAGACAGCAAGTATGTGATCATCTCAATACATAGAAAAAGTCCTTAACAAAATCCAACATATATTCATGATAAAAAGCCTGACGGGAGGAAGACCTTCTCTTAATCTGAATAAAGACATTTATGACAAATATATTGGCCACATCACATTAAATGGGGAAAACCCAAAAATTTTTCCTCAAAAATCTGGAATAAGAAAAGGATGTCCATTATCATCGCTCCTATTCAATATAGTACTCAACACTTTAGTCAGAGCAATCAAGTAAGAGAGATAAAACATAGATACAGGAAAAGAAGAAATCAACTATATTCACAGACATGACTCTTTACCTAGAAAACCGAAAAACTTCCACCAAAAGACTCCTAGAGGTAATACACAAAGTCAGCAAGATAGAAGGTTACAAAGTCAACACACAGAAGTCAAAAGTATTTCACTATACCAATAATGAATCCACCAAGAAAGAAATTTAAAAAACAATATCATTCTCAATAGTTTCAAGAAAAATTGAGTATCAGAATTAACTTAACCAAAGAAATGAAGGTCCTCTACAGCAAAAACTACAGTACTCTAAGAAAGAAGATTGATAGAACCAATATTGTTCTGGATAGGCAAAAGTAATATTGTCAAAATGGCAATACTATCAAAATTAATACATAGATTTAATGTAATCTCAATCAAAATAACAGTAAACAAACAAAAACCAACAGCATTCCATTTCCAAAACTAGAAAAAACAATATAGAACACAAGAGACCCAGAATAACAAAACTAATTCTGGACAATAAGAACAAAACAAAGGGCATCATTTTTTATTGTTGTTTTTTGGTTTTGTTTTGTTTTTGGTACCGGGGATCAAACTCACGACCTCCTGTTCACCAGGCCGACACTTATGCCACTGAGCCAAATCCCTAGCCTTCCAAGGGCATCATTATCCAATATTTCAAGCAGTATTACAAAACTTCAGTGATTAAAAACAGAATGGTACTGGCATAAAAACAGTCAGGTGAATCACTGGAACATAATAAATAATGCAGAAACAACATCAGGTATTTCAGCTATCTGACTTGACAAAGGAGTCAAAAACATACGTGGGGAAAAGGACAGCCTTTTTACCAAATGGTGCTGGAAAAACTGGCAGTCTATATTCAGAAGATTGAATTTAGATCTATATTTCTCACAGTGTAGCAAATTAAAACAAAAATGGATCAAAGAACATGTCAGAAACAATTTGCTAGAAGATAAAACTCTTAAACACATAGGCATAGGCAAGGACTTCTTGAACAAAACCCCAATTATACAAGAGTCAACAAATGGGATTATATCAAATTTGAAAAGAGTAAAGAGAAAACTGATAGAATATGAAAAAAATTGCAACTTACTACTCCTCGGCTAGAGAAACAATATCTAGAATATATAAAGAATTCAAATAATTAGAACTCCAAAATAAAAAGAACTAATCAAAAAATAGGCAACTGAAATGAACAGATTATTTCTCAGAAGTACGCATGGCCATTAAAAGTTCAACATCTCTTATCATTAGCAAATTAATACAAAAATGCAATTCCACCTACTCCAGAAAGAATGGCCATTATCAATAAGTCAAATAATAACAAATGCTAACAAGGCTTCAGGGAAGCAGGAACCCTCCTTTACTGTTGGTGGGAATACAAATTCATACAACTACTATGAATGTGAATATGAAGAATCCTCAAAAAACTAAAAACAAAAATTCTAGTCAACCTTCTAGATATCTTCCTGAAAGAAGTAAACACATATTATAATGATACATGCACACTCATGCTTATAGCAGTTCAACCCATGATAGCTAAATACATCCCCTTCAATAGTTGAATGGGCAAAGAAAATGTGGTATTTATATATAATGTAATACTGTCTATATTATTTTTAATGTAATATATATAATGCTCTGCCACAAATAAAGATAAATTTGAGTCGATATACCTTGAGACCATAATGTTAACAGAAATAACTGCATGGTTTGTTTTATGTGAGAAACTCAGAGCACAATAAAAGACTCTAATAGGAAACAGATAAGTCCTTTGCAAATAGGTAGGGACCAAGAAATTGAAGGAGGGTAGAGAAAGGGGAGGAGAAGGGAAGAAAAAAAAATTAAGATGTATATATAAAAATTTACACAAAAAAGTTTGACTAAAGTTTATAAAAGCATGAAGCACTTACTTTAAAAGTATCAAGATTTACAATCTGAGGCAATTAAGACAGTAAGTTATTATGTAACAATAAATAGATAACTAAAACAGAATAGAGAACCCAGGAAAAGTCCCACGTACGTAGGAATGCTTCGATTGCAAAGAAGTGAGGAAAGAAGAATCTTTGAAATAAATGGTACTGGGTCAAATTCTATCTACAAGAAAAAAGCAGCTTACATCCACAAGCGCTCTAGTTTTCACAAAAAGAATGGTTCTTGTCTCTGGGTTTAGGTGGTACTCCTCTTGTAAGATTAAGTGGAGTTCTCTGAGTTTAGGGTTCTCATTGCTGGGATCCATGGAAACACGTTCTAGTTCCGGCAACTTTTCTGTAAAAGGGAAACACTTTACAAATGACTTATAAATTCTAAAAATGTAGAACAAATACACGGTGATCCTTAATTCAAATAATCAATCTCAATCTTTGGCCAGAATTTTCTGAACCATAACTACCATTTTAAATTGGTACAATCTTTTAGGAGTATATAGTTGGCATTATATATCAAAACATAAAACTGATGCATCCTTTGATAACAGATTTTATATCTAAGAATTTGAGATATGGTTTTATTTACAAAACTAGGGAAGAGATATCCAGGGATATTCACAGTACTATGG
Organism: Cavia porcellus; assembly: GCF_034190915.1. Lineage (NCBI taxonomy): Eukaryota > Metazoa > Chordata > Mammalia > Rodentia > Caviidae > Cavia > Cavia porcellus. Next base: position 195,406,352 of record NW_026947484.1, on the reverse strand, counting down.
TTTAGAATATAAAAGAAAAGCAGAAAATGACCTAAGTAGCACAAATGGGAGCCTTTATAAGTTATACATTTGTCTTTACTATGATTGTTAAATTAATAAGGAGTAATATATATGTTTATATGGAAAGATCTTAGACATATTTTAAGTTAAAAAAAATCAAAGTACAAGACAGTATGTCTAGTATTACACATAGTATTACCTCCATTCACATACACTTCTGTTTTTCTGTTTGCAAACAATTCAAATGAAAGCATTTGGTAAGATTGTGCTGCCATTTGTAAACTCTGCATTGAGTGACAAACACAACACAGCCATCTTCCCCACACAAACACAAACACAGTCATCTCCCCAAAATCACAAAACAAGTTCATAAGCATATATATGGTGTGTGTGTGTGTGCACGCACATCAGGTGTGCATGAGCCACAACACACCAGACTAGTGATAATGAACAACTATGAAATTTTTGAATTATATGAGCCTGTTTTAAAAACAATCACTATTAAAAAATCAATTTTATAAATTTTCAACATATATTACAAGCAAAAGTAACAAATAGTTCACACTCATTTCCTACTCATTTCATTATTTTTTTACTATTACCTAGTCTCTTGAGTTATTTACATCTCTTATATTTGTATGGTAGAAATACAGAATCATGAGTTACTGTTCATCTTTTTACAATAGTTCAATGGCGCTATATTGGTGGCTTGAAACTAATTATAATGGAAATATTTATGTCAAGGAAATTGAGCAGATATTAAAAATAAGTTGTATCTATTGTTTGATGACAGTTTAAACTTACATAAAAAAGTAACGCAGCTCAAATTTAGCCATTAAATTGTAAATAGCAACCAAAAAGAGAGGAAATAGTCTTCAGGTATTTGAAAAACTATCAGCCAGTTTAGCAAACAAAGCTGCCTGCCTCATTTACAAACAAATAAAGCTCCACTATACATCTCTGTGGTTTCACTTTTACCTTACTCTGACTTTAGTAAAAAGTATATACTGACATTCATATTAGTTCATATCAGAACTATGGTTGTTTGTTCACTACAATTACTGATTGGCTATAGACACAATATTCTGCAAAATCACTAACGCATTCTATACAAGCCAATTATATAGAATTTACAATAAATAATCCTGTATTTACTATTATTTGTAACTTGTGTACTATAGGAATTATGAACATCCAAAAAAAATCAGTAAAACTTATAATACACTACTGCATATGTATGTATACATTTTTCCTACAGAACTAATTGTTTAAATGTTTACCAGTACACAACTAGTTACACATGTGTATACTAAATAGTGGCACAGATCAAAAAAATTTTAACATTCCGTTAAAGGAACTGAAAAGATAGAGGACAAAACTTACTTTTAATGTCTTTTTGTATTTTTGGTAATAATATCAGAACAATAGACAGTAAGTCATTTTGATTTACTCTTTATATCTTCTTAAACCCAAGACAACTGCCTGAGCATGACTCCAAAGGCTTCCTGTTCTGAAAACATCCCTCACCTTCAAACCTCCGAGTGAGATCTTGCTCAATGTCATCAAAAGCTGCTGTTCGGACATTGCTAAAGAAATCCTTCAGGTAATTCAAAGCGTCTTTCATTTGTGCATCCTCGCTGATAATGAGGGTATCATTATATTTCTGTTTAAATGAAAACTGAATTTCAGTATGTTTTCAACATCCTACTCATTATCTGTACCTGATAAGTAATTACTTTAAGAAAATGTTCAAGTGTATTTCAACTGAGTTTTTTAAGATGAATGACCCCTATTGGTTCTACAATAAAACTTTTGAGCTCTATAGTACTCTTTTTAAAAGTCTCAGTTAGGTAGAAACATTAATGAGAATCACTTTTTAGAATTTCAACTTGGAAATAAGAAAACTTCATGAAAAACATAATATAAAAAGCAGTAACAAAGCAGATGAACTTCTACCATAAAACTGTGTGATAATTAAGCCATTGAACTAAATTTCCAGTCATCACTAAACTGTAAAAGGACGACCCACAATGAAATTCAACTAAGACAAATACATGCTAATTGAATCATTTTTAAGAATTTTCAATGGCATAAAAAGAATGGTTGGGCCAGGCAAGATGTCCAGGCCAGCCTGAACTACATAAGATGTTGTTAAAAAAAAAAAAAAGTCGGGTTTAGCTCAGTGGTACGAGCACCTGCCTGGCAAGCACAAGATCATGAGTTCAATCCCCAGTACCAAAAAAAAAAAAAAAAAAAAAAGTTACTACAGCCCTGGTTAATCACACACCTTGGATATCTGAGCATAGAGTTTACCAAAAGAAAGCACATGCTTCAGGCAATCATGATGGCAGGACCCACTTAAAAGTTCTTAAGTGAGCTCTTGGTGACAGAATGAGAAGCTGATATTCTTTTCTCAATGCCAGGAGATGCTATAACTAAAACATCTTTTCAAAATAAATAACATACCCGCAAATGTGAAGTGTACAAATACATTGCTTTACAGATCCTGCTCTCTTCTTCTTTGTCTGGCATCTGAAACAACCTGCACGCTTTATGAACTGCAACGATCCATTGTTCATATTTCTGTGTTCCAAATACTCTATCTTGAATTTGAAATAAGTAGCCTGGGGAAGAAAAAAGCTTTTCATTATGCCATATGGTCAATCATTTAAGGCTCTAACATGCCTTATGTTTTCATGGATATCACTATATAAACACATCTTCTAAGAAAAGCCTCAGCTGCTTGGTTGAAACTGGGTGTTTGCTGTGATCCAGACTGTACAGATGAGAGAGACATAGGTGAGCCAGACAAACAAGTTGTTAGGCAGAGAGGTTGCAACTGACATCAACCTCTAAAGTGTATAAATAAATGGGCTGCAGTCACATTTATGTAGTCAATTCCTTTTCTCCCATCAAGAGAGAGACTGCCATCTGACCTCAGCTTCCTTCATTTTCACTCTTGTCTTTGTTTCTTTATCCTCCAACATCCTCCTCCTGGGAAATTCAAGAGCTACACTGGATGCAGCATTTTAGCACCTGAACAGGGACCTGGGGCTCAAGGAAACTTGTCATACAGCAGGTGAGAGGACACCTCCAAGTGCGGGCATCAACAAAACAGGCTCATAAAAAGCATAGGGGAGAGAGGTGTATTGATACTATCAATATTGATTTTATCAGGTGTAAAACATAGGGCAAACAGGTTCTCAAGCACAACAGATATGTATGAAAATGCTTGTTTTAGTACTAATCCCCATCTTTATCTTTTTGCTGTGGACCTGGACCGGGAGTGCTTTGATGATCACATGCCTACTGAGATGACCACAGAGGATTTGGCATGGAGAGTATCCTAAAACTAAGTCCCACCCAGAAAAAGCATAAGTGGAGCAGCAGCTCCCCTGATAAGAGTTTGAACCCTCTAGCTTTGCTCAATCATATTAAAAAAAAGAAGCTGGTGGAGAGAGACCTTCACCACCAGAGGAATGTTTTGCTGCAATTTCCATTTCACAGTCGCCCAAAGTAAAAGCCACAGCCTTAACTACGCCACAAGTGGCTATTTTCACTTTCTCAGTTCAGAAAGATTTTACTGCATCACAGGCTGAGACTTCTAGCCTTCATAGAACAGAGTCATCCTTTCTCTCCCTTGCAAGTGGTGCTAAAAGAAACCAGGGAGACAAGGGAATCCCGGAGAGTTTTCAACATGTCTACTCTGGCGCCGAACTCCAAAATTCCAATAATCTGGGACAAGTTACACATCTCCATGAAGCTATATTCTTTAAGACCTTAAAAAAAAAAAAACCCACTGTTACCTGTGGCCCCACAACTCCTTTTACCTTGGGTTTTGTAGAGCTCATAAGACAACAGGTTGTGGTCCAGCATGACTGGAGAGGACTAGCTGGCACATGTTTAAGTTAGGGGCATTATTTATCATGAAAGGGAAATTTTTTGACTTGTGCATGGATCAAGCTGCTCACAATGCTGTTCACACCACAGCCACTGCAAAAGACTTATTAACTGGAGAAGGTGCCATAGGAGGGGAGTCACTCAAATCTTTTGGAGTTCACAGTCTGCCACAGATTGCTTCACATGCTGGGCATGGAACTACAGGACTTAATGTTTGCCCTGGAAGATTTTGGACTTGTTTTGGTCCCAATCCTTTGTGTTCCCCTATCTGTAACTTTGGAATGAAAATGTTTATCTTGTGCCATTGAATGCTAGAAGTGTTTAACTTTTCACTTGTATAGGAGCTTGCGGCTAAGAGTTTGCCTTACATCTTGGAGGAGTATTGGGACTTGGACAACAATGATGAAACTGCTAGGACTTCGGCACCTCTTGAAGATGAACTAAATGCATTTTACATACAGGGATGTGCATGAGTCTCTGGACAATAGAAGGAACTCATTCCAGTATTTACATAGGATTGAGGGTATGCTTTTGTCTTTCCAGAGAACACTGAATGGTTTATCTGAGTGCCAGAGCATGCTGTCTGGCAGTCTCTGGACAGTTTTTCTACTTTTCAAGAAGCTGTTGTTCAGTCCTGTGGCAGTGATGCTTTGGCGACCACTCCACAGCCAACAGACAAGGATACAGTTAGCCTCAGCCTGGGCATTTCATTAATGAGAGGCCCCAATGATCTCAATCTCCACATCCTTATGGTAGATACCCCAATAAATGTTATTAAAAATACATTATTGTGATACGTTTACACTGGTCATTGTCAAAAGATTAAGTTTTCTAAAAATGAGGTTTTCTGATTTAAAGATACTCTGATATAAAACTAGATTAAAAAACAAAAGTTCTTATTGGCTATGACAATTGACTTTTATTAATTTTGCTGTGTTAAATGTATTCATGCCTTCAGATGCACAAGTCTTTCAAAATGTAAAACAGAATTGTTTATGGTGATTGACTTTTCTTTCAGAGTCAGACATCTGTCTTTAACAAAACTCATGTGGTATATATGCTATATATTTGCCACTATACTTGGAGATGTCTACACATTAAATAGTCCAAACAATGCCACAAATTTCTTCAATGACATACCATAAAAGGTCAACAAGTTATGTAAAAGCTTCTTATGTACTAGATAAAGATGATTCACTAAAAAGGCTATTTTATATCAAAATGCAGATTCAGGAGTGTTACAAGAATGTCATTATAGTTGTCATGCTACAATATTATGCATGGCTTTTGATTTTAAATTTTCTTTGTAAAACTTATAACCACTGTCTGTTAACATTCTACAGGGATTCAACTACTAGAACATCCATGGTTGGCAGGAAATAATGATTCTACATTGCATTTCAAAGTCCTTGCTTTTCAGATAAAATTATAACATTAAGCTCACTGTTCCGATTACAATGTAATGTCACTAACTTTCTCTTCTGGATGTCAACAACTGAAGTTTAGAGACCAAAAACTAGAAAGACAGATGGGCTAAGAGGACAGCGAGTATTTTGGTCCTGGCCTCCAAGGTCAACAAGGACCCAGGACATAAGAGAACGTCTGCTTTGACATCCTATCACTTGGTACCCCCTCAGTCTTTTCACCAAGGAGATTGTTGGACCACAGAGGAAGGAAATCAATGGCTTCTGAATAACCTACAATCAAGAAAGCCCACATCTGGGTATGGTCTGAACTCAAGCAAAGCAAAAGAGACCCCAGTGAACAATATATGGTTATTGTCAAGAGGATAGGATAAAAAATATGAGATTTGTCTCACTAAGAATTATAGCAGAACTCACCAAGTTCCTCAGAGATACTCTTTGCCAGATACTCTGTCTCCTTCATCAGCTCACATAAAATCAGTTTAAATTTGTTGGTAGTCCGTGGTTCTACTTTCCTGGAAACTAGAACCATCAAAGGAAAATGAGTTTGTTTTGGAAAGGACAGCTCATTGCTCAATGTAGAAACCTCCAAACTCTTCTCTGCTTTTGTTATTTCCTCTGGAGAACCAGAGGTCCCAGGCTCACTGGCAGGTGGTCCAAACAATACAATAAATGCTGTAAACTTTGCAGCCATTCCTAACTCATTACTACACTGCTAACAGCATTTGTCTTTTATGGCCTGGTGCTAACCCAGCTTCTCCTTCTGGTTTTCCTGTTACCTCTACTCTGACAAGTCAAACAGCCCTCTTGTTCATGTAACTACCACACTCCAAGCCGATTTTTATGTTTTCTGATTCTTTCTTCCCACCCAAACCCCAATTGATCTTTTTTATTCATTATTAATCCTGTCATTGATTACTGTGTTATTTCAGCAAAACTCACTAATTGCCTATCATGTGCCATGCTCTAGCAGTAGAGAATTGAAAAGAACACACTCCATGTTCCAGAGGGCTGCATTCTTACAGGAGAGAAAAGGAGGTAGCCAAACAATAACATCAGAGTTCTATAGTGTAAATACTGTGTGTACAAGGGGTCACAGAGCACAGAAAGAGGAACATCTCGTCTTCCAAGGGGGAATCAGTGGCATAAATATGAGAAAAAGAAAGACGAAAGCAAGAGCGGTCATGGGAAAATAATCAGTCATATACCAAGGGCAGCAAGGGAAAATAATCAGAGAGGAAGCACGTGCTATGCCTGAGGAAGTCAGAGGAAGGCAACACTGTTAGGGTTATCTGCGAGGAGAAGAAGCTCAGAAGGCTGGAGGCAGCAGATTACAAAATTCATGTGTGATGCCAGAAAGACTGGTTACCCTTGCTGAACTTCTCACAGATAACTCCTCAGAAGGGACTTTCTTCCTTCCCCATTTAGTGTATAATTATATAGTCACATGCCCCTCAGACAGTAAAGATAAAATCATGTATTCCTTGATCTCTCACAGGGCTAGTATAATAATAAAGTCAATAAATACTTGCTACATGATTGTATTTTAAAAATCATTTTCTGATCTTTTGAGGCGAGATATAATAAAACTAGATAATCTTAACTATAATTGTCTAATGCATGGTCAAACAGTGCTGATCACACAGTGCTCACCGCAGCCCTGGAGCCCGGGCTCAGCCTTGGCCTCCACATGCTTAGACTTTCTCATCACCTCTTTTATCTTGCTAGTACCTTTAAAAAGGTCATGTGGAACAGAAGTGTAGGAATGGTTGTTCCTTATGCATCTGTTCACCCATTAGCAGAAAAGAGTTCATTTAAGGAGAGAGACTAGCAATGTGACTATTTCCTAAGTTTGGGTTTAAATATTTTCTACTGAACAGATAATGGGTCAAAAATCAGTGCTTATCAAAAGGGAGCTGAACTTGGTGGGGTTAGCCGAGAGTAATGAAGTTCCAAAGGTTTGTCACTGGGTACCCACTTACTTTTCTGGGGCTTATAAACAACTTGCTCCAGTTCCTCCAAGTTTTCTTTAACTGTTGCTATCACTGATGCATCAAGAGAAGCACACAGTTTGCAGATGTAGGCCATGGCTTCCTCTATATTTTTGGCATCGCCAACACCAACTGATGCCGTCAGTCCAATGACCTGTAAAGAGTAATCTGATGTTAATTTTTTTCTAATATTCCCTGTACTTGCAAAAAGAAAGGTCCCATTAGGCAAAGCACTGAATAAATGCAAGACTCATATCTCATCAACTAAATACTAATCAGCATAGAAACTGTGACAGGAGCCCATCAAGGCAGGGTTTCTCTTTTCTATACCATTGTATTCACTATGACTTAGAGACTATCATACCGAAAAGGAAAAGGATTGAAATCAGACACATCCATTCCAATCTCAATCATGTCATATTGGTTGAATGTCCTTGGAAAAGTACCTTCAACTTTCTGTTAATGTGGGGAACGGCATCTATTTAAAAAGGTAGCAGTGTAGCATCATTAAGGTAATTCCCACTAACAGCCACTCAATAATTACTGAATAATCAGTCCATCAACAAGGAATCCACTTAACATCAAAATTATTGTGAGTGAACATGACTATAATACAAAAGAAATTTTTGTCTATGGGCACTGTACTAAATTTAATTTGCACTTTCTAAATGGGTCATTAATAAGGCTGCAGAACTTTACACCTATGTGCAGACACATGTACCATAAATTCATGGTTTCCATCATCAGCCATGCATCAGCCATGTTAATTCTTCAGTATTCCCTGTCAGTTCTCCCTCCAATTTGAGTTCTTCCTCTAATTTAAAATCTTCTCCACCCTCTACCCCTTCTCTCATCATTATGTTGGAATTCTCAGCAAATCTTATCTCTACAACATGCCATCACAATAAACTGTGATATAGTTTTCGTGTGTCTGGCTCTCCATAAAAAATGTAGCTGTTTGAGGGCTAGGGCTATGTCTTTTTTTCTATTTACACCATGTAAGGCACACATCTGCAGAACAACTAACAATGGGTCAAGAATATTTTTTAAAAATTTTTTATAGGTATAGAGCATGTATGAACTTTTTTCTTTGTCATTATTTCCTAAACAATACAGTATAACAATTACATTTATATCACATTTACAATATATTAAGTATTATAAATTATCTAAAGATTATATAAAGTATATAGGTGAATGTACAGGTTATATGCAAATACAGTGACATTTTAAGGAAACTTGAGTACCCTGCTATCTACAGGGTACCAATGGACAATCATTTGTTAAGTGAATAAATGATGGATGAGTGAAAAACTGATCAACAAGCTACAATACTATGGATTGATTAACTGAGAAGGACACTCTTAATGTGCCACAAGAGTAAGTATATATGATTCAGGAAGATAATAGGTCTTCTGAGTAATCTGCCTGACTGTGAAGGTACCTGAGGCAATGGATCTGAAGATTCTCCAAGTTTCTGATCTAGATAATTGAACATGATCATATTGTATGGGTGGTGTTTACTCGTGTTGTGGCATTCATCAAATATCATCAAGGTAAAGACAGACAGTGATGGAATGGTTCCGTTTTTAAGATTGTTCACAAGAATCTGTGGTGTTAGCACAATGATGTCATTGTTCTCAATAGTCTCTGCCACTGGGACTTTCTCAGCTGTTGCTCCAGAAATGCCTGTAACGCTGTACCTGGAAAACAAATGAAATTCCCTGGTACTCACTGTGATGTGAACAAGAAGACACAAACATTAGATCAGAATAGCAGTTGATGAAGTTCTTTCTAAGGGATACATGTGGAGACCAGTTAAGTCCTTAGCACAAAACCTGACACACAGCAAGTGACTAACAAATGCAGGCTAGTTATAATTCACAGCAACATAAATATGTAAGGTTTATTTAGGATATAAATGATTTTTTTAGTAAAAGGGGAAGGTGAGAGAGATGACAATCCCCTTGGAATAATTCACAAAAGCTACTTTATGATTTCCAATTAGTTAACTTCATTTCAAAACTATTTCTAACCACAAGGAATAATTTTTCTTCTTCTTCTCCTCCTCCTCCTCCTCCTCCTCTTCCTCCTCCTCCTCCTTCTTCTTCTCCTTCTTGGAGGGAGGTTTTTTGAGACAGTGTCTCACTATGTAGTCAGGCTACCTTGAACTCACTGTGCAGTCCAGGCCAGGCTTCAACTTGTGGCAATCCTGCTGCTTTAGCCTCCTGCGTGCTGGGATTATAGATATGAGCCACCATGCCCAGGTCAAACAAGGATTTTCATTTTTATTTTTCCAGTATAAAAAAGTTACCTTGATGGGATATTATAATGCAATACTAATTGCTTGTCATGTAGTTAAATATCAGTATTCAAATATACCCATTAGCTGCTACCTTTTAGACATGAACAAATGCTTACCCATGCATGTACATTGTGCTTTGTTACATCATACATTGCAACTAATAAACCAAGGAGTAACATACATTAGGTGTGTATACTGAGAAAACTAAGAATGATAAATTATCAATATAGTTTAGTATTTGCTAACTGCACTACACTCTTTTGTGAAGTATATGTTGGAAAGTATAGGAATTATAAATTCAATGAGCAAGGTTTAAAACTATACGTTTCATGATAATGAGCCCTTAATATGCATTAATCTGTATTTTCTAAAGAGAATTGCAAGAGTTTTATTTTTCTAACATTAAAACTTACTTAATAAAGACTTCTTCCCAATTAAAAAAAAATGAAGCTCCACATGGTGGTGAATGCCTATAATCCAAGCACTTGGGAGGCTGAGGCAGGAGGATCACCATGAGCTGGAGGCCAGCCTGAGCTACACAGTGAGTACAAGCCATAGTGAGTACATAATGAGACCCTATCTCAAAAAAACCAAATAAACAAACAAACAAACAACGTTTTTAAGACAACTTTTCTAGTCACTGAGAAAAAGAGTACTCAAAAGAGAAGTATCATATACATTTAAAATCCATTTAAGTAATAACTTAGTCCATTAAGTCATTTACTTAACCTTATAAGATCAAACCAAGAGGGTTTAGAGTTTGTTGTATTTCTAACAAAGATTTGAATTCATAAAAGAATTGTATCTAGATAATGTTAAAAGTTGGATTTGTTATGAAATTTTTTAAATTATAGCTTTTAAAAAACAAAACAGAAAACAAATTACTTACATGAAGCTAGGGGGGAAAAGTTGAAGTAACTGTTACACCTACCCAAGTCTTTCAAAATATCTTGAGAACACAGTCTTCTGCTGTTCATATACAGGGACATGGTTAGCAAAAAAGACAACTTTCCCTTTCCGTCCTTGTGGAAACTTTAGAAGATGATGTTCACATATAAGAAGTGAAACAAAGGTTTTCCCACAACCTTTTAATATATAAAGAAAAAGAAAACAACTAATATTATTTTAGTATTTCTGTAGAAACATTTATTTTAGCTCTTCTAACACTATCGGGTTGACAAGTAAATTGATCATTTAGATGGATTAATAACTGCAGAATTTAAACTATTAGCAAAAAAAAATCACAACTTCTTAAGGAAGATATACTCAAGTAGCTAGGGCCCAAAGCAAGCTTAAAAAGTGTTTTTCTTTCAATGTTCATGTCTTTTCAAATATATTGGGACTACATTTTCAAGATAGTTTTCTCAAACATAAATGAAACAGGAAAAAATTTGAAATTTTTGTTCAATGGAAGAAAAAGGAAGAAAGAAACTACACAGGAATGGCGATTGGCTTACCAGTAGGAGCACATATTATTGTGTTTTTTCCTTCCTTAGCAGGTAAAGCAAGCTCTAGTTGGTAATTTCTTGCTTTCAGTGGGCTGCACAAATTAGTATGAGACACTTCTGTAAGGCAAAAGAAACAGAATTCCCCAATAGTTACTACTCTGAGGAATCACTGCAATAGCTATAGTCTAATGAATGTGAATTCTGAATCCAGTCCAAAGGACCTTATTTGAGGTTTAAAATCTTGTCTCTTATTAATCATTTCAGCTTCTTCTCTGATATAAAGAACAGAATTCTCACTCAATGAAAAAGTATTAATGACAAGAAGAGGGGAAAAACAGTGGATTCTTTCTTAATCATATAAGCCTAATAAAGTTAAGCAAAATGGTCTAATTTAGGGAAAAAGAGATAATCACCATGTATAGAGATTATTGTTTGGAACAAAACATCCTTCTAAGACTGAAGAAGAAAATCATATTAATATTGGATTTTCAAAGCAATTTCTTACTAAGTCGTAACCATGCTTTGTAAATCTTCAGGCTCTCAAATAATTATTTTCTCTCAATATAAACAGAAATTTTAAAAAATACTTAGAATCTTTATCTCACCAACAAGTATGTATATAAAATGTTAAGTGGTAGGGAAAACTTTGGAAATCATTTAGTAAGTTGAACCAACTCACTTTAAAGAGAAATCTTCTACAAGGTTAAGACAATAAATTTCACTTCAGACTTATAAAAATCTTTACATGGTAGAAATAAAGCAACAAGGCTGGGGATTCAGCTCAGCGGCATAAGCGTCTGCCTGGTTGTAAGTTTGATCCCCAGTATCAAAAAAAAAAAAAAAAAAAAGAAAGAAAGCAGCACATTCATTGATATTATTATAGAATGACAAACAAATCTGTATCACCCAGTTGCAGTGAAACATCTATAAATTATCTTTTAATTATATATCCTAAAAACCTTGTTTTTTCCTAACACTATTCATTATTAATCTTAGTTTCCCTTTTATAAGTGTCATATTATGCAACCATCAGAACTCTTCATGAAACAGTCATGAAAATATGAATGCTTCAAGAAACATATGGGGACCTCACAGGATCACATTAACTTTGAAACCGCCTTGTGAGAATGAAAAGAAGAAGCTCGTCAAACGACACAAGTGCTCCATACATAGTTTTACAAACAGCAGAAACTACATGTCAGCAATGCACATTTGTGTATTACACACACATTCCTGATCAACTGGTAAAGCAACCTTGGAATCTAGAAGAAAACTGAGCAAGTAGCTCACAAATGTATGTTTTTAGAAACAAAGGCTGCTTTTGGATTTCACAGACATTAAGGTTCTAGGAGAACTCTGAATTTGCAATGTAGACATGTACATATTTGCTTAGTGAAAAAATAAGACTTAAGAAAAGATAAAAGTAGAAGCAATGGCCATGAAAAGAGAAACTGATATTTCTAGTTATAAAGTATCTCTTTAACTAAATTCTCTTTTCTTTCTAAATTTTCCTTAAAAAGCCTTTCCATAAGGCTGTAACTTGAGGCACTGCAAAAATTATGCCCACACAAAACACAAAAAGAGCATCATTATAGAACAAAATGCCAAGTACCTGAAGGTGGACAGGAGTTCTGACTAAGATTTTGGTCTTCTGGATCTTCCTGGTAGAAAATCTGTATGTCAGAATGTTCCATTCTATTATCCTCAAGTTCTTCACTTTCTACATCTTTCATACCTTTTAGGATAAAAAAAAAATCTTAGAATATTAATGCAACCTGATTACAACTTTGATTGCGAAAGCCTCACAAAGCTGAAACATTAAAATTTTAAAATTCTAAGACTATTTCTCACAATCACACCCTTCACTTCTTAAAACAATTAAAAGAATCATTTGAAGTCTTAATTTGGTAGTTGAATTCCAATATCATTTAGAACTGTATTAAAGTGTAAAACATTGGTAGCAGTAACTTTAGGAACTTGTTCAAAATATGAATCTGAGCTCCTATGAATCAGAATCTGTATTTTAACAAGATTTCTAAGGCACTCCTATTTACACTAAAGAAAAGACCATGACCAAACAGACATTCATATCTGCTCCCTCTGACACCCTAGGAAATGAATCCAGGGCACTGTCTTGCACATGCTAGGCAACTGCTCTACCACTGAGCAGGATCCTCACTTTGTGTGTGTGTATGTGTGTGTGTGTGTGTGTGTGTGTGTGTGTGTGTGTGTGCGCACGCGTGCACGCTCGCACCTGTGCTGACAGACAAGGTCTTGCTACATCCCTGAGGCTGGGCTTGAATTTGTGGTCCTCTTGTCTCAGCCTCCCAAGTTGTTGGAATTATAGGCATGTACTACTGCACTAGGCTAAAGAAACATCTAAAGAAGCCTAAGTAAAGCTAATGCTAAGACAGATGTTTTTCAGACACAGCCTTTAAAAAAGAAAAAGACAAAAAAAAAAAATTAAAAAAAAAAAAAAACAAGATTCTGACATGACGTTAGCTTCAAAAAGCCAAATGAGGGTTCAGATACTAAGCAAAGTCTTCTTTCACCCTTGCTCTCTTCAGTTCCAAATGGCTTCCAGGCAAAATGTATCATGATTCTACCCTGAAAAGTGAGTAAGTCGTGGAGTTCTCTGATAACTTAAACTAAGGCTGGAAACTTAGAACTGGGCCTTTCCTAAATTTGGGGGGTCATATGGACTAATTTTGGGTAACAACAGTCTTTCCTGACCCATTTTTAGAAGCCATACACAACCAAAGTAATTCCACAGTCAAGTAGCTACCTCCCTCCCAAAACCTAACTTCATGTGGGTCTCTCACTAGAGAGACCTTATCAAAACCCATGAGTCTGAAGGAAAAGTGCTTTTGAAGTTCAGTAAAAATGGGTAGAATGAGGAAGGCCCACGTAGAACCATGAGGTTTCTAACCCTTTTCCTTCACCCCTTCAGAACTCTTATAGGAATCCTTTACCTTCATCTATAATCCACAGGTCATTGAAGATGTTCCCATCTTTCTCCAAAGCAAGTTTCAGAGTCTTGGGCCAGCTCCCTTTGTCTGACCTGAGAAGGCACTCAGCCAATTTCTCGGCTCCTGCCATAGGCCCCTTAGTGGTGCAAACCTGTTCACAGCAAATGCAGATTCTGATCACTTATCGTAGTATTTCCTTCTATGCGTTCACTGTAGAAAAATCAGCTCAAATACAATTTGGTTTAAAAAACCATTGGGGGGGGGGGCCCTGGGGATTTAGCTCAGCCACATAAGCGCCTGCCTTGTAAGCAGGCAGTCGTGAGTTCAATCCCCGGTACCGATAAAAAGGAAAAAGACAAAAAAAAAAAAAAAAAAAAAAATCATTGGGGGCTGGAGGTTTAGCTCAGCAGCATAAGCACCTGCCTTGCAAGCAGGCAGTCGTGAGTTTGATCCCCAGTACCGATAAAAAAGAAAAAGACAAAAAAAAAAATTGTAAATTATGGTTCAGTAGGTATTAGCTATCATTTTTGTCCCATTTAACACTGTCTTGTCTCTTGTTTTGTGTGTGACACTAAAGACTGAACCGAGGGCCATTGTACCAACCCCTCTCCTAGCCTTTTATGTTTTTGACAGGGTGTCTCTCAGTGTGTTGCCCAAGCAGGGCTCTGTCCTTCATCTTTGTTCTTCACGTGTGATAATTTTACATCAAGCCAAGCCTTCTCACCTCCTCTTAGTTCTTAAATCTAACATCATCAGCAATATTAGGAAAATAATCTATTTGACAACCATTCACATTATGGATGTATTACCAAAGATGGATATTGTAAGGATACGACAAAATGTTAGGTGGTTTTCTCAGGGTACAGGAATTAACATGAATTTTATTATTAATCATAATGACTAAAACTTGTGCAATTATTATGTTCCAGGCTTTCTATGCAGGCATTTCATACATACTTTTCATTTAAACCTTATGAAATTATCATATTAATGTGCCATAATTATTTGCGTTTTATGCATAAAGACACAGATGCTTAAAGAAGGTAGGAGAATTGCCCAGGATCACATTACTAGTAAGTGGCTAAGCTAGGATTATAACAAAATTTTAGGCAAGGGCCTAAAATTTTAACTGCTAGTCTATACCCATTTTTCTTTCTATGTGGTGAATGTAAAATTTTGTTTAAATGTGAATAAAACATTCAGAAAATAAAGTATTTTTAACTGAAATAATTCCAGGTAATTTACTCCTTAGATATGACAGCATTGCTCTTCCTTTGGTGTAAACAGGATATTTCCCATATTCTTATTATTTCCTCCAAACTTAGTATTTCATGCTAACTTACCTGCCAAATTTCTTCACAATCCTGAGTAATTAAACAATCAGCTATTTCAGGGAGGATTTCTGTTGGAATAATTCTGGCTTTAAATTCTGGTTCTAAACGTCTCAAAAGTGTTCTGTAATCCTCTAACTTTTCAAGGTTTTGAAAATCCCAATTTTCAATGGCTTCATAAAGCCCAGAATAGCCTGAAAAGAAAGGAAATGAGGACTTTTATAAGATGCTTTGACATTGATATCAAAAACTCATGCTTAAAAAAGTTACTTCAGTTACCAATACTTTTCAAAAATAAAACAATATTCACTTTAGGTACCCAACGTTTTAGGTCTTCTAACAATGTTTATTATCTTTTAGGCCAAAGTAATAATGACAAATTTGAAGTTTTATATTTGATCTTTGTATAAAATCTTCCAAATTATCCCATTAACTTCTCCTGTAACCTGATTTGCCTTTCAGTATGACAAATTCACCAGGTTTACCTACTGTGAAAAGCAATAAAGACAACAGAAAATTATGAATTTCAATTCCTGTCCTCAAAGAACTTTCAATTTACATTATTCTAAGAAAAGAATATTAAGTAAATGAAGCCAGATGTTGTAGTACACACCTGGAATCCTGGCATATGAGAGACTAAAGCAGGAAGATTGTCAGTTGAAGGCCAGAGGGATATAGGGAATTTAAAAAAAGATGAAACCAACAAGTAAAATTTAAAATGAATAGTAAATGGGAAATTTGAAGAGGAAAAAATAATTCCAATTTCAATAATCCAATAATGTCTCACTCTGAGGTTCTGTGACAGAATCACCAGGCTTGTCTCTCATTTCACAACTGTAAGAAGACAATGAGGTTATTTTATAAGTAGAGCAAACATGAAGCTTCTGTGTGAGGAGATCATTTAGAGATGAGAAAACCCCTGGATTCTATTAAAAGAATCTCAATCTAACACCTGCTCTGCCTTCTGTATACAGACACAAAACAAAAAAATACAATAAATATGCTGGAACCCATAGTCAGCAAAAAGTATCACTAATGATAATATGTTTAATGAACAGCAACTGTGTATCATCTCTTTTCTTTTCTTTTCTTTTCTTTTCTTTTCTTTTCTTTTCTTTTCTTTTCTGTCTTTTTCATTTTTATTGGTTCTGGGGATCGAACTCATGACCGCCTGCTTGCAAGGCAGGTGCTTATGCCGCTGAGCTAAATCCCCAGCCCCATATCATCTATTTTCAGAAACGTCAACTGTCTCTCATAGTGAAAGTTTAGTATTTATATAACTTTTAGAATATTGTTCATTATAACTGAAGTTTATTATACATATGGCTAAAGGCATTTCCTTAAATGTCATACTTAGGAAGTTCAGGGAAAATAGTATTGGCCAGTAACTAAGGAAAATGCTCAAGTTCATTCATATTTTTATTGGGACTAAAAAACAACATAAATTTACTATCTTAGCCAGTTTTTAATGTGCAATTCAGTAGTGTTAAGTAAAGTCACTTTTGTGAGACAGAGTCTAGAATTTTTATCTTGCAAAAATTGAAATGCCATCCACACTAATACAATAATTCTTCTTTCTCCCTTCCCACAACTCCTGGTAACTACCTCTTTCTGTTTGTATGCCCCTGACTACCTTAGATTACTTATAAAGATTGAATTATACAATGTTTGCGTCTTGGTGACTGGTTTACTTAATTTAGCATCATGTCCTCAAGATTCATCTATATTGTAGCATATGGTAGGATTTCCTTCCCTCTTAAAGCTGAATAATACTCCATTAGATGTACATATTATGTGTCTTACTTTCTTACTGCTGAAACAAAATACCAAATACCCACAAGTTAAAGAAGAAAAGGTTTATTTAAGATTACAGTTTTTAGAAACTTCAGTCCATACTCAGCTGATTCCAAGGCAGGGCAGCATGACAGAAGCACGTGGCAAAAGAAAAGCAATTCATGGTGTGGTAAGCAGGAGGCAACAAGCGGTTAGCCTTCCTTTCCCTCTTTATTCCACTCAGCTTACAAGCTCATTGGCTTATGCCACCCATATGAAGGGTGGGCCTTTCCATTATCCACATTTTTGGAACTATGCTGAATCAATCAGTGGAGTAATCCAGTTATCACACCCATAATTCAGTATCATACACTCATGCTACAGTCAGTTTCCAAAAGCTACACAGTGCATGAAGCCTCAGAAAGACACCTAGCTAAAAGCCATAACACATTCTATTTCTTACTTTTTCTTTTTGTGGAGTTAAGGGTCAAACACTAAGCAATTACTAAGCTACTGAGCTACATCACTGCCCAACACCATATTTTGTTTACCCATTCATCTAGTACTAGACATAGGAGTT
This sequence comes from Cavia porcellus, assembly GCF_034190915.1. Lineage (NCBI taxonomy): Eukaryota > Metazoa > Chordata > Mammalia > Rodentia > Caviidae > Cavia > Cavia porcellus. The sequence goes on along the minus strand of NW_026947484.1, from coordinate 195,388,631 downwards.
TCTCCTACCTTTTAGCTTCTGTAACTAATGCTGATACAAAATAAGGGTTAATATATCTTTCCAAGATCCTGCTTTCAATTGTCTTGGAACATCCCAAAAATGGGGTTGCTGGATCATACAATTCAATTTTTAATTTTCTGAGGGAAGTCCATACTGTTTTCCATGTAAGTACACTGTCTTACAATTCTACCAACAGTACACAAAGGTTCCAGTTTCTCCACATTTCCACTAGTACTTGTTACTGATTTTTTGTTTGTGTGATACAAGCTATTGGAATACTATATAGTGATATCTCATTGTTTGATTTGTCTTTCTTTGTTGATTATAATGTTTAGCATATTTCCATGTTTGCTGGCCATTTTCATGTTGCATTTGCAGAAACAGCATGCCCTTTGCCTATTTTTTAATTGGGCTATTGGATTTTTGTTGTTGTGCAGGTATAGACATTCTTTATATATTCTGGATGCTAATTCCTTATCAAAATACATGAGTTGCAAACAAAAAAATGGGAGATCAGCCCATTTGGTTGACTCTATGCTTTGAGACACCTAAGATTTTGGGTTTGATGAACTCCCATTTGTCTATCTGCTTTTGTTGCCTATGCTTTTGGTATGAAATCAAAAATCACTGCAAAGTCCAATGTTATGTTGTTTTTTCTGTTTTTTTCTAGGAGTTTTACAGTTCTGTCTTATGTTCAGAAATGTTTAACCCATTTTGAGTTAATTTTTAATACACTATGTGAGATTAATTTGATATGTCAATTTGACTGGGCTAAGAGATGACCAGATAGCTGCCAAATACTATTTCTTTGTGTGTCTATCAAAGTATTTTCAGACTGGAAATATAGCTCAGAGACACAGGGCCTGCATGGGAAGTGCAAGTACTCCCAGTACCAAAAAAAAAAAATTTTTTTCCAGAAAAAAGTGAGCATTTGAATAAGTGACCTGAGTAAAGACCCTCACAAATGTGAGTGGGTCTCATGAAATCCACTTAGAGTCCGGACAAATAGAGCTTTAGGACTTAACAAGAACAGCTCCCTGGTTCTTAGACCTTCAGACTCAGACTGACTTATACCATCAGCTTTCCTGGTTCTTCAGCTAGCCGGGGGCAAAGGACATGGACTGTCAGCTTCCATAATTGTTTGAAGTAATTCCTATGGTATATAAGTACATTTGTAACATATACGCCATTACACACATGCACTGGCATGCCTATCTCCTATTGGTTCTGTTTCTCTAGAGAACTCTGACAAATACTTTAGTGTTCAACTTCATTGTTTATGTACAGACATTTGTTTTGGTGCTATTATAAATAGAATTATATACTTTAAAGCATTATAAAATTATCTGTTGTTAAAAAATAGGCAAGTAGGGGCTGGGATTTAGCTCAGCGGCATAAGTGCCTGCCTTGCGAGCAGGCAGTCATGAGTTCGATCCCCGGTACTGATAAAAAAAAAAAAAAAATAGGCAAGCAACTGACTTTTCAATGCTCATTTTTGTATCCTGAAACTTCTTTCAATTCATTTATTTTTGTTAGTTTTCTAAATAATCCTATCATTTGTGAACAGAGACAGCTGATTTGTTTCTTTCCAATTTATCTTTTATTTACTTTCCTTACCTAATTGTTTTGGCTAGAATATCCACTACTAAATGCCATTTAGTTTTTAGAGTAAAAATAGAAATGCCATTTTTAACTGAAAGGTTGATAAGAATTTAAGTAATTTGTAATACCCAGATTAATGGTATCCTAAAAATGGAGAAACAACAGTTTCTCTGAGTAAGTATACGTAACAGGTAGGGAAGACTTTCATTACCTTTAAAAAATTTGTTCAGAATAAATCAGCGCATGTTATAGCACTAGAAATTTAGAGATAGAGTAGGGTATGAATAAGTCAACTATTATCCTCAAGGTAGAAGCAGAAAACAAACAGAAGATTTAAACCCTCTCACCTACAACGTTTTGAAAAATAAAACCATATTATTTTTCATAAAACAACTGAGCATGGTGGCTCACCCCTGTAATCCCAGCATTTGGGAGGCTGAGGCAGGAGGAACGTTATGAGCTTTCGGCCAGCCTGGACTACATAGTAAGCTAAACACCAGCCTGAATTACACAGGGAGACTCCCATCTTAAAAAGAGAAACCCACACAAGTGTAATCATACTATATGTACAGGCCTCCTGAGAAATTCTAAATGTAAAAAGGTAGCTTTTTATATTATGTTAATTTAATATATCTGTGTTACAGTATGATGACACCAGTGATGGTAGATGCCCATCATCAGAATCTTTTTCCTGTAGTGATATAAATTTTCCTTAATTTGTCCATCTTTAAATTGCACTAGTATAATGAAAACAATAATGTTAAGATAATGGCTACAGTGAGGGCCCCTTATCTACACTGAACTAGCTTCTGTATACATGTTCTCTAACTTACTGTTTACCACACTGAAAGAAAAGCATCCTTTGGCTTCTCTGACAGGTGAATAAGCTGGAGCACCAACAAGGCAACATTACTTGGTTAAAATTTAGGAGTAACTAAGTGAGTTAGAATTGAAACTCAATTTCTGACTGCTCATTCAAATGCCTCTACAGCAATTATCCTCCAAAAGAAATGCCATCAGTGGGTCCACATTTTCTATTAATTAGCTATATATCTCAGCACACCCTTTTCTACCCTTAGTTTTCCTATGTACAGAAAAAGCCATGTTAGACTAAGTCATTTCTAAGATGCCTTTCATCTTTAAATGAAACTAACTTTATATATAGATGACAGAGATCAAAGAACACTGTAGTACTGAAAAGAAATTTTAAAATTATGCAACAGTTGACCACATGACAGAATATTTGTAACACATATATAAAGTTGCCTAACAAAATGTACACATCTGCACTTACTATTCTTAAAAGCTAAAATATTCCAACACTTTTGAATGCCTTCTCTTTCTTACCCTAACTTGCTTACCCAAACATACCACTATCTGTATTTGATCACCACTCCTTTGATTTTTTTTGAAGATAGTTGCATGGTATAGGTTTGTTTCTGATAGGCTTGTATGAGACTTTATATATTTTATATCCTATGATATGTGCTTCTATGACTTTTAAAAATTTAATACTGCATCTCTAAAATCTTTCTTTTTGTTAGAGACGGGATCTGTCATGTAGTCCAGGCTGGTCTTGAACTCACTACGTAACCCAGGCTGGCCTCAAACTTGCAGCAATCCTCCTGCCTCAGCCTCCTGAGTGCGGTGATTCCAGGCGTGTATCACCATGCCTGGCTAGATATTCCCATACTTCCATTGTAATACAGTGGACCAACCTGTGAACATCACAAGTTATTCTCCTCTTGAAGGATTTTGGAGTTGCCTCAGTCTTACTGCTTCCTTGTTTTATTTATTATAAGCAATTATACTGTGAACATTCTTGTGTATGTATTACAAAATGTATGAGGTTTTCTAGGGTACAGACTCAATAGTGAAGCCTGGAAAGGATACCTGAGAGTTGAATTCTATAATATGATGTCAAAATATTTTTTAAAATAGTTGTGAGTTTATATTCTACAAAGTGACGTTTAAGGCCTTCCATTACTAAATATTCTCCTAAGCTTTAACACTGTTTAACTTCTTAACTTTTGCTCTATGACAGGTGTAAAATGATGTCTCATTGTATTTCTAACTTGTAGCTCCCTAATTACTAATTAGGCTGAAAATATTTTCATGTATTTATTCACAAATGTTAGTCTATGAAATGTCTGTTCACATCTTTTGCTCAGTAGCTGTTTTCTTTCTTTTTCCAAATGATTTTAAAACCTTTTTAATATATTCTGAGTATTATTCCCATGATAATTGTATATTTTGCAAATATGCACTCCCACTTTATGACTTGTTTTTTTCAATTTCTTTATAATGTTTTTTGATAAACATGTTAATTTTAATGTTACCAAATTTATTCAGCTTTTTTATGGTAAATGCTTTCATGTCTTATTTCACAAATCCTATCATGCTCCAATATTGTAACAATACTATTCTGTATTGTTTTTAAAACTATTATAATTAAGTTTAAATTCTTCTGAATTTATTGTGTGTGGAATGAGATAAGGAATACAAATTTACTTCTATGCACGTATATATGAAAGTTAGGATTTATTCAGTCTGTAACATTATCATATTTCTAATAGTCCATTGCTGCTTATTGAATAGTGCCTCATTTCCCAATGACTCTCTAATATGTCAGGTTTCCATAAGTATATGTGTCTAACTGGAGGCTTGCTAGTCAATTTCACTTGTCAGTTTGTTGATAGCAGGACCAACAACATCACACTGTCTCAATGCTAGTGTGTGTGTGTGTGTGTGTGTGTGTGTGTGACAGATTCTTGTTATGCTGCCTAGGCTGGCCTCAAACTTGCAAGCTTCCTGTCTCAGCCTATCAAGTAGCTGGGATTATCAGGGCATGCCTCACGCCCAGCTTTATATTAAATATTAGCATCTAGAAGGGATACTTCTGATTATTCTTAAGTTACAGTTCTTTGGCTTTCAAATTCATTGAAAAGGCATACGGGATTTTTATTAAAATTGCATTAAATGTATGGATCAATGTAAGGAGAGCTGAAATTTGTATGCTATCAAGTCTCTCCTCTATGTGCATGGATGTATCTCTCCACTTTGGAGATATTTACTATTTCTCACTTTTTATTATTTTTATCATTTAGACTTTATACATGTCAGACTTATTCTTCAATGTTACATTGTTGTTGCCATGATAAATGGTATTTCATTTTGTATTACATTTTGTTTGCTTTCAGTGAGCAAAAATGCTACTGGTCTTACAGCCAAAAATCTTGCTAACTTCCTCCATTAGTTACAATAATCTTCCTGTACATTCACCTTCCTATTTCAGGTGGACAAAATTATATTATCTGTGTAAAAACAAACTTTACAGTGCCTCAGCATAGCAGATTTGAACTATATGTGGATAGCTAAGAATTGACAGCTTTTCCCTTTTATGGTACTCCAATACTTTTGAGAGTAAGCAGCATGAACTAACCTGCATGGTTTAGGGCATCCAAAAAGCCACGGAACCAGCCTTCCACCTGGAGCTCCAACAGGAGCCTGAGAAAAAGTGAGGCAGCCTCCATTGGACCCTTGTTGTTTTTCTCAGCCTGGATAGATTGCACTTCATCTACAGAGAGAAGAAAGAATGATTCATCAAACTGCAAAACTACCACTTACTAGAAGAAAATCTGAAAAGGGCAACCAGACTTCCTAGAAGAGGGAGAGGTCACGAAGTTGAAAGAAACTCCAGGAAGCTGATTCCCCTAGCCACGGCTGACTGTGCCATTCTTCACCAACCTACCCTTTCCATCCTTGGTAGAAACTTCATATTTAGTATGGAATTCTTAAGAGTACACTCTAGATAAAGTCAGTCTGTCTGTCTGTTCCTCCCTCTTTCTTTTTCCACTGGGGACTTGAACTCAGGTCTTCACACAGGGATACATCCTTAGTTCTCCTGTTCTCAGTTCTTTTCTTTTTCTTTTCTTTTCTTTTCTTGAGAACAAAACCAAACAAAATAAAACAGAATAAAGACAATCAAAAGAAAACAGTAAAAGAAATACAGGACCTCAAACAGGATAACTGGAAATCAACAACTACCTTAGTTCTTTATGTTTTTTTTTTTAAGTGTTTTAAAAAATTTGAGTTAGGGTCTTATTAAGGCACTGAAGTTGCCCAGGCTGGGCTTGAACTTGCGCTCCTGACTCAGCCTCCCAGACTGCCAAGATTTGGGCATGGGCAACCATCTGGCTAGGAGTTTTTCTAAGAGATTTGAAAAGTCTTCCCCACAAGGGGGAAATGGTAGCAACACTGGGTTAGAAGTAAAAGCAAAGACTTCTTTTTTTCAAAAGGTTGAAGCAATTGCTAGACTAAAAGTTTTCAAGGGCATGATCCTTCCATGGCATCAGTACTACGATAGTGGGCTCAGCAGGTAGTTCAAAATGTAAGCCAGGTGTGGTAGTGCATGCCCGCGGTCCCAGTACTTGGGAGGGGGAGGCAGGAAGGACTGCTGAGAGTTCAAGGCCCGTGTGAATTACACAGGAGACCCTGTCTCAAAAAACAAAAACAAAACAAAGCAAAAAGAGTCACAGGATCCTCTCTTGGTCCTTTTTTTAAGTTTTTGCTAAGAGGACAGGAAAAACAAGAGAAAAGAGAAAGAAAAATTGGAATACAGTGAGGCCAGTTATTCAAAAACTATCAAGTTGCTGGTGCTCACACAGCTTTTATACGCATAACTTCAAGCCTCAGGAACAGTAATCGCTGCTCAGTATAATCTCACCTTTGGTCATCTTCCATTTTTCCCTACTTAATGAAATTCAGATTCTAAGGGAATGACAAGCTGGCTGGCTGCTTGCCACCATCTTCTTACTAGAGATTAGAAGAGGATTTGCAAATGAGACACACCCAAAGATTGGCTAACTGGAGAGGAAGGAATGCCTAACTGTAGTTAGAAAAGATTTCTGTCAAAGTCTCTGTCTTGGTAACAATAAAATTAACTCTTGTAAAGTGTAAAATTCAATGGTTTTTAGAGCTGTGAATTCATTATTCCTACCTGACTAGTGCATTTTCATTAACATAAAAACAAATAGTATATGCATTAGCAGTCACTCAAAATTCTCCCTCCCTTTGGCTCTAGGTAATCAGTAGTCAATTTAAAATTTTATATATTCGCCTGTTCTTGACATGTCACATGCATGGCATCATACAGCATGTGATCTTTGACCGACTTCCTTCACACAGCATTTTGCAAGGTTCATCCATGTTGTAGCATCCATGCTGCATCATTCCTTCCTTTTTATTGCTAAGTAATATCCCACTGTATGGACATAACACATCTATCACCTCATCAGTTAACAGGCATTTGTACTGTAACCACCTTTTTGCTATGTAGAATGTAAATGCTATGAACATATGTGTACAACTATTTAAATGTCTATATATACAGGTGTGAGATTTCTGGGTCACATGATAACTCCATTTCTGACATTGTAAGGATTTATCAAACGTTTTTCCAAAGGAGTTGCACCATTTTACATTCCCACCAGCAAACTAGAGAGATTTCAATTTCTACACAGCTTTGTCAGTGCTATTTATCATTTTATTTAGCCATTTCTACAATTTCCTGTGGCTACAGTAACAAATTATCACAAACCAGGTAGATTAAAACAACAGAAATTTATTTTCTCTTCATTCTATAGGCTAAAATCATTCTAAAGGCTGAAATCAAGGTCTACCAAAGTCTCAAGAAGAGAATTCATTCCTAGCCCTTTCTAGATGCTCACGGCTGTTGGGATCCCTTAGCTTGTGACCTCTTCTTCAATCTATGCCTTTGTCTCCTTCTTCTTCTCTCTTCCTCCTTCTAAGACAAGGTCTTGCTGTGTAGTCCAGACTGGCCTTGAACTCATAGCAATCCTCCTGTGTCAGCCTTCTGAGTGCTTCTGCCTTCATACTGCCTTCTCTGTCTGGCTTGTGGCTGCATGACTCCGTATCTGTACCTGTCTTTATACAACGTTTCTGTCTCTTTGTGTCTGGTCATGGCTGCCTTCTTATAGAGATGCCAGTCATACTGGGTTAAGGGTCCCCCTTACTGCAACATGAGCTCATCTTAATTACATAAGTAAAGACTCTATGTACACATAAAATGACAGTCTAACGTACCAGAAATTATGACCTCTAAGTTATCTTTTGGGGGGATACAATTAAACTCATAACAGCAACATATTTTAACATTATCCCAGCTTTCCTGGGCTTACAGCCCTAACCATTCCTGTCAGTCAGTCCATCCCAAACTCAGTGTTTATGGCTGTGTCATCACTCCTTGCTACTTAAGTCTCCCCTTAAACATGTTACTAACCACCAGTGACACACTGCACGGAGGGCCAGATCTATCCTAGCCCTGCTGTGGCCTTCCCAGGTACATTACCTTGCCATACCAGCAGCAGTTTAGATTTACACTGTGTATGTTGTAAGGGCAATCCTCCTGCTAGTTACTGCTACAAGCCAGTGATAATTTTCTCAAAAGCACAGTGAGTTCAATACAGGAGAAAATCTTTGGGAAAAGTTAGTAATTCAGACTGTCTTTGCTGTCTCCCTCTCTAATGTCATACTCTGCTTCTCAAAGAATTCCTTGTTCTCTTCTTTATTCTCTTTAACAACGTCTAACTAAGGGATTTACATGGTAGTACACAGTAACTCTAGGCCTGTCTTTCCCCTTAGACTACAACAATGGATATTTTGTACACATCTCTGACCTTCATGTTTTAATCAACACAGTGCTTAGTTCACGCACGTGTCCAGAAGATGGCACCAAAGCAGTAGACAGTGAGAACACTGCCCCCTTATCTGTCAAAGGTTACTTTAAGGGCTAGCCTTTGACTTCACAAGAATAGTGAAAAATGTGTAACCCACACAGAGGTGTACCTTGAAACAATTCCTAAGTCACTTCCAAGTAAAAGTTAATGAGCATCATAATCACCCCAGCTCCCCAGACCCCAAGTGGGAATCTTGGGTTCACAAAAGTGTATCCAAACTCAAACTTGGCGCAGATGCCTTCATGGCACTGCCCATTTCTTGCTTGAAGGTATAACTCTCTATATATCTATTTTACAATAATCCTACCTATGCTTCTGCACAGCCCATGTGTCTAGACTACATTCTTGCATCAAGGGCACAAAGAACTGAGAACTGAGGACATGAGAACCCAGTTTCCTGGTAATACCATTGATTCCTCAGCTTAAAAAGTGACGCTTCCAGTTAGTTAATAGGTACTTAGTAAATTACTTCTAACCCTAATATAATGCCTGACACAAACTACATATTTTAATTCAATTAATCTACACTAGTACCCAAAAAATGACATTCACACTAGTTTTTTAATGCTTCATCCAAGGATTCCTAAGAGATCCCTTCCATAGACTTTTCCTGGATCTATGCTTATAATTTAAATGAAGATAATTAAGATGTTGTTTTATTACTATTCTCTGAGTATACCAGGAAAGTGATGGTTGACTTGTTGATTGTTGTTTTTTCACTCCTCACTCTGGTTTTGCAGGGCATTTAAACACTCAAGATAACTTATTTTGTCCTAATGCAATTTCCAAATAAAGGCGCCGGCAGACTGAAGGAACTGCCAGAGCTCCTCTCACCCAGCCTATTTCCAGGCACCATCTCTCTTTCTCCTCTTGGGGAAGCAAAGAACCATTCAACACGATTTACAAGTGGCTATTCCCATGGCCACGAGTCTGAAACGATAGATAAATACGCGCATTAGATCTGAGGAAAAGTCTTGCTCAGTTCCACTTGAGACCTGGCAGTTAGAAACTTCCTTTGAGTTGGTCAGCATTTTGTACGGTGATTATCTGTTCTAGCCCTCTATACCATCCCTCTCTCAAAAAAGCTGTAAAGTGTATTAAGCCTGAATTTTGGTTCTCCATCTCCGGTGCCAGTACGACGCTAATTAAAATATTTGCGAAATAAACGAAACAGACGAGTTGTGTCTTAAGTTTTGAACCTAAACAGATTTGCACCCCCAAGCAAGTGATTCCACCTCACTGGAACTGTTTTCCTCGGACAGTTCGTCTAAAACGCTGTCGGAATCTTGCCACAAACCCAGTGTTCCTTGGCGTTTGGTTACCCACACTGACTTAAAGGAAAGAAAAAAAGAGGAAGAAATAGGTCCCCGACAGGAGTCTTGCTTCAGCAGGGCGAGTGGAGACCCCTGGGCACCACTTACTCTCCGGAAGCCAGGGGGTCATGTAGCTAAGGATGTGAGTGGGGTCCAGACTCTTCCGGACATAGTCGCTGTAGGCTTGCAGGTTGTGCCTCTGCTCCGCCGTCATCTCTCACCTCCGCAGATGGCCTGGCCTGGCTGCACTGGAACTGAGGACGAGGCTAGGGTGGTCCCAAGAAATCCATCCCGAATAAGAGGCGGAGCTGCCTGGGAACTTGTAACTACAGAGGAGAAACCGAAACTGCAACTGGCCGCGGTGGCTGAAGAGCAGGGACTAGGCGCGCTCAGCCCGCAGCAGCACCGCCCAGTTTCGTTTCCTAACGAGCCCAGTGGGGGCGCTGACTCATGGGACTGCAGAGCGCTCCTGGGAACTGCACTTCGTTTTTGTCGTTTTGTTTGCTGTAACAGGAAAGTTTAGGGACAGTAACTTGCACAGTTTAAGTGTTCAATTCGAGGAATCTTGGAAGATGTTTAACACCTGTAATTACTACTGTACTCCGAAATGAGGACCCGTATGGTAAATGTGTGTTTTAACTTTATAGGAAGAAGTTGTTTTCTTAAATGGCCAGAGCAGTTTCCAGTTTCAGGCTCAGAAAATTCCAGTGCATACTGATTTGCTAGATCAACACACTTGGCAGTCTTACTATTGTTGCTAAACTTGCTTCTGGGTTAGTGTGAGTTACAGTGGTTTTAATTGCAAATTTCCCGCATAGCCATGATGTGGGGCACATTTTCATGTTCTTTTAGGGCACTCATATGACAACTCTTTGAAGCTTCTACTACTGTCTTTTGCCTGATTTTGGAGCTTTTTAAAATAAACTTATAGGACTTAATTACTGGGGATACAAAATTGTCAAATACACATACTCAAAATATCTTTTGCCAGTCTGTGGTTTACCATTTCATTTTTAGAAAGATGTCCTTTCTGTAGCAAGTTTATATCTCTGAAACTTAATTTATCAGGTTTTTTCTCTATGAGGTCATGAAGGTATTCTATAATTTGTTTTAAGAACGTATTTTAGCTTTTACTTCTAGGTCTACGACTAGCTCTAATTTTGTAATGGTACAACACACAGATCCTGGATCATTTTTTCAAAATTTCTAATTGCACCAGCACCATTTGTTGAAAATTTTTTGTTCTTCCACTGAATAGCCTTGGGACCTTTGAAGAAATCAATGTATCATGTGTAGTTCTATTCCTAACTATTGTCTTTCATTACATTATCTAATACCTGTAACAATACCACTCTCTTGATTCTTGTAGATTTCAGTAAATCTTCCAATCAGGTAGTATTGAATATTCCAAATTTGTTCCACATTGTTGTTACTACTGTATTGGCTACTCTAGGTTCTTCATATTTTCATATGAAATGAAGGATCAACTTCTCAATAAAAGAAAAAAAAACCTGTTGGAATTTTATCACTTTTGCATTGAATCTACAGATGAATTCCCAGAGAACTGATATTTTCATGATATTGCATCTTCTTATCCATAAGCATGGTATTCCTTTTGTTTACTTAGGTTGTTAATTTCTCTCACAATGTTTCATAGTTTTAAGAGTACAAAAAAAATTTTTTTTTTCATGGATTGAACCCAGGGCCTTACACTGAGGTACATCATCCCTTTTGTAACTTTTTGAGACAGTCTCACCAAATCCCTAAATTGCCCAGGTTGAGTGGGAACTTCCCATCCTCCTGCCTGGCCTCCTAGAGTTCTAGGGTTAAAGAGTACAGATCTTATATATATATTACAATTGATTTATCATTGGTCATTTTTTGATGCTACTGTAAGTGGAATTATTTTTAAAATTTCATTTTCAGATTGTGGCTACTATTTAGAAATCCAAGTGACTTTGTTTATTAAACTTTTATCATACAACATTACTAAAATCATATTAGTTCTAGTCATTTTTCTGTGGATTTCTTAAAATTTTTCTGGTTAAAAAAAATCGTGTCATTTGCAAATACAGTTTTGCTTCTTCCTTCCCAAGCTGATTTTCATCTGCTTTCCTGATAGTTTTACTTCTTTTCCAATCTTTATGTTTTTTGCTTCATTTTCATTCTTTATTGTATCACCCAGGGCATCCAATAGAAAGTTGAGTAAAAGTGATGAGAGTTGACATCCTTACCTTGTAATCTCAGTGGAAAAAATGATCATTGTTTCACCTAAGCTTTTCTTAGAGGCCCTTTATCAGATCAATGAAATTCTCTCATTATTCCTGTTTTGTTTTCCAAATTTTTGTATTAAAATTTTTTTCCTGTATCTATTGAGGTGATCATATATTCTACTAATTTCACTTATTTTTCTTCTTATGTGTTGGTGCTGGGATTAAACAGAATCTCATGCATCCTACGCAAGCACTCTACCGCTGAACTACATCTCCAACCCTTGTTTTTGATTTTTGAATGTTAAAAGCTAGCTAGCATTCCTGGAATAAATCCCACTTGGTCATGAAGTACCAACATTTTATGTATTTCTGGATTTAGGTTGCTAGTATTTTCATATGTCTTTGTGTGTCTATATTCATGCCAGACATCGATGTGTAATTTTCTTGTAATGTCTTTGTCAGGTTTTGATGTCAGGGTATAAACTAAGAGTTTATGGGACTGTTATCATTTCTCCCTAAAATGTTTAATAGAATTCACCTATAAACCATTTGAAGTAGTGATATATGTGCACCTATGTTTATAGCAGCACAATTTGTAATAGCTAAATCTTGCAAACAACCCAAATGTCCATCAACCACAGAGTGAATGAAAAAGATGTGGTATTTTTATACAATGTATTATTATTCAACTATAGGAAGGATGATCTTGAGGCTTTTATAGATAAATGGAAGCAACTTGAGACTATCCTCATATGTGAAATAAGACTCACATTTGTAAATATCACATCGTCTCTCTAGTGTAAAAAATAATAAAAACTGAAGGAGTAATCAGATCCAAAATGTATACTAGATTTTGTAGATGAAAAGGAAGTGCTCTAAAGGATATAACTGTATGTATAAGTGTGTAAGATAGAAAATATACTACTAAGTTTTTGTTGTTTATCAAACAGAATGGCTTGTACTGTAATTGTCCACTTTTTATTCTTTGATTTTATAACAAACTGTTTCTAAGATGACAATATGCAATTTATCAACTAGTGATTTCTTAGTGTTTTTTTTTTAAATTCTGTAATATTTCTACCTTTTTTGTTTTTTTCTCTAAATAAAAAAAACAAACCATTTGAAGCCAGGCATGGTGGCTGTAACCTCATTACTCAGAAGCCTGAGGCAAGAGGATCACTAGGTTCAAGGAGATTCAACAGGATCACTGAATTCAAGGAGTTCTTCATAATGTTGCAGGCAGCTGAGTTAGTTAGAAATATTATAGGCAATGAGACAGGGCTAGTGCATAAGCCCAGATACCTTGCAACTGTGGGGGAGACAGACATCTCCTGTGGGCCATGCCTCAAGACAAAGGATCAAACAAATGTATCCACATCCTATCACCCTTAAGGGATTTATTAATTTTAGTTTTTCTTTTCAAAGAACCAACATTTGCTTTGACAATTTTCTTCACTGTTATTCTACTTCCTATTTCATTGATTTCTGCTGTAGTGATTATTCTTTTCTCCTTGCCTTGGTAACATGAAGTTACCATTCTTTCACTAGCTTCTTAAAAACAGACACCTAGATCACTGAATGTATATACTTTCTATTCCAGTTTAAGCATTTAAGTCTGTAAATTTTCATTTTTTTAAGCCAAGATATTCTAGTGTCTCCTAAATTTCATCTATTGTGTTGTAATGTCTATTTGACATAGTTGCTAAAGCTCTTTGACTTCTTGAACTTGTAAATTACTTAGAAGTGTGCTTTAGCTTTTCAAATACTGAGAATCTTCTTAAAAAGCTTAAACAGGAGAGGGGCTTAGAGGTTAGAGAAAAAGCAATAACAAACAGGCTGAGATAACCAGATGAAAGAACTAATTAGCAAGCAGGAAGTTGTGAGTTTGATCCCTGGTACCGAGAAAATTAGAAAGAAAAAAAAAAGAACTAATTAGAATACAAAGACTTCAAAAACACTATTAGCAGCCAGGCCTGTTTGCACACACCTATAATTCCAACAATGGGAGGCTCAAGTAGGATTATTATTAACTTCTGATTTTAATCTGTTCTGGTCAGAGCTTACTTGCTGTGAAATTTCAATCTTTTATAATGTACCAAAACTCATGTTATAGCCTAGTATATGAACCATCTCGATATCATTTCAGATGCAAGTAAGAAGAAAGGGCATTCAGCAGTTCTTAGCTGTAGTATTATATTTCAATTATGTCTAAATGGTTTACAATTAGTTCAATCTTCTATATCTGTACTGATTTTATTTGTTCTGTCAAGTACTGAGAAGGAAGATTTAAAATCTCCAGCTTTCATTATTAATTTGTCCCTTTTGTTCTTAGTTTTTGCTTCATAATTTATAGCTGTCTTTATGAAGCAAGAAGATAGGATGTGACTAAAACTAGCTGGACACGGAGGTATAACAAGGTCCCAGAACACACACACAAAACAATTCTCAGGACCCTGCATGTGGATTTCTCGTGAGAACTCAAGCAGGTTTTTGATAGAATGACCTAGACATGACACCAGTGTGGGAATATAAAAAAAAGGGACAGTTACCATTAAGTCTTCACTGTCATGTCCCTTCATGGTAGCCTACCCTACGCTGTAGGGCGTGTCTTTGTTTTTTCCCCTTTTTCTTTTACTTGGCCCAAACTGACTCTGAAGTTATTTTCCTATCTCCAAATATGAAACTTTGCCACCACTTAATGCTTGTTTTGTTCAGTGTTTTGCAAAATTCCTAAGATGGAATCACTAATGCCCCTTAGGCTCCACCCCAAACCTAAACTACATGTATGCTCCCACTCCACGTGTCCCACAGAGATCGCCACCCCCGGGGGGCGGGGGAGAATGCCAGCCCTGGGGTACTATGCCGGACCCGTCGGGGGATCTCTCCCTGCATTCTTTTTTTTTTTTTTTTTTGTCTTTTTCGTTTTTACCGGTACCAGGGATCAAACTCATGACTGCCTGCTTACAAGGCAGGCACTTATGCCGCTGAGCTAAATCCCCAGCTCCCCTCCCTGCATTCTTAAAATAAAGGTCATTTATATTTCATACCTATCTTTTAAGCCGTGCCACAATTCTTTCACTTTATATATCTTTTTTTTTTTTTAAGAGGAAAAAAACACAAAACAAAACAAAGCGGTGTAAGGGTACACGTAATACAGAACTACCAAAAAAAAAAAAAAAAAAAAAAGTAACAGTAAGAAATCACCTGTTAGTAGATTACATATTATCATCTTGAAAATAGTTGTTCAAATCACAGTATCAAAGAATACAAGGTGGACATTCAAACAGGGAGACTGCAAACAGCTGTGTTCAATGATCCAAAAACATTGATATAGTCTCACTTTATATATCTATATTCTTTTTTCTTTTACAATGGACCTTATAGATACATTACACTTTACATTCTTTTATTCTCAGAAGTGTTGCTTTTTGTTCGGGCAAGTCACTAGGTGATCATTTTGAATTTATGATGTTCATTTACACATATGGTAGGTTCATTTCAGTTTTGCCCTAAATACAAGTTACATCCTTAGTCTTGGTTTACTGTCTTCTCTACTAAGATGTGAGCCTGTAGAAATTTCAGTGAAAAGTTCTATATGTTTCCTAATACATATTGGGGGGGGGAGGGTTCAGCCTCCAAAATCTCTTAGTGATACACAGCTGACAAAACTGCTGAGCTCTATCACCCTCCCACCTCCTATCTACAAGAAGTCTTTGGAATCTACCTGACACATAAAGATTTGGGAGACAGATAAAAGATTTCAGTAAATCTTGCTACTCTACAGCCCTTTTTAATTTATTTTTTGATATGGGCTTTCACTAATATGCTGAGCTGCCCAGGGTGGGCTTGAATTTGTGATCTACTGCCTCAACCTCCCAGACTTCTGGGATTACAGGAATGCACAACTGGCTGGTGAAACTTGTACATACAAATCTTCATGTTCTCCCTAAAAGATGTTTACCTAAGGTGCACATGGTTGTGTACATAAGCAGCCTACTTCATACTCCAGGAAAATGCTAAATATGAGTCGTTCTGCCCCCCCCCTTGTATCTATTATGTAAGTACATCATCCAATTGGTACACAGTTGCAGATTCTACAGGGAAGAATTTAGACTCAGCCCTTCAACCTAACTTGAGTCCCATTTTGTCTTTCATTCTCCTCCATTCCAAGTTCAATGGTATTTACCTCAAATATTTTTGAGTAAAGTAAGGAATTATTCATTTTTATGACATTACAATAAATCTCACTGCATTTTAAAATGGCCCTCGCCTACTTGTTTTCCATACTTTGATTCCTGTATTGACTAAAATTCCAAGATGAGGAAATAAATCATTGATTCAGCAAATTTTGTCTTTTCTGTGCAAGTGCCAGTTGCTACAAAGGAATGCAGAAACAGTTTAAAAGACAAGGTATAATACCCATGACATAACACCATGCTGTTCTCCAGTCTGTTTCTTCATGTAGAGGGTACTTAGCCTTGTACATCATTACCCTCAATTCGAATCAACTCTTTCCTGAACTCATTTCATTTTAGTCACTAATTTCTAGTTATGCCTAGAGTTAGACAATCTAAAATAATTTTTGTTTTCTTATTCCTGTCCCTATACCTACTTTAATCTCATTATCTCCAAGTATATTGGTCATATTATGGCTTCACTTCTTGCCTTGCACAGCCAAGACATCACGATACATCAACTCGGCTACTCAGAACAGTATCTCCTTCAACTCTTTTGCACATGTTCACTGTTCACATCCAGCAGAACTTCAACTGGATAATCCACCCATTTGTTTATTAATTCATATATAAATAGAGAATGGATACTATGCACTCAACATTTGTTTCTGCTTTTACTCCCCAGTAGTGAATACTACCAGGATAAAAAGAAATCATAAATCTATCTCACAAACATTCCATCTCAGAGGGAGCCTAAACACCAATCAGCAAATCTTAACTCCTCTCCACACCCTTCAAAGGATATTTTTTTACTGTTCTTAATCCTAATCCTACCCAGGATCCAGCATTCAAACTGGCATTCTTATTTCTTAAGAAAAAAAGGTAGGCTTTAGAGCATGTATTACCTCATCTTAATTCATTTACCTACAAATATTGCACTCTTTTGAGGAACAAAGCCCCTTGTCTCAATCTTTCCCTAACTTCTTCAACCTTATTCACTGAGATACACAGAACTGGCTATACTGAAACACATGTTCCTGTAATTGACCAAAAGAATGTGATCGAGTCCAGCCAAGGCCCAGTGAGCCTCTTTAACAGCAAAGTGCTATAATGTAGATGAGAATAGCCACTGCCCCCACCCCCATGTGGCAGATGGTTGGAATGGGGGATTGAGCAGCAGCCTGTGCAATTCTGGGGCTAAAACATGAGATTATGTTTCAGCAGACGCCATGAAACTCAGTTAAGAACTATACCTTGGGGCTGGGGATTTAGCTCAGTGGCATAAGTGCCTGCCTTGCAAGCAGGCTGTCTTGAGTTTGATCCCTGGTACCGATAAAAAGGAAAAAGACAAAAAAAACCAAAAAACAAAAAACTATACCTTTCTAGCAGTAAAGGTACCAGCCTTACATATGCAGGCAATGGTGAATTTGGTAACCTTAGCACCTATTTGGAAGATAATACACAATATAACCATCATTGTGGAATTCCTATCATCTTGTTTTGAAAACATGTATAGCTATAGTTGTTCTTTGTTGTTGCTGTTTTGTTTGTGTTTCTGGATTTTTCTTTTTTCTATTAAAACAGAAAGAGAGAGAGAGAGCGTGAGCATACAGATGTTCTCACTGGCTAACTTTGGAAAAATTTGAGCAGCAAAATAAATTCTTGTAACTCACTGAATAATACATGCCAGTGAATAAAATACAAATCTATGGGTCCAAACTAATAAAACAAAAAGTGAAAACTTCTCCTTACAGAAAACTGCCACCTAGTAAATATGAAAGTAATTAGAGTTAGAAAATTCCAATTATACAAGCAAGGTAAAAATAGAAGCAGGCAAGAACCATTAGCAGATGTTAAATTTAGTAAAGGGCTTATGAAGAACAGGATATTTACATGATTTACAATTGTTTCCCCAAATACTGGCTACAGAGGTATACAGTGATGAGATAGTGGAGAAACTGGACAAGCCAAACAAGTGACCAAATTTTGGTGTCACTGATATCACTAAGGTGCAAATGGACAGAAGCCTAGAGATATGATACTTGAAATTTATGACACTGTGTAGTATTCTAGCCCCAAATCCACAATGTAAATGTAACTGTAATCAGAAATTGAGTATCTACAAAAGTGTCTATATCATGAAAAAATAAAAGCTGAAGAACAGTTCCATATTAAGGGAGACTTTAAAAATAACAAAGTTCTTTCATGGGCTATATCTTATGGGGTGAAGGGAGCAACTGGTACAAAAGACGTGAGGAGTAATACTCATAAACTATACATTAGCTTATCAATATTAGATATCCTTGTTGATCATACTATTGTGAAGATCCTTGTTCTTTTAAAGTTCATGCTCAAATACTAAGGGATAAAGTGCTACTGTACATGTAACTTAAATGCCTAAGAAAAATACTGCCCACACTGATCAATATACTCTAAGTAAAATGTGACAATGTCAACATTTTTTGTAAATGTATAGTAATTTCAGAACAAATTAAAGCCCCAAAATAATAAAACTACCTTTAAAGGTCTATAAGATTGCTTGTAATATCAGAATGAGAATCTACAGTCAGCAAAAAGCAAACAAAAAATCACAAGAGCAAACACGTAGTAATCATAAAAGCCATTTTCTTTAGAAGAATCAAGTCGCTAGGCTAAGTATCCTATCCCATCCCATTCATAAAGCTGTACCTTTTGGAGTGAAGTTAGTTTGAGAACATACAGCTGATACTCTTCATTTCATGCTGAGAAGCAAGCTTGTGATTATGATTTAGCTTTCCAAGTATTCCTAAAGGTGTGCGCAATGGCATGCTTAGCCTCATAGTAACTAAATTATCATAGGAATTTAATCATTTAACATTTAATTGTATCTAGATATGAGCTCAAAATTAGAAATAAATCTATACTGTAAATCTTGTGGTTCATATTGAGAACACAACTCATCTCCCTCTACTTCTCATTCCTTGCCTCTCTTGGTAGGGAGGTTTAGTGCTGGCAACAGCTCATACCAAATCAAATTTGGGTTCCAGCAACCCAAGATGCTTCCTAAAAATCTTCCAAGTCCAGAGATGCACTACTGCAATTATTCCTAATGACTGTGAATCCCAGCATGGGCAAGTTGTCAGGTAAGTCTCCTGCACCTTTGTACACAATGCCCACTATTACTACAAATTGAATTGGCTATTGGTCCGTGGGCAAGCTAACCTATAAAGCTAAGAATCAAGTAATTTATACTAAGAAACATAGTACCAAGTCAGGTTGTAAACCTGGAGATCATTTATGAGCACTGGTAAAAGATTTTGATTGCAAAATTAAAAGCAAATCACCAGTTACAAGCACACACAAACTTACCACCTGAAATAAAATCATGGACACTTAATTCAGACAGACAAGTTAAAAGACTATTAGACAGGGGCTGGGGATTTAGCTCAGCGGCATAAGCGCCTGCCTTGCAAGCACGCAGTCGTGAGTTCGATCCCCAGTACTGATAAAAAGCAAAAAGACCAAAAAAAAAAAAAAAAAAAAAGACTATTAGACTAACAGTTTATAGTACAGACTGATGATTTTAAAGATGTAACAATGAAAGGGTATACCAATAGTTTGTCACAGAACTTTCAGGGATGGAAATTACTTTCTATTACCAAGTCAGATGGGCTCTTTGGACCCTAGGATGGTTCAAAAGCGATGATTAATGGGAAATGGGTATAGGAAGCACACTTTTAACAGTTTAGGCAGACAGTGTTCA
The DNA here is from genome assembly GCF_034190915.1 of Cavia porcellus. NCBI lineage: Eukaryota > Metazoa > Chordata > Mammalia > Rodentia > Caviidae > Cavia > Cavia porcellus. The sequence continues at coordinate 195,368,828 of NW_026947484.1, read as the reverse complement.
ATTCCCAGCAAAACAAAATTACCACAAGTGAAGGCTCTGATGCAGTAAGAAATACCATTTCCAAATGTCTGAAGAAGCCTATTGTGGCCAAATATGAAGGTGGGAGAAACACTTAAAATAGACCATAGTTTGATTGGGTGGAGATTTATAAAAATTATCTTGCATTTTTTTTAGTCTGCTATTAATACCCTAATAATGGGAAGCTCTGAAAGATCCAGGAACAAAAACTGTTTAAGAGCTTTTGAATGTTGCCTCAAGATGGAAGAGGTAGGCTTCATAGTACATTCCTGTAATCCCAGCACTCAAGAGGCTAAGGCAGGATTGCTGTTTGAGGTCCACCTGGTCTACATAAACAAGTTTAAGGTCAACTTGCACTAGAGTGAGACTGTCAAGAAAGGAAGAAAAGATGGGGGAGAGAAATGTGGAGCAACACCACATGAAGGTCTTAAGCAGTACAGGTGAGAATGTTACTGAGTCAGTGGTACATGCCCCCCAAATAGCAAAGATTTGGTGATTGGATGAAGGGACTACAGGAGAAGTAATCAAAGACAGGCATTTTGGGCTAAATGAAAGTATTTGAAAATTTTTAAATTTTCAAACTATAGTCCTGCCACTATTAAATATTTGAGCTTACTAAAACTTGTGAACATCAGTTTTAAATTCTTGTCGGTTTTCTACTGCCATTAAGATAAATTTAAACAGTCTACAAGTCTTGTTCCCACAGTTTGACTAATTCTGCCTTCTTCATATGTACTACACTCCCGTCTGCCTTAGGATCATTGCACATATTTTCTTAACCCTAATTACTATCTTAATATCAACTTGTTTTCTGGATTTCAACTGAGCCGTTATTTCCACCTGAGATTGTCATTATATTTTCTTACTCAGAAATCATACTCTTCAGAATCTAACAGTTTGTGGTTCCCATTATGTACTCTTAATAATTATACTTTCTCTTCAGAGAATACAGTAAAGTTATGTTTGCCTAAATACTTTATCTATCTTCAACAATCTGTATGTCATATGAGAGCAGGAAGCGCTCTACTACTAAAACCCTAATACAGACCAATCACACAGCAGGCATTCCAATTGAAGAATGAATAAAAATGGCAACCAAGAAAACTGAAGGCTGACTTCAGATGCAATTCAATCTCTGTTATTCACTAGCAGTCCTGTTATCAGGCTAATGTAGAGTAATTTTATCTTCTGTAAAACAGGATAAAAATAAACAGCCACTTTGTGTGAAAGAACACACAATTTAAAGTCTGGCAACAGCTTTTCCTTTTTAGCAAGTGAAATACTCCAAAACTGTTTTGCTGAAGATAGGAAGCAAATGAGATATTCCTCAAAATCAGACATAAAAATTGAAATAAGCACGGGAACTGTGAAGTATGTGTAAATGCTGATGACCTATTTTCAAGGTTTTGGCTCTAATACTATAAAACTTTTTTTAAGAACAATATTGCATAGGAAATTTTCTAAATCTTTTTTAAAGGTATTTTATTTTTCTGTTGTTGAATACACATTTGTCTTACTGGCAGACCAGATAAACAAGTATATAAAGGAAATACTAAATTTTTCTTCTGGCTGAAAGTCTTTAAACTATGCAGATTAAAATGTCTCGATTTAGCCTGAAGAAATGGTTTTGAGTCATACAAATCTTTTAGAAGAAAAATACTGTTCAAAGGGACTCTTTTAGCTTTTAACATATTTCCAGAATAACTCTCAAAAAAAATTCAAAAATACTCATTGACTACCTTAAAAATATGTCAATACATATGGCTTTATGAACTTCTAAAATTTATAATTTTTATTTTTAAAAAACCCCAAGTTTTAAATAAACTGCTAGCAATATCACTTTCTTCACTTTCAAAAGTGCATATTTCTGAGAGCAGAACATACATATGCTTTGAACAAATAATGATTTTCACAAATGAGAAAAAAAAAAACACAATATCTTAAGGGGGAAAAGTTTTCAACAAAAGTCATCTTTAAATATACTGTAGTTGGTGACAGTTTATTTTTTTGTCTTATACCATCTGAATTCCTATGAGATGCTTTGGCAGTTTTTAGACATACCACAGTCTCTATCAAGAGTCACTGACAATAATGTCCGTGGAGAGGGCAAATGGTTTGATGGCTCAGTCTGAATAGACACATTAACGGGCTGGTTCTCCAAATCAGAGGCATAGATGCACTCTTCTCTTACATCAAGAGTTTGTTCAACTGAAGCTGCCTGAGGTGGAATACTACCCACAATTTTGCTGGCATTATTCAAATTGTTAGTAAGTGTGGTTGTGCCACACTCCTTGTCCAGGATACCAAATTCATCTTCGATTGTAACTACATCTTTAGTTTCAGACAGTCCTAAGGAGGAAGCCAAAAATTCATTTTGCATAGAGTCTTGAGGACCCCTATTATCACATTCCAAATCTGCCTTTATCTCTGAATCCTTATCACTATCACTATCAATGGTAATAACAACTGGGGAATGTGTATTATCTTCATGGTGCTTCTTATGCTTCTTTTTGTGTTTTTTCTTCTTCTTTTTATGATGTTTAGTTGTATCAGTAGCTTTTCCTTCATAAACTATTTCCACGCTTAGACTCCGGGTCCTCTTTTTTCTTCTTTTGTGCTTTGTCTCTCTGTCTGATGATCGGCTGTCTGAAAAGCTGTCACTCTCATTTTTGTAGCTTCCATCAAATTTTGATGAAGATTTTTGGTAATGACTATCCTTTACTTTAGAAGCAAATTCCCGAGATGGTTGAGCCACTTCGTTAGCACCTTCCAAATGCCGTGTTTTATATTTTCGCTTTCCCCCAGGCTTTTCATTTCTCACCCGATCAGGTCCTGTAGATGCTGTCCTTGACCTGTTACTAGATAGGCTTCTTGATCTATGTCTTTCATAGTAGTAATATTTCCTTTCACTGTGATTATTCTTTTTCCTAGCATTTATTCTTTCAGAAAAAGACTGAACTCTAAATTCAGGACTTAAAGACTGTCTAGAAAAATGGGCTCTGGACAGAGTCCTCCTCCTATAAGACGATTCATAGCCATCCCTATCTTTGTTTCTACTGTAATAGGTATACTCCCACTTATATCTGCTACCATAATTATTCCTTAAGTAGTAACGATCTCTATTTCTGCTCTGTGATCTTCTTTTGCTGTGATCACTGCTCCGAGACCTTGATCTGCTTGTGCTTTCACTACTTAGAGAAAGTGTTTGGCTTCTTCGTGACCAACTGCTCTCTCTAGTTCTTGATCTCCTTTTATCTCTTCTCCCTCTAGGTCTGCTGCTCTCCCTACTTCTGGACCGTTTACTTTTCATTCTTTTCTTTCCATGGTGCTTTCGGTGATTCCTCCGATCATGCCCATTTCTACTCTGGGAACGTGAATCTGAACTTCTAGATCTTCCCCTCTTTCTGTGTCTATGGTTATATGGGGAATAGACTCTGTCTCCTCTCATAGATGAGCTCAGATCTCTGGTAGCTGACAAACGTTTCTCTTCCTTCTTTGATTTGATTCTTGTACTAGATTCACAATGACTTTTATTCATTTGCTCATCCTTTCCAAGGACAGAGTGTGGAGTTGAACCTCTACTAATATCACTATCAACAGAACTGTAAGATTGCTCTTGTTCTTGCATCTTCACTGTCTCCATTTTTCCGTAAGAGCCTAGCTCCTCAGAATCTGATGAGAGTTCAACAAGTTCTGGGGTCCTCTCAGCTAGTGGTTTAACAAACCCAACAATGACACAATTATCTGAAGAATCACTGTCGTTATTTAAGTCCTCATTGGTTTGTACATCTTGTAATCGAGATGGGGTTCTTCCTGTGACAACTTCTTCATCAGAACTGTCAGAAGTATTTAAAAGGGAAGACATGGCAACATGTACCTGCTCTGAGCTTGAGTAAGATGGTCCTGGAGTTTCATCATCCCACGGTGCCTGACTAACAGTGGCTACATTAATATCCAGCTCTTGGGTTTCAGTCTCATCTGGAGATATTGTTATTACTGAAGAATCAGAATGGCTGCCTTCTTCATATGGAGCAGGGCAATCATAATTAGCATGCTGGTCAAAAGCTGCCATATTAAAAGGAGACCGAGCAAAACTGACAAATTCATGTATAAAATGATCAGTTCGATTAAGTAAAAATGGTCTTAAGTCAGACACAAATGCTTGACTCTCCAAGTCATAGCGAGTAACATTACTCATGATGATATGCTGGACAATATTGACTAAAGACCCATGAGCTCCAAAAAGGACTGTAAGTTCACGTTTTAACCAAGGGACGAGTCTGTGAAGACAAGCTGGATTTCTACGGAAAAATTCAGCTGAAATATCCCTGTAGCGGCCACCATCTTCAATATTTCTAACTCGAGCACCAGCACGATACAGAGTTCGTCTAAAATTAATAATATCTTGTTCCTGAATTTTCCGCAAAGATCTCTCACCTGTAGTATGCTGTCGCATCATTGCAATCTGTCTCATAAATTGAGGAAATTCATCTCTAGATCTACCTAACCTCTCAAATACAACTCCACTATCTGGAGGAGTAGTAGTTCTTCTACTCAAAGTACTACTGCTAGCTGAATGCAGAGAAGCACTACGTTCTCTTGTCATAGTTGTTCGGTAGCGAAATCGTCGTGCATTCGGGGTATCAGAACTATTATATTGAGGCCTTAGGACATACTCCTTGAAGTCATCTTCTGCCCTCACAGAGTGGAAAATAGAGTCAAAGGGCTGTTTACACAGTGGACATTCAGCTTTGTTTTTTGACCACTCCTGTACACAGCGAAAACAGAACTTATGTAAGCAGCGATCTAAGTAAGACACATTATCAAATCTATCCAAGCATATAGGACACTTAGAATCAGGAGATGCATCAGCTGGTACTGTCTGTTGCAATTTGCTAGTGCCAGCTTTAGGTGAAAAGTTGTCCATTTTAAATTCCTTAGCGGCTGATGCCATTATCTGTAAAAGGGAAAGAAATATATCAGTAACCTGACAAGAATGACGACTAAAAAATCTGAACAAATTGCAAATCAAGACCTTGGAACATTGGTGAAAATATTTGAGTGATTCGTTTTTATTATAATATAAAGAGACAAAGTATCATAGTAACACAGTACTTATAAAAGCATAAATGGTAATAAGAGTTGAATTCCATTTTGCACTATCAGTGTTACTGTCTGTCTTGAATTTTATCTGTAGGTTAGTGATAACAGGTTCATAAAGATGAACCTCATAAGTTCATAAAGATGTCAAAAGGCATTAAAATGGTGCTTATACTGTATATATACTATATACATAAAATGGTGCATCCATACTAAAATGAGGTCTCAAATGTAACATTCTACTATTCTTTTTTTTTTTTTTTTTTTTTTTTTTTGTCTTTTTCCTTTTTATTGGTACCGGGGATTGAACTCATGACTGCCTGCTTGCAAGGCAGGTGCTTATGCCGCTGAGCTAAACCTCCAGCCCCTACATTCTACTATTCTTAAAAAACAATTTAGTTGAGAAGTATTTAGTATACACAAAAAAGGACAAAAAAAGACAAGTACTTATATATTCACCACTCACATTTAACAAATTTTTTTTTTTTGGTCTTTTTCTTTTTTATTGGTACCGGAGATCGAATTCACGACTGCCTGCTTACAAAACAGGCGCTTAGGGCTGGGGATTTAGCTCAGCGGCATAAGTGCCTGCCTTGCAAGCAGGGAATCGTGAGTTCGATCCCTGGTACCAATAAAAACGAAAAAGACAAAAAAAAAAAAAAAAAGCAGGCGCTTATGCTGCTGAGCTAAATCCCCAGCCCCACATTTAACAATTTTTAAACTGATTATCCCAAATGTTTTTAAATGTCCCTTATCTTCCATTCCTATTTCTCTCTGGGAGAAAAGGGAAATAAAAGGCAAACACCACAGTCTTTAGCCAATGATATTTCTATGTACAGTTGTATCTTTCATACCTACATACCCTTCTAACACTACTGATTCATTCACTTTATATGCTTAAATCAATTCTATGGTTTTCCATGATTCACAAAAACCCCCAACATCGTTTAGTGAAGATTAAATAAATGCAAAAGAATTCTAACAGTGCCTGGTTCATAGTAACTGAAGAGTAAAGGTAAGCCTATTATTACAACTATTATTATCACTATATTATATTGTAGTACTATTACTATACTATATCGTTAATTACTGATACATTTCCAAGCATTCCTTAGCTTTATTTAATCACTAAATACTAAAATTGTTGGTTAAATACAAATAAGGTAAAATTACTGTATAATCTAGCAATTCCACACATTTACCCATGAAAAATGAAAATGTCCAAAAAAACCCTTGCATGTAAATTTCACATTTCACAGAGTTAGTCATAATAGCTCAAAAGTGGAAACTGAAATCTCCATTAACTGAGGATGGCTCAAAGTGGCTTACACATAAAATGGACTGTCCAGCAATAAAAAGTAATGAATACATTTACATCATAACATGGACATATCTTTATATTCCACCAAATGAAAAAAAATAGTGACAAAGACCACATATTGTATAGCACTTATGTGAAATATAGCAATAGGCAAATTTATGAAGTTGGGCAGTACAGTGGCACTGACAATGAGGTTTCTGGGATTATGAAAATTTTTACAATTAGACTATGGTAGTAATTCTGCAACTATGTAAATATATTAAAAACCAATGACGTGTGGATTTAGCTCAGTGGCTTAAGTGCCTGCTTGGTTATGAGTTTGATCCCCAGTACCAAAATAATTTACACTACTTCAAAGATGTACGGTTTTTTGTTTTTGAGGCAGGGTCTTGCTATGTAGCCCTGGCTGGTCTCGAACTAATGGTGACTTCCCTGCCTACGCATCAAGATTGCTGGGATTACATATGTGTGCCACCACAACCTGCTCAAAGAGGTAAATTTTACAGGCAGAATATAGTTTTATCTCGACAAAGTTGTTAAAAAAAAAACAAAACACAAGTTAAGCCACAAAACAGGGGTGGTGAGAAGCATATTAAAATGTGAAGACCTGCAGGAGAGAATCTGCATTAGGTTGCAAAGACAAATCTGATGGTAAGCACAGTTAGGGCTTCAGATACTAAAAGCAATTTGTGTAAAGAGTTCCCTACCCTGGCAAGCTAGGAATTAGGAACACAGATTAACTTTCCACAAAGGAGAAAATTATTCGGTTCTTTCTGACACCACTTTCTAAACACACCCTCCCAAATCCAAATAAAATTTGTCATCTGTATAATTACCTGATTAAATCAAACCTTTCCTTTCTCAAATCTGTTAGTTTTAACAAGGTCTCATTATTTGAGAGAATTTCAGATAATCAACAGGTATACACATCTGGGGAAAATGGAGAATTGGGAGGATGAAATCTAAAGAAGACTATAGATCTGACATTTGAAAAACTGCCTAATAGTACAAATGCTGAAGTACATTTTTTATAAAACCACATCTCCTAAAAGTAATCTTCTATGGCATTTCTTAATTTATTATTTGGTATAAAATACAATCATTTGTGGATTATTTCTGAGTGATAATTATAATGCAGTGCCAATATCAGACTCACCACTTTTTATTGTTTTTGAGACAGGGTCTCACTTGTAATTTAGACTGGCCTTGTACTCACTATGAAGCCAAGGCCGGCCTTGAGGCAATCCTGCTGCCTCAGTCCCCCAAGTGCTGGGACTATAAGTATGTGCCACTACATCCAGCTTTCCATCACCTCTTCAACTGTGTGACATGGAGTTATTTCTTGAGACTTTAAATGTTCTCAATGTTTAAACCGACTAAGTAACAATTCCCGTTTTAACATGTGGTTGTGTGAAGGAATATATTCTAAGTACCTAAATATTCAGCACTGTGTTTGGTATACACTAAGAACACAAAATTGTTTTTCCTTCTTTAATTTCGGGTGATCAGTATTTATCTCAGCAATGAAAAAAGAACTAAGACAGACTGACTAGATTTTACCAAATTCAATTTCAATTTCAGCAATAAAAACTTCCCTCTGAAGCCACTAATTATGACTGAATGTAAATCTTCGCATTTCATAGACTAGAAACATAAAACCCTCCAAAACAGAAACACATCACTGTTAGCTTAACTTCTGAATAGTTGTTTCTTACCTTAAGTAACCTGGAAACTACCAGCCAAAAATTCTACTTAATTTTCTCGTAAGTCACAATGAGCTTTGTCTGAGCACTGCAATTCTGGCCTCGGCTGTCCACGAGGAAAGGTGCTCCAACTGGATAGTCGTTTAAGTCACAGGCAGACAGGCCTGGCCCAGAATGAGTTTATACAACTGCTTGCTTCGGCTGAGAACTGAGCCAGCCAGGATCTAAGGACCATGTGCATTATATAACTCCCACGAACGGACACAATGTCATTCCCATTTTACAGGCGGGCGCGCGGGGTTGAGGACCTCGCCAAGGTCACACTCCCAACCCATGCAGATGCGTCGATCCGGACTCGGTGGCCGTTTTCATTCTCCCAAAGCCCAAGCTCTGTCCAGTCCGCGGCTCCGTTCGCGCCCAGGGAGCGCAGCCTGGAAAGGCCTCCCTGACTGCCGAGCGCCGCTCCACAGGTGGGCCGGAGGCACCCCCACCCCGTGGCGGCAGCCCGGGTCTCCGTCCCGCTCGGGCGGGCGCGCCAGCTCGCCAGGTCCCCCGACCCCCGCGCCCATTGTTCCCGACCCGGCTCACCTCGGAAGACGCCGGCGCAGGCCCGGCCGAGGCGCTGGAGGAAAGCTCCCCGCGGCCCGGGAAGCTCGGTCGGTGACGGCAGCAGCCGCGAAGGCGGACCCGGCGACTCCTCCGCCTACCCCCAGCAACCGGAGAGGGCGAGGGCGCGTCCCCCTCCTCGCGAGACAGCGGGGACCCCGGCGGCGGCGGTTGGGACCCCTGTGACGGAAAACGCACATCACCAGGGGCGGTTGGGGGCAGGGCAGAAAACAGCACCCTCCCCCCGCCGCCAGCCTCGCGCGCGTCAAAACACAACCCACAACCTCTCCCCACCTGGCATGCGCAGTGGGGAGGCGCCGCGCTGGGGGCGGGGCGCAGTGCTTTAGGCCGAGGCTTGGCCCTTCCCTGGCCGCGCCCGGGTGGGGAGCAAAGTTCCTGATTTTTGGAAGGTTTGGATTTGTTTTGTTTGCCAGTATTGGGGATAGAACCTGGGGCCTTCGTACTGAGCTAACCCGGCCCTTTGCATTTTTTTGAGACAGAGTTTCGCTAAGGTGCCCGAGGTAGGCTTGAATTTGAGACCCTCCTCCCTCAGCCTCCCAGAGTGCAGTTACAGGTTTGCACACTAGGCCTAGCTTTAATCCTAGCTCTTCTAAAGCGCTTGGGCTACAGGACACAAGTTTAACGTCCGTTCCCCACTTACCATAAAATACAAAAAAAGGACCACAGTGTTAAAACCTCTCACCAAACTAGAAATTAACAATTATTTCCTGCACCTCCTGTTACACAGCTAGGAATTAACACTGGAATTCAAATGGAACCCAAATCCAGAGCCCAATTACTATCCTACAGTCTTCAGAGAGAGATCTATTCCAGTGAAAATCATCAGGGCCTGAACTCTTAGCCTGGTAACCTTTTAATCCCCAAAGACTGCTTTTCAAGCCAGGCACACATTGTGCAATTCCGGCACTCGAAAAGCTGAGGCAGGAGAATCACCACAAGGTCGAGGCCAGCCTGAACTGTATAGAAGACCCTGTCTCAAAACAACAAAAAACAAGCAAAAAATAGTCTGCTTTTTTTACCATCCCATTCCTCAAAGTTTTGATTAAAACTGTGCTAAACCGATACCAAAAAGTACACAAAAAGAACATCTGAGCCAACAGCAGTCCACGGTCAAGCTCTACCACAGATGGCTCAAAGGAAAAATCCCCAAGCCGCCCAATTTGGTAAACTGGCATGCCAAACTACCCTATTTTGGGCTTAATATCTCAAACATGTTGCAGTCCTAATAACAATAAACGCTTGCTGATTGGCTAACGTATTATGCCGCTAATGGGCACTAGGTAGCTCTTCTTAGAAATATCATTTACTGTATATATCAACGAAACTACAGTCAAGAACTTGTTGAAGCAACTCGATTAACGATTCCAACTATGATTCGTCAGCAGTATAAAATGGTATTCTTGTTTAAATTAAAGAGCAAAGTGTAAAGGTCCATACAGTATTGTGGTAACAAATGCGAAGCAATTGTTAATTCTTGCAGTCTTTAGCACAAGTGTTAAGATGTGGACTTTTCAAACTGTTAAAAGCACACGACAGCACATTATACTGCATTAGTACTGCACTTCAAGTGGCAATTTAAAAGTTGGAGGGCCACGTCTAGCTTTCTTTGGCGGCAAAAAAGTAAATTTAACCCTATTTTCTCAATCCCTCTATATCTTCCCTGAAAGGCGGGCTAGGACCGGGGTCACATGACCACGCCTCCAACTCCGGGCGGAAGAGCACAGTTGAGACAATGGGAAGCGTCCCGAAGGCGAGTGGGAGAGCGGCCGTGCCCGGCTGAAACATGGCTGCTGCCGCGGGGAAACCAGCGCCCGAGAGGTTACTCTAGAGCCTGCAGCTTTCGCCCGTTGCCGCCGACTGTCGCCTCCTTACCATGAAGCCTGTGAGCCGCCGTACTCTGGACTGGATTTATTCAGCGGTAGGTTCCCGACCTCGGGTGCTCCACAGTGCCAAGTCCCGTGTACTGCGGGCCTCCTATTCTTCACCGCCTAGAAACTCCAAAACCCATTCTAGAACCAAACGGTTCAGTCTCTCACCCGGACTCCGCCTCTTCCTGGAAGACCGTGTCTTCCGCTTCTTACGTAAAGGCTCCTGGGTCTCCTCTCCCTGGGTTTCCGAAATTTCTGCTTTAGCAAAAATTTATAATAACCTAGTGGGAGCAGGGAGCAATTACCACGCACATTCTTTTTTTCCCCCCAAGTTGCTGCTAGCAGTCGTTTTACTCTCCTGGGGATACGTCATCTACGCTTCAACAGTAGTTGCACAGCGACAGCTAAGGAAGAAATACCCAGACAAAATCTTCAGGATGAATGAAAATTTGTAACTTCTAGGTTTTTCACCAAATACAGTTCCCTCATGTTTATGTACTTTGTATACGTAAAATTTGTAATACAGAATTCCCAAATTTAGTTTTGTATATTCCTTTATCGTACTGCAAACGGGCTGGCTGTTGATGGGACAAAAATACCTGCCTTATGTAACTGAAGAGAGAAAAAAGTTTCTTTTGATCCAGGGTTTCAGAGGTTTCAACCCATGGTTAAGAGGCTCAAAGGCAGAAAACTTTCAGGTGTAAAAGGCCTGGTGCAGAAAACTGCTAAATTCATGACATCTGGGAAACAATAAGGGAAGACCTAGACAGAAACATAGACACAGTCCCCAGGGTCACACTTTCATGATACCCCGTGCGCATTTAACTAAGCATCTCTCAAACTCATCAAGTTGAAGATCAAAATTAATCATCACACAACTTTTTTAGATAGATCTAACAACTTGTGAGCATCACATCATAGATAAAAAGTCAAACTTTTAGCAGGGCGTGATGGTGCATGCTTGTAATCCTAGCACTAGGAAGGGTGAAACAAGTAGATCATTGGAGGTTCAAGGCCAGCCTGAACTGCATAGTGAGACTGTCTCAAAAAGACACACACACACACACAACGTTAAGCTTTTCAATCTGGTTTCTAAAATACTTTAAGAATATTTCAAAAAGACTTTTGTAAAAAGGCCAATTTGTTCTTATGTGTGTTGTGTTTTTTGCAATATTTCATTCTATTGCATACCCTCACAACAAAATATCATTCTGTTAGAAAAAAATTATCATGTAACTAATACATCCTATTTTCAAGTCAGGAATGGTCAGGAAATGTGGTTGCTTATATAATTAGTTGAGCACTTCTGTTTATACCTATTATCAAATTCAAAAAGTCCAAAGTTGTACAATGTTTGGGAAGAAATATGAAAACACTTTTCTTAGAGTAAACTTTATTAGTTACTTTTCCAGGAAACCTACTCAGTTAATATAAGAAGAAAAAAAAAACATGGCTTAAAAGCCTTTGACATTTTAAAATAATCTTCAATGATGTTGATCAGGAAATTCTTTCATTGGTGGAATTACTTCTCCAGTCTCCAAAATTGTATCACCCTAAGAAAACAAAGAAGGATTTAGTACAAAAACCTTAAATTTACATAGGTAGGTAGTTCACCTGTACTTCATGTTGGCCAGACCCTAAATAGAAAAGGTAGTTAAGCTCTCACATTGTCACCTAACCCTCACCTCCTTTTTTTCTTTTCAGACAGGAAACAAACTGCACTCTGTGCAGTTTAGGCTGGCCTTGAACTCACTATGTGCTCCAGGCTGGCCTCAAACTTGTGGCAATCCTCCTGTTTCAGCCTTCTAGGTGCTGGGCTTACATATATGTACTACCACACCAGGCTTGGCATTCACTTCACTTTAAAGAGGACCCAGGCAAAGCAGAACCCGTCTAAAGATAAGCAGTATTCACAATTTTAAAGTACTGAGGAAAAAAATAAGAAGTTTCACTCAAACACAATAACCAAAAGAGTTGTGTTTTTCAGGTGTTGAAAGGATAATCTTTTTGCATGATCCAAGAAATAGAAGCCCTAGAAAGAAGTTGCAAGGGCTCAATTCATTATAAGGAAGTAATGTATTCTCAGCAATTCAGTGTGAACCACTGATTTTCCACTGGGTTTACATGTAGGAAATAATGAATTTTTGGCTGGCAGCTGGTCCACGTGACTTTAAACCTAGGTACAGTGTGGTCACCGTGGGGATGGGTTTTGAAGCCAGAATCAAATAATGAGACTCCTAGAACCTCCCCTGACAAGCTGTATAACATTAAGCAAATCAGATAACTTCAGTTTTAGCTGTGTGTTTTAACAGATATTCAATCATCCTGCCAATCCCTGAATGACTACTTAGAGTAGAATTTGTTCAACTCCCAGCCCTTCCCCTGCCACTTCATGAGCTGGTACTACTTAGGACTGTTATCTGATGAAGAAATAGTTCTATATTTAAGCCCACTAAACATTTTGTGGTAAGCCACTAAACTGACAGTTATTACTGGAGCATTATTCTAACACAAAAAAGGCCTTAAAATGGGACTATTACTATTGTTATAAAAGGTAAGCTACATGGCACTGGCCTAGTAGTCCAGTGGCAAAGGCACAGGCAAATAAGGCAGTGGAAACTACTTAGCAAAATGTCTCCCATAATGGGAAGCTGAATGCCTAATGAAGTTAAAGTTTCTAGAAGTAACTTTTCAGAAAAAAGTTATATGCTTGGATCTTACTGGCTAGTTTGGTAATGTACTTGAAGAAACAGTAACTCTGACAAGTGACTGATTGGAGAGAAGAAATGTGAGAATCTAAAAATTCAGGGCTTAGTAGTATTGAAAAATCAGATGGCTTTCAAATTCCTAACAATAAGTCATAATATGAGCTTTTTAGCAACACAGTCCAATAAAAGTAAGCAGAAAGACTTAGTTCTATGGTAAAGATCAAAATGAAGGTAGCTCTTAAACTAAATTGTTTCAGATGTCCTCTACATAGCTGCCACAGGAAGACATATGAGGCCAAAAAAAAATGAGGGAACTTTCCCAGAGTCAAATGACTAGAAGTAAATGATTAGGTGCTTATTTTTCTTTGCTTGCTAAATGTTAAGGGAAATCTGTGGTCAAGGAAATCCAACATTCAGATTATAAAAGCCTGTGAGTGTTTGAAATTACAATTACTTGTGGGACTGAACCTATGAGCAGGAGGCAGAATTTGCAGGTTGTACAACTCTTAAGGACTACTTACCAATACCATTTAGCTGTGGTCTAAAAACATCCTGGACAGAGCGAGGGACCAGGAAAAACAATGGATAGAGGTGTTCCTTCCAGGAAATAAGATCAGCGCCCATTCAAGTAATTTTCTACACATGAGTCTTTACAATATTTGACTATTAAGACCTCAAAATTGTCAAGAAAAAGTGACTGCTCTGTTTCCCACATCCTACCACTGAACCATGGGTATGGGGGTGGGAGAGGCTACAATTAAATGTTTTGTCTTCCTAGTTCACTGGTCTTCAAATCAAGAGAAGTCATATTTGAATGTGACAGACACTACTGTGCATCACCTGGAGAGCTTGGATTGGGGGCTGACTACAGTTATGAAATGGTCTTTAGGATCTTTTTTCTCTAGGGGACAGACTGAGTGTTCTATGTGTAAGAAGAAGGAAGCAAAAAGCTACTGGTGCCTAGAAGGATGGACTGTGGCAAAGATTTCATGCACGGGAATCTCAAAAACTAGGAAAGAACCCATGAATATTTAGGATAGTGAGAATGAGTTCTGGCCAATAGGATGTCAGAAGTAATGTAAGATACTCAAATCATCTTTATACTTTAAAATCATCCAGAAATATTTAGCCTTTTCTTCCTCCCAACGCAATCTAGACTGTCTCACTCTAGAGTGATAGCTATAGAAGACTATAAAATATAGCCTGATTCACTTGTGATGTCAAAAAAAAAAGTTTTGTTAAGATTTGTGTGGTTCTTGGGGCTCAAGCGGGATTTAGCTCAGTGGTTCAAGCACTTGCCTAGTAAGCATGAGGTAGTTGAGTTCAATCCCCAATACCAAAAAAAGCAAACCAAAAAAAATTGTTTGAAAAGCCGGGTGTGGTGGCACAGTCCTATAATCCCAGCACTCAGAAAGCTAAGGCAGAAGGATCACTGTGAGTTTCAGACCAGCCTGGGTTACAAAGTGAGGCCAAGGCCAGCCTGAAACTCTGTCTCAAAAAGACACACACACACACCAAAAAAAAAAAGATTATGAGGTTTCTACTGCTTATCCTGTTGTAAAACAGGTATCCAAGTAGACATTCTTTAGTTTCTTACAAGGAGAAATTCTCAACAGGCTCAATGGCATAGAAAGAGAAAAGAACAGGAAGATTTAAAAAAAAAAAAAGCAGAAATTCTATAGAAGCACAAATGTGTTCTTCTAGAGAGTGCCCTCCTTTTTGTTTGAACAAAAATGGCAAAATACATAAAAACTAAGTAAACATAACTAGAATGAGTAAATGTCAATCACCCAGCTAACAAAATCAGCAAGAGAATTTCCTATTGTGAGACCATCTAGGTCCTGACACGTATCAATTATACACAAGGAAATAATAAAAGAAAAATCCTATTTATTTCCTAAAGCAAAATTACAATTGAGATGGTTAGCCAATTTCAATAGTTCTCTCTAACATTCTTACTGTAACAAATAATGGATTATTGTGACATGTATCATTTGATTAAAGTAAAAGTTAACCCTGAGTTTGGCTAGTTTTGTTTGGATACCATTAATACTATCTCCCTCTATATAATCTAGTTTAGCATCAAACTCACTATCCTGCTTTGCCTCAGCTTCCCAAGTGCTAGGATTGGAGGTATAAACCACCACACCCTGGGGAGTTTTTATAGTTTAGAATTTATACTTATGGTTGTTTACTGATTATCTGTGCTTAGAAATAAACCATAATGAGTATTTTACTGTACTAAACAATAATATCCACAACAGCTAATAAAACTGCCAACTGACCACTTAACAGTCTTAATGCTGAAAGAATTTTCAATTAGTATTAGCGCCTAATATTCACAGCATAAAATTTTAAATACATTAATGGGTTTTGTCTTCAGATGAAAAACTTCAGGTCAAACCATGAAAACGAGGCACAAAGCTACACAATGAGAGAAATCACAGAGAAAGCTGCTATCACCATGCTCAGGTGTCTGCTCAAGTTCAGAGCCTACATACATCACTCAACATGAGTCAGCACTAGGGAAAAACTGTTGCTACTGTCCGCTCACTTTAGGATAGTCAAGGTCATAAAAAAAGTTCAAAATTAATGTTTCCATTTCCCATTTTCAACTAATTGCTATCTCAAACTATTTCTTCCTTTTACTTTTTTTAAACAACACAAAAACAGGCACCTCAGCTAACATTTAAGAAGGAACATTTTAGACTAATGATCAATTGGGTCAGTATAATGAAAAAAGAAAAATGAGTTAACTTACTGGGAATATTCGGGGCTTCCTTTCAACGATGGCATATGGTTTTTTCTGCAATACAGATAATTCTGTGTCAATTATGATTTTAGAGTTTCTTCTGAAAATAAGTAGATCACATCCCAAATTTTAATTTAAGGCCCAAACTTACACATAATTCCAGACTCATGCACCCAACTATTTATTCAGTATCTCTACTTGACTATTAACAGGCATCTAAAACCCAGCTAGGTCTAACATTTACCTTCTCCCAGCTCCAAACTGCTTCTCATGTTCCCTGTCTTTTATTTCCCTCATTTCAAAGACCAAAATCATCAACTCCTCAGCAGATCCTGTTGAATCCACACTAATACTGTACCCTGTCTCCAAGTGCTTTTCCCCACCTCTAGGACAATCACCCTTGCCCAATCCTTTATCACTTTTTCACTTGAGCAGCTGCAATAGCAAGTACTGCTTGCCTCCCTGCTTCCATTGGTGACCTCCATAATGAAGGTAGACTAGGGTAATCCTTGTAAGGGGTGTACTTTTCTGCTCAAAATTTCATAATTATTAGAGAAAAATGCAAAAGTCCTTGCTCTGATCTGTAAGACCCTACAAAAGCTAGCCCTTGGCATCGTGTCTGATACTCTACCACTCTCTCCTTCACTCACTGTACTATAGCTACAGCTGTTCCCCAAGCTGTTAGTTCACTCAAGCTGGTTCTGTGCCTTTGTATTTACAGTTTTTTTCTTTGTATTTATTGATTCCTTTATCAGAAATGGTCTTCCAGATATCTGCTTGACCTAAAATCTCATTTAATTTATTTCAATTTTTAATTCCTCAAGTCTAAGTAAAAACCCTTGTCATTCTTTCTCTCTCTTTTTTTTTTTTTTTTGCTTTTTTGAGATAAGGTCTCACTCTGCAGTTCAGGCTGGCCTTGAGCTCATTTTGTAGCCCAGGCTGGACTCAAACTTGCAGTGATCCTCCTCCCTCACTCTTCCAAGTGCTAGAATTACAGGTGTGCACCACCATGCTGGGCCAAATCATTCTCTTATCTTTTAACCCTGCTTAATTTTTTTTTCTAGAGATACAACCACTTTCTTATGTTACATACCTGTTTACATAAAAACTATTGTAAATACCACAGGAAGGCAGAGATACAGTCTCCTTTGTTGTTGTTTCTCTGTGTGTAGTACACGGGGCTGGGGATTTAGCTCAGCAGCATAAACACCTGCCTTGCAAATGTGCAGTCATGAGTTCGCTCCCCAGTATCGATTAAAAAAAAAAAAAAAAAAAGGCATGCATGCGGAAAGGTCAAAATAAATTTGTTGAATAAATGTACTTTTAAAGCAAATGGACGGATGTCTAGATAGACAGATATACGATTTCCCACATACAAATATTTAAAACATTGGTATGATATAAAACATGGCATGCTATAAGACATGAATGTAAGACACAGGGAACTGGAATATGAGGAAAAACTCAATACAATTAGGACTTTACAATGAGGATATAAAGTGTTTTTATTTAAGAACTGGTCAGGCTAGGTGTGGTGGCATCTACCTGTAATCCCAGTTACTCTAGAAACTGAAGCAGGAGTATCCAAAGCTCATGGCCAGAACACTTATTGAAATCTTATCTCAAAACATTAAAGAAGAACTACAGATATAATTCAGTGCTCCCTTTTAAATCCCAAGAAAGGGAAGGGGGAGAAGACTTTCAAATGTTTTCAGAGAGACTATAATTGAATTAGGCATCAAAGGAGTTAGTGGAACTATATTTGGCTCTAATGTTATTAAAGGGGCCTACCCCACCTACCCAAATAAAAAAAGATAGAAAAAGAGTGTCAGTGAGTGGCCTTGGGATCTCAACTATGACTAAAGATACACCTGAAAGTGTGAATCCCTGAGATAAGTAACCCTACTAATGCCCTGTCAGCTGCAGCTTGTAAATCTGCCTCTCATGGAATGTATGTTATCTCTTGAATCCTAGAAAATTTCAGTGAAATATCAATTGTAAAGCAAGTTTAACCCAGTATATAAATAGAAAAATATTAACATTTGAAAATTCTGAAAACACTGACATAGTGTTTATAATGTTTAAGTTACTGTTACTAGTAGAGAGTCTTAAGAGATTAGGTTTAGGATTCTAATTAAAATGGATAATTGGTTTGGACTTGTAATTTTAAGTTCAAAAAATTTTGCTTCTTAGAATCAGAAATTCACCCTATAAAAATTTTACCCAATTCTTTACGAACAGAAAACGCACTCCTGGGTGTTACAAAAGACCCTGACAGGAAGTAATATTTTTGTTCTCTAGGGATTACATGCTAAACTACTGAAAAAATAACAGCTGTGTAACAATATGAAATGACCTTTGGCACTGGTGAACATAAAAATTTTTAAGCCCAACAGATATGTAAGCCATTATCTGACCCTTAGAGGTATTAATCTACTGTGTCCTAGTAATGATAGGATTTTAGCATGTAATCTGTTAACTTCTGGTGTTTCTTCTCCCTTTGTTTTTTGTTGCTGTTTTGTTTTGTTGCTGTTGGGTTTTGTTTTGTTTGAGACAGGCTCAATGTGTAGTCCAAGCTGGCCTAGAACTAGCAATCCTACCTCAGCCTTGAGTGCTGGGATCAGAGATGCACCACCATCCCCAGCTTCAAAAGTGTCTTTTGGCTTTTCTTCTTCTTCCCTGCTGTCTTCACCCTAATCAGACTAACTGATTAACATTACTACACCGCAAAAGGCTAATCTGCCTGGTATCTGACTTTGCTCCCTTTAGTTCACCTAGATATAAATGTTTTTCTACAGTTTTCCTCACATTCATCAATTCACTCTCATTTAAGAAAGCTGCTTACTGCCTATCATGTACAGCTCAACCTCTTCTGCCTAGTGTTCAGGACGTTCCACAAACTGGTCCCAGTCTACTGAGTCAACAGAGCCTTCCACTCTATTCATCACTTCATTCTTGGGCACATATGGCTATGTTCACTATTTACTCCATAGCTCTCCTAACCGGAGTAACATTTCTCTGGCATATTTTTACTCAAGTCGTATCTGTTATCTGACATTATACACGTTCCTTGAAGTCAAGAAATTTACTTTTGTAATTTTTTTCTATAGTAGTTCATACCTGTCATCCAATATTATATACATTCTTGAAGTCAGAAATTTATTTTTGTATCTTTTTCTGTACCAGTAAAGGAAAATGATATACTAGGCACCCCATTCTTACGATCAAGGGACATAATCTCTTAAGAACTAAGCAGAGAACTAAGATGATGTCAGAAATCAGAATTTTAAAGAGCCTATCAGTCAGCAAAGAACTAATCAATATTTAGAAGTAATTTTCTGAGATCTCCAAACAATTTTGATTATTTATTTCATGTTCCCTTCAACAAGCTAACAAAGAACATCAACTGAATTATCTAAAACTTGTTGGGCAATTCTTAGCTTTTATTTTGAAGTAATTGTAAACAAAGTTTTGTAAGAATAATAAAAAGATTTTTTTCTTGAATTGCTTTATAGTAAATTGCTGACTGGATAACTATTATGTCTATCCTACTGGAACAATATTCTTAAAATAATTATAACCACCAAGAGCAGTAGGTAAACACTGACACATTACTACCTCTATCTGGCCTAATGAATACTTTCATTTTACCAACCCTCTCAGTAATTGTTTGAACACCATTTACGTAACTTGCTCTCCACTGACTGAATAGGATCTTGAAAATCCTGCCTGTTCTTGTAATGAAGTCCACTATTTAAGAACTGTATTAGCAAAATGCTTGGTGGGAGGCAGTGTTGAGGATGGAACCTTGGCCTTACACACACTAGGCAAACACTCTACTGACGTATATCCCCAACCCTCAAGAATTATAGATAGATGGCACATCTCGTCAGTATTCTTCAATCTGGAATAATTCGGACATCATTTAACTTTCATGACCTTGACATTTTTGACAGTAACAAGCCAACAGTTATGTAGAACAGTCCCTCAGTTTGGGTTTGTTTCCTCATAACTGAATTCAGCTTATGTATTTTGGCAGGGATATCACAAAATTAATATTGTTTTATTCTTATTGTATCTTTTCAAGTAGCACATAATTTAAGTTTCTCCCATTAGTGACACTATTAAGGTCTTGACTGCCATTATTTATTTTAATGTTCATATTGTCACTATGAGAGTCCTTTCAACCTTATTCTATGTCTTTTTTTATATTCATATTATTCTTTGTTCATCCCTTTACTTTGTAGTTCAACAATATGTTCTAAGCTCTTCGTTTTGTACTTTTCCCAATGCAGCCTTGGAACCACCCATTTCCAAGGACCTCTTCATCCTTTTGGTGGAGAAATGTGGAGCACTGCTTCTTCAGGGCTTCTCAGTGGATAAAGATAGAGAATACATATATACAAGCCCACACATATAAACCCCTTTGTATCTATATTTCTGTATCTGTCTATGAACACAGAGTAAAAGCCATGAATTCACACCAATACTTCCAATTCCATTCCAGCACAAGGGTTGTTTTTTTTTTTTTTTTTCTTTTTCATATATGTAGCTCCCATTTCAAAGAGTGAAAATCTTGGATACTGTTATCAACGTATGTACTCATTTGAATCAATCACCCTCTATACATAACAGATCTCCTGTCAATACCACCATACCCCAATCTGTATAACCTCAGCCATTTAGGGTCTTACATCTTACTCTGGGTTGCCACCTCCAATACTGTCCCATAGCACCTTTCTCCAGATGTCCTACTCCCTCTGCTCAGATTCCAGTGTCTTATAGCAGGCTGCTGCCAATGCTACTCCTCCCTTTTGGAGAAATGCCTGATTCCAGGTCTGGGGCAGGAAAAGTTAAACTGAGTTTGGAAAATACTGTTGAGTTAGAAAATAAAGAAGTACCTAAGGATTGTTCACCTTCCTCCCTGGCAGTCCAATCAGGATCTATCATCCACATCGCTCATTGAGAGTAAGAATGCACTTGTAGCTCTGTGTACAACAGTCTACACAGGGCAGCCCCACCACTTCCTCTTCTATACCATTCTACAAATATGCATATGCCCTCCTCATTGTGGGATTCAGCATCACACCTCAGACTTTGCTAGCCCTGGTCTTTAAAATATGGCAGTTAGCTCTACTGAATCAGCTACTGTAAGATCTTTCCGTGAAAAATTCATTTTTGTACATCCAGGATTCTAAAGAAAGAAAATTATGAAAAACTCGATAAAAACAAAGAAAAGAGAAACAAAATGACAGCATAGATGCCACTTATCTATTTGAATTTTATACCATACTTACGATAAAAAAAAAAAAGACAAAAGTTGGTATATTTTCCCCTTTTATTCAAGATCCTGTGTTTACACTAGTATTATTAGCTCATTTACATTCTCACCATTTAAATATTACTTCTACTAGGAAAAGCATTTCAAATTGTGAACTAATATAAAGAGTAGTTTTTAAAATATTGTTTCTTTAAACCTTTTAACTAAGAGGACTCAAAGTGCTTCCAAGTCAGCAGTAAGTTATTAAGTGCAGGTTTTTTACACAAATATGGCATGCCCACATCAGAAATTAATTTGCATAATGTAAAAATAAATTCTGAAAATATAATTAAAACATACTTACAGCCATATGATACTTGACATAATAGTGAACAATCCAGGCTGGTATGAGTACATGAGTAACAGCAAAGATACTGCGCCAGTACACCTTATATATCTGAGGGAAAAACACACACAAAATAAAGATATCGTTTTTTATGTTTATCATGATTATTTTCCAAATTTCTAAAAAGAATTTACCTTTCTATAGTCTGTAGATGACCTCACCCCATACTACTTAGTAAAATGGAGGGTCTGTCACATGATACTGTACATACAGCCCAGGGTAAATAAGGCCTAAGACAAGTAACATTTTGGTATGGCACATTAGACTTTTTGTTTTCCACAAAGATTTCTGAAAGTATGTATCAATACTGTAAACTTGTCAAAGGTAAAACATGGCTCCTAAAAATTCACAGGGAAACACAAAAACCCCAGAATAGCTCCCCCGCAAAAAAACCTAACCAAAAGTAACAAAAGCAAAGGTATTGTTTGATTTCAAACTAAACCACAAAACCATAGTAATAAAACAGCATAGTCCTGGCATCAAAATAAGACATGTAGACCAATAAAACAGAATAAAAGACACAGAAACAAACCCATGTAATTATAGTCAGCTGATTCTGGACAAAAGCACCAAAAATATACACCAGAGAAAATACAGTACAGACTGTTAAGATTTGAAACTAGATCCCTGTCCCTCACCCTGTACAAAAATTAACTCAAAATAGATCGAAGACCTATATATAAACTTTTAAATTACTAAAAGAGAACCTAAGGGAAGCATTTGAAGCTGTAGGCACAGATAAAGACTTCCTGAATATCACCCCAATATCTCAATACATAATAGCAAAAATTGACAATTAGGAATATATCAAATTAAAATATTTCTGCACAGTAATAGAAATAACTAAGAACAGACAGCCCATATAATGGGAGAAAAATATTTTCTAGCTGTGTTTTGACAGATATTTTAATATTTTAAAATTCAAAAACACAAAAAATCAAAGATCTCAACCAATAAGTGGCAAATTAATTGAAGTCACTTTTCAAAAGAAGTACAAATGGCTAATAAATGTATGAAAAACACTCAACATCTTTAATCATTAAGGAAGTCCAACTTAAAACTATAGTGAAACTCAATTTCACCCCAATCGTAAAGGTTATGATTAGAGTACAAAAAATAGTAAATACCATCAGGATTGGGAACGAGGAACCCTTCTACACTGCTATTAGGAATGTAAATTAGCATAGCAACTAGGAAATCAATATGGACAGTCCTCAAAAACCTAAACACAAAGTTACCCATCCTCAATAAAGTTATAGAGCTACCCAGTTGTACCACTCCTCGGTGTATACCAAAAGCATTAAAGTCAGCATACTGTAGAGATACTGGATACCTACGTTGAAGACAATGTGCCGTGCACAATAGTCAAGATAAGAAACCAAGGTACCCAAAACACATGAATAAAGAAAATGTGGTACAGTACATAATGGAATATTACTAAATCATAAAGAACTGCCAAGTGTGGTAGCACGTGCCTATAGTCCCAGCACTTGGGAGGTTTCGGCAAATGGACTGCCAGGAGTTCAGTCTCACGCTGGACTACATAGTGAGTTCAAGGCCACCCTGAGCTACGTAGTGAGATAGTGTCTCAAAGTAAAACAAAATCATAAAGAATGAAATTTGTCATTTGCAGGAAAATGGTTGAATCTTAAGGTAGTGCTTTATATTACAAGCAGCCTAAAAATATCATGTTAGGGCTTATTTCCCACCTAGGTCTTATTTTGGGAGAAATATGGTAGTTATAAGTTAGCTGACATTAAGTGTGCCAATGCTTCAAAAACAATGTTTTACATACTGAGTTAGGGGTGTTCCAAACTCATTCTGACATACTATTTGTAAGAGAAAGACAAGCTGGGTGTGGTGACATATGCCTATAATCCCAGCACTGGGGAAGTTGAAGCAGGAGGACTGCCATGAATCTAAAAAAAAAAAGAGAGAGAGACAGACAGACGGAGAGAGGAAAGATGGAGAGAGGGAGAGCTCGAGCGAGGACTCAAGAGACAAAGGAGATACTAAAGTGTAACTTCATGGCAGCTAATTTGACTTAAACACACCTATTCTGCCAGGGAAAAGTCAAACTAGAGTCTAAATATTACTACAGATGTAATTACAGAAGAAAAATCAAAGTAAGGTAAGATGAAATTCAACAAATAATATTTACTCTTAAATTACTGGCCAATGAGTGAGATTTCAACTTTCAACCAGTGACTGTCAAAATCAACAGGAAGTATCAGGGATATATTGTGATAGGCTTTAATTAAAGAGTTCAATCTTACCACTATAAATCTCTCAGAAAAATTTACACCAATTCTCATGTACTGGACTCTGTAGCACAATAAAACTAGATAAGTGTGCTTTTCAACATGAACTTCAATTTGTACCTCTGTGTCCATGAGTAATTCATTGAATTTGTTGTAGGCCTGTCTTCGCAGGTTTAAAATGAGGCTTAAATCATTTTATACTATACAGGAGTAAAATGAAAATAATAAATGTAAAATCCTCAACAGAATGTTGCACATACATAATGCGCACCCAATGCACCTTATTAGAATTACTGTTATTTTTATTAGCCACTGTTGTGGGTAACAGAAAGCAATTCTGCTAGTGTTCACCTTCATAACTGTTGTGATTAACAGACTTCAGAGATACATCCAGCATGCTGAAAATAAAAACTTCAAGTGAGTGATTCGGTCTATCAAAATGTCATCTTACAGAATAACTTAAAAGTAAACAGTGGCAGTTTAGAATACGACTCCCTAAGCGTACAACAATACCTTGACTTTTTATTCCATAACACGGGCTGTATTACCAGCCAGGGGTCCTCTGGTGAATGGGTACAGTGTATAACTTCAACCTTAAAAGCAAGGCTACGGTCCCCAAATACTGAAATCACAGAAGTTTAATTCTACTGGATCCTTGGCTGTTGTTCTGGGAAGATTTCTACACCACACGTGCAGCATTCTATAAAACGCAAGATTCGCCCCAGTCTCACTTCAGTTGACAGGAATTGAGCATAGTTCTTCAAAGCCAGACGTACTTCTGGACTTCTGATTCCACAACAGGACTCTCAGGACAAGACAGTGTCCTCACTAAACCTAAGTACTTTTGAATCTGATTCTCTCTCGGCAACTCCGGAGACTTGCGGGCTCAGAATGTCAGTCCCTGTCATGGGCTGACGCCCAGTGGCCTGGCAAGGCGCCACAGAAAAGTGTGTACCGAGACGGGGACGCTCCCTCACTCACCATCTGCTTCCAAGGGGCCCTGTCCTGCAAAAATGTATTCCAGAACTGCTCCAGAGGCCACATCCTCCTGGGGGGGAGCACTGGCTCCCGAGCACTCAGCTCCTGGTCCTTCAGCCATCGTCTTCTCAACTCCCGCAGCTGCTGCAGCCGCAGTTTTTCATCTGGCGTGTACCCGGTCATCTAGCCGCTGACTGCAGGAGGAAAATTACTCGAACCTCACTTAGGAGCGCTCCCACTCCGCAAAGCGACCTTTAGAGGACGCCTGGGAGCCGCGCGCGTCATGACGTCACATCCTGAGTCCGCCTCCGTAGCGTCGCTGAGCGCCTAGAGGAGCAAGCGGATTCAAGCATGCGCAGAGCTCTCCACCTGCGTCTTATTTTGGCCTAGTATACAAAAGGAGGGTGGGTTGGTGATCCCTTAGTAATGGGAAGAGGAGGGTAGGGACAAGCAAGATTAAATTTATAAAAAGCAATCCCTAAAAATCCAGTCTAGAACGCCACATGTGGGTCAAACCGATATAATGGGTAGCATAATCTCAAAGAGACACACAATTCTAATAATCTTTAAGCCAGTTATTGCATATCCATAAAAATACTCCTCAAACACACGCAAAAAACAACTGCAGGAAAAAAAATCTTGGACTATTTTAAGCAGTTGTTGAGAATAGTCTTGGTGGTTGAAGTACTGTTACTATGACACTGAAAATAAATGTTAATGTTACTATTTTTGCTATAGGTGAAAGGATATTGTGTGTGTGTGTGTATATATATATACATATATATGTATATATAATGAGATTAATTTAAAATCCCATAGTCCTGAATTCTGAGTAGGAAAAATCAGTATGAATTTGTGATGTATTTTATTTTTAAAAAGAGGTATCATTTTGTCTTAGCCTGTTGATTAAAAAATGTTTAATGTTTAAAAAGTGGTCAGCCCTGTAATTAACCATCTTTGGTTCCCAAACTCAGCCACACACCAACTAGGCAAGCTTTTCCACTGAGCTACAACCCCAACCTTACCTCATTTTCCATCCAAAGGTGCAAAGCTCCTTGAAGGAACAGTCCTCCAATGCGTTGCTTACTCCAAAATCTTTAAACTCTTCAGAATTTTTGAAGACTCCAAGGAGCTTTTATGTGGATTGTATTCATTGATGTTTACTGTATTTAAAATTAGTACTTTTTTTTCTTGGTGCCAGAAATCAAACTTAGGACCTCAGGCTTGCCAGGCCTGAACTATGCCACTGAGCTATACCCCGGGTCCAAAATTAAAATATCATAAAAGTAATAATACACTCACCGAGAAAAATTATTTAATAAGAGGACTGCTGTTGTTTTACAGTTTTGTGCTTGCTTTTAATGTTTATTTTACTAAACGACAGCAGGAGTCTCATGACTACTTCTGTTTTCACTCACGTATCATGTAGCCTGTGGACTACTCTTTATACATTTGGAGAAAATAAGAGTTTTGAAAGGGAAAAGCATGTTGGTATTATTATGGAAAAAATTTTTGACCTCACAGACTCCATAAAAGGATCACAGACATTCCCTGCATTCTGTAAGCCATACTTTAAGATCTATCATTTTAGAGAAATAGCTAATTCCTGGTCTAGGTTAAGAAATACAAAAAAAAAAAAAAAAAGTCTGGGTCTTCTTGTTACACTAAACAGCAGAAAATTTTGAAGACTAATAGGGTCATGTTAAAAGGACTTTTAAGCCAGTTTCAGTTGGATCCCATTGCTCAGAGATTGAAAAATTTGAGCATCAATTAATAAATTTAGTGGGTTTTAAAATATGAAATACATGTGAATTCAGAATAGTTTTTTAAAACATTTGTTTCTTTTGTGTTATATTACGGAACCAGCTGGTTATTTTGAAATCTGATGAGAAAAAAAAGCCTTTTTTTGTACACTTGATAGAAATTGCATCTAAAAGTAACAAAATAGCTCAAATTTCTTCAAAGAAGCATAAAAATCTGGTTTAAAAAGGATTGGTAGTTAGAATATCACCATTTTGCAACCCTTTATTCATAAATCAATCAGTGTGATCATCATCAATGACTATAAATGTTTTAAAAAGAAAACAGTAGCACCCCTAGTATAAGGTTTACTTACCACAGTACTTATGAAATAGCTTTGCCAAAGAAATTGAACCTGAGTCTGGATGTGTTTCTAGAAGAAACTGTGCCTATAAAGGAAATGCAGGGGACAGAAGCACTCCTTATTCAACAGCAAAATGAAGCATGCAGGTAAATCTATGTTTTAAGGAATGCACACAAGAGACTGTTTCTTTTTTCATACATATTTGCAGTTCATGCCATTTACAATCATCTTGGGGAGGGGTTACATGTACATAACACAACTTGTTTCTTTTTAATCTCCTTCCCCTCCTCTCTTCACCTATTTTTCCCCAATATCTCTATCCCATTTTTCATTCTTGTTATTAATATTAGTTCATGTTATGATATATATTGTTTACATCAATTGAGGTTATTACAGTCCTGTACACACCATACCTTTATTCTATTTATTTCCCCTTCTGTTCCTCCTCACCTTTCCTTTTCCCTTGGACCACTTCTCTACTGCAAGAGATCCATCTCCTAATCTCTTTCTATCCACTATTATTATTCTCTTTGTACTTTGTCTTACTCAAATGACAGATATTGTATGGTATTTAAGCTTGTGTGTCTAATTTATTTCACTCACAATATATTTTTCAATGTATCCATTTTCCTATAAATATCTCAAATCTGTCATTCTTTTTTAGCAGAGTAGTACTCTATTAGATACATTACATATTGATACTACATTGTTTTTAGCCTGTCATTTATTCATGGATATGCAGGTTTATTTCCAGGATTCAGCTATTATAAGTTGTGTTGCTATAAAAAACAGTATGCATGTGTTGCTGTAGAATGATGTGGCTCTTCTTCTTAAACAAAGAAGTATGTTTACGGAAAAAGAGAAAAGACTATGTAGACTAAACAGGTAAAGAGGAAAATTTGAACACTATCTTGATATAATATTGAAACTGTTGTCAATTTTGAGATTTGTTTTTTTTTTTTTTTTGTCTTTTTCTTTTTTATCGGTACTGGGGATTGAACTTACGACCACACACTTGCAAGGCAGGCGCTTATGCCACTGAGCTAAATCCCCAACCCCAGTTTTGAGATTTTTTATATATGAAGATATTGTGGTTATGTTTTTAAAGGATAGCTCTAATTTTCCTATACATTGTTAAAGGATAGTTCTAATTTCTAATTAGAAACTTAGATAGCTTCTAATTATAGAATTATATATCTAATTCTACATATAACTAGTATATATAAGTATCTAATTATATAATTACAGTTATATAATTAGTTATATTTTTAAAGAAGGATAGTTCTAATTTCTAATTTTCATCTGTATCTTATAAGATACAGATGAAAAATATGGCTCTTGGAATTTACTTTGAAATAATTTTAGAGGGAGGAAAGAATTATGTAGGAAATAAGATTAGTAATGAGTTAGCAGTTATCAAAGCTCTGTGACAGGTAATGAAGCTCATTTTAGTCTTCTCTTTGTACTGTTTTTTGCATATTTGAAATTCGTTCAAATAAAAATTTTAAATGTATACCTTAAGTAAACTATGTATTTAAGCAATTTTTAACCTGCCTTCTTTCTTGTATCATCTATATTTTGTGTTATAATCTTGCAGCTTACCTGGGTTGGAGCCCTCAATTCTGTTATAATGAAATGCAAGCAATTAGTGCTGAGACAAGAATAAGTCTCTGAGTGTTTGGCCCAATGAGGTGTTTGATAATCCAAATAAATGTTTCTTTTGTAAGTGGAGCTAGATATGTCTAGCACTTTCTTTAGTCTGAAACCATTATTCTGGCTTACTCTGGGAAGTTCCTACAGTACCTCACTTCCTTCCACTACCATATTTGAAAAGAAAAAGAAATCACTATTGTTTAGAAAGACGGTTTTATACCCCTGATGACTGACTACCATAATCCACCCCTTTCCAATTACTAAGGCTATAAAATTCACAAGGCCGAGTAGAACAAAAATAAAGCGGTGAGAAAATGTGTTCAGCTTGGCACTGCTGGATAAGGTGAATTCCAATTCAGAGAAGCAGCGGTACAATTCAAGGTACCGCTGCTCCTAGACGTTCCCACAAGAGGGCACTCTAACCTGCAGAAAACTTGCACATAACAAAATCATCGGAAATCAGCTCCCAAAACGGAGAGAGATCTAAATTTTAGTGGGCAGGAAACAATGGGCCGGGAGATGAGATGAAAAATGTCTTCCATCAGTAAACCTCTTCAACTTTCTGTCTAGTAGAGGTCTACAGTTCCAGCTGTGTTTTCTAAACCCTGTAGGGAACCTGGCAGAGTGTACTAGTTAGCAAACACAGGAGGTCTTTAGTAAATGTCTTTACTAAATTGTCTTTAGTAAACACAGAGGCTAATCTAAGGCCACCAGACTGTCTGCAATCAGGAATTGAGCTAAGAGTTCCACAGGGATCCTTTTTGTCTTTTAGGCAATAATTTAAAAGTCTCATATTGTCTTCACTTGCATTACTTAACCCAAATCATTGAAAAAAATATTTAATTTCTCTAGAAATTGCTTGATCTCCATATGAGTATTACATTTGTTTTTAGCTTTAAAAAGCTGTATTGCCTTAACATACAAGGCATCATTATTTGCAAAATGACAAGGAGAAAAATTTATCCATGTTAATCAGAAAAGTCTGTAAAGATGTGTTAAGGGGCAATCTCCACTTTGAAACAGTGCTTTTGAAATATACAGAAACCAGTGTAATCAGCAACTTCTTAGTGAAATCTATTACTTACATAGGGAGAATTTTACTCTGTACTAGACATGAGTCTTGATTTGTACCCTCAGTTGGACTTTGGGAGCACAGCAGGCATGCCAATCACTGTCCTACTGTCGTCTGATCTCAGCTAAGCAAAGTAAATCACTTGCCTAATATCTTTTCTTGTTTTATTTTGTCTTGTTTTGTTACAGTGCCAGGAGTTGAGCTCAGGTTTTATACATGCTAGGCAGGCACTCTACCACTGAGGTATATTCCTAGCCCTTTTAAAATTTGTCTTAAAATACAGTTTCCCACGCTGACTTAGAACTTTTGATACTCCTTCTTCAGCTTCCCAAGTAGTTGGGGTTATATACCCAGGACACATATTTACTGATGGTTGGATTCTTACACTTTCAGTCAATGTCAACTTTAGAAGCAGAGACTGATTAAAATCACTAACAGAGAAAGTCTTCCATGTGTTTGCATCTCTACAATAATTTAAAAATTATAGTGTGATACCTAGGTCACTTGACTCACCACCTTATTACCAAACACTCAAATTTGTGTGTATTACAATTTTGTAGGAGCCAACTGGAGGACATGTGACGTGTTTGCACATTTTTTGAATGAAGGTTTTGCAATCATTCAGATGTGGGGAAGTGCTGAATAGTCACCCAGTGGTATGTTTCACGGAATACAGAGTAAGTAAAATAATTAACCAGCAAAAAGGAGCCTTCTCACTGTCTTTTTGTTGTGAAAAATATTTGCTACTATTGGAATTTGAGAGTTGCGATGAAATACAGCAGGTCATCAAAAACAATGATTGGTTCAAATTAATGTTATTACTATAAAGAAAAATGAAAACAAGGTTCAGTGATTCAGTAGATGGTCCAGCATGCTAAAAATCAAGGCAGAACCAGGCATAGTGAGCCTGGTTCACTATGAGAGAATGAGAGTGTAATCTCAGCACTCAGAAATTGAATCAGGAGGATCACTGTGAATTCGAGGGCAACCTGGGCACCATAGTGAACTAAAGGCCAGTCTGAACTACATAACAAGACACTCTCTCTCTCTCTCTCAAAAAAAAAAAAAAAAAGATCAAGGCAATACACAATGAAACATATAATCCCACTATTCAACTGAATCTATTGTTTTTGTGTTCTTAAAAATAGGCATTACTTGAATTTTATTAGTTTTATGTTTTTGTTTGTAATTAATTTGTAAATTAATTTCAGCTTTATAGTTGAAATAAACTGTGTACTGTGAGTTTATATGTAATTTGATGTTTGAGAATACATAAATGAAGGCATAATGAAAATAATTTAACACTGGAGATATATAAGAATTTGTCTTTCCTATAAAAGGGATTATTGTATTATCTAAATTAAAAAGAAATGCTATTATAACATCACACAATTTTGTTTTTTCTCTATAGAATTATTAACAATAAATATAGAATAAACTGCCAAAAATAGTGTATATAATTGTAAGCATAGCTGCACTATCTTTTGATGTATGGAGTGACAAATTTGTAAGACCTAGAATTTTTTTTCTTCTTACTTAAAATCATTTATATTATTTTAAATTTCAGATAACCATTGTATGTTTTTATGGAATTCAATGTCATGTTTTATATAAGAGGTGGAATTATTGAATTAAGCTATTTAATATACTCATCATCTCACTTATTTTTATGGTAAGACATTAGAAATTACTCTCAAAATTTTTCAAATATAGAATATATTACCTTTAATCGTCATTATATACTATAAACCTCTTACAATTATTCCTTCTGGTTAAGTGAAATATTGTGTCCTTTCATCGATGATTCCCTAACCTCTGTTTTTCTGGTAACCACCATTGTCTTCTCTGTGAGTTAAACTTTTTGGATTCTACATGTGAGATTGTGCAATATTCGTCCTGTGCCTGGCTTATTTCACTTAGCTTAATGTCCTCCAGACCCATCTATGTTACTGCAAATGATAAGATTTCCTTCTTTTTGCATGCTTAATAGCATGTCATTGTGTATATATAGCAATGGATGAACACTCCAGATGATTTTGCATCTTGACTGTTGTGAATAACATTGCCATGAGCATTAGAGTACAGATATCTCTTTAGCACACTGATTACATTTCCATTAGATATACCTAGAAGTGCAACTGGTGCATCAAATGATAATTCTACTTGTATTTTTAGCTTTTTGAAGAATGATCTGATATTCTTAAATATCTAAAAAAAAAACATTCCTTAGTTGCATTCTCATACACTACATTTCATACATGATATTCCCAAATATCAAGGCCAATGGATTGAAGCACAAAATTTTCTTACATGTTCCAGAAGGATAATTTTTCTTTCCTTTCTTCTTTCTTTCTTTTATCTCCCCCACTCTTTTTATAGATAACTAATTCTTTTTCCTCCTAGTTTTAGTTGATTATTTTGGATGGAAGATGGCTTTTGGAGGGAGACAGAACAAGGTCTGAATCATCCTCTTGATAGTGACACAAATTTACATAATAATTGATGCACTTTTTACTTAGATGTGATATAAGAATTTAGAAGTCCTTATTATTAAAAATATTGTTTAAATTATTTTAACTAAAATAAGATACTCCATCATTATATAAATGTTGCTGTCTTCTGTATGCATTTCTAAAATAATGTTTTTATCTCTTTGCTGCTTATAATTTTTTATCTACTATGAAAAACACATGGGTTCTGTGACTATTATGAGTAATAAGAGTATTCAAAAGACTTTGTTTTCTTATCTGTACTTAGACATTTCATTAGCATGATGATGCAGGTCATGAGCCTAAATAGTTATTATTCTCTTTACTTCCTTGCACGTGTACACACATACACATAAACACACAAACCATACTCTACCAACTTCAGATAATACAAGAATAGCTATCATCACTTTATTCACCTGACAAACTTAAAATACACCTACAATGGGCCAAACAAAATAGAGACTTGAATCAGAAATCTAGATAAAATATTTTCCTTAATATTTATTTCAGCCAGAATTATACCAATGCTTATTAGCATTGCTCAACTCATTGAATGCTTCTATTGTAACTTGAGCTTTAATACAAATATTTATTCAGTGAAACATGTATAGACATTTTGTGGATAAACTTTGATTACAGTACTTATTATTGGCATAGAGCTTTCCAATTTATAAATTACTTTTAGTATACAACTTATTATTGCTCATACTGAAAGCCTACATTTTTTCAATTCTACATTTTTTAGGGAAATTAAAGTCAGAAGAGGTTGTCTATTTTACTTCCTCCCAACACACTCTTGAGCAAATGGAAAACACTCTTAATATTAAGATCTTAAAATAGGAAATGAAGAAAGAAGCCTGTTTGGTTTAGTGGACCAAGAATGAAAAGAAACCACACACCTGGACATGTTCTGCTGATCTTTGATATGACTGGATGTAAATGCAAGATTGGCGATGTCACCTGGCTAAGATGGGAGTCACAATTTCACACTGGATTTGAAAGTATCATATAATTTAGTGGGACATATGCTTCTGTAGTCCCTGCCATGACTGGGCTTAGCACATTTACTCTTGTCTATCAAATAGAAGTCAGCTCTTTCCAGGCTCCTTTCCCCAAGGCTAATACATCAGAAGAATGGCTCACTTTATATTGTCCTGTTTACTCACAAGTTCAATTTAGAGAAGCCAGAGACTAATCATGATAGGTTCAGTTCAGTTTATCTTAGTCAGGTAGAAAATGTTTCAATATCATAAACCAAAATATTCCTGTGGCCAGTACAAAGTTTTTAGTAATTTCTTTATTTCAAACTGTATATCCCAAATATGTCCAATCATTTTCTTTCAAGTTTGCTTATAATGTGTGTATATGTAAGTACTCCTCTAGATATTGTTCAATTATAATAATGTAGAAATTTCCTTTACTGCTTTCCTTTCATGATCTCCTATCATCAAATCCTGATAATTTATGTGTTTATGCCAAGAATCATCCATTCACTCAGTAAATATTATACTTCACATTTTATGTAAATTAGACATTGAACTATGCTAATGATAAATTTATAAACAGGACTCAAGATTTTTTTACGTCAAATATAGAAGGACAAGTCAGGTGTGGTGGTACATGCCTATAAGCCCAGAAATCTGGGAGGCAGAGGCAGCAGCATCCCAAATTCAAACCCAACCCAGGCATTTTAGCAACTTAGCAAGATCTTATAAAAAAAAAGCAAAAACCAAAACAAACCAACATCTGGGGATGTAACACAGTGCTAAAGCCCTGGGTTCAGTCCTTAGTACTACAATCAATTAATCAACAAATGAAATATGAGCTAAAGGTCTTGTGTGAGAGCCAATTAAGTAATAAAAACTTGAAATCAGCACGAGATGGTAGAGACATATCTCTGCTACTGAATCTCTACAGGGAGGGAATGATCAGCTATCTAGGTGAAGCTTCATAGCAGAAAAGGTAAATAGAACTAGAAAGATATGGAAGAATGAGACACTGACATCAGGCAGATAAGGAGAAATGATCCTTAAGGAAGAGCATAAATAATACTTTTCATTATCTCTGAATGCTTAGATTTAGGATCAGGGTGTTCCATTATACCTACTTCCCATGAATGTGCTTTTAGCAGACAGAATGACAGCAGTTACTAGAACAAATGATGGAGTAGGTCTCTCTTGTTTATATATATTTGATTGATCTGGAAGTTCTGACTCATAGCTTTAAATTCTAATCCCAGGGTTGATTTGTAAGGTTCTTATCATTCTGACTTCATCTTAAGTATATTTCTCAACTTTAACCTTTTGGCTTAGCCCAGCAGTATACCCCAAGACCAAGCCTTTTTTTTTTTTTTTTTTTTGTCTATCAGCAGTGTCACCTTTTTTATTCCTATGTCTGTTTTTTGCCACCAGTCAAGCTTGGCTCTTTTCTGTCTGATAATACCCAGATTTACTCAAGTCCATTCTCCTCTGTAAACTTTGATCTGTGCAACACAGTGATTCTGGGCCCATCTAAAGCTTCCTTGTGTGTTAAGCCTGTGCTGAGTATGGATTCCACAAATGATTAAGATGAAAATTTTTTCTAATGTCTCATTGTCTTGATTTCTTTCTTGTCACTGGAACAAAATATCTGGTATCCATAACTTAAAGGAGGAAAGGTTTATTTTTGCTCATGGTTTCAGTTCCATGCTTAGCTAGCTTCGAGGCAGAAACAGGATGTCAGAGGGGCATGGTGAACAAAATGATACAAAAGAGAATAAAGGGAAGAATTAGAGAGAAGAACACACCCTTTCAGGTCATGCCCCTGGTGTTCCACCTCCAATTAGGCCCCACTTCCTTATGAACAACACATTCAGCTACCAAACTCATCAATTGATGAATTCACTAATGAGTGTATCATCCCCATGATCCAATCAAGTTCCAAACACATAAGGCTTGGAGACTATTTTTTGTCTAAATCATAATACCTAACTTTGTATATATGCCTGAGCACTTATTATATAGAAACAAGTACACATTATAACTCACAGTAATCATGGTACAGATTTTATTTAAAACTCTAGCTAGTATGAAACAAGACATGATAAGGTTAATAAACATCTGATGGATAACAAGACCTGCCCCAAATTTCCCACACTGGAGACATATCACAGTGTACTCACATGGCTACACTGTGGAAAGCATATTAACACATTTTGTCCTTCTCATCTACAGCCTGCTTTTCTAGCTCAACAAGGTCAAATTCTGTCGGGCAGCAATTGGCGGTTCAACTTCTGCTGTTCCCCTGTATGCTTTCAGTATTTATCAATCATGTGCTTACTCAGAAACCTTTAGAAGAATCAAAATGCTTACACATTTCTCTGAAGGAAAGTATTTCCTGCATCTCATATTATCTTCATTCTTTTCCTCCATTTTTCTCTTCTCTTTTTACTTGGGGTCATCAACAAAATCTCAGCTTAAAATAATAAAGCATGTTTCATGTTCACATGATAGTTCACTGCATGTTGTGAGAATTAGGGTAAAAAAATAGGCTCCACTTACATATTAAAAGTCCAAAGCCAACAGATGTTTCTCCTGGGTAATTAATTCACTTGATATGGGAAGAGGACACAAACAAAACATAGAGGAAGATGTGGAATATTTTAGGAGTCAGGCTTTTAAGAATTGTATGACTCTTCTACTACATCCCACTTGCTAGAACTCAATCACAGCTCCCCCTCCTTTCAGGAGATGCAGTAAGTGGAATTTGGTTCTTTCTAGGAACGTAATGAAATGAATTTTGTAAAAAAATGTTCTTTGAGCAGAGAACCTCAGGTACTCTGCTCTTTCTGGGATGACTAGGGAAATGTTTCCCAGGGTTCAGAAACACTGGCACTCATACAGCTCTGTAGCCATGTTTCAAGGGGACCTACATACTACTTTAACTGATGGAACACCTTGGGATTTGTCTGCATGGTCCTAGTTTTACAAGTATGTAGAATGAAAGAATTTTTTTTATTTTATATAAGAGGAAAAAGAGAAAAACACAAAACAAAACAAAGCGGTGTAAGGGTACACGTAATACAGAACTACAAAAAAAAAAAAACATAACAGTAAGAAATCACCTGTTAATAGATTACATATTATCATCTTGAAAATAGTTGCTCAAATCACAGTATCAAAGAATACAAAGTGGACATTCAAACAGGGAGACTGCAAACAGCTGTGTTCAATGATCCAAAAACATTGATATAGTCAGCTATTTAACACCCCTAAACACACTTGCTGTTATATCCGTTAGAGCTCTTTTTTTTCCCCTCTCTTTTTTACAACAAAATTTACACATTTTGGATTTTATTACTCCTTAGTTCTTATTACTTTTTGGGGGGGGGGGGAGAATACAGTCAAATATGCCAAAACAAAGCTGTCAGTCAAAACCAAGGATAGACATAGCACATGGTGTAGAACAGAGTACAAGGTTATCAACAATGGTTATCAACGTTGTCTCTTGTTTCCTTAAAAATAATTGCCTATAAAGTTGGACAAAACAGTAGAGAACAAGGCCAATAAAACTTAGGCATTGTAAACATTACAGGACTTCCAAAGAAGACAATAGTCAAACCAGAATGGGCATCTTAGTGAATCTTATTGCCTTCAAAGTAGTTGCCTATACCCTCAAACTTGATACTATCATACAGAATGGAACAGAGTCTAATCAGTCAAAACAAGATTGTGGGAGTATTACAGGACTTCAAAACAAGTTAATAGGAAATCAAAAAGAGTTACTATTATATATCCTAATTTTTTACCACAGTGATATATGTGCACCTATGTTTATAGCAGCACAATTTGTAATCGCCAGATCTTGGAAACAAACCAAGTGTCCATCAACTGAGGAATGGATAAAAAAGTTGTGGTATTTCTATACAATGGAGTATTATTCAGCTATAAAGAAGGATCACGATCAGCCGAGCCCAGCCTGTTGTACTGCCGCGCCTGGCCATCGGTGTGCAGAGGAGGAGCTGGGCAGATCTGGGGTGCCCTCATCGGCCTCTCTGCATGTCTGGAGGACTCTGGATATCTCCGCCCAGACTGTTGGAGTCCCACCAGGCTTCCAGGTGCAGTGAAGGGGCGAGGTGGGTTTGAGGCTTCCACATCAGCCTCCCCATTCCTGTTGCACTTGGAGAACTGCTGAGCTCCCGACGGGTGGGCGGGCCCACACTATCAGCGGAGCCCAGCCTGTTTTATGGCCACGCCTAGCCATCGGTGTACAGAGTAGGAGCTGGGTGGATCTGGGGTGCCTGCATTGGCCTCTCCGTGTGTCTGGAGGACTGCGGATATCTATGCAAGCAGGGAGGGACCACAGGTTCCTGAGGCACCGAGGCCTGTGGTGAGTACCCTAACCTGCAATTGAAGAACTGTGGAGCTTCCAAGGGGCAGGTGGGCGCACAGTGTCCCTGAGGCCCAGCTTGTCTGGAACTGCGGAGTTCTGAGCAGGCAGAGGAGGGCCACTGGTTCTGTAGGCCCAATGGCTTGGGGTAGCGTTGTGCCAGAGTCTCAGTAGCTGCAAACATAGAAGGGGATTTTCAACAGATCCTGAGGAAGCTTTCAAATAACACTTGAAACACAGAAATATAGGAAAATGACAAAACAAAAGACCAAATTACAACCTCAAACCTCCAGCCCATCTCAAGAAACCCTAGGAGTGATGTATATAGAAGAAAATATATCCCATCCACCTCATATATCGGACACAATAGCTACTGAAATTGACAAGCAACTCCAGGAAGCTTTAAAGAAATTCAAACTCAAAATAATCTCCCAGATAAAAGAAGAAATGATAAAAGAAATGAAAGAGATTCTAAATATATCTAAAGAAAACACAGATAAAAATTGGAGGAACTAAACAAAAAGATAGAATCCCTAGACGAGCAATATAAGAAACAAACAGAATACATAATGCAGATGCACAGAGATATACAGGAAATAAAAAACTCCACTGAAAGTTGTAAAAACCGCCTTAATGAAAGTGAAGATGGAATTTCAGACCTTGAAGACAGGATTGCAGCTAGTGAACAGGAAAGGAAAGATCTTTTGAGAATAACAAGGAATCAGGAAACAACAATTCAACAACTGCAAGACGATGCAAAGAAGAATAACATAAGAATGATAGGGATTAATGAAAGAGAGGGAGACAACATGAAGGATGTCAGGAGGATATTTAGAGAAGTAATAGCTGAAAATTTCCAATGCATGAGATCAGAAACTGACATCAGGATCAGTGAAGCATATAGAACTCCAAATAGTCATAACCAAAATAAAACTACACCCAGACATATAATAATCACCATCCCAGAAATCCAACACAAGAATAGATTACCACAAGCTGTCAGAGAGAAAAGACAGATCACCTATAAAGGAAAACCTATCAGAATCACAGCAGACTTCTCAGCACAAACGATAAACTCAAGAAGAGCATGGAGTGAAATATTCCACATGCTAAAGCAAAATGATTTCCAACCAAGACTGATATATCCTGCAAAACTATCATTCAAAATAGATGGTGAAATACAATACTTCCATGACAAAGAAGAGCTGAAGAACTTCATGAACACCAAACCAACCCTGCAAAAAATATTGAAAGACAGTTTAGATACACAAAGGAAAAAACCACTACGCAAAGCATATAATTAAACAGAACAGAAAGATAAAGATGCAACAGCAGAGAGATAACATTCCTACAATTAACCAGCATTTAACAGTAATAACCATTAATGTAAATGGTCTCAATGCACCAATCAAAAGAAACAGACTAGCAGAATGGATCAAGAAACAAAATCCAACCATATGCTGTTTACAGGAAACCCATCTAACCCAGAAGGATACTCACAGACTGAAAGTCAAAGGATGGAAAACAATACTTCATGCAGCAGGAATCCAAAAAAAGGCAGGAGTAGCCATTCTGTTTGCAGACAACGTGAACTTTAAACCAACAATGACCATAAAGGACAAAGAAGGTCACTACATACTCGTAAGGGGAAAACTCCAAGAGGAAGAGATAACTATCTTAAATATATACGCACCAAACTCCAGAGCACCCAGTTATATAAAACAATTATTAACAGAAATGAAAACTCAAATTATCAGTAACACAATTGTAACAGGAGACCTTAATACGCCATTGACACCAAGGGACAGATCAACCAGACAGAAAATGAGCAAAGAAATAACAGAACTGAATCACACCTGTGAACAAATGGATTTGATAGACATATACAGAATGTTCCACCCAACAACATCAGAATACACATTCTTCTCAGCAGTACATGGATCATTTTCTAAAATAGACCATATATTAGCTCACAGAACATATTTAAGCAAATGCAAAAGAGTTGAAATCATCCCTTGCTTGTTATCGGATCATAGCGCTCTGAAATTAGAAATTAATAATAAAAGATACTGCAAAAATTTCACAAACACATGGAAACTGAATAACAAACTCTTGAGCAATCAGTGGGTCACAGAAGAAATTAAAGAAGAAATTAAACAATACCTAAAAGAAAATGAAAATGCAGATACAACTTACCGGAATCTGTGGGATGCAATGAAAGCCGTCCTGAGAGGAAAATTTATTGCACCGAGTTCCCACATCAGGAAAACAGAACGAATACAAATAAATAACTTGATGCTACACCTCAAACAGCTAGAAAAAGAAGAGCAAGTCAAGCCCAAAGCCAAAAGAAGAGAGGAAATTATAAAAATCAGAGCAGAAATCAATGCAACAGAGACTAAGAAAACAATCCAAAGAATCAACGAATCAAAGAGTTGGTTCTTTGAAAGAATAAATAAAATCGATAAGCCCCTAGCCAACCTTATTTTAAAAAGGGAAGAAAAAGCTCAAATTCATGCAATAAGAAATGAAAAAGGAGAAATCACTACAGACCCAATAGAAATACAGAAGATCATCAACACAAATTTCGAAAACCTCTACTCTCAAAATTTGATAACACAGAAGAAATAGACAGATTCTTAGAAGCACATGAAGTACCAAAGCTAGATCAAGAGGATGTAAAACTGTTGAATAACCCATTCTCTGCTAATGAAATTGAAAATGTAATTAAGTCCTTACCCACCAAGAAGAGCCCAGGCCCAGATGGATTCACTGCAGAATTCTACAAGAAATACAAAGAAGACCTAATGCCAACACTCCTCAAACTATTCAATGAAATTGAAAGGGAAGAAATCCTTCCTAAGTCATTCCTGGAAGCAAATATTATTCTAGTACCAAAACCTGAGAAAGACCCAACTATAAAAGAGAACTATAGACCGATCTCCCTAATGAACACAGATGCAAAAATCCTCAATAAAATATTGGTAAATAGGATACAGCAAATCATCAAGAAGATTATACAC
The DNA here is from genome assembly GCF_034190915.1 of Cavia porcellus. Classification (NCBI taxonomy): domain Eukaryota; kingdom Metazoa; phylum Chordata; class Mammalia; order Rodentia; family Caviidae; genus Cavia; species Cavia porcellus. The sequence continues at coordinate 195,328,115 of NW_026947484.1, read as the reverse complement.
CATGACCAAGTGGGATTCATCCCAGGAATGCAAGGATGGTTCAAAATACGTAAATCAATAAATGTAATCCACCATATCAATAAAGCCAAAAATAAGAATCACATGATCATTTCTATAGATGCAGCAAAAGCCTTCGATAAGGTCCAACATTTATTCATGATAAAAACTCTACAGAAGATTGGAATAGATGGTCTTTACCTCAATATAATAAAGGCCATTTATGACAAACCAACAGCCAGCATCATACTAAATGGCCAAAAATTGAAAGCCTTTACTTTAAAATCGGGCACAAGACAAGGATGTCCTTTATCACCACTCCTATTTAATATAGTACTGGAAGTACTAGCCAGAGCAATTAGGCAAGAAAGAGAAATAAAAGGGGTAAAGATAGGAAAAGAAGAAGTTAAGTTGTCATTCTTTGCAGATGACATGATATTCTACATAGAAGACCCCCTAAGCTCCATTGAAAGACTCTTAGATACAATAAATAAATTCAGTAATGTGGCTGGATACAAAATCAATACTCAGAAATCAATAGCATTCCTATACACAAACAACAAAATCACAGAGAGGGAAATAAGAGAAACTGGACTATTCACATTAGCAAGCAAAAAAATGAAATATTTAAGAATTACTCTTACGAAAGAAGTGAAAGACTTATACAGTGAAAACTATAATACACTGAAAAAGGAAATTGAAGATGATCTCAGAAAATGGAAAGACATCCCTTGCTCATGGATAGGAAGAACAAACATTGTGAAGATGGCCATTCTCCCAAAACTCTTATACAGATTCAATGCAATCCCAATAGAAATACCATCAACATACCTTATAGATCTAGAGAAATCACTCCTAAATTTCATCTGGAACCAGAAGAGACCTAGAATCGCAAAGGCAATTCTAAGCAGCAAAGACAAAGCAGGAGGCATCACAATCCCTGACTTGAAGTTATACTACAAAGCAACAGTAATAAAATCAACATGGTATTGGAATCAAAACAGAACTGAAGATCAATGGAATAGATTAGAAGATACAACCACAACTACAAAAACACTCAACCACCTTATCTTTGATAAAGGAGCCAAGCAGGTTCACTGGAAGAATGACAGTCTCTTTAATAAATGGTGCTGGAAAAACTGGCTCTCCATTTGCCAAAAACTAAAGCTAGACCCATGTCTATCACCATGTACTAAATTAAAATCTAAATGGATCAAAGTTCTGAATATTAAAACAGAAACACTAAATCTATTGGAAGACAAATTAGGTAGAAACCTTAGAAACATAGGAGTAGGTAAAGAATTCATGAACAGGACTCAAACCGCACAGGAAATACTTCCCAGAATCAATAACTGGACCATTTCTTATTAAAAAGTTTCTGCATGTCGAAAGAAATCTCCAGCATAGTGAAAAGAAAACCCACAAACTGGGAAAAGATTTTAGTGAACTCTCTCTCAGACAAGGGCCTCTTGTCTAAAACATATAAAGAATTAAAAAAAACTCAGACCTCCAAAATTCAAAGATCCAATCCAAAAGTGGGCATCTGAGATGAATACGCACTTCTCAGATGAAGAAATGCAAATGGCAAATAAATACATGAAACAATGCTCATCATCATTGGTCATTAGAGAAATGCAAATTAAAACCACACTGAGATATCATCTCACTCCTGAAAGAATGGCCAGGATCAAGAAAACCAACAACAACAAATGCTGGAGAGGCTGTGGGGAAAAAGGAACTCTCCTGCACTGTTGGTGGGAGTGTAGACTGGTACAGCCTTTGTGGAGGTCTGTCTGGAGGTTTCTCAAAAAGTTGGGATTGGAAATCCCATTTATTCCAGCTATTCCACTTCTAGGCATATTCCCAGAAGAACTGAAAGCATCAGACCACAGTGATATATGTGTACCTATGTTTATAGCAGCACAATTTGTAATTGCCAGATCTTGGAAACAACCCAAGTGTCCATCAACTGAGGAATGGATAAAAAAGTTGTGGTATTTCTATACAATGGAGTATTATTCAGCTATAAAGAAGGATCACATTGAGATATTTATCAATAAATGGGCGCAGCTTGAGACCATACTCATAAGTGAGACAAATCAATCTTGCATGTATGAATACTGAATAGTTTCCCTAATGTAAGTAATAATTCAAATATATAAAAATATGTGGTAATCATGATTCCCCATTATGTGGCCTTGAAGCCTTATAAAGTTTTCACTTATTAATTGGAAAGGCTTTATTCTGGGCTTCTTGATATGGAAATATTTGAAGCTATAGTATATGAAATTTTATTCAAATATTTCAAGGAAAAAGACAGACACTATGGTAACTACTATTAAGTCGGGTTATTTGGTGGTGAAGCACTAGGTTGCTGAAACAGTCATACTTTGACCTGTATTGTTATATTGTTATGTCCTGTTTTATCTCAATCTCTCCCTTATTCTTTAAAAAAATTATTTAGTTATTTCTTATGTTTGTTTTAATTAAGGGGAAAAATTTTTTAAAATAGCAGGATATATAATAGTAACTCTTTTTGATTTCCTATTAACTTGTTTTGAAGTCCTGTAATACTCCCACGATCTTGTTTTGACTGTTTAGACTCTGTTCCATTCTGTATGATAGTATCAAGTTTGAGGGTATAGGCAACTACTTTGAAGGCAATAAGATTCACTAAGATGCCCATTCTGGTTTGACTATTGTCTCCTTTGGAAGTCCTGTAATGTTTACAATGCCTAAGTTTTATTGGTCTTCTTCTCTACTGTTTTTGTTCAACTTTATAATATCTAATGAGGTAGACAATTCTTTTTAAGGAAACAAGAGACATCGTTGATAACCATTGTTGATAACCTTGTACTCTGTTTTACATCATGCGCTATGTCTATCCTTGGTTTTGACTGACAGCTTTGTTTTGCCATATTTGACTTTATTCTCTCCCCCCCCCAAAAGTAATAAGAACTAAGGAGTAATAAAACCCAAAATGTGTAAATTTTGTTGTAAAAAAGAGAGGGAAAAAAAGAGCTCTAAAGGATACAATAGCAAGTGTGTTTAGGGGTGTTAAATAGCTGACCATATTAATGTTTTTGGTTGGATCATTGAACACAATTGTTTGCAGTCTCACTGTTTGAATGTCCACTTTGTATTCTTTGATATTGTGATTTGAGCAACTATTTCTAAGAAGATAATATGTAATCTATTAACTGGTGATTTCTTACGTTTTTTTTTTTTTTTTTTTTTGTAGTTCTGTATTACATGTACCCTTACACCGCTTTGTTTTGTTTTGTGTTTTTCTCTTTTTCCTTTTAAATAAAATTTTAAAAAAAAGAAAAACTGTCCTTCAAAATATGTGGAGAAATAAGATACTTCCATGACAAAGAACAGCTAAAGAACTTAATGACCACCAAACCAACCCTGCAAAGAATAACAAAAGCTATTCTAGATATACCCAGGATAAAACCACTAAGCAAGGCAGACAAACAGATTGGAAAAATAAAGATGCAGTAACACAAAGATAACATGTCAAAAATAAATCAATATATATCAGTTATAACCATTATGTAAGTAGCCTCAATTCACCAATTAAAAGAAACAGACTGACAGAATGGATCAAGAAACAACATCCAACCATATGCTGTCTACAAGAAACCCATCTAACACCAAAAGAAACTCAGACTGAAAGTCAAAGGATGGAAAACAATACTTCATGCAACAGGAACCCCCCCAAAAAGAAGATTCTGTTTGCAGACAACGTGAACTTCAAAACAAAAATGATCCAAAGAGGTAAAGAAGGTCACTACTTACTAGTTAGGGGGAAACTTCAAGAGAAAGAGATAACAATCTTAAGTATATATGCACCAAATTCAGGAGCACCCAGCTTTACCAAACAAATATTAACAGAAATGAAATATCAAATAAGCAATAACACAATCATAACAGAAGACCTTAACATGCCATTGACACAAAGGGACAGATCAACCAGACAGAAAATCAGCAAAGAAATAACAGAACTGAAACACACCTCTGAACAAATGGACTTGATAGACGTATACAGAGTGTTCCATCCAACAACATCAGGATATACATTCTTCTCAGCAATACATGGCACAGTCTCTAAAATAGACCGTATACTAGACCACAGAAGATACATAAGTAAATGCAAAAGAATTGAAATTATCCCATACATGTTATTGGATCAGAGTGCCATGAAACTAGAAATTAATGATAAAAGAAACTGCAAAAACCCCACAAACAAATGGAAATTGAATAATACACTCCTGAGCAATCAGTGTGTCACAGAGGAAATTAAAAAAGAAATTAAACAATATCTACAAGCAAACAAAAATACAAATACAACTTACCAGAATCTGTGGGATGCAATGAAAGCAGTCCTCAGAGGAAAATTTATTGCAGTGAATCCCTACACCAGGAAAACAGAACAAACATAAATAAACAACCTGATGCTAGACCCCAAACATCTAGAAAAAGAAGAGCAAGTCAAGCCCAAAGCTAAAAGAAAGGAGGAAATTATAAAGATAGAGCAGAAATTAATGCAATAGAGACTTAGGAAACAATACAAAAAATCAATGAATCAAAGAGTTGGTTCTTTGAAAGAATAAATGAAATTGATAAGCCCCTAGCTTACTTAATTAAAGAAAAAACTCAAATTCATGCAATGAGGAATCAAAAGGGTGAAATTACTATAGACTCTGGAAATACACAAGACCATCAGCACCTATTTCACAAACCTCTACTCTCATAAGCTCAATAACACAGAAGAAATGGACAGATTCCTAGAAACATATGAGGTACTAAAGCTGGGCCAAGAAGATGTAAAACTGCCGAGTAACTCAATTTCAACTAATGAAATTAAAAATGTAATTAAATCCTTACCAACAAAGAAAAGCCCAGGCCCAGACGGATTCACTGCAAAATTCTACAAGAAGTTCAAAGAAGACTTAATGCTGACACTCCTCAAACTCTTCAATGAAATTGAAAGGGAAGCAATTCTTCCTAAGTCATTCCTGGAAGCAAATATTACTCTAGTACCAAAACCTGAAAAAGACCCAACTAAAAAAGAGAACCATAGGCCATTCTTCCTAATGAATATAGATGCAGCAAACCATCAAGCAGATTATATGCCATGATTAAGTGGGATTCATCTGAGAAATGCAGGGATGGTTCAACACACAGATCAGTACAAATCAGTAAATGTAACCCACCATATCAATAGAGCCAAAAGTAAGAATCACATGATCATTTCTATAGATACAGAAATGCTTTTGATAAAGTCCAACAGTTATTCATGATAAAAACCTTACATAATATGGGAATAGATTGTCTTTACCTCAATATGACAAACCAACAGCCAGCATTATATTAAATGGCCGAAAGCTAAAAGCCTTTACCTTAAAATCAGGTACGAGACAAGGATGTCCATTATCACTATTCCTATTTAATATATTGCTGGAAATATTAGCCAGAGCAATTAGACAATGGAGAAAAATAAAAGGAGAAAGGATAGGAAAAGAAGAAGTTAAGTTACCATTATTTGCAAATGACATGATACTCTAGATAGAAGACCCCCAAAACTTCATTAAAAGACTCCTAGTGATACACTCAGTAATGTAGCTGAATACAAATTCAATACTCAAAAATTGATAGCATTCCTATACACTAACAACAAAATCACTGAGGGAGAAATAAGAGAAACCACATCCTTCACAATAGCATCCAAAAAAATGAAATACTTAGGAATCAATCTAACAAAAGAAGTAAAAGACCTATTCTGGGAAAATTATAATATCCTGAAAAACAAATCAAAGAGGACCTCAGAAAATGGAAAGACATCCCTTTATGCATAGGAGAACAACTATTGTGAAAATGGCCATTTTCTCAAAATTGTTATATAGATTTAATGCAATCCCCATCAAAATACCACTAGTATACCTCATAGATTTCGAGAAATCACTCCTAAAATTCACTGGGAACTAGAAGAGACCTAGAATAGCAAACACAATTCTAAGTAGCAAAGGCAAGGCAGGAGGCATCACATTCCCTGACTTACAGTTATACTACAAAGCTATCATAATAAAATCAACTTGGTACTGGAATAAAAACTGACCTGGAAATCCATGGAATAGTTTAGAGGACACAACTACAACCACAAACACACTCAGCCACTTTATCTTTGATAAAGGGGCCAAACATGTTCACCGGAAGAATGACAGTCTCTTTAATAAATGGTGCTGGAAAAACTGGCTCTCCATATGCTGAAAACCAAAACTAGACCCATGCCCATCACCATGTAATAAACTAAAGTCTAAATGGCTCAAAGATTTGAATATTAAAACAGGAACACTAAATCTGTTGGAAGACAACGTAGGTAGAAATCTTGAAGACATAGGGGTAAGTAGAGAATTTGTGAACAAGAATCAAACCACATGGGAAATACTTTCCAGAATCAAAAACTGGGATCATGTCTTATTGAAGAGTTTCTGCATGTCAAAAGAAATCTCCAGCATAGTGAAAAGAAAACCCACAAAGTGTGAAAAAATCTTTGTTCCTCAGACAAAGGGCTTCTGTGCAGAATATATAAAGAATTTTAAAAAATCAGGCCCCTGAAATAAAAAGACCCAATCCAAAAATGGACATCTGAGATGAATACACAGTTCTCAGATGAAGAAATACAAATGGCAAATAAATACATGAAAAAAATGTTCATCATCACTAGTCATTAGAGAAATGCAAATTAAAACCACACTGAGATTCCATCTCACTCTAGTAAGAATGGCCAGGATCAAGAAAACTACCAACAACAAATGCTGGAGAGGCTGTGGGGAAAAAGGAACTCTCCAGCACTGTTGGTGGGAATGTAGACTGGTGCAACCATTGTGGAGGTCAGTTCCTCTAAAAGCTGAGATTGGAAGTCTCATTTGACCCAGCTACTCCACTTCTGGGCATAGTCCCAGAAGAATGAAAAACATATCATAGTGATACATGTGTGCCCATGTTTATAGCAGCACAGTTTTTTTTATTTAAAGAAAAGGAAATAAAAGAATACATGGAGATAAAAAAGGGTAGAAATAATACAAACTTACAGAAAAACAAACGGTAAGAAATTGCTGGTTGATAAGTTACACATTGTCATCTTAGAAGTAGCTGTTCATGTTATAGAATTAAAGTATTTAGAATGACAGTCGTAAAGTGACACTACAAACCCTTCTGCTCTATGATCGAACAAGAGCTCAGTAATATGGTTATCAGTCCTACACATTTGTTTTACATCTCAAAGAGGGTAAGATTAAACATATCAAAACAGAACAAAGCAGTTAAAAAAACAATTTAAAGAAATACAGATTTCGCAGCAAGCCCACTGGAGATCTTCATTGTCTATCTAATTGTCTCTAGTTTCTTACAAATAGTTGTCCCCATCTTCACCCACCTTATATACTTAGTGTATATTATAGAACTAATCAAATCATTGGAGGCTTTTTAGGTCCTCAAGTTCCAAATTAGGGAAGACAATAGTAACTACCATCGCATCTCTCATTCTCTTTGTGATAGCTGTCCCCATCTCTACATATGCTGAAATTGAACTCAAGAAACCAGTCCAATGTCATTCTAATCAGCGAACAATAGTATTGCTAGAATTTCTATCATAATGCTACAAAATTAGCTTCGGGTTTCTTAGCGTCTCTTCCTCAGAGTATCTGTTCATTACATCTTGTATTATATAATCTGTTCCGTAAATAATTAAAAAGAAGAAAAAAAACCCATGTGTGAATTTCTACATATATATCTATCCTCTCTGTATTATAGGGAATACCAAGTCATAGCAAGACAGCAAAACAATTTCCTAGCAAAACATGCAATGGATAAGACATATAAGACCACAATATAGATGATCTTCCGTAGTTACTATGTTTTCTCTTGTTATTTTCAGTAGATTTGACCACCACACTGGCTTATTATAGTTAAATATAGTATCACCTATTTTTATAAAAACTTAACTTTGACAGCATTGTAGGATTTGAGAGCTTTTACTAATTAATACCAGTATGGATATCCTTTACATCTTGTCATCCACAGAGTAGTTGACTCTACTTTTAGGGTTGATACTAACAAGCATACCAATTTCAAATTAAAATCAGCCATGGCCAACCCATAGTCTTATGATTCAGATTCAATTAAGAACAGTCACAGTAAGACAACGTAAGTATTGTAGGATTTCAGTTTAAGTTAATAGGAAAGTAAGGATAGTTACCATGGTATAACCTGCTATTTTTGGGTCAAGATGTCTGTGCCCTCAAATCTGACATGAGTGGACAGACCAGTATATATTAAATTCAAACTAAATATGTCAATAAGACTACTATGTCTTTTAAATCCTTATACACCATTAACAATGACCTCTGCCTTTTTCTTTTTTTTTTTATAGAGTTTCAGCTCTGTCTATACTAAAGACTATAGCTTACCGTCTCTGCCTCATGTCTGCTACTCCACTTTTCTGCTATAATTTGTCCACCTTATTCCCTCATTCCACTGTCTGCCCCATTCACTGAGGCCTCTCTGCCACTGTTGCTGGAATCCTGGTATCTCTTCCTCTCTTTCTCTGTAATGTCCTTCAGCACTCTCTGTAGGGTTGGATTGGTGGCCATGAACTCCCACAGTTCCTCTTTGTCTTGAAAATATCTTATTTCTCCATTAATTTTGAGAGAGACTTTTGATGGTTATATGAGCTTCAGTTGCATATCATTTTCTTTCAGGACTTGGAATATTTCTCCCCACTCCCTTCTTGACTTAAGAGTTTGTGTTGATAAGTCTGCTGTTATTTTGATAGTTTTCCCATTGTAGGTAATCTGCATCTTTTCTTTGGCTGCTTTTAATATTCTGTTCTTTTGGTGGATTTCTGGAATCTTTATTATTATATGTCTAGGCGTAGATCTGTTTTGGTTGTAGGTAGCTGGTGTTCTGTATGCCTCTTTTATCTGGATATCATTTCTTTTTGCTAAATATGGGAAATTTTGCTTTAATATATCTGTGAATATTCTTTGTATTTCATTTTTGGTTGCTCCTGCTTCCTCACTCACATTCTTTATTCTTAAGTTATGTATCTTTCTGTCATCTTCTAGTTTTTGAATTGCTTCTTTCTGGTTCCTTGTTATTTTTAAGAGGCTTTTTCTTTCACGATCATATGCCATAAATCTCTCTTCAAGTTTCAGAAGGCTGTCTTTAGTTTTTGTCAAGGCATTTTGCCAGTGTTCAATGGAGTTTTTAGTTTCCTGGTATTCTCTTTGGATCTGTTTCATGCATTCTAAGTTATGTTTAAATTCTTCTTCAGAAGTTTCTCTTTCTTTTCTGATTTCCTCAGTTCTTCCATCTGTGTTCTCTTGGGTGGGGCTTGTCATTTCTTTAATTAATCTCTTTATATCTTGTCTCACTTGAATCAGGAATACAGCTTTAAATTCTTCTATGAGACCATGAAGGTACTTTTTAATTTCGGCTGATGCTGTGTCGAGCAATGGATGGTTACTGTGCTTGTTCTCTTCAGTGTTTACTTCTCCTGCACTTATTTTCTCATGTTGGGCAGCTGGAGATTTTTTTTTTATCTCTTGTCATGTTTCTTGTCAGGTTTCTTTCAGACTGTCCTGGGGTTCTCTGGCCCTCTCCGAATTGCTTGGGGCCTTTCAGAAGCATGCTGACTTGAGTTTTTGCTGTCTTCCCCAATTTGCTGTTATCTGGGTTAGGCTGGGATGCAGGAGCAGTACAGGCTAGTCTCCAGCCTCTGTGCCAGTCAATCCGTAAAATAGGCTGTCCTTTCTGGATGTCACTGAGTTGTGACTATTTTGTATCTGCTTGTTGGGCCCCAAGCAGAGGCTTGGTTTAGCCCCAGTAGCTCCTGCCAGTTCTCTCTGTACCAGAAGCAGCTGACTAATGTCACTATGGCACAGGGTCCTGCCCAAATCCCAGCTGTTCTCTTCCAGACCTCTCTGTGCCAGGAGCACCAGAACAGCAGAACTGCCCAAATTCAAGATGTCTCCCACTAGTTCTCTGTAGGACACTGAAGCCAACACATACTCAGGCTCTGCCCAATTTCGAGATGCAGCACAGTTTGTAATGGACAGATCTTGGAAACAACCTAAATGCCCAGCAACTGAATAATGGATTAAAAAGTTGTGGTATTTTAATGCAATGTAATATTACTGAGCTATAAAGAATGATCACATTCAGATATTTATAAAGAAATGAACACAACTTGGGACCTTACTTCTAAGTGAAATAAATCACACCCACATGTATAAATACCATATAGTTTCCCTAGTGTAAGAAATGGTAAGAGTATATAAGATTTTATGGTAATCATGGTTTCCCATTATACTGCTTTGAAGTCTTATAATGCTTTCATTCATTGGTTTTATTCTGGTTTGTTTGATTTTATTATGTGTGATTGTATGAACAGCTATTTTGAAGGAAAGAAGACATTATGGCAGCTATTGCTAATTTACTATCATCTTGTTGTAAAGTCCTACCATGTTTTTGTTCTTCTGTTTGACTGGCCCTATCCTGTTGTGTCTTACTAGATTTTATTATGTGTGATGCTATAAACAAAATTTTTAAGGAAAATGAGATACTATAGTAGCCATTGTTCATTTCCTATTATTTGGTTTTGAAGTCCTATAATGCTTTCATTCTCTTGGATGGTTTTACACTATTTTGTTATGTCTGATATTACTGTGGGTGAAGGTATGCTCAACTATTTCAAAGAAGAGAGACATTACATTAACTATTGTTGATATCCACTTGTCTTGTTGTGAAGTGCTATATCGCTTGCATTGTTCTGTTGTGATTTGCTTTGTTCTGTTCTCTTTTATTTTATTCTCTTTAACATAAAAATTAAAAGAAAAGACTTTAGACTTGGACTTTTTAGCACTGCTTAAACTGTTAAGACTTCTTTGAAAACTATATGGACAAAATGCAATTTGCATAAAATATATGCATAAGTCTTTTGTGGGGGCATGGGTGAAATTTCATGATTCATGCGGAGAATGTTTCCCAAGACCTCAAGTACTATACACAGGGCTTTTGGAAGAGGATTAAACAATGAAGGCACTAATAACTGACTTGCTCTTTAGAAGGTAGGGCCTGGTTGGGAAGGCAAGTACTATGAGTGTGACCTGGAAGGGTGTACCTCCCTCCCTGGCACATGCTTTGGTTCTCTGCTTCCTGGCCACCATGATATGACCAGCTTTTCTTCCCCTATCCCCCTGTGCCATACTTCTTTCTGCCTTGGAGCCCACCAACCATAGACTGTAACCATGAGCCAAAACCAGCTTTTCCTCCTTTAAATTGTGGGTGTTGAATGTTGTGTCTCAGCTCAAGAAAGTAGGTAAAACACAAATCCTCCACCTCATCTGGCTAGGAAGAGATTTATACACCTCAGGGGCCCTTCCTCTACAATCAGTCCATGGAAATACACTTTGATACCCCACATAATGTCAACAATGCACCGTGTGGGTCTTGTACAGCCCAGTTACAGCTATATGATACATCTAGATTCTATATCAGATACAATTCTGCACAAATTTTATATTTCTTTGTATAAACATTTCTTAATTCTTCCATGAGACTTCATGGCTGAGGGCATGGTAATACGAAAGTAAGTAAGCCAGAAAGATTGTTTCCCATAAGAAGGAAAAGATTCAAACAATTTAAGAACTTGTGGAAACTTAATTGAACGTGTATCTATCAAACATAGTATTACCAAAATGATCAGCACAGGAACTGGAGTGGAAATATATTTCTAAGCAGGCTTATTTACCTGAGTAATACCTGAGTTTACAGTATTAAAAATGACATTTAAAAACTCCAGAGTAGGCATCAGTGTGCTCATGGTTTCAGAATTAGGAAATTCCACTAGATGGCCCTGTTTAAAAGCATTTCAAAACTGGAGTTGAGCCTTTTTTTGATGAACTACAACTCTCCGACCTTTTCAAGTATTTAGGGCACTTCATTACCAATTTTACCTAGTTTTCCTAAAATTCTATTGATGTACTAAATTTCATCTTTTCATACGACATGGAAAATATTTTTGTAAAAAAAATTAACCCAAAGTTTTCTTAGTGGAATATTTAGTTTTGAACAAATCATTTAAAATGAAAAAAATATCTGCACTGAAATGACAGCCTGTTCTGCAAACTGCAGAATCAGCAGCAATGTTGCGAATTTCAGAACGCAGCCCAAGCTGTAAATTTCCCTTGCTCCAAGTGGATTTTAAAAGCAACACAGATTCTACCTCCCCGTCTTTTTTTCTGGCTCTATTTTGAGACACACATTTCAGAATCCCTAAGGTTATTCTGCTACTTGTAGAAATTTCAACAGTTCCAAATAAGCCCAAACCACCCAATTAAAATATTGTCTGAAACTGAATTGAGGTTATTATAATAGAAACCTCAAGCCCAGTATTTAGTAACAAAAGCCCAGTATTTGCAATTATAAGTCATTTCCAGAACTGCTGATAAGACAGAACAGAAGGCATTGCTATCTCTTTCTTAGCCATGCATTCACTAATACTGGCATCCTTTGTATCAAGAAATGGCTCTCAAAGAAATGTTCATCGGATTACAGGTAAAGAAAGTCAGGGAAATGGCTAGGGAGTCCAGATGCTACCCTTTTTTTTTTTTCCTCAGCCCTCGGTCCTAGTCAGAAAACAGCAAAGGTGTCCTTTCCTACTACTTCTGCTCTCACTATCCCTCCACAAATTTGATAGTAATAGCTCTGATTTCTTCCCAGAAACAAAGGAATTCAATCCAGTTCTTTCTATTCTTATTATCCCTTATCCTTCAGGAATATTCTTTTATTTTTTTAAGCATTTGAATCTACAGATTTTTTTATGGAACAAAAGTAAAACAAAATTTCATTAAAAATAGGAGAATAACAATAGTCAATAATTGAGTATTGTTATCTCTAAAGTAGTTATTCAGAGTACAAGACATGGGCATTAAAAATTATCCAAATGATATTAGCACAAATCTTTCTTTTCAGTGAATGAAAGAAACTAGTAGTATAACTATCTTGTATTTTTCTCCTTTTCCCTTCCTTCATTTCCTTTTTCCTCTACTTTGTTTCCTTTATTCCTTTTGAGAAATTTCTTCTCATTTCATAGTATCTATTGCCCATTTTGGACTTTATTTACCCTGTCAGTTTCTCACACCAAGGAGATAATATGATGTTTACTTCTACAGTGCACTCAGCTTTACTGAGTGTCATACCACAACTGTAAATGAGAAATCAAAGCACTATAGTGGGGTTAAAGTAGTCTCCCACTAGTCCTATGATTTTCTGAATTATCTGGGATATTATAGTCTTCCAAATTTATGGTGGTCAACTATTTCCTTATTTACTATAATGGACAAAATTTAGGGGCTGCATACTCATTTGCTTTTTTTCCATAGGAAAACAATACGATATTCACACATGCAAGTCTGATTTATTTCACTTATAAGTATGGTGTCCAGTTGCATCCACTTACCTATAAAAGCCTCAAGTTTATACCTCTTTATATCTGAATAATATTCCATTGTGTAAAAATATCACATCTTTTTAAAAAATTTTATTTAAAGAAAGACTAAACAAAACAGAAAATAGGTAGAAACAATAAATACATTCCGAGAAAAAAATAAACAGTAAGAAATCACTAGTTGATGTTTACATATTGTCATTTTACAAATAGTTGTTCAAGATACAAAAATGAAACTTGTAAAGTGGGAATTCAAACAGCGAGACTACAAACAGTTCTGTTCAACTGTCCAACAGAAACTTAGTAACATGGTTGTCAATGTATACACTTAAACATACATGCAGTTATCCATATGTTCATTTATGTTTAGATTAAACAAACTAAAGCAGCTTAAAATCACTCTGAACAAAGAATAATAGTATTGTTGGATTTCATATCATGACACTCCATGATCAGCACTGGGTAATGTAGTGTCTCTTTTTCTTCAAAGTACCTGTTTATTTCATCATGTGTTATATGATCAGTTCTAATAAGCTGTTTATAGATTCTACACACGCATGAGTCTTAATGTGTATTCCTATCCTTTATATATTAGAGGCAGAAACAAAACAAAGCAAGACAAAACAAAACATATTCCTATAAACACATGAAATGAAATAAACATATAAGACCATTGAACAAATCATTCTATCATGGTTCTTGTGTTGTCTCTTGTTATCTCCAATAGAATTGGCTATATCATCAGACATAGTATAATTGAATATATCAGTACATAACAGTATTAATAAAAACACAACTTTGTATATAGTATAGAACTTCAAAAACCAGCAGTTATCAAACCAGAATGTGTATCATAGAGTCTTGTCATCTTCAGTTTAGTTGCCTGTACTCTCAGACTTGATACTATCAATCATATCAGTTTTGAATAAAATCTTCTCTGCCTCATTTCTGTTACGCTCTTTTTGTTGCCATCAGTTGTCTGCTTATCTTCTTCATTATGTTTGCTGCTCTATTCACTGAGCTTCTCTGCCACTGTTCCTGGAATATTAGTACTTTCCTCTCTCTATAGAATAGAATGCCCTGAAGTATTCTCTATAAAGTTGGATTGGTGGTTGCAAATTTCCCAAGTTCCTCTTTGTCTTGGAAGCATCTTGTTTCTCCATTAATTTTTAGAGACAGTTTATCAGGGTATATCAATCTGGGATGGAGGTTATTTTCTTTAAGGGCTTGGAATATTTCACTCCAGGCTCTTCTTGACTTGATGGTTTGTGTTGAGAAGTCTGCTGTTATTCTGATGGGCCTTCCTCTGTAGGTTATCTGTTTCTTGTCTCTAACAGATTTTAATATTCTGTTCTTATATTGAATTTCTGGAATCTTGATTATTTTATGCCTGGGTGTAGCTCTGTTTTGGTTGTAGGTGGCTGGAGTTCTATATGCCTTGTATATCAGAATATCATTTCCTTTTCCTATGTTTGGGAAGTTTTCCTTAACTATATCTGTGAATAACCTTTGTAGTTCCTTTGTATCCCAGATTCTTCATTTACATTCTTTATTCTTAAGTTATAGATCCTCTTGTCATCCTCTAGCCTTTGTATTGTTATTGCTTGTTTTCTTGTTATTTTTAAAACGTTTTCTCTTTCATACTTCCACATTGCAAAAGTGTCCTCTAGTTTGGATAATCTATTCTTAGTTTCTTTCAAACTGATTTGCCATCTTTCCATAGAGTTTTTAATTTCCTGGTGATCTCTTTGAATTTGCTTCATGTATTCTATTTTTTTTTATATTCTTCACCAAATGGTTTTCTCCTTTGTTTGAGTTCCTCCCTTTTTCTGTCTGTGTCTGCTTAAGGGGTGCTTAGTATCTCTTTTATTAATCTTCTTATATCTTGCTTTATTTGGCTAAATATTTCACTTTTGAATTTGTCTATGAGGTCCCAAATATATCTCTTTATGTCCACTGGCACTGTGTCTGATATTGCATGTTTGCTGTTCTCATTCTCCTTTGTATTTACCTCTCCTGGGTCAATGTTCTCAGGGTTGGGGCCTGGGGACTTTTTGTTGTTGCTTCCTCTTCCCATCTTTTTCGCTTCTTCCAGGAAGCTCCAGTTTCTTTCTTTGTTGGTTATAATTCTTCTTAAGCACACTGGCTAGATGACCCTTCCCACTGCAGTGTGCTAGTGAGTTGCAGACAGGGACAACGTGTGCTGGCCCCTCCCCTCTGGATCAGTCAAGCTGCTGTGGCCTGCATTACTGTGTTATTTTGTGCTGCCTCCCCTCTGGACCAGCAAAACCTCCAAGGCCCCACTGGGCCAGTGTCATTAGTGTGCGCTACCACTGCAGGGACTTGACCTCAGATAACCTATTGGGTCTCAGCCAGGTCATGTGACCCAGGTCTAGCTCACTCCACCAATCCTGTTTGGGAAGGGAACAATTCACTGAAGTCACTGCTGCCCCTTGTATTTGCCAGTCCTGCCTGATCCCAGAATGTCCTCCGCCAGAGTCCGCCTATTTATGGAATGGCTTCACTCCCATCACTCACCACAGGTCGATGTAGACACCCTGCCAACTCAACCCTCCATTCTGCCCACCGACTCCCATTCTGCTCACTTCTAGTGAGTCGAAGTGGTGGGACTTCAGACAGCTCAGCAAGTCACGACGGGTCCCCGGCCAGTTGTGGCAGGACCTCAGATGGTTAGCAAGTTGCCTTAATTTCTTCTTGGGATGAGAGAATTCATCTCCCTCTGTTTGGGCTCCCCACTCTGTATTATGTTGAATTCTAAGTTGACTATATTAGGGAGCTTCTGTAGCCAGTTGTTATCTATCTGCCGTCTTTGCTCTTCCTCCCACATCTTTTTTAAAATTTTTATTTAAAGAGAAAAAAACAAAACAAAAAGGATAGAAATAATACATAATTTCAAAAAAATAAACAGTTAAACATCACTAGTTGATAAATTTACATATCATCCTCTTAGAAATAGTTGTCCAAGTTACAAAATTAAAGTACACAAAATGGACATTTGAACAGTGATACATTCAAACAATGAAACAGTTCTGTTCAATGATCCAACAAAAACTTAGTAATATGTTTATCAATCCTACACACTTAAACATATATGCAGTTATATCCTTTAGAGCACTTTCTTTTCCTCTCTTTTTTATAATAGCAATTACACATTTTAGGTTTTATTACTCCTACAGTTCTTATTTCTTTTTACACTAGAGACACAATGTGATATTTATAAACATGATTCTTATTTATTTCACTTATAAGGATAGTCTCAAGTGTCTCTGTTAACCTATAAAGGCCTCAAGATCATCTCCTTTTATGCCTGAGTAATATTCCATTGTATAAAAAACCACATCTTTTTCATCCATTCTGCAGTTGATGGGCATCTTGGTTATTTCCAAGATTTAGCTACTACAAATTGTGCTGCTATGAACACCAGTGCACATATATTACTGTGACATGACCTCTTCAGTTTTTCTGGAAAATACCAAGGAGGGGAACAGCTGGGTTGAAAGGAACTTCCAATCCTACTATCCTGAGAATTCTCCATACTGATTTCCATAGTGGGTGCACCAGTCTACATTTCCACCCACAGTGGAGCAGTGTTCCTTTTTCCTCGCAGCCTAGCCAACATTTGTTATCAGTTGATTTCTTGATCAGTTGGGGCTTGATGTTTTTCAATTCTTTATATGTTTTGGATATAAGTCCTTTGAGGGGTTGCTGGCTAAAATCCTTTCCCATTCTGTGAGTTTTCTTTTCACTCTGTTGGTGATTTCTTTTGAAGTGCAGAAACTTTTCAATAATATGAGATCCCAGTTGTTGATTCTTTGAAGTGTTTCCTGTGCAGTTTGCCTTTTGTTCATGAATTCTCTGCCTACCCTTATGTCTCCAAGACTTATACATACCTTATCTTCCAGTAGATTTAGTGTTTTTGCTTTAATGTTTAGGTCTTTGATCCATTTACACTTTAGCTTTGTGCATGGTAATAGGCATGGATCTAGTTTCAGTCTTCAGCATGTGAAGAGCCATTTTTTCCAACACCATTTATTAAAGAGGCTATCCTTCTTCCAGTGAGTATATTTAGTCCCTTTGTCAAATATCAGGTGGCTGAGTGTCTTTGTAGTTGTGTTAGAAACTTCTAATCTTTTCCATTGATCATCAGGTCTATTTCTTTGCCAGTTCCATGCTGATTTTAGCATTGTGGCTTTGCAGTATAGTTTGAAGTCAGAAATTTAGATACCTCCTGCCTTGCCTTTGTTGCCCAGAATTGCCTTTGCTATTCTAGGTACGTTCTGTTTCCAGATGAATTTTAGGAGTGTTTTCTCTAGATCTGTGAGGTATGTTAATGGTATTTTGATTGGGATTGCATTGTCTGTATAATAGTTTTGGGAGTATGGCCATTTTCACAATGTTGGTTCATCCTAGCCAAAAGCAAGAAATATCCTTCCATTTTCTAATATCCTCTTCAATCTCCTTTTTAAGTGTAGCATGATTTTCAGCATATAGATCTTTTACATTCTTAGGTTGATTCTTAAGTATTTCCTTTTTTAAGATGCTATTGTAAAGGGCAATATTTCCATAATTTCTCTCTTGGTAAGTTTTTGTTTGTGTCCAGGGATGCAATGATTTTTGAGCACTGACTTTGTTTCAAGCTACACTGCTGAATTTGGTAGTAGTCTTTTAATGGAGTTTTTTGGGTCTTCTATATAGAGTATCATGTCATCTGCAAATAGTGATAATTTAACTTCTTCTTTTCCTATCTTTATTCCTTTTGTTTCTCTCTCTTGTGTTATTACCCTGGCTAATGTTTTCAGCACTGTATTGAATAAGAGTGGTGACAGTGGACATCCTTGTCTTGTTCCTGATTTTAGAGTGAAAGCTTTCAGTTTTTGTCCATTTAGTATAATGTTGGCTGTTGGGTTGTCATAGATGGCCTTTATAAGATTGAGGCAGACACTATGTATTCTGAGTTTCTGAAGGATTTTTATCATGAACATGTGTTGGACATTATCAAAAGCTTTTTCTGCATCTATTGAGATGACCATGTGGTTTTTGTTTTTGGCTCTGTTGATGTGGTGTATTACATTTATTAATTTGCATATATTAAGTCATCCCTGAATTCCTGGAATGAATCCTACTTGGTTGTGGTGTATAATCTTCTTGATGATTTGGTGCATTTTATTTGCCAATATTTTATTGAGAACCTTTGCATAAGTGATCATTAATGAGATTGGCCTATAGTTCTCCTTTTTGGTTGGGTCTTTTTCTGTGCTACTTGCCTCCGAGAATGATTTAGGGAGGATTGCTCCCTTTTAAATTTCATTGAAGAGTTAAAGGAGTATTGGCATCAGATCTTCTCTAAATTTCTTGTAAAATTCAGCCATGAATCCATTAGGATCTGGGCTTTGTTGGTAAGTTTTTAATTATGTTTCAATTTCAATAGCTGATATTGGGTTATTCAAAATTGCTATATCTTCTTAGTTGAGCTTTGGTAATTCATATATTTCTAGAAATTTGTCCATTTCCGCTGTGTGAGTAGAGATTTTCAAAGTAGGTATTCATGATCCTTTGAATTTCAATAGAATCTGTAGTAATTTCCCGCTTTTGAGTCATTGCATAGATTTGGGTTTTTTTTTTTTTTTTCTTTTTCTTTATACGGTTAGCTAGAGGTTTGTCAATTTTGTTTATTTTCTAAAAATTTAAGGTTTTTGATTCGTTAATTCTTTATATTTTTTAAGTTTCAATTGCACTGATTTCTGTTCTAATCTTTACAATTTCCTCTCTTCTGTGAGCTTTGGATTTAACTTGCTCTTCTTTTTCTAGAAGTTTGAGATGAAGCATTGCGTTATTTGTGCTCATTCTATTTTCTTGGTAAGACATTTGTTTGCTATATATTTCCCCCTTAAGACTGCTTTTATTGCATCCCACAAATTACAGTATGTTGCTTCTGCATTTTCATTGAATTGTTGGTATTGCTTTATTTCTTCTTTAATTTCATTTGTAGCCCACTGGTTGTTCAGAAGGTTGTTGTTTATTGCCACGTATTTATGCAGGTTTTGCAATTTCTTTTGCCATTAATTTTCAATTTCATTGTGCTATGGTCAGATATTATGCTTGGGATAATTTCAACATCTTTGCATTTACTTAAGAATGTTTTATGGGATAACATGTGGTCTATTTTGGAGAATGTCCCATACACAGCTGAGAAGAATGTGTATTCTGATGTGGTTGAGTGGAACACTCTGCAAACATTTACTATATCCAATTGCTCATAGGTATGATTCAGTTCTGTTATTTCTTTGCCAACTCTTTGTCTAGTTGATCTATCTCTTTGGTTTTTAAAAATTTTTTATTTTAAAGAGATTAAGACAAAAAGAGGACAGAATAAAGCAGATTAGAACAGAGCAATGTAAGCAACACAGTACTTCACCAAAAGACAACCTGATACTAGCAGTAACTACCATAATGTCTCTTTCTTTGAAATAGTTGAACATACCTTTACATACAATAGTATCAAACATAACAAAATTTCAAGAGAATGGAAGTATTACAGGGCATTCAGAACCAAATAACTAAAAATGAACAATGCCCAGTATTATCTCATTTTCCATAAAAAATTTGTTTATATTATCAAACGTAATAAAATCCAGTAAGATACAACATGATAGAACTAATGGAAACAGAAGAACAAAAGCATGGTAGGTCTTCAAAGCAAGATGATATTAAATCAGCAATGACTATCATAATGTCTTATTTTCTTCAAAATAGCTGTTCATACCATCATTAATAAAATCAAATAAACCAGAATAAAACCATTCCAACTAGTGAAAGCATTATAAGGCTTCAGAGCAATGTAATGCAGAATCATGATTACCATAAAATCTTATGCACTCTTACCGTTTCTTATACTAGTGAGATTATATGGTGTTTATACATGTGAGTTTGATTTATTTTGCTTATGAGTATGGTCTAAAGCTGTGCCCACTTATTTATAAATATCTCAATGTGAACATTCTTTATAGCTGAGTAGTACTCCATTGTATAAAAATACCACAACTTTTTATCCATTTCTCAGTTGATAGACACTTAGGTTGAAACAACTTAGGTTGTTTCCAAGATCTGGCTATTACAAATTGTGCTGCTATAAACATGGGTGTACATATATCACTGTGGTATGATGTTTTCAGTTCTTCTGGGAATATCCCTAGAAGTGGAATAGCTGGGTCAAATGGGACTTCCAATCCCAGCTTTTTGAGGAATCTTCAGACTGACCTCCACAGTGGTTGCACCAGTCTACACTCCCACCAACAGTGCAGAAGAGTTCCTTTTTCCCCCACAGCCTCTCCAACATTTGTTGTTGATAGTTTCCTTGATCCTGGCCATTCTTTCTGGAGTGAGATGGAATCTCAGTCTTGTTTTAATTTGCATTTCACTAATGACTAATGATGATGAACATTTTTTCATGTATTTATTTGCCATTTGTATTTCTTCTTCTGAAAAGTGTGTATTCATCTCAGATGCCCAGTTTTAGATTGGGTCTTTGAATTTCGGGCATCTGATTTTTTAAATTCTTTATATGTTTTAGACAGAGGTCCTTTGAGGGAAAGTTCACTAAGATTTTTTCCCAGTTTGTAGGTTTTCTTTTCACTATACTGGAGATTTCTTTTGACATGCAGAAACTTCTTAATAATATTTGATCCCAGTTATTGATTCTGGGAAATATTTCCCATGCAATTTGATTCCTGTTCATGAATTCTTTACCTAGCCCTATGTCTTCAAGATTTTTACCTAATTTGTCTTCCAACAGATTTAGTGTTTCTGTTGTAATATTCAGATTTTCGACCCATTTAGATTTTAGTTTAGTACATGTTAATAAGCATGGGTCTAGTTTTAGTTTTCAGAATATGGAGAGCCCAATTTTTCAACATCATTTATTAAAGAGACTTTTGTTCATCCAGTGAATGTCTTTGGCCCCTTTATCAAAAGTAACATGGTTGAATGTGTTTGTAGTTGTGGTTGTATCTTCTAATTTGTTCCATTGATCTTCAGATCTGTTTTTATTCCAGTACCATGTTGATTTTATTACAGTAGCTTTGTAGCATAACTTCAAGTCAGAGTTTGTGATGCCTCCTGCTTTGCCTTTGCTCCTTAGAATTCTCTTTGCTATTCTAGGTCTCTTCTGGTGCCAGATGAATTTTAGGAGTGATTTCTCTAGATCTATGAGGTATGTTGATGGTATTTTTTATTGGAATTGTATTGAATCTGTATAACAGTTTTGGGAGAATGGCTGTTTTCACAATATTTATTCTTCCTATCCATGAACAAGGGATGTCTTTCCATCTTCTGAGATTCTTTTTGAGTACTTTTTCAGGCTATTATAATTTTCCCTGTATGGATATTTTCCTTCTTTCATGAGATTAATTTCCTAAGTATTTCATTTTTTTGGATGCTAGTATGAAGGATGTGGCTTCTCTTATTTCTCTCTTAATGATTTTGTTGTTAGTATATAGGAATGCTATTGAGTTTTGAGTGTTGATTCTGTATCCAGCTACCTTGCTGAATTTGTTTAATATATTCTGGAGTCTTTCAATGGAGTTTTGGGGTCTTCTATGTAGAGTATCATGTCAGCTGCAGATAATGATAATTTAACTTCCTCTTTTCATATCTTCATCCCTTTTATTTTTCTCTGGTCTAATTGCTCTGGTGAGTATTTCCAGTGCTCTGCTGAATAGGTGCAGTGATAAGGGACATCCTTTTCTTGTGCCTTATTTTATCGCAAAGGCCCTCAGTTTTTGGCCATTTCATATGATTCTGGCTGTTGGTTTGTTATAGATGGCCTTTATCATATTGAGGTAAAGACCATCTATTCCAATTTTCTGTAAGGTTCTTATCATGAATGATTGTTGGACCTTATCAAAATCTTTTTCTGCATCTATAGAAATGACCATGTGTTTCTTACTTTTGCCTCTATTGATATGGTGGATTGCATTTATTGATTTATGTATGTTGAACCATCCCTGCATGCCCAGGATGAATCCCATTTGGTCATGGTGTACAATCTTCCTGACGATTTGCTGCATCCTATTTGCCAATATTTTATTGAGGATTTTTGCATCTGTGTTCATTAGGGAGATCGGTCTATAGTTCTCTTTTATAGTTGGGTCTTTCTCAGGTTTTGGTACTAGAGTAATATTTGCTTCCAGGAATGAGTTAGGAAGAATTGCTTCCCTTTCAATTTCATTGAAGAGTTTGATGGGTATCTTCTTTGCATTTCTTGTAGAATTCCGCAGTGAATCTGTCTGGACCTGGGCTCTTCTTTGTAGGTAAAGAGTTAATTACATTTTTAGTTTCATTAATAGAAATTGAGTTATTCAGCAGTTTTACATCTTCTTGACCCAGCTTTAGTACTTCATATGTTTCTAGGAATCTGTGCATTTCTTTTGCATTATTGGACCTATGAGAGTAGAGGTTTTGAAATAGATGTTGATGAACTTCTGTATTTCCACAGAGTCTGTAGTGATTTCACCTTTTTCATTCCTTATTGCATGAATTTGAGTTTTTCTTTCTTTTTTAAAATAAGTTAGGCTAGGAGCTTATCAATTTTATTTATTCTTTCAAAGAACCAACTCTTTGATTCACTGATTCTTTGAATTGTTTTCTTAGTCTCTATTGCATTAATTTCTGCTCTGATTTTTATAATTTCTTCCCCTATTTTGGCTTTGGGCTTGACTTGCTCTTTTTTTTCTAGAAGTTTGACATGTAGCATCAGGTTTTTTTATTTGTGTTCATTCTCTATTCCTAATGTGGGAACTCAGTGCAACAAATTTTCTTCTGAGGACTACTTTCATTGCATCCCACAGATTCTGGTAAGTTGTATTTGTGTTTTTGTTTGCTTGTAGATATTGTTTAATTTCTCCTTTAATATCCTCTGTGACCCACTCATTGCTTAAGTGTGTATTATTCAATTTCCATGTGTTTGTGGGGGTTTTGCAGTTTCTTTTATCCTTAATTTCTAGTTTCATGGAGCTATGATTTGATAACATGCATGGATAATTTCAACTCTTTTGCATTTACTTAAGTATGTTACTTAAGTATGGGCTACTATATGGTCTATTTTAAAGAATGTCCCATGTGCTGCTTGAGAAGAATGTATATTCTCATGTTGTTGGATGGAGCATTCTGTATATGTCTATCAAGTCCATTTGTTCAGAGGTGTGTTTCAGTTCTGTTATTTCTTTGCTGATTTTCTGTCTGGTTGATCTGTCCCTTCATGTCAATGGTGTGTTAAGGTCTCATGCTATACTTATGTTATTGCTTACTTGATTTTTCATTTCTGTTAATATTTGCTTTGCATAGCTGATGCCCTGGAATTCAGTGCATATATATTTAATATTTCCTGTTGAAGTTTTCCCCTAACTAGTATGTAGCAACCTTCTTTATCTCTTTGGACTATTCTTGGTTTGAAGTTCATATTGTCTGCAAACAGAATAGATACTCTTGCTTTTTTGGGGGGGGTTCCTGCTGCATGAAGTATTATTTTCCATCCTTTGATTTTCAGTCTATGAGTTTCCTTTTGGGTTAGATGGGTTCCTTGTAGACAGCATATAGTTGGATGTTATTTCTTGATCCATTCTGTCAGTCTGTTTCTTTTAGTTGGTGAATTTGAAACCATTTAGATTAATGGTTTTAACTGTTATATATTGATTTATTGTTGATGTGTTAGCTTTGTGCTGTTGCATCTTTATCTTTCCATTCTGTTTAATTGTCTGCCTTGCTTAGTGGGTTTTTTCCTATGTGGGTCTAGACTGTCTTTCAGTATTCTTTGCAGGGTTGTTCTGGTGATCATGAAGTTCTTCAGCTCTTCTTTGTCATAGAAGTATCATTTCTCCATCCATGTTGAAGGACAGTTTTGCAGGGTAATCAGTCTAGGTTGGAAATCATTTTCCTTGAGGATCCAAAATACTTTGCTCCATGCTCCTCTTGACTTCATTGTTTGTGTTGAGAAGTCTGCTGTGATTCTGATAGGTTTTCCTTTATTGTTGATCTGTCTTTTCTCTCTAACAGCTTTTAATATTCTATTCTTATGTTAGACTTCTGGGATGGTGATTATTGTATATGTGTGTGTGTGTAGTTTTATTTTGGTTATGGCTATTTGTAGTTTTATATGCTTCATTAATCCAAATGCCAGTTTCCATTCTCATGTTTGGTAAATTTTCAGCTATTATTTCTGTAAATAGCTTTTTGATATCATTTGTGTTGTCCCCTTCTTTTTCATTTATCCCTATCAATCTTATGTTGTTTTTCTTTTCATCATCTTGCAGCTGTTGAATTGTTATTTCCTGATTCTTTGTTATTTTTAAAAGATCTTTCCTTTCCTTTTCACTAGCTGCAACATTGTCTTTGAGGTCTGAATTTCTATCTTCACTTTCACTGAGTCAGTTTTGCCAACTTTCAATGGAATTTTTTATTTCCTATATATCTCTTTGAATTTCCTTCAAGTATTCTGTTTGTTTCTCATATTGTTCATCTAAGGATTCTATATATTTTTTTGTTCTTCTAGTTTTTTAACTGTGTCTTCTTTAGATGTGTTCATCATCTCTTTCATTACTTTTATCATTTCTTCTTTTACCTGGAAAATTATTTCTAATTTAAATTCCTTTAAAGCTTCCTGATGTTGCTTCTTTATTTCAGTTGCTATCATTTCAGATATTTCAGGTGTATGGCACATATTTTCTTCTATGTACATGGCACTTCGGCTTTCTTGGGATGGGCTAGAGGCTTGCGATTGCGTTTTGGTCTTTTGTCTTGTCTTTTTCCTATATTTCTGTGTTTCAAGTGATGTTCCACAGCTTCCCTTTGGCATGTTGAAATCGCCTCCTATGCCCTTGGCTCCTATGACTGGCTGGAGGTTGCTCAGCCTGGTCCAGTGAGGCCCACAGGACATCCCATGCCATCTCTTGTGTTCCATAAAGCTGGGCGGGCTCCTAACCATTGTGGATGATTGTCCAAAGCTCTACCTGGGCAAGCACCGATGTACTGGAATTCACTTCACATGCCCTCAGCTCCCCTGATTGAAAAAGGTCACTGGGCATTGTCTAGTTGGGCTGCAAAACCTCCCAAGCCTAGTCTAGTGTGGCTGGAAGCTGATTGGGCACTTAACTGCTGGGAGCAAAGATCTTAAACTCTCCCCAGTCTGGTGCTGGTGTGCTGGACTCACCTCAGGCTGCCCCAGTTCCCCAGATTCTGATCTATCTCTTTGTGACAGTAGTGTGTTAAGGTCCCCTGTTATAACTGTGTTCTTGTGTATTTGGTTTTTAATGTCCATTAGTATTTGTCTTAATATAGTTGGGTGCTCCTGTATTTGGTACATATGTATTTATAATTGTTAGTTCTTCCTCTTGAATTTTTCCACTAACAAGTATGTAGTGACCTTTTTTTTATCTCTTTTAATCCTTTTAGGTTTGAAGTTCACATTGTCTGCAAATAGAATAGTTACCCCTGCTTTTTCTGGGTTATTGTTGCATGAAATACTGTTTTCCATCCTTTGACTTTTAATCTATGAGTTTCCTTTTGAGTCAGATGTGTTTCTTGTATAAAGCATATTGTGGGATCCTGTTTCTTGATCCATTCTATCAACCTATTTCTTTTGATAGGTGATTTGA
Source organism: Cavia porcellus (assembly GCF_034190915.1). Lineage (NCBI taxonomy): Eukaryota > Metazoa > Chordata > Mammalia > Rodentia > Caviidae > Cavia > Cavia porcellus. Next base: position 195,301,934 of record NW_026947484.1, on the reverse strand, counting down.
GGCCATTTTCATTTATGGATATCACTGATATGTACTGGCTCAACTTTGCCATGTTGTGTTCCACTTGTTTGCTTTATGCTTTTCTCCCTTGTTTAATTGCTTGTCCTGCCTGGTGGTTTCTTTCTGTTGTTGTTCTGCAGATTGTGGTCATTTTTATTTCTGCCTAGTATGTCTTTCCGTATTCTTTCTAAGGTTGGTTTTGTAGGCATGAATTTCTTCAGTTGTTCTTTGTCGTGGAGGTATCTTGTTTCTCCATTAAATTTGAATGAGAGTTTTTCTGCATACATTAGTCCGGGTTGAAAGTTGTTTTCTTTCATGGCTTGAAATACCTCACTCTCAGCTTGTCTTGACTTGAGGATTTGTGCTGAAAAGTCTGCTGTGATTCTAATGGGCTTTCCTCAACAGGTGAGTTATGTCTTTTCTCTAACAGCTTTTACTATTCTTTTTTATGCTGTATGTCTGAAATTTTAATTATTATAGTCTGGGTGTAGATTTATGTTGGTTGTGACTGTTTGGCATTCTATGTCTTACCTATGTGCATATCAGATTTTTCCCCATGTTTGGAAAATTTTCTGCTATTACTTCTGTCTCCTGCATCTTCACTGATGCCTATTAATTTTATATTGTTTCTTTTAGCATCATCTTGAAACTGCTGGATTATCATTTCATGCTGCTTTATCATTTTTAAAAGTTCTGCCTTTTCATGATTGCTAATTGCAATTCTGAACTCAAGGTCCGAAGCCCTATCCTCAGCTTCATTTAAACGGTTTTGCCAGCTTTGAATAGAATTTTTTGCTTCTTGGATGTCTCTTTGAGTTTGTTTCATGAATTCTGCTTGTTTTCTATATTGTTCATTCAAGGTTTCAGTTAGTTTCCAATGCTCCTGTACTCTTTTTTCTATTTCTTCTTTAGCTGTTCTGAGCAACTCCTTTACTAGGATGGTTATTTCTGTCTTTACATGGGAGAGTATTTTAATTTGATTTCCTCTATAGCCTCTATGGAGTTACTTTTTTATTTCACTTGCTGTCTTTTCAGAGATTTCCAGTGTGTTACTTTTAAAGCCATCTATTTCAATGTCTCCTGTACTTGCTCCTGGTGGACTAGATGTTAGAGATTGCATTTTGCTTTTTCATTTTGCCATTTTCCCCTTTTGAGTTAATATTTGGTCCTTCAACCCCACTAGTGTCAACTGTTTGTAGTGTGTATCTTGGGGTTATACTGTCAGGTTGATATTTGTCCAATTGCTGTCCCACAATGAAGAAGTGGGCCAGACACCTGACTTCCCACTGCAGGGCCTGTTGGGTAAGTGCTATATTCTTCCTGGCTGACAAGTCTGGTAGTATTGATGTAGATCAACTTATAGTTCCTGCTGTTACTTTATCTTCAGGTTATTCCAGGTCACCAAATCTCCCTGTCTATAGTGTTTGCGTCAGTTGAGGCCCTATTGTGTTCCTATTGTGTGCCTGTGTGTCTCATAAGCCCTTTTGATTTTCTCCAAGTTGGAGGAGTCATTACTGACACACTCCTCACCCTGTCTGATGTTCTCTGTGTGTAGGAAGGAGTCACCTACACTCTTGCCAGACTCACCAAGGTCTTACTGTTAGTTGAAGGGTGCTTTACTACTGGCCCTGTTTACCCACTTTACACCTCTATTTTAGGGGCATGCTCACCACACTGACTGGATGGAGCCTGTTGAGATCTTCTGTATGGGTGAGGCAGTTACTGAATGTCCCTTCAAGCTAACACAGTCCAAGGTTCTGAGAGAAAGGGTGGGAGCTGAAGATCAACAGCAGTATTAGGTCCAAGAGGTAGGGAGTGTCCCCTAGGGGCTAGCAGGTGTCCTGGGTCCAGGCATCTGCTGGGCACGTGGGAAGTGCGGTGCAGCAACCTAGGTGGTCCTGGGCCAAGGGGTGGGCTGGTGGCATCAGTCCGGGCATTTGCAGCATGTGCAGGAAGCAAGGCACAGTGGCGTGCAGGGTCCTGGGCCAAGTGTGGGCCAGTGGCTTCAGTCTGGGTGTCCACAGAGTGCTATCTTCTTTTGAAGTCCAATATCACTTTCATGGTTTTTTCTGAGTGGGTTCATCCTGTTTCATCCTGTTTGGTCCTATTGTACTTAGTGAAGCTGAACTTCAAGTGGTTGTTGAAGTTATAGAACAGATGCCAGGAGAAGCACAGGAGCATAGTGATTGGAGCCTGCTAAGGTTTTCTGTTTGGGTGAGAGGTCACTAAGTCTCCCTTCAACTCAGCATGGTTAATCCACTGGAGTTCAAGGTTTGGGAGGAGGAGTGGGAGCTGAAGATCAAGTACTGGGTCTAGGAGATGTGGAGGGTCACTGAGGGCAGTGGCCATTGGTGTGGCATTCCTCCAGGCCGGCAGGAGCTGTGCAGGAAGCATGCAGCAATGTGGTCCAAGGTCCAGGGGCGGCATGGCATTCCTCAGTGCCCGCAGGAGTTGCACAGGAAGTGCACAGCGGCGCAGACCTATCACATCTTTTTTTTATCCATTCTGCAGTTGATGGGAATTTGGTTGCTTTCAAGATTTAGCTATTATAAATTGTGCTGCTACACACATGGGTGCACATATATTGCTGTGGCATGTTTTCAATTCTTCTGGGAAAATACCCAGAAGGGAAATAGCTGGATTGAATAAGACTTCCAATCTTAGTTTTTTGAGGAATCTCCACACCGATTTTCATTTTGTCTATGTGAGAAGTTACAGTGAGTGCAAAGTCAAAGGATTAGAATTGGCTAAGTGTGCTGAGTGTTGTAACAGCACCTCTATCCATGCCAAAGTGCTAGTGATTAGATTTACTTTTTCCCCTTGAACAGCTAGAAAATCAGACAAGATATATAAAACAATAGTTTTAAAACTTTGGAAAATAAGTGGCATAGGACTGTGACCATGATGAAAAGGAAATAAGTCAAGTAAGGTTCATAATTGTCCCTTTTTTTCTGGGAGAGGTTTCTAGCTGGCAACACAGGGAGACAAAGGCAAGGCAGTCTCAATAAGTTGGGGAGGCAGAGACTGACATTTTAGGTGGCCAAGACAGCTAAAATTTTTCTGTGAAAGCAGGGGCTGCATGAAGAGAATTCTGAAGTCTTCAGCTGAATGATGATATGGTCACATGCAAGAGAAAATTTCTTGAGGTCAAGAAAAGAAGTACAGGAAATCAGTACTCCAGTCAGTACTAGGCATGTAAAATAGAAAGTTATAATTGGTGGGGCAGGGAGATTAATCAGAAAGAATAAAGCAAAAGCGACATAATAAAATTAGCAGACAAAGATTTCTTACAAGCAACTACAAATATGGTCTACCACTTTGGAACCTTTTGGTTAAGAACAAGCATATTATCTGTTCTTATCGGTTTAATAAATATGCCCATGTAATTAAGAAGTTAGAGTAAAAATCAAAGAATAATCAGGAGAGCAACAAATGACATTAAAAAGAGCCATGGAACTTCTGTAAAATAAGAATACAGTCTCTAAATTGAGTAACACAGTGAATGAGGTTAGCAACAATTCAAACACTGTAAACTAAAAAAATCAGTGAACAAAGCAATAGAAACAGTCATACATGAGTAGCAAAGAAAGAAAAAGACTGAAAAAGTATTGGGGACCCTGCAAGGAGTACGGTAAGGGTATGGTGAGGGAAAAAAAAAAAACCCAGAGACTAGTTTAGTAGCATAGGAATGGCTGGAAAGTCATTGTCTCCCAGTGGATCCTCCTCCTCACACTCCTAAACAGCCACTATTTATCGGGTGTATACAATGATAGGCAGGGCTAACGAAAGTCAGTTATTTAAACTCCTACATTAAGAGACTACAAAACAGAAGCCAATAAAACACTAAGTAAAAGAAATTAAGAGTACAAATAAATGAAAGATAATAAAGAAAAATCAGTTAAACCAACAATTAGTTCTTTACACAGGTTTTTTTTTAAAGAAGTAAATTATAAATTTCTAGCCAGACTATTTCCAAGACAAATGGGAAGCCGCTGAGGGATATAGAGCACGATGTAAATAACTGACAAGTATGCCGCAGAGATTATTCTGCTCTCTAGCACATAAACTAGAAGGAAGAAGAAATGACAGCACAAGGATGTTTCACTTAGCAAAAGTTTTCTGGTAGCTTTGACTGAAGTGTTGGCGTGAACGTGGAGTGATGAGAACACGGAAGCAATTCTGAAGTCAGGTAGGCCAGCTTGTGGGCTCGTCCTATGTGGGTGGCGAGAGAAAGGGAGATCGCAGATGATTCCTAAGTTTGCAACTTGCATAATTAGATCAATGGTGGTGCCAGTCCCTGGAATGGGAATTTTCAGCAGTAGTTTAGGTCATAGGTTTGGTATTTCACGTATGTAATTTGAGATGGCTTGAAACATCCAAAAGATAGTGTCAAGTAAGTCAAAAAATTTGAGTCAACTCAAATTAGTTTACCCAAATAAAAGGGGAGAGAGACAAAGGATAATAGCTCATAAAGTACAAATAAAAAAAATCATGGAGGTAGGTCATTGATAAATCTACAGCCAGAGCTAAAATAACGTTTGTATGGCTTGTTTTTCCCCCATTGCTCAGAGAAAGCAATATTAGTCCATTCCAAAGAAAATTAAAACTTTATATTTTTAAAAAAAACAACAAAAATCTGTGACCTCAAGTGTTCTTGAGCCAAGTAGAAAAGAAACACAGTGAGCTGAATGACCCTCAGAATCCCATCCAGATCTAAGAATCAGTGATTCTAAAAGTTTTGAAATGACCCAGAATGTTGTTTTATCCCCTACTCAAATAAATTTGTTCCATTTCTTAACTATACTATTACTACTGCTGCTACTGCAGCTGTTGCTAATATTATTTCAAGCAAATAATCTAAGTTTCTCCAATGTAAATATGTAAGAGATAATAATGACATGTGTGATAAAAGCATGATGTTTGAGGACACAGTCCTGTGTTCAGAGTATGTTGAACACTAATTGGTTACTGTGAGCTTACACAACCTATTCCACTTCTTTGAGCGTCAGCTTTCTAGTTTTCAAAATAAGAATAAAATTGTTTACATCATATTCATTATGAAGAATTTTTAAAAGAGAATGTCAAGTAAGCAGAATAATGAGACTTGAATTGGGGAGATATAAGTTGGTTGAGCACACAAATTGATAATTACCAAAACCACATTATGAATGACACTACTGTGAGGAAATATGTGGAGATGATGAGGTGAAACCTAGGACTGAGTATTGACTTCTTAATTAGAATTCCCAGGCACATCAGAGTAGCAACTTTTATGATGAGATTTGAAGCTACAAATAATCATCTAGCCTGAAACAGAAAGAATGGGGATGTTGCCACTGAAAGCAGGAGAGGCCTGAACCAGTGTGACATATTTTGAGAAAGGCGAATACTCAGTGAACTGGCTGGTTAGGCAGGAGAGTGATGGGGGCTCAGACTGAGAGAGAATTGCTGGATGGCCTTTTTTGCCCAGGAGTTTAGACTTTTCTGTAAGAAGTTCATGAATTTTATTATCAGAGTAACAGGGTTAAAACTTGTCTAATAATGTAGAGGTCAGCCTAAAAAAGGAAGAGTCTAGAGACAGAAGTAACTTCTTGGGAGGTTACTGTAACTGTCTAGCTATAGGAGGTAAGGGTCCCTCCAAAGCGGTGGTAGGAGACATATATTTCTGAAGTATCATCAATGAGGTGGGGTGATGGTCTCTGTGAGAAAGCAAGAGAGTTATTAATAGGAGAGTCTGGGTACTTAGAGAGCTAGCTTATAGGAGATACACATACCTAACAGGTGTCCTTTGTGAACGAATTGTCAAGAGAATCAGTGCAGAGCCAATTGGATGAAGTCACTCCCCCAAAGTCAGGTTAGAAAAAGTTGACACTCTATTGGCCTTTGAGATGCATTTTGCTCTGAAGTTCTTGGATGTTAAATCATAGGTGGGAAAAAGCAACGTCAGATTGGAGCCCGAATGGCCAGGTAGGTGGTGGAACTCCTAACAGATAGAGAATACCAAACAGAGCGATGTGTACCTGTAAAACAGAATACATTTCCTAGTAACCTAAGGGTTATGGCTACTCTATAAGAATATTACCATTAAATGGGGTAAGAGGAAGCAAAAGAGGAAATAGCCCTGGAGAACTGAAAGTTCTAAAGCTGAGTCTCTAGGGAAATAGAATAATGCCTCTTTGGGAGAGATTCAGTCAGACACCAGTAGGGAGGGAACTCAGAGATTGTACGCCAATCTTTTTGGTTGGAGATTCTGGACCAGTGAGCACAGCAGATGTGGCCTGTGTCTGACACTGACAAGGAGAGGGCAGCAAAGCTGGGTTCTTTGAAATACTAGGACATGTATAGTCTTGGTACTATTTTCTACCTCCTGACCTCCACTTCTTTGCTGCCATGAGAAAAAAAATTAGAGATTCTACAAGCAGTGTGACATCATACCTACTCAGACCTTAAGACTGCCTACATAAAGCTTGGCAGAGGGCAAATGCATCACACAATCGGGCCTCTGGACAGCTTCACAGAAATCAGATGTCATTTCCTCCACGTCCTCCGATCCCTGCATCTTCTTCCCCTACGGAGATCATTGCACCAATGTAGATGCAGAACTTGTTGCCTCTTCCAGTCCTGCTGTCCATCCTCAAATCCAATCACTCAAAACCAATAGCTAGAAGTGTCAATTCCTCCTGAGGGTTCCATGTCCGAGAGAGGGAATGTTAGGTGGGGTAGTTACACCACACAACTTCATGACAAAAAGGTAAAATAAAAATTGCATTCTGTTTGAATTCTCAAGATGCCTTCCTGGTTATGATTTCTGCAGGGGTCTTCTTCTCCAAATACCTTCATACTCACTGCTTATTTTTCTCTCCTGAATTCTTCACCTCAAAATTCTTACTTTCAATATTTCTTCCCTTTGTTATGCAAGCAATTCAACTCCTTCCCCAAGTCCAAATCACAAACCTATAGACCCAAATACATCATGGATCTCAAAGTACAGTTCCCTACACTTCGCCAGGCCCACCTGCCTGAAGAATCAGTTGAGGTTTCAAATGACAACAGATTTGTTGCTGTTTCATACAAATATAACAATCCAAAAGTAGAATATTATTAGCCTGGGAGCACTTGAATTTAGAATTGTTAATAGCATTTAGTAAAGAAGAAAACTAAGCCCACAAAGATTAAGTATAGAACTTGTCTAAAATTGCAAACTGAGATAGTCCAGGACTCAAACCTAGTTCTAATGCCAAAGCCCCTGCTTTTTTTTATATGTGTGTATATTTATTATATATATATGATATATAATAAGGCATACTTATGGTATCTCAGTTCACAAATTTAATTCATTCAACAATGCTGGTTGCAAGCCAAATTGGTCATGAACCAAATCAAGTTCAATGGTTAGGTGCAATGTTGACCTTACAGGGAAATTTGATTCAGTTCATGGCTAATTCAGTTTGTGATCAGAATAGTGGAAAGATTTAAGTTTATGAACCAAGGCAACACTGTATATAAAGCTTTTGGTGGCACAAGGGATTGAACTCATGCTAGACGACCACTGAGCTACATCTCCAGCCCTTTAAATTTAATTTTATTTTTATTTTGATAGGAGTCTAGTTAAATTTGCTTGGCTGACCTTGAACTCCCCTTATGTAGCTAAGATTACAGGAGTGTACTGCTGTGCTAGCCTTGCTACTCTATATTTCAAAGGACAGTTTGTTGAGAAACGTTTAGCTTTAAGGCATTAAGTTACTCAACTTGGAAAGCCACAGAGGCATAAGTATATAAAATGAGCCTAAATTAAGAAAACAAAGCAAAACAAACCATGGTGCTCGAGCCACAGACAAGGGCTGGGGATGAGAGAGAAACTATAGATCTCAAGCACTTGGGACACAGCATGGTTCAATATTTACACAATTTTTCTTTCTTTCCTCCAATGGCTCTGTGGAATGGGGATTAGTATTTTCTTTTTTATTAAATATAAGAGAGAATGAAACAAAAAACAAATAGAAAAAATAGTAAAGATCCGAAAACACAGTCCATTTTCAGTCTGTCAACATTACTTTTCATATAGATTAACATTTTGATTCTTACATTTCTGTAAAAATAAAGAAGGTTCAGAATAGTCTAAAAAATTTGATAAAGGAACAAAATTAGAGCTCCAACCCCCCCAAAGCTGTGACTTATCACATAGTTACATCAATCACAACAAAATGGCATTGTATCAAGATTGACAAACCACCAAAATACCAATACAAAGTTCCAAAATAGATACCTATATAACAGATATTTGATTTCTGGCAAAAATGTGAAAGCAACTAAGTGGAGAAAAGACTTTACCATTAATAAATATACTGGAACAACTGAACATCCACATGCAAAAGCCTAAACCTTATACCACATCAAAAATTTCTTAAAACATCCAAACGTCAACTCAAAATGGCTCACAGTGGGTTAGTTAAAGTTGAGGCAGATGTGGCCTGAGTCATTGTTTGACTGAAGTCATCTCTCTGAGACAAAACACATATTTTTTCCTTATCATACTAAGAGACAATATGATGTTTATAACAAGCTAGCATATTTATTTCACTAATAAGTATGTTCTCAAGGCACATCTATTTACCTATAAAATATCCAGTTTATCATTCTTTATGGCTGAATAGTATTCCACTATATAGAAATACTATATGTTTTTTATCCTCAGTCGATGGGCGTTTAGGTTGTTTCCAAGGTTTGGCTATTATAAACTGTGCTGCACAGTGCTGATATGTGTGCACACAGGTGCACAGATATCACTATGGTATGATGTTTTTAATTCTTTTGGGAAGATACCCAGAAGGGGAGTAGCAAAAAATCAAAGTATAATGATTCAGTGTCAGGGTAGAAACAAAATTATTAAAGACAGGGTTAAAAAAGAGCAGCTTTATTTCATGTTGATATTAAAAGATTCAGACGATTTCTAATTTTTCACTTACTTAAATCTTATACTTGTTTCCCACAGCTCTCAAAAGGCAAGCACACTTTGAATATTTGTGCTGTGTTAACAATGGACTAATGTAAATCGTTGCAGGGTAAAGAACAACTACAAGGCACTCTCATAACCACAGAAGGCTCCGACTTGCATTACAGTGTGTTCTAAGCGCACAGTATCGTTTCCCTCAGAGGTCTCCTGGAAGCTGCTGAGCTGATCTCTGACTTACCATAGTTTGCATTTATTTATCTTATAAAGTAAAACTAATTCTTTCATTACTTCCAGAGATTAATTCCGTGTGCTGACTTCAACAAGACTTGTTTTCCACTTATGCTTAGCTGTATTTTCAGCAACGCGGTGGGAGAGAGTCAGTGCTGCGTACAGGGATTTAGCTGCACGGTTCGCATCAAGATCAGCAGAAGGGTGGATAAATCCCTGGGCGCAGGTTTAATTCTGTTGCCGCGAAGACAAAAGAAAGAAAGAAAGAAAAACCTAGCCTGTGTTCAGTGTCCATCAGGCGCAGCTTCTATGAGGAGCACTGGATGGGAAACAGCACATTTTAGAATTTGTGGATCACAGCTGCAAGACACATTCAAGAGGCCGGCTCTGTGGGGCCCAGCAATCACATTGCTCAGTGTTGCTGGGTCCTAAATTCTTTAAAGCAGCTTATCTTCTTTTCAGCATTTGGCAGGTGTGCTTCTCCATTTGCTTAATTCTCTTAATTCCTTGGATGAGTCACAGTGATTTCTCCACATGTCACCTTAACCTAGCGAGCAAATTAGCAAGAGCTGTTGACTCATTCTGAAGTATAATGACCTCTCCTAGTCACAGTGGCTGAAGAGCCAACCTGGAAAATGGCCATTGCTACTCATTTTCCAGAGCCCTTTACAATATTAGTTGGGCCTAGTTATGGAGGCAGTTGTGTTCTGGGCTCAGGAGCTTAAATTCAGGCTCTGCTACTATCTCTATGACTGGACAAGGTACTTAATCTTATTAAACTTCAAATTCATTATTTGTAAAATGGAGATAAGAAATGAAACCTATCACAATGATTTAAAAAGCTAATCTATGGAGACTTCTTAGCCTTGTGTAAATTTCCTCAATCATGTAGCTGGTGAAGATGATTGTTGGAGACCACTATAAAGCAGCTCTGAGCAGGATTTAAATTTTACTAATTGGCTTTCCATGTTTATCTGTGAGTCTGTCCTAGGCCTAGGCCCCTTGCCTGGCGATGGGAGCTGATTCATAGTGAGTGAACCTCTATGAATCACTGGTCCTGGCTGAGGCCTGCAGTGGCCTGTGAGGCCAGAGATACCTCAAAGGGCAAAGTAAGGGACACAGCTGCGGACACTCTGGCTCCAACCCCAATTAACAAGGTAGAGACTGCAGCTGCAAAGATTACTCCTGCAGTCTCACTTCTACCATGTCTTCATGATAAGACAGGGCTACTAAATTGACTTGATTCATGACTTGGAGACGTCTTTGAAGTGACTCCCAAGGTCCTGCTCATTGCCTGCACTTTCCTCAGTCTCTCCACCCTTTGTCCTTGGTCCTAATATCAGTGGACTAATCCAGAGGAACTTTTGTCTTAACCTTTTAAGTCTCGAGCTTAATTAAAGGGTTTTGACCTCCTGGAGCCCTAAAAATCATGCAGTTTGTCTCTTTTTATTTAACCTCCTCCGTACACTCGTTTGGGAGATCGAGGATCTAGGCCAGAACCCGATAGATTATGATCTTATTGTTTTAATGAAGCAAGTTGGCGCAGAAAGTTCAGTTTTATGTATTTTTATATACTTTGAATTTTTATTGAGTTGCTTTATCAGTGAATATGAATATAATGGAGTACTTCTGCAACTAGATACTTATTTGCACATTTTTAAAAAATCTGTTTTTAACTATAAAAAAAACCATGTTGTCTTCTGTAAGAGGACACAGAGAAGTGGAAAGAGTCTTGCCTGAGGTTACAAAGCTGAATAGAACTAAAGAAAATCCTAAAACTGCAATATATTTCCTTCAAGGGCTCTTTTACTCCTTTGCCCTCCTTTTCCTGTGTTATCACGTTTATCACTAGAAACTTGCATGATAGCCACGTTCTTAAGAGGAATCCTAGATGTTAGTAATATCACATTTTGACTGTTACAACAAAGTGCCTCATAAAAACTGGTTTAACCAAGAGATTTGAATTTCAGTTGTGCTAGAGCCCAGGGAAGCAATCCAGGGCTGATACAGAGCACCACCCTTCTCTTTTTTAATGCCATTCCTCTCTCAGGAGATGGCACCATAATCCAAGGTGGCTATCGGGCTTTTCTCTTTTTAGTTAGTAATGATAATGATCACTTCCACTTTTTAGTTAGTAAGAATGTAGAGAGAGGTAAAGTCACACATTTTTGCTCATATATCATCATATGAACTCAGTCAGATAACAGAATTTAGCTTCTAGGGAGGCTTGGAAGTGTCCTCTTTGGATGAGCCTAAAAATTCAGCTTTGGTTTAAAAAGAGGAGACTAATAAAATGCAAATATGCAATAAATTTAAGTAGTGCAATTTTTTTTACAAAAGTAGAGTTTTAGATTTTAAATTACAAGATCCAGAAATTATATATAGGTTCTAAGATTCTACAGAAGATAATCTATTTTTTAATGTGGTTTAGAATGCAGCGTCTGCCTTAAGGATCTCCAAAGATAGTATGAATTTCTACTTAGTCTTCACAATGTTTACAAGGTTAATGGATAAAAAGACAGATAATAACAAATGTTGACCAGAATTTAGAGAAACTGTAAGTCTTGTAGTGGGTTAGTTGGAATGAAAATTGTATGGCTGTTTTGTATAATAGTTTCTTCAAATGTTGGTTATCATATGACCAGATGATTTCATTCCTGCTTCAGTACTCAATAGAAATGAAAATCTGTGTTCAAATAGACATAATACATGAGTCTTCATAGAAACATTATCTACAATATCCCCAAAGTGGGACTAATTCTAATGTTAATTAACTAGTTATTGGATAAGTAAAATGTGGTATATCTGTACAATGAAATAGTATTTCATGAATAAAAAAAGCACTAATATATGCTATCTACAGATAACTGAAACAATCCCCCCAAGACATTTACATGCACACACACACACACACACACACACACACACAGACCTTCAATCTTGCTAGAACAGCAGAGGGAAACTGACATCTGTATATTATTGTTGGATATAGAATTGGTATAACATTTCTAGAAGGTAAGTAAGCAGTGTGCATCAAAATATAAAATCTGCAACTCACAATCCAAAAATTTTACATCTGTGCTATTCTTCTAAGGATAAACCAGTAACCACATAATGCTCTATGTACAAAGATATTTCTTGTAGAATATACCAAATAGAGAAAAATTGGTGATAATCTAAATGCTCATCAATATAAGACTGGTTAAATAAAATACATGCATCCTTTCAATGACACTGCAGCTATTAAAAGAGATGCCTGGAAGATACAAATCAAAGTGGCTTCAGTGCTTATCTCTGAGGTGTAGAATTATCAGGGACTTTGACTTCCAGTTTTTCACTTTTTGTTTTTCTCTCTTAAAATGTTACTTTTCTAAGACAAAATTTAATAAAAAAAATAAAGGTATAGCATTTAAAAGAAGTCCTTTGGCCTAACTAGAGTTCCACTGTAGGAACCTGCTCTCAGAGTGATTAAAAATTCCCCCTTTGGCTGATTCCTCTTGGGACCATGGAAGAACAGATATTTGGTAGCAGCTAGAATTGACATGTTTAGGATCTAATGTCCAACCATCTGCCTCTTAATTTATAAATATCTATTGGCACTGGAGATATAACTATGTGTGTGTACATCCATCTACTTTTAGAATTTGTAAATAGAATAATTTCACACCTCTAAGGCAGCCCTGGAATTAATAGAATATGAAGACCTTTCTCTTGATCTAAATTTTAAGACTGTATTACATTGCTTACCAATGTCTCTCCCATTCTACTTCTCAGCTCCTTCGTTCAGTTTCTCCTAGAGCAACCTACCTTTATCTCATATGCTTTGTGTTGCTCATGAAAGTGAACACGATTGGGAGAGATTGATCAAGACCAAAGCATTGTATACTTATTCTTGATCACAAGGCTGAGAAGGCCAACGTATTGCAGTGCACTGTAAGTTCCTGGTCTCCAGTAACGTCAAGCTTACCTCCAAATCTTGCTCACATCCACTCCAGACTGTGCTACCTTATAAATTAACATGTAGTCATGGTAACACCTCAGTTGATGATAACAAGAAACTTATTTGAAGGAAAACTCTTTTATTCCCAAGGCAGCAGTATGTGCCTTCTTATCTATTTGAATCAATTATTCATTCCATTATTGAACAGAGCTTTCTCTCAAATTGTTTGTGTTAGGAACAAGATGTTGCTTGTTTTTAAAAGAACTAGAATATTAAAAATGGGAGGGAAAAGCAATTCTCTTGGATGACGTTAGAAACATTGAAAAATAGGTGATGGGAGGGTAAGACTGTCATGAGGACTTTTCTTCTGGAAGAGACTAAAATAAGAATTGTCTAGTATTTTCATTTTAAGGAATTATCAACCTATTTGTTTCCTTTGCAGTGGTAAAAATATTATAATCTTCTCTGAAAATACATGCTTATTTTCAAAATTCTAAAAATGCAAAGAAGTCAATCGCTCCTCTCTCTCCTCCTGTTCATAATCTTATAACCTCAGAGATAAGCACTGTTACAAGTTTGTTATATGCACTCATGATATTTTATACATGTATATGAGGTTTAAACATATATATCTTGTGGTGTGTGTGCATGTATAGTTTTCAAACACAAATGGGATCAGTATCTGTTAGGATTAGATTTGGCTGCACATAACAGAGCCTCTTAAAATATGACTAGAACAAGATAAATGTTTACTTCTCTCACACAAAAGAACAAACCTCAAGGATGTTTTCTTTTTCACCATTGTATCCAGAGTCTAGAAGAAGAGTGAAAAAGGGAAAGAAAAAGGACGTAACTGCTTCCTTTCTTAGAGAAAGTTTAATTATATTCAAATGGCCAGAATTTAGGAGTTGTGTTCCTTACCACCCCCACCTGTTCCCCCCCACCAACATCTTAACCCACCCCATCCAACATCCTTGCCTGTGGGTCTGCGATGGACTAGGGGAGGTCAGGAGCCCACTGCGAAGGGGACGCTAGGGGCACTGAAACACAGGGGTTCATTCCACGTAGTTACATTTATCCCATGCTATCTGCTTTCTTATTTTAGACTTTTCTTTTATAACAAAAAATTAAGGAAATTGGAACATTGCACAGGAATGCATAAACTTTGATTGAAATCACTTGATTAGCAAAAAGAAAGAAAAATATAGGATGGCTTATCAAAGAGAGGGAGGCAGGGTTGCTCCAAGGCAGCAATGAATGGATTGACAAAAAAGTCTTAATGTGATCTCCGGGCATGTCTAGAAGACATAAAGATATGGAAGGAAGGAAACTTTTAGAATTGTGCTGGTGTCACGGTAGACTGCCAACATCACGAGCCCCTTCACAGAGCCACTTTAGGGTGACATCAACAGGTTAGTCACTGTATATTGTGGTCATCAACAAGTGGCAGAATGTATAAACAATACTGGAATGATTCAGTGGTAAAAACAACAGACAAGCAATGTGTAATGACTATGTATTTATTAAAAAATCAGAATCCAGAAATCAGTGGCTTTTGATCCTAAGATCTTTTCTCATTTCTTGTACTTGTGGAAATATTATTTCTATTATTTCCTGATTGCAGTCTATCTTTGGTGCTTAACAACTGCATTAAGAATTGCTTCTCATGTTCTTTGTGTCCTTAGGAAACTAATAATATGTGTTAAAATAAAAAGTTACAGAGATCACTATTTCAACATGTATTAATAATAATCATGGAAAAATAATAATCATGAAATGCTCTTCATTCAAAGAAGTCACCTAGAATTTGCTCTTCATTGAAAGAAGTCACACTTATGCATTTGTGTGTATATATATATACAGACATATACTATGTAAATAAGAATTCTTAGTGGGACTTAATAGAGAATTCTTTCTGTGATTCTTCTATTAGAATCTAGTCCTTTTTTCCAGTTTTTTCTTTATTGCACAATTCTATATTAAAATTTAAATATTGTCAATTAGAGTGTTATTAATTCATAAATAAAATTTATTATCTAGATATCAGTCATGTTTAATAAATATCCACATGTTAAATATACATAAGTGGAATAGTCATGTTTCATTTTTATATGTAGAAAATAACTAATTTTAAAAAGTCTTATTCAAATCAAAGTGTGAAAACCTTATTATCTTCTTAATCATTGAATTGGAGTACTTCAAAATTACCTATGTGTCATCTTCTAAAAGATACCTGCATTATTGGTAATTATTGGCTTGTATCCCATGAATAAATATTTTGAGGTGTATAATCAATGTACATTTAATGCAAGCAATTTTTATTTTATATTGACAAGCAAAAACTAAAAGCTAATTTTATGCTTCATCAGCATTTGTTACTTTGTTCATTTGTAAGAAACATTAATAACAGCTATAACAATAAGAAACATATGAATTACAATGAGATTTAAAACTCTGAAAAACTTACTTTGGCTATTGGACATTGGGTAGGTAGGAAGATAAAGCCCCATTACAGTACAGATCATGGAAGAACCTCTAGTTTACAAGATCTAACACTAAGTATGAAGGGGCTTGGTCTTTAGGCTAGGTTGTTCTTACCCTGCAGGTTCTTCCCAAAGGTCCCAGTAATTATCTCGTGGTGCAAACAAGAGAAGTACAAGGCACAAGAGCAAATCGTATGACCGATGATCCACTTGGTGGGGGCGGTTCAGAGAAAACATCTCTACACAAGTGACAGTTAACCCCAGACCTGCACAGAGGAGTGTGTGGCTGCAACCAGGAAAGAAGGTGAAGCAAGGGGAACAAGGAGGCAAATCCGAAGACAGGAAGCCATTGTCATGTGGAAGACATAGTGCAGAATGGACTCTGGAGCTGAGCCACGGCCAGATCTTCTCAGACCCTTCTCCTTGCCTGGAGGAGATTTGTTATTTAATGAATACTAATTCCCTTGGATGGGTTCACAGGAGTTGACCCTTGAAGAGAATTGCAGATGGGCACTGTAAGGCTAGAGGAGCTAAGTGAAAGTAGCTTGCTTAACCGACTGGTTGCTTCTGATTTAGGATCCTCCGGAAATCCACCTCACTTTTAACCCCGCAGCAGACAGTGCCAGGCATTCCTGTATCCAGCAATGGAAGCCACTTAGGTTCAGTGTTCGCCACCCTTTCCATTCCTTCCTTTCCCACAAAGCTGTCCGTGAGCACCATAGTTAGAGTTGGGGTATTAGAGCATGTATGCATATGGAAAGTAGGATGTTTTGGGAAGTTTTATGATAAGAACATACAAATTTTTGTTTTCCATTACAAAAGATTAACCTAAATGACTTGAAGTCATTTATAAACACAAACATGACTTGATCATTCATATATAAGTTTCTACCCATTATTAGATTTTATTTCCACCAATAATATAATACCAGGAAATATTAAATAGAAAAATCATAAAAACACAAGAAGAAAGAAGTGTGGAAAGAAAGAGATTAGAAGGAGGGAGGAGAAAAGGGAGGAAAGAAACAAGGTGTTATTTTTAGGTACTAATGGATCAGTACAGAGAACTTTTCTTTAATGTAGTAAGTAGTTACATTTATTGAAGATCATTGCATGGCAGCAGGACGGGGAGAGGGGTGAAGGAAAAGGGCCTCAAGTGCAAAGAGGAAAGAAAGGGCTCAGGTGTGAGCGGAGGAAGAGGGGCGGTAGAGGAAACTTAGTCTGTGTGTGAAATCATGGATGTAGCAATTATTTAAGGAATATGTAAATCATCGAAACCAGTCAAACAATAGAATCTTTTTCATTGAGAATGAGATAATAAACACCTGGAAACTATTCTCTCTGAATAAAAGAGATTCTCAAACACACTTGTAGTCAGGCTGGGGAAAGAGGTGAGCACACAAGTGGTTTGGAACCGTATGTTTCTCTGACCCTTTACTCATGCACATAAGCCACATCTGGGATGGAAAAGACAGATGACAATCAGTTTTCCAAGATATCTGTACAAAATAATATAAACTTTTGCTACAGCAGTTTTAGATTTACCAGAGACAAAGAAACCAAATGGCATTAGGACAGGTGGAGACAGCCAGCATTTATTACTCCAGCGAGCTCAGGGGAGATAACTCCCTGGAGCTTGGAGCCATGGCCCTTTGTTGGGGCTGTCTCATATAGGGGTTTGGGGCAGGAACAAGCAAGCGTGGCTAGAGATGCAGAACTAGGCAAGGTCGGACATGTCACACCCTTTGGTCTTCCATTTGGGATGTCTAAGTTTCAGTTTGCTCTAACTGATCTGCTTTTCTTCATAACTTTATTACGGTGGGGAAGAGAAAGATAGAGGGGGAGAGAGAGAGAGAGAGAGAAAGAAAGAGAGAGAGAGAGAGAGAGAGAGAGAGAGAGAGAGAGAGAGAATGCTGAAACAGTCAACATGGGCTCTTTAAAAATTGATTGTTCCAGGAAATAGTACAGAGTAGCATTCTATTGTGTTTATAACTGTTTTTCCAGTTGCCGGTTGATAAGCATTTCTTGTTTTTTGTTTTGTTTTGTTTTGTTTGCTATTGTGAATAAAACTGTTACAAACATTTGTAAACAGATATTTGTGTGCTCATGTATCTTTAAATCTGCTATGGTTGGATGTGGTGTATGCCCTTAGGGTTAATGCACGGAAAGCTTGGTATTTGTTTTCCCCCATAGTTGCAAGGTATCTGGTCTTTTGCACTGGCTCCTTCGAGGGCCTACCCCTGTCTAACTGCCTATAATATTTCTATCTAACTCAGCTGTGTATAACATTTGTAAAGGGTGATTAACTCTCAGAAGGATTTAATGTAATAGTTCTTACAGGATCTCAGTGAATTCCTGTGAGAGAGGTTGTTATGAAAAAGCAAAACTGGCCCCTCTATTGTTTTTGGCCTCCCATCTTGCCAAAGAGTCTTTTCCTCTGTAGGTGCTCCCAAACGAGAGTCCACCAATATAATAATGTCACATGACATCCCACTGCTTTGCACCCTCATCTGCTCTGCACGTGAATTCTAACGGCTGGGGATGTAGCTCAATGAGAAGGTCCAGGTTCAATCCTCAGTCACACACACACACACACACGAATTTTGCATTTGCAAATGTTTTCTCCCTGTCCATGAATTGATTTTTCATTTTCTTAACAATGTCTTTCAAAGAATAGAAGCTTTTTATTTTTGAGGAATTATAACATCATCTTTTTCTTTAATATTTCATATTCTTGTGTCCTAAGAAATTTTTGCATAGTCCAAAGTCAAAAAAGATTTCTTCCTTGGTTTACACCAAAAAGCCTTGTAACTTTAGATTTTAAATTTAAGCTGATAGTCCACTTCACGTTGCTACAGGGGAAAGATACTCCCAACCTTCTAGATGTCTGAAACTCCAACTGATGGTCTCTAAAATCGAGGAATGAAATCTAGGAGTGAAAGCGTCTGTCAAAGAGGAGCAGGACTGAGCCTGGAAAGTGGGTTACCCACTGACCCCATGTCTCAAAGGTCTTTAACTGAGTAAAACCAGGGGATGAGGCAGGATCAAAGTGAGACAAAACAATACTCAACCAATAAGATTACAAGTATAGTCAGTTAAGTAATATAGCTCCAAAGGGAAGTCACAAGGTAGGTATGAGGTGGAAGAAAACTGGTTATCCAATAAGATTACAAAGTATAATTCTTTAAGTATTAGTGATTAAACAGGGATTATATGAGGAAGTAAGTCACATAGCAAGTGCACAAGGGACAGGCAAAGACATTCTGGGAAAGGATGGGTTAAGAAGGTTCTGTTGCCCAACCCAAAGTGATCGATGTGTATTCAGAATATCAGTCACTACTGTTCATCTACAGGGGAAGTGTGCAGGTGTAGTTGCTCCTCTTTTCTTGAAAACCTGGCCTGAATGTGACTTCCAGTCACAGTCATCTTCTGCATTGACGTTTTGAGGCCTAGTGTTGTCTGACTGCCTAAAATATTTCTAAATATCTTAGCTATCTATAATAACATAACATTTGCACTTGGGATACTGTATGGGTTAAAGTTTTTTTCTGTTCTATACAGATGCTCAGTTATTTAAGTACCATTAATCTATTTTGTATATCAAATTATAAAGGAAATTTTAAAAGTAATAAGTCTGCCACTATAATCGAGGACAGGAAAGGCAGATACGGTCTGTTCCCATAGTTAGAGAATGTCAAGACTCAGCTGACCTCAGCATTCCAGTGCCACCTCCAGCATGTAAGATAAGTGTAACTCAGACAAAAGTATATCTTGTTATGCTAACCCATTTCAAAGTTTCAAAGAGCTTGGCTCAGTCTAGGACAGTGATTCTTTTTTCCTGCTCATCCTGGCCCTAACTTTCCTGCAATAGGATAAGTAACCCCCAACTAACTTGCCTGAAATAAATCTGCCTAACAACATATGACAAAACAATATGCAACCAATTATAGAAAGTCCTTTCCAGCCTTTTTGTATTTCCTGCTAACAACATATATGTGTTTGATTAATTCCAAGATGGAGCTGATGATTTGGAACTGAGATTCTCATGAGTCTGCCAGTGTAAATAAAACTGTCTTCCAGGTGCCTCCAGGACTGCGTTGTCTTCCATCTGGCTCAGTCCCATTTTCCACTACAAAATTGCTCTGACCTTTTTGTTGAAAACCATTTGACCATATATGATTGAGTCTGTTTTGGGTCACTCTTTCTTTTCCATTAGTTTATGTGTTACCTCTTTCATTAATACTATGAATATTGGCCAGGCGTATAGGTCAGTGGTCAAGTGCCTGCCTGCAAGCATAAGGTCCTGAGTTTGATTCACAGTACCAAAAAAATAAAATGAAACCAAAAAATACTATAAATATTATACCTTTCATATAATTTTACCTAGAAAAAGGCATCATACATAGTTGGGTATTTTTTAGAATATTTGCTTCAGAACATTCAGAATGAAGAAAGGGATGAAACATATTAGAAGATATTAGAATACAGGTGATAATATCTTCTACTTTAAAATGTTTCTTTAATTTTTAGGACTTGGCTCTGGCTCTGGTTTGGAGAAATGTCAGGAAATATTTTAGGGTTTTCTACTTTCTCCTAAGTTTTTGGAACACAACTGTAGGAAGAAAGAACCATTTTCCTATATTCATCACATATTGAATTGTTGATTTAATTCTTGCCATATACAACTAGAAATAATGAAATTGTAGAGGTTAAAAAAACTAAATCTCAGCTTTCACGGTGCTCATGTATAGTATGGAAAAAGATTTGCACAAAGAATTACAGGGTGCTGTGGTGCTCAAGTGAGCACCTGTTAAGGGCAAAGCATTGGCCTCACACAGAAAGTGGCCTGTCCTGCTCACTTTCTCCTCATCAATTCCTAGTCAGCGACTTCTCCATTTTCTTTAAATCTAAGACCATTCTTGGTTTCATCTCACTTTCAAGAGATGACCATAATGGTGGAAACAGGTCATAGGGGCGATCAAAAGGGAACTATCATAATCATTTGTCCTGCCTCTCAGATTACAAACCCACTGACATTTGTCCTCTCTATTTCTGAGAGACATTTTATCTTCTTAGCAAAAACCAATCTTTTAGGGAGAGATTAAACCCCTTTGGACCTTTTGGTCTTCCTAGGAATCTTGAGCCATAGGTTATATCTCTTATTACCTAAACCTCCAGGCTTTTCTTTTCCTCACAATGCTTAAACCTGCAAGTCCATTCCAATACAAATAAAGAAGAAATTTCAGCTGAGTGCAGTGGCCTGTAATTCCAGTGTGCAGGAAGCTGAGGCACAGTGATCATGAGCACAAGGCCAGCCTGAGTTGCATAGTAAGACCCTGTCTCTGAATAACCCCCAAAGTAGAAAAATAAAAAACTCTTGTCTGTGCATCCTTTTTGGCTGACACCTCATTCTCTGTCCTCTCTTATTCAATACTTCTTTGAAAGTCATCTACATAATGTCCCCACCTCCGTGGGGAGGTCTGGCTTCCACAACTGACCAGATTCACTTTCCTAAGGTTACTTAACGCTGTCAACATTGCTTAGTCTGGGAATGCTGCAGTTCTGATCTCTTTTGCCTCCTACTCCTGCCTTCTCCTACCTTCCCCAGGCATTGCTGACTTATGTTCCTGGTTTTTCTACATTTTTCTGGCATTTTCTTTCAATCTCCTTTGCCATCTCTCCATGCTTACTTGAATCTTGAATGTTAGAGCTTTTAAGGCTTATCCTTTGTTGTCTTTTGCTCTAAACTAGAGAGCTCTTCTTCTTCTTCCTCCTCCTCCTCTTCCTTCTCCTCTTTTTTCTTCTCCTTCTCCTCCTCCTTCTTCTTTGTGTCAATGCGGGGTGAATTCATGACCTTGTCCCAAGCAGGCACTTGTGCTGCTAAGCTAAATCCCCAGCCCAAGAGCTATCTTAAATAATTTCAGTAACCCTCATAATTTTCTTTTTGATTTCTAAACCTCTATGTTCAACTACTATTGACCTGACAACTTTGCTCAGCTATTCCACAGTCAACTCAAATTTAACATTTTAAAACTAAAGATTTACTCTTTTTAATTTTAAAGAGAATAAAACAAAACAGAACAAAGCAAATGAGAACAGACCAATGCAAGCAATACAGCACTTCACAACAAGACAACAGGACATCAACAGTGGCTACTATAATGTCTCTTGTTTTCTTTGAAATAGCTGATCATACCTTCACACAAAATAATATCAAACATAACAAAACAGTATAAAACCATTCAAAAGAATGAAAGCATTGCAGGACTTCAAAACCAGATATCTGGAAATGAATAATGGCTACTATATTATCTCATTTTCCTCAAATCATCACACATAATAAAATCAAATAAAACACAACAGGATAGAACCAGCCAAAACAGAAGAACAAAAGCATGATAGGACTTCAAAACAAGATTATAGGGAATCAACAATGGCTACTATAATGTCTCATTCTCTTCAGAATAGCTGTTTATACTATCACACATAATAAAATCAAATAAAACAGAGCAAAACCAATTAAACAGTTGAATGAAAGCATTATAAGACTTCAAAACAATATAATAGGGAATCATGATTACCATAATATATCCCATTATATTCAAAATAGTTGCCCCTACCATCTGACAGAGTAAAATCTAACAAAACAAGACAGAACAGAATCAAACCTAACAAAATTGCAAAAACAATCCAGGAGTTCAAAACATGACAGTAAAAAATTAGCAGTAGTTACCACTTTTCCCTCCCAAGTGTTTCCTTTCCTATCACTCTTACAATAACTATTTTGCTTTTGGATTCCGTTAACTCCTTCTGTTTCTTATGCTAGGGTTCACGCGTATGAGTTTGAACTGCTTTGTCCATGAACATGATCTCCAGTTGTGTCCATTTACCTACAAGAGCCTTGAGATTATTCTACTTTATAGCTGGATAGTTTTCCACTGCATGAAAATACCATATCTTTCTTATCTATTCTGCAGTTGATGGACAAGTTACTCTTGCTTTTTTTCTGGCCTCCTGTTACATGGAGCAACTTTTTTCTCTTCTTTGATTTTTAGTCTATGAATTTCCTTTCCAGTTGAATGTGTTTCTTTATACAGTATATTGATGGATCTTGTTTCTTGTTCCACCCTCCCTGTGTTTCTTTTTGTTGCTGACCCGAGGCAAGCTACATTAATGGTTACAACCAGCATACACTGGTTTGTCTCTGCCGTGCTATCCTCCTGCTGTTGGCCCTCCACTTTTCCCCTTCATTCAACTGCCTCTCTTGTTTGGTGATTCTCCTCTGCTGCTGTTGCTGGAATCATGGTCAGCTTTATCTCTCTGTCAAGTATGCTTTAACACTCTCTGTAGGGTTAGTTCTGTAGTCATCAATTCCTTCAGTTGTTCTTTATCATGGGAGTATCTTGCTTTTCCATCAAATTTGAAAGATAGTTTTGCAGGGTGGGTCAATCTGGGTTAGAAGTTGTTTTCTTTCAGGGTTTGAAACACTTCACTCCAAACTCTTCTTAATTTAATGGTTTATATTGATACGTCTGCTGTGATTCTGATTGGTTTTCCTTTGTAGGTGGTCTGTTTCTTTTCTCTAACAGCTTTTAATAGTCTGTTCTTGTGCTAAATTTCTGGGATCTTGATTATTATATGTCTGAGTGTAGATTTACTTTGGTCATGGCTAGTTGGAGTCCTATATGCCTCCCTTATCTGCGTGTCAGATCCATTTCCCTTGTTTGGGAAGTTTTCTTTTATGAATATCCTTTTAATATCATTTGTGTTGACCCCTGCTTCTTCATCAACACCTATCATTCTTAAGTTATGCTTCTTTGCATCATTTTGCAGCTGTTGAATTGTTGTTTCCTGGTTCCTTGTTATTTTTAAGAGATTTTTCCTTTCACGATCACTAGCTGCAATCTTGTCTTCAAGATTTGAAAGTCTATCTTCGGTGTCTTTCAAGCAGTTTTGCCAGCTTTTGATTGACTTTAATTTCCTGGATCTCTCTTTGAATCTGTTTCATGCATTGTAATTGCTTTATATATTCATTCAACATTTCCATCATTTTCCTATGCTCCTCTTTTGTATCAAAGTCTACTTTAGACCTGCTGAACAATTCTTTCAGTATGTTTGTGATTTTTTCTTTTACCTGAGGCATTATTTCTGATTTGACTGCTTTTACAATCTCATGAAGTTGTTTCTTTATTTTAGTTGTTATCCTCTCAGAGATTTCAGGTGTGTGCCTTCCATTTTCTTCTATGATTGTATCTCCCAGACTTGTTCTGTGTGTGCTGGAGGTCTGAGATTGCCTTTTGCTCCTTCATCTTGACATTCTCCTGGGTTCCTCCCAACAACTTGGCTGCCCACATTTGCGGCCCCTCTACAGTGTAGGGAATGGAACAGACACCTGGGTTCCTCTAACCTCAGATTACAGGGAGGTAGCAGAGCATGGAACAGGCTTCTCGAGACCCATGAAGCTACACTGAGGCTTCCCTGATGATCAGGGATGCGTGGAGGTGGGGCTACTTCTTTCAGCCTGTGTATCTACACTGGGACTCCTGTGATGGTGGCAGACACACAAGGGTGTGTTTGTCTGATGCTGCTAGCAGGTGATGGCTGCCCAAAGGAATCAAGGTCCTCCAATGGTGACCTATAGGTGCTCAGAGTTTATCTTGCTGTGTTCCCTGCTTCTGTTGGCCACTTGCAGGAAAGGGCCTTCCGGCGGCAGCTCCCTGCAGGAAGAGGTGGGTTTGCTGGCTCTCTCTGCCTGTGCTGGAAGCCCACTTCTGCCCCACTCAGTGAGCCCCAATTGCCACTGTTTGCTTTGCAAATGGCTGTTGGTGTCCACTGAGGCACAGGGCTGGCCCTCTGAATCCCAGCTGGTTATCTGCGGGTATCTATGAGGATCTAAATGTTTACTCTTCACTACCCCAACCCTTATTTTCTTTCAAGTATCCTCTTTTCAGGAAATTCAAAACATTTGTTGATGTGCTTATATTAGAAACCCATTAAATGTCCTTAACACCCTGTTCTCAAGTACATTTTTCCTGTCCTATCGACACTGCCTCAGAATGAAATATTGAATCCATCCAAATCTCCCTGCCACATCATTACTTATATAAAAATTGTTTCTATTGGGCTCCTGTTTACTACAGCTGTTCATTTATAATGTATTCCCCACAGAGAAATCAATCATATTTTAAAAGTGTCATATCAGTTGCTCACTTTAAACCTTTCAATGTCTTATAATTAAAATAAAATCTATATTCTCCTTGATTGACAAGGCCTGGTAAGATCTGAATCCTACCTATTTCCTCAGGATCTTTTCTCAAACACTGTCCTGCCTCAGGTCCTTAGCACATGCACCTTAGAGTATGTCCTGTTTCATGCCTCACATCATTAAATCTTATTCATTTTTCAGGTCCAGTTTAAATGTATTTGCTCAAGCAGAGTTTTCTGATTCCTATCAACATAAAGTAATTGCCATCAATCTAACTACCATATTATCACAAATATACATAATATATGTTTCTGATAATGGCTTAATATTCATATTTCCCTTAAAACTAAAATTCCTTTAAGGTAGGGACCATGTTTGTCTTTTTGCCTATGTCTCTGGTGCCTGGCTTAGTGTCTGGTGAATAGTAGTTACGTTAATATATATATATATTTTTTACTGCTTGCTGCAAAAAATTAATTCAAATTTAGTTCCTTACCAAATTTATTCTCTTTCTGTTCTAGATGTCAGAAGTTACAAATGAATCTCACAAGGCAAAAAATCAAAATGTTATCAGAGTTGATTCCTTTTGAGGTCACCAGTGGAAAATCCATTTCTTTGCTATTTCCAACAGCCAGAGCTGCATTCCTTGTATTCCTTGGGTCATGGCCTCTTATTCTACCTTCAAAACCAGCAGTGTGGAATCTTCCAATCTCTAGCTCTATCTTCACATCACCTTCTTTCTTTTTATCTTTCTCTTCCTCCTCATCTCAAGATCCTTAATCACATCTGTAAAGTCCCTTAGTTCATATAACTGACTTACATCTCTGAAGATTAGGAAATGAGATTTGAGAGGACTATTATGTTCCTACCACAGAGAGTGATTGTCAGAGTGAATTAATGAATGAGGGAAGACGACCACGAGTACTTTACAGGGGGAGAAGTATTTAAATTGTGTTTTGACAGATTAACAAACTATTACCACACAATCAGAGGAAGTACATCCCAGGAAGAGGGAAATACATGGACAAAGGCCCAGAAGTCAGAGGAAGCATGTTTTGCTTGGAGATGCAAGAAAGGGTGTCTTTTTAGGAAAATTGGAGAAGAGGTTTCAAGTGAGCAGGTGACAGAAGGCTGGATTTCATGTAACTGGCGGGTGTCATGCAGCACATCAAAGACTTTGGATGTTAATCACTTGTGTGTTTACTGCAGTTTATCCATTTGGATCCTGCGCATCTCTCCAGATTTTTCTCATACCACCCCAGTTCAAACAAGCAATTATTGAGCAGGTTTTTACTCTTTTGATTGTTGTTTGTTTATTTTTAGTGGCATAAGATGACTAGGCCACAACCAAAACAGAAAGCACTGGACCTGAACAGAGTAAAATGGTGGCTGAGGAGAAATGAAATGTTACCAGTTATTAGAAGGTCAGTTTGGGGTTTCATATAGAACACCAAAGATAACACATGGAAAGATCTTACAGGAAAGCTCTGTGTTTTTATAGGGTGCTTTCATGTCTTCAGATGTTTCAAACATAAAAGTACTATGAATTGGAAAATATAAATATGCATAATAAAGAAAATAAAAACCACCCTTCATCCAGGAATAAACACAATGAATATTTTGATATGTATACTCCTAGAATTTATTCAATATTATATATCATGAAATTCAAAATATTTACCACAAAGTAGTAAAACATACCCAAAGATGCAAAGAAAATAAAACAAATATTAAACTTAAGAATTAAAACATTACTGATGGCCAGAGATATAGCTTAGTAGCACAAGCACCTGCCTGGCAAGTGCAAGATCCTGAGTTTTATTCCCAGTACCAAAATAAATAAATTAATTTTTAAAAACTACTGATCCAATTAAACCTATTTATAATCTTTGAATTTGACATAGTCTTATGTATCTCTTTATGAACTACATATGAATGCTTCTCTAAATAATATGTATAACTGTCATGCTTTGAAATTTTGTATATAATGCATCATAATATGTATGGTTCATTCACAATATTTTCTGTGTAAATATTATAATTGTGATACTCAGGTATCTTGATACATTCCACTCTTAATTTCTTTACTTTTTTATGGCTCTATAGTATGCTGCATTGTAGATACCCATTAAATAATGATGAATCATTATCATACATCAGACAGATTACCATGTTAAAGTGAATTCTTTCTGAATTTCTGTTCTGTCTTATGATATTTTGTCTTATTTATCTTTTTTGCATGTAATTTCTATGACTTTATAATAAATGTAGACATCTGATATAAATAAACCTTAATATTGTCTTGAATAGTTTTGATCCTTTATTTTCCCATTTAAATTTAGAATTACCTTGTTAATTTCCACTTCTAAAGAATCCTAGAGCTTTTCCACTAGAATTGCATTAAATTTATTTGTTGTTTTGAGAAATCTGACATTCTGTGATGTCTTTCTGGTCCTCAACATTATAAATATAGTAGCTCTATGTATTTAAGGTTTCTTTAGTATTTTCAATAGCATTTAATAGGTTTTCACAAAGATCTTATGTCATTGACTTGTTCACAAATATTTTTATTTTCTGTTGTTGCTATAAATATTGTTTCAGAATGTATTTACTGGATTTCATAGGAAGCTAAATGACTTTTTGTAACATTTATCTTACATATGGTAACTGGCATACTATTATAATGATTTTAATAACTTATTTCTTGCTGTTACAATTCATGCAACCAGGTTTTACTCAGTGTATTTCTCACTTTTGTAATTTTTGGTTGGCTCTTTCTCAGTTTTCAATGTTTCCTCTCATGGTTTAAGCAAAGCATTTATATATATGACCATATTAATATTGTCATTTCACAATATCTGTCTGTAAATTCTAATATTTGTATTCCTGTTTTTGTTGTTTATTGTTTTACTTGGTTCTGGCTTGAGATTTTTTTTTTAATCTTCATTTGTCTTTCAATCTTTCAGAGTTGGACCAATTGCAATTATGTAGTTGTCTGAGATTTGGGACGATGTTACTTTCCATCACAATGGTTTTTCCGCTATAAACATCTAAGCAGATTAGCAAGCCACAGTGTGAGTGTTTTTCAGGCCAGAATAAAATTCATACTGCATTTTTCCAGATTATCATCTTTGTCTTAAGGCAGAGGAAAGGATATTATATTAGAGAATCACCGAACCTTCATGCAGCTGAGTTTTCTTTGCTGCTTACCACTCTGCCATTTTCCCAGAAGTTCCAGATAACTTTTGAGCACTCATAAAAACCAAAAGTAGTACTTGGAAACTTACACTAGAACAAATAAGCTTATATGTCTCTATATTTTTAAACATTTTCATAAATAGTAAGCCATTAATAATAAAACCTTAAGAAGTATTTCTAAGTTAAATATATATCCTTTTTTGTTGTTTCATCTCTAAATATAATATATTTTCTTTTCCGTACAGAATATATTTATTCTATAATTCCCATATGGAATAAGAAATTAAATTTCCTATCATTAAAATGACTTCCTGATTATCTTTCAATTAGAACTTTTTAATTAGATATTAAGGATGATTAAACTTCTTAAGCTGAGATTTAAAATTGGAAATTGTTCCTTTTTAAAACACACTTTTATATCTTTTATGAACTCAGGAAATATTTTCATTTTAGGGAAAAAAAGATGATTTAATAGCATTAATACAACAGAGTGGTTAACAATGACTGTGTTAGTTTGTCACTCTTGGGGTTATATCCCTGGTGCATCACCATCTACTCTCATAATCTTGGACAAGCCATTTAAACGTTTTACATATCATTCCTCTGTAAAATGAAGACAATAGTACCTTTTCATGTGTTATTATAGTGATTTTACAAGGTCAGCTATTGGGTAGATGCTAAATTTTTTAAAAAATCATCATCATTATCTTCTTCTTATTCATTATCATTGTCATCAGTTTCCAAAGTGAAAGAATTTTTTAAAATAATATAAGAACTACCATTACCAAAATTGAAATTTGGTTTCACAAGAAAAGTATTTATTTATATAAATTCTTTAATGGTAAAGTACACACCAGGGAGGAAAGGAAGGGGGATTTTTTTGGTTCCTTATACTGGATGCCACGTGCTTCTATGTACCTCTTTCAGTTAAACCTGATAATAAATAACTCCAGAAGGGAAGTAGTGTATGCTTATTTTACAGATGAAATTTGAAGCTTAGAGGGGATAAATGGTTTGATAAGAAAATACGCCCGTTAACGTGAAGAATCACTATTTAATCCATTTCTTTGGCTTCAAATGCCACAGTGTTTTAACTAAATTTCTAAATTAGAGTTGCTGTGGGAAGTATTCAAACTGGAGTGCCCACTCTGAGTAGATATGAACCAGGAGCATGAGCTTGCACATAAAACAGGCTTTAATAGTCTTTGCATCTTATTGTTTCTCTCATCTGCAATAACCACACTCAGAGAACCTCAGAATCCAAAGGGCAAGAAACTACACCTGCTACCTGTATATAGTTTGACCTTGCTGGCTCTTTACTGCTTGCAGTTGGAATCTTTCACTACCTTGGACAGCAACCTTCCTTGGAAGGGAAATTGTAGAGCTGGGTCCTGGCTGACTGCATCTACTGCAGTTCTATGGGTGCAGTCACACTAATTACCACTCAGTCTCAGGCTGAAGAAGTTGCCTGACACAGCAGGACTGGCATTTCTTCCAGCACAATTCCTCCCTGCTCATTGGCAGTGGCTGGAGAATTCTGATAACAGTTTTCTGGTTGGATTCCAGGGGAGTAGCTCAGATTCCGTTGAAGACTTCTCTGAAAGTGGAGAAATTCTGACAAAGGAAGTTAGTAATGATCACTCCAGAAACTTTGACTCCTTCCACAGATGCCTTCACGACTATTTAAAGCATCACCTTGGAACCTGAGACACCAGAAAATGAAACAACGAGTGGAAATTAACATCCAGTCTGTGACCCACTTACGTAGGTGTCTTGTCTCTTGCCAAAAGTCTGCCAGAGAGTGCACCCTGAGCTAATGACTTAGGATCTTTGTTTTCATCACGGTTAGGCAGAAATTACAAAATAGTTTCCTAGTTCTCTCACATGAATTTTTCCTTTTCTTTTTTCACCTCCATTCTTTGTGATGTTTTTCTAATTACTGTACTTAACTGCTTCACATAACAAAAACAAAGGCCTAGAAAGGTAATTGATTCAAACCATTGTGGATATTGACATATTAAAATTATACTCATTATGTGAAAGCAGACTTGTGAAATTTGAATAAAGACACTGCATATTTCTATAAGTTGTGGACAATGTGTGGCATACTCGAGTGATTTGTGGATGTTCTTTCAAGATCTTCCAAACTAGAGATTTTGTCTACAGTTACAGCTCAGTATTTTGTTTTGTTTTGATTTTTTGTTTTTGTTGTTTATGGACACAAGGTTTCACTATTGTAGTTCAGGCTGGACTTGAACTTACTACGTAACCTAGGCTGGCCTCGAACTCACAGCAGTTCTCTTGCCTCAGTCTCCCAAGTGCTGGGAGTACAGGTATGTGTTACCATACTCTGCTAGTTACATCCTCTTTATTTTTTACCTACCTATACTATCATTGTCCAATAAAAATTTAATGTGGTCTATATATGTCAAGGTAAAATTTTAATAGTAATCTTAAAGATTATTATCTCAATATGTAATAAATATAAAAATTTATTAATAAGGTATATCACATTCTATTTTTTATTGTCTTCAAAATCTGTTGTGTATTTACACTTTTAACACCCCTAAATTGAAACTAACCACATTTCAGATTTATTCAAATAAGTTGCACAAAAATAAGCAAGTAGTATTATTAAAGGTACTGGTTTCCAGAGAAAAGTAAATATAGACAAATTTAAAGCATTGCTTCTATTGTAAAAATTTTATTTTCTAAGAAAGCATGTAGAGATTGAACACGTAGTTAATCCATAGCATTTTGGCTTAGTCTTGAGGGAAGTGGAAATGAAACGAGGAAGACATCCAAGCTACAGAATATCTTAGGGGCACAAAGTTTTTGTTTTTTGTTTTTGATACAGAATCTCACTATATAGCCTAGGATGGCCTCGAATTTATAAACCTCTGCCTCTTCCTTCTGAACACTGGGATTATAGTTCTGTGACACCACACCTGATTTAAAGACATAACGCTTTATGAAAAGTATGAGTGTTACACCAAGAAAAGGATTGTGTGAGAATGATAAATGAAATTGGAGAAGCACATGAGTGTGTTAAAGTATGTGCTACTTCTGAGAACCGTAACATCCTGATGTTTTGTGATTCCATATTTTATATAAATTTTGTAAAAAAGTACTTTCAAAATGCTTTACTAATGTTTATCTGTTTTCAGTAAGTCTATCTTAAATTTTGTCTGTGCTACAAATTTAAGAAATATATAATTTAAGTGCCAATCCCATTCTAAATAAATGAGCATATCCTTACATTTCTAGAATTCAAACAAAGAAAGATACTTATTTCAGGAATTTTGTAACCTGGCCTCAAACACTGGAAATGAATTCTGAAAGACTGAGGTTCTGCTTCAGTTATAAAATTGTGACTTTGTTGTTTTTATTTAAAGAGAAAAAAAGCAAAACAGAAAAAGAGTAGAAATAATACAGAATTTCAAAAAAAGGCTAAGAAAATTAATGCTAAGAAATTAATGCTAAGAAATCACTAGTTGATAAATTACATATTGTCATGTTAAAAATAGTTGTTCAAGTCACAAAATTAAAGCAGAGAAAGTGGACAATGAGTGTGCAAACCATTCTGTTCAATAATCCAACAAAAACTTAGTAATATGGTCATCAGTCTTACACATCAAACATGCATGCAGTTATATCCTTTAGAGCACTTTCCTTCCCTTTCTTTTTTACAATAGCTATTACACATTTTGACTATTATTACTCCCACAGTTATTATTACTTTTTACACCAGAGAGACAATGTGATATTTATAAATATGATTCTTATTTATTTCACTTTAAGGATAGTCTCCAGTTGCCTCCATTTACCAATAAAGGCCTCAAGATCATCCTTTTATAGCTGAGTAATATTCCATTGTATAAAAATAGCACATTTTTTTCATCCATTCTGTGGTTGATGGGCATAATTGTGACTTTGGATGAGTTTCCTAAACTCTATATATAACATCCACATGATGGAAGTAATAATAGTACCTATCATCAAGGTATGGAGAATTTGAGACAAGGGAGAAATGCCTGTCTCTCTCACTTTTCCCCTTGCCAGCTAGAGGGGATGTGTGGCTTGGCCAGCAACTATCTCCTCTACACCTCACTTTCCTTGGCTCCTCCTCCCGCAGTGGACTAGGACAGTTTGTGTTGTGTCCCAGCTGTCTAGTGGTGTTCTCCTTGGCTATCAGACCTACTGACCCCACTGTGCTGCTGCATGAGTCCTGTTAAAATAAAAACTGGCCTTGGTGTAAAGCCCTGTAAATCAACTTGAGATTTTTAGTATCTTGAGTAGTGGAGACAGAGTAGTCATATCAGAAGAAAGAGCAGTAAACACTTGGAGTTGCTAACACTGAAGAGCTCCAGAGAGCATCAACCTAAAAAAACCAGCAGTACAGGGCAGCAACCAGTAGTCAACTTTACAGGGTCCAACATAAGTTGGTACCAGAAGGTGGCACCAGCAGCAGCACAAACCACCACCTGATGGAGCCAACCTCCAGTGATATTGGGCAGTGCAGTCAGCAGGGGAAGAGGGCAGAAGCTGGCTGTTCCAACTGTGCCACCCAGCGTTACCTGGTGTCTGCCGGCAGTACCAAGACTGCTTACAGTGCTAAACTGTGTCAATTCATGATTTCCATTTGAAGTGAGCAAAAGAACCATAGGCTGATTTGCAATAAATTTGCTTAGTGATATGAAAAAACTCCATAAATGTCACTCGTTACTCCCAGTTTTGTGTTAGTATGGCCACTTCCTTCTAGTAAAATCTTTGGATTTGGTTCTTCATGTTAGTAGAAAGTTTCCTTACAGCAATGACCAAATAAATGGCTATCTAAAATAGTACTTTTCCAACTCCAAAAGACTTTCTCCCAAAACAGCCCCATAGGAACTAGACCCACTGAAAATGCAACAATGTCCTCCTTCTTTCGCACAGAGCAGCAACAATGAGAAGAAGCATGGAATGGACACAATCCTTTCCAAGTCCTCTAAGTGGAGTCTTGCATATTATTCTGTAAAGTGCTGTGGCTCAAACTCAATTCTAAGCTTTAGTTGTGTGACTAAAGCCTAAAG
Source organism: Cavia porcellus (assembly GCF_034190915.1). Classification (NCBI taxonomy): domain Eukaryota; kingdom Metazoa; phylum Chordata; class Mammalia; order Rodentia; family Caviidae; genus Cavia; species Cavia porcellus. The sequence goes on along the minus strand of NW_026947484.1, from coordinate 195,268,855 downwards.
GAGGGCTGGGGGAGGGATCCTCAGAGTCTTGTTGGCTTGAACCTGGCAAAAAGAAGATTATGACTGTATCCCCAGGAAGACTACAGAGACTGAGTGACATTACCATTATATCACTTTCTCTTACCAGAAACACAAGAGGGATTTTGCAATAAATGTACATTAGTAAGGAACAAATTTTTGAAAGTGAAGAGGAGAATAAAAGTATGTGGCTTACTAGCCATCTGTGTTCAGCAATATACACTTAAGGATATTGCCCTGAAATGATTGTTCAAATGCCTGCATTCCTTCAAGTCACATCTGTACACATCAGCTTGTTTTGGATATAACACTGTTTGTTCTCCCAAATTACTTAACATTTTTAGATGTCACTTACATGATGTGATCAAAAGATACAGTGAGTGTTTAAATAAAATATAAATTTTTTATTATAGTAAAGGACACATTGTTATTAATCTTCCTTAAAATACTCCCCTTCCTACTTCAAATACACCCATGTAGGTCCCATCCTTTCTGCCATTTGCTGTAGCAGAACTGGAAGTTCTTTTCCGTATCTTTCCACGCTGTCTCATATCCTCAGTCTATTCAAAAGGCTCACAGAAATTTCTGTCAAATGAAAATGCCACCGTGTGTCTTTATCCACTTTATTTACCAGTCTGGTACTGTGTGGCTTCTGCTTCTTCCCTAAAGTCAAAATGACCGTGAAAGGTGAGCATTATGAATCAGTCCAGAGCATCCAGGCAACCACAACAGCGCAACAAAGACATGAAAGGTTTTTTAAGCTTAGCATTCACTGTAGTTCTATATTATACTTTGTAGAAAAGTATGCATCCAGTATGTGTGTGTGCACACGTGTATTACTGGAGACACACGAGGTAAGTGTTCTTCCACTGAGCTACATCTCTAGACCTTTTAAAAAATTTCTGAGACAAAGTCTTGGTAAATTAGTGTGGTGACATCAAACCTGTGTTCCTCCTGCCTCAGCTTCTAGTTACTAGAATTTTAGTCATGTGCCACCATGTCTGGCCAAGTGGGTACTGTGATAAACTCCATTGTTCAGGTTCCTGGTTTTTAGTCCCTGAGAAGATTCCATGTCAAACTCTGTTTTTCACAGTGTTAGCTGAAAAATATCTGCCTTTGCCATTCTTGCTTCCAGCATCATTCCATTTGAGGGTAAATATACAATGATAATAGGCAGATACTCTGGTTCTAACAATGGTCTCAGTTGTTAGCTTAGTGATTTTGGGAAATTTTCTTAACTTTGCCAAGCCCTAGTTGTTATTATTAATAAGAACACAAAGCATGTATAATTTTTAATATCTCATATGCATTATCTCATTTAATTCTCAGATACTTTTATTATGCTAATTTTACAGATGATAAGTAATCTCCAACTAGCTAGTAAATAGCTAGTAAATAGCAGGTATAAGAATTGAATACAGCTATAGCTAATGACAAAGACCACAGAGCTTGATAGCGATACACAAGAACTCTATGAGATGGCAGATAAACCTCATAGAGGCCCTTATTTGTAACTTTTCTGCTTGCCTGTATCAATAGTTGGTATAAAATAGTAGCAGTACTATTCCTTGTGGGGACCAAGGTAGCTTTTTTTTTGGTGCATATATAATACTTTTAAACAAAACCCACAATTATTCTAACAGCAATATTTGAAACAGCATGACTTATCATTTTCCATTAAATACCTGTTGGGTCTGGGGATCATGTGATTGGGGCTCTGGCTCTGGAGACAAGTACCTGCTGGTGACTGCCCGCACAAGCTTACCTAAAAGCCCATGACAGTCTGGGCAGGTTCCCAGCTGCTGAAATTAGCCTGCGGGATCCTTGTAGGCAGAGGTATATTTTAGGACAGTAATGCCAAAGTGCATCACAGGATGACAAGTGATCAAACTCAGTCCCTTCCATGTTTCCTCAAATGTCCAAATAGCTCATATTCATTTCTGACCCTACTTAATGGGTTGCTTGTAAGAGTCTATTTGTCTGTATATCAGCATCTATTTTTGTGCATATAACTCAGTGACTGAATAATAATGACTTTGTTTTGAAAAGCTTAATTATAATAAAATGAATTCTCTATGGAAGATTGTATTATGTTTATTTAGAAAATTAATTTATTGTAAATTATTTCATTGGCTGCTAAATTCTTCTATAGGAATCATTTAGAGTTATAGTGGATAACAATAACTGGTGATAATGTTTCTTAATCGATTACTATGTACAGTAAATATGAGCCCATAGCTCAATATGAAAAGAAACTTCTGATGTAGATTAGGAATATTAAAGCAGAGAAAACTTGGAAGCATTTATTCTGTGCCACCCTGCCCCTCGCTCCCCGGGAAGCAGGCCCACAGAGCAAGTGCTATTGTCAAATTCGCTCAGTGGGCTGGAGGGGTGACTTACACCACAGTCGAGTGACATCACTTCCCAGTGCAATGATGGCTGTGACAGTGCACAGACAACTTACTTCTCCTTTCATCTGTAGGGTGAGATTTAAGAGGTTAAGACACAGCTTGTATTCACAGGAAACAATTCAGAGTATTGACTAGAAAGTAGAGATGTGGTAAGAGTCTAAATTTGGGAGAAATACAGCAAAACCTAGACATTTTAGACAGTCCATGTCTCATCATACATGCACAACCACCCACGAGGCTGATGGAATTGCTCCAGCTCACAGAGAAGGGACTGGGGCCTTGGTGTGGACAAGAGGTGACCTGGTCACAAGTAAGTAACAGAGCCGAGCTTGGGTCCTAGACTTTGTACTCCAGCCCAGGCCCTTTCTCCTTCCTTGCAGCAACATTTTATTAAAATTTCCCTCAGCACCCATGAGGCAGAGAACTAAAGATCTACCTAGCTCTGTAAATGTTCCAAATACTTCATCATGGAATGTACTAGGTGCTTCTTTTAGGAAAAAGCGTAACGTTTTGCTCAGGGGAGTGAAGAAGAAACTATAGTCCTTGCCCTTGAGGAATGCGTCTTCATTCTGGCTGATGAACTGAAATTATTCAGAGTATGATGGTTGCCATGAACACAGTGCTAAGTGGAATAATAGTAAATTACAAATAAAAGCGTCTTTCCTACAGTTCCCACTTGGAGAACTTATTGCTACACAGATAAATCCTCCAATCAGTGCAGAAAAAATGTGGATGGCTCCTGCATTTTATCTGTATTGTTAGTCACAAGCCAAATGACTTTGAAATTTTGTATGTAATATTAAAACCTCTGAATCCAACATCTTTGGCTGGCATTTTATTCCCCTAAATATATTAAGGCTCCTCTGTCATTCCCAGGACTGCTGAATTTATAGCTCTTTGCTAGAATCTCTTTTTACAGATCACTTTTTGTTTTGTATTTATTGCATCAGCTTGCTATCCATGCTGAAAACTTCTAAATATTTAAAATTGTAATTTAGCAAACTATAGAAATGCCATAAAAAGAAGTTTGGGTTTTAACATCTTTTCTTATTAAAAAGGGTTAAAAAGTACACCAACCCAGAGCAGCAAAAGACTGAATTTCCTGCATGAGTTTGGGGAGTTGCTGATACCCTGTCGTTGTAAGCTACCACCCTGTTACTCATTGCACACAGAGGCAAAACGCCTAGGGTGATGTCACGAATTGTCCCTCCTTCAAAGACCTTTTTGCAATTCCGTACTTCTGCTTTCTTTTCCTAACTTCCTGTTCCCTCTGTACCCCACTGCAGCTTAGCTTCACCTTGTCTTACCCACCAGTGCTACCACTGAACTTCTAGTTGCTAGGTTTACTTAGTACTTTAGATTTTGCCAGACTTGACTTTTATACCTTACAGTTTATTGTTCATTCTTTCTTTTTTTTTGCATTTTTTTATTTAAAAAATATATATTAAAAAAGGGGGAGATTAAGATGGAAGAGGACATAACAACACAGGTCAGAACAGAACAATTAAGCAACATAGTATTTAACCACAGGGTAACCTGACATAACAGTAGTTACCATAGTGTCTCTTTCCTTGAAGTATGTGAGTATGTCTTTGTATACTATCAAACATAACAAGACAGTGTAAAATCATGCAAGAGGGTAAAAGTATTACAGGGTATTTAAAACCAACTAACAGAAAACGAACAACAGTTTCTATATTATCTCCTTGACTATAAAAAACTTTGTTTACACTATCACATATAATAAAATCCAGTAAGATACAACACGATAAAACAGATGGAGACAGAAGAACAAAAGCTTGAAGGGACTTCAAAATAAGTTGATATTAAATCAGCACTGGCTATTATAATGTCTTGTTTTCTTCAAAATAACTGTTCATACCATCACAGAAAATAAAATCAAACACCCCAGAATAAAACCAATCCAACTGATGAGTGAAAACATTATAAGGCTTCAAAACAATATAATGGGGAATCATGATTACCACATACTTTTATGTATTCTTACCATTTCTTACACTAGGGAAACTATTCGGTATTTATACACGTGAGTTTGATTTTTTTAGCTTATGAGTATGGTCTCAAGCTGTGCCCACTTATTTATAAATATCTCAATGTGATCATTCTTTATAGCTGAGTAAAAATACCACAACTTTTTTATCCATTCCTCAGTTGATGGACACTGACGTTGTTTCCAAGATCTGTCTATTACAAATTGTGCTTTTATAAACGTGGGTGCACATATATCACTGTGGTATGATGTTTTCAGTTCTTCTGGGAATATGCCTAGAAGTGGACTAGCTGGAACAAATGGGACTTCCAATCCCAGCTTTTTGAGAAATCTCCAAACTGACCTCCACAATGGTTGCACCAGTCTACACTCCCACTAACAGTGCAGGAGAGTTCTTTTTTCCCCACAACCTCTCCAGCAATGGTTGTTAGTGGTTTTCTTGATTCTGGCCATTCTTTCAGGAGTGAGACGGAATCTCAGTGTGGTTTTAATTTTCATTTCTCTAATGACGATGAACATTTTTTCAGATATTTATGTGTAATTTGTATTTCTTCATCTGAGAATTGTGTATTCATCTGAGATGCCCATTTTTGGATTGGATCTTTGAATTTTGGGGGTCTGATTTTTTTAATTCTTTATATGTTTTAGACAGAAGTCCTTTGTCTGAGGGACAGTTCACTAAGATTTTTTCCCAATTTGTGGGTTTTCGTTTCACTATGCTGGCGATTTCTTTTGACATGCAGAAACTTTTTAATAAAATGTGATCCCAGTTATTGATTCTGGGAATTATTTCCCATGAGGTTTGATTCCTGTTCATGAACTCTCCACCTACCCCTATATCTTCAAGGTTTTTACCCAATTTGTCTTCCAATAAATTTAGTGTTTCTGTTTTAATATTCAGATCTTTGATCCATTTAGATTTTAATTTAGTACATGGTGATAGTCATGGATCTAGTTTTAGTTTTCGGCATATGGAGAACCAATTTTTCAAATGCCATTTATTAAAGAGACTGTCGTTCTTCCAGTGAACATGTTTGGCCCCTTTATCAAAGATAAGGTGGTTGAGCATTTTTGTAGTTGTGGTTGTATCTTCTAATCTATTCCATTGATCTTCGGCTCAGTTTTGTTCATTCTTTCTCAAAAGTGTCCTTACTAGCTCAATACTGATAATTACTATTGTCATTATTATTACAAATTTACATTCATTGAATGCTTACAATTCAGAAAGCAGGTGATATGCATTTTCCATGCATTCTTTCACTGAAATAATCCCATGAGATAGATAGTATTCCTATGCTACAGATGGAAGAATTGAGACACAAAAGATTAAGTAATTTGTCCAAAGTGACATACCTAGCAAACAGTACAGCTAGATTTTGAATCCAGGTTTTCCAGTTCCAGAATTTATGTTTGTAAGCCTTATGACGCACTGCCTCATATAGTTTTCAAGACTGAATGTCATAATCTGTTGATCTACTCTAACCAATTATTATAGACTTCATTACTTAAATAACAGACATCTATTCCCACCATTATGGAAGCTCAGAAGTCCATGATCAAGAGGTAAAAAGATGCAGAATGTGCAAATTAAGAAATATATAATAGAAGATTGGAGAATAAGGGGTAGTTGTGGAAACATTTTCCTATCTGAATGTAATTCATGGAATAGAAATGGAAATGCTTTAACCAAAATAGATCTTTATAAATACGACTTCCACACACATTGTTCAAAGTTCATGAGTTAATTCAAAATCAAAACTAAAATCCAATGTGTGAAAAAAGGGACAGTCTCACAAACTTTTGCAAACATCTGATGGTTTCAACCTCCCCCAGAAAAACAATGTTTTGTCAATGTTTAGTGAATATCTGTGTCTTTTGGATTATTAGAAAAAATTGGTGTATGTTAAGATCAATGATTCATGTACTCTTCTGACTTTTGAGTTAGTATTAATATAATGGTTAAGCCATGTTCCTAATTAGTAACAATAAAATTCTACTGAAATGCAGGTTCTCTGTCATATATTTTATATATATGATTTGATTTAATCCTAATCATAACCTCAGCAATAAGATACTGTCCTCATTTTAATTTGTGTTCAGGAAACATCATAAAAATTTTAAAAATATAGAAAGAATAAAGAACCAGAAAAAATATATCTTTAATTCTGTATTCAGAAGGATCATTTTAAACATCTTGGATTTATTCCCTTCTAGATTTATTTCAATGAATTTTTACATGCGTGAAACCATATGGCCAATGACTTCTATAAAGCCATGCAATGTTCCCCTTGGGCATACACTGCAGTCTCCCTTGCTGTTCTTGTGGTTCTGTGACTTTGCTCTGGCCAGTGGAGTGTAAATAGAAGTGATGAGTATCACTTTCAGGCCAAAATACAGTTACGCACTCTTAATGACAAGGACACATTCTGAGAACTGCATTGTTAGGTGATTTTGTCATTGTGCTACTCTCATGGAGTATACTTACACACACCTAGGTCAGTCACTGCGTGTGACCTCTTCATGCACAGATTCCAAAGCTTTTATAACTTCCTAATCCTCTTTTGTGAGTTTTGTTCCCTCCTTAAACCAGCACTTTAACCAAATGACAGCAGACGGAGTGGAAACAAGAGTGAAGCTTTTTTTTTTTTTCACTTAGGTATGTGTTCAGGTATCAAAGAAATACTCGTGAAGTCTGCAATCCAGACAGAAAGGGGAAATTATAAAAAGGAAGGCAGCAAAAGCCAATGTACACATCAGCACACAAGACGATCTTTTTTCAAAGACTTTCTTTTGACTTCCATTTAGCTTTCAGTGGCCAGAAGGTCACATGTCACCCTTAGCTGCAAGAAAGGTGGGAAAAATGATTTGTTGTTTTTTTTAAGAAACTAGGTCCATTGCCACCCTGAAAGAAAAAAAAATATGTAGTTATGTCACAAATAATGGTGGAATAAATATTAGGAAGGCAATTAAAAATGTCTGCCACAAATTAAACCTACCTTTTTGTCATAGTCAGTTAAACCTCTTATGACAACCCAACACTTAAAAATATTCAGAATCTGTTCATAAATGCTCAAGAATCTGGGCTTTAACAATTTAATATCCCACGCCAAATCAAACATTTCTGGGAATCACATAGCAAACTGGAGGAAGCTGTCATTCCTCACTTGTTTATAGGATACTGCTGAATCCAGCAACTGGGGCCAATTTTTTAGGAGCACTAGTTACTATCCAGGAAGAAAGGGGATGAGGAAAAGTTACTGTGAAGCTACATGTCTTCAAACCAGTGAGCTTTAAGCATCAGCAACTGGGATTAGGGGACCTTCACCTCAGCTTCCAAACCTCTTATAGTTATTCCTATAACCACCAAAAATATAAATAACATTTGAGACTATCGTTTCCATGTGTCAAGGGCATGAAGCTACCAGAATGTTACAGAAATGAGCTGGAATTCCTCCTTAGACTGGGGAGAAATGGATGTCAGGGAGCAAGAAACCTCCCTTGTGCCTGTTCCAGAGAGGCATCTGAATACGGTCAGCTTCTTCACTGCAGCAGTGCTGCTCTCTGGGGCTTTTGTTTCTCTCCCTCATTCTACAATGTCTGTGCTGGCTTTAATACTCCACACGGATGGGAGGAAAACTCAGATCACAGCCTTATACTTCTGAATATGTTGCATACTTGAAATTTTAATTTTCAAAAATGATACAAAGGAAAAATCATAGGGTTGGTGTGGGATGAATTGCACAACTTGTCTATCACAGAAAACAGACCCCTGCAGCAAGTGTTGCTTCTTTCTTTTTCTAGTAATGACATCCTAGATTTAGGAGGGCAGAGGACCAGGGGTAATAAAGGTTGTTCTTCACTACATTTCTAGGGGCAGATATTGGTACTCAGTACATTGATCAGTATTTCTATTATTGGAAATTCCTTCTAATAGAATCCCCTTGTGGATTCTATTGGCCTCTTTATTTTCTAACATCCTTTTTGTGAGTTTACTTAGAAATTTTATTGGGAAACTTTGAGGCCTTATCAAGTAATATTAAGATGGGAACCATGGAAGCCATGACTTCATTTTAAACCTATTTCCTTAGGCAAAAACTCTTAGATGATAAAAACTGAACTTTAAAATTGGCATTTGGAATTATATTCCACTTTTGGTTCTAAATTCAATCATCAGTTTAATCCTAACATATCCTAGAATTGGGGGTCAATGTTCCCAGCCAGATACTCTCTACACCTCTCATGGTTCTGTTGATCTTTTCTCCACATCTTTTCTGTTACAGTGTTTTCACATCGAATCCCAAACTGTTCAGCCTTGCCCTCCTTCATCAACACTGTATTTTTTTTTGTTACAAAAGCACTTTTTCTCCAGAGTTTCAGACACATATAGGTGCATCAGGAGGTTAATAACTTGGCAGTCAGTCAATGGATATTTTAAAGTTTTGATTCAACATTTATTTAATGGCTTCAGGAAGTAACCAGCTTCTATTAATAAAAGAACATATCACTTGATTTATACTAAAAATCTAACACAGTCAAAAAATATTAAAGTACAGCAGTTGGCAAGATATAAATGCATGGGTATTACAGTGTCTCCCACTTCTTCTAAGGAGAATGAATTTATTTGGCTTCTTGGATCGGCTTCCAGGTTGTCATTTGCCCTGCAGTGCGTGAGAGAGAGATACAAAGCAAAGCAAAGCAACCAGCAATACCAGGATATTCTACACAATACAGGATGTATTTATGCAAGGAGAAAGCAAAGAGGAGATAATTCCCTCTCAAAATTTTACTATTTACTAAGGACATATGCCTACTCTAACATTGTGTGTAAAAGTATTGTAGCATCCTAGAATGACAAGGCCAGGTGGGGATCCAGATATATGTGGATTATAAAGCTAGAGCATTTATAAGACATACTAATCACAAAAGCTGTTTAATGTGCTTAGAAATACATTCATTCTACTGTTTATCTCTTGCATTTAGACAATTACTATGGTGCTAGTATTTACAAATAATAATAATGTAGTAACATATACACAGACAAATTTTAAAATGTATTTAAAATATATCTTTTTCAAATTTTCTGGTAGCAAAATCCTAATTTTAAAAAATTCTTGTTTTCTACATATATTTCTTTTGTGATTTTTTAACATTATGACTTACTGAGAGACACATTAAAAGGCTTACATTTAGAAAGTGAAATACATTACTTCAGATACATAGCACCATGGCGTGAGTTATGTATTGAATTATGTTATTCCAAAAAGATATGCATAAGTTCTAACCCCTAGTACCTTAGGAAGTGATTATTTACAGAGAAGGTCTTTAGAGAGGCAATCAAACTAAAATAGGATATCGGGTCAAGTCCTAATCTAAGTGGTGTTTTCATGAAAAGGAGAAATTTGGACACAGACAGTTATGTACAGGGGGGACTATGGAGTGACACAGGGGGGCACCTCATTAACACAGAGGTTTGATGTGACACTGGCACAGGCCAAAGGGTATCTGGGACCAGAAGCTGGCAGAGGTTGGAGGGTTTATTTCCCAACCAGTCTCAGAGGGAACACCGACTGACGTGCCAACCGTGATCTAGATCTCCGGCTTTCAGAACTGTGAGAGAATGTATTTTTGTTGTCCTAAGCCACACAATTTACAATATTTGGTTAAGGTAGTTGTAGTAAACTAATACACCAAATAGTAAAAAGTCTGTATACAGGGTGTTCTCAGGGTTGTGGGGTATGCCCACTGCACCAGTTTAATTTTTGCTCTGTGTTTTAAAAGTATTTAGCAAGGTAGTACCTTCCTTATAGGGAAATTTCCTTTTCTTTCCAATACACTACTTCTTTCCTTCCCCTTCCTCTTCTTTCCCTTCCTTGCTCCCTTTTGTTTTTCTCTCAACTTGATTATGCTGTCTCCTTCAGCACGAGTGGGTCAATTTGTACTTTTACAGTTATATAAGTAGTTGTTTGTGGAAACCTAAGTTAATGGGACTATATTTCTAGTGTATTTGAACTTAGTTTTAGCCTTTCAACCTGGAGCCCAAGTTAGCTTCATGGCTCACTGTCGCCCTCCCTTGATATGATTTGGTTCCCCAACCCCAGCCCCCTGAGCACCTCATGGAACTTCTGTGCCAGGAATATGGGCAAATGTGTCCATCCCTGCGACACTTGGAATTTTTTTAACTAAAATTTAAATTGTCATTTAAACTACAGCAAATATTCCTAGATTCCAAATAGCTATGTCAATAGTTAAACCAGAATAGAAAGATCAAAATGTCAAATACCTGCTCCAAACTAGGGCACTGGCAGAATAGCAACACCACTCTCCATATACAGTGGATGGACCCTGGTTCTACCTGAAGAACACCAACTCCCTGAAGCTGTAGAAGCAGACATGTGGTGAGAAGGTGTCTGGTGTCTTTCTCTGTCCTAACACATCCACCCACAACTTTGATCTGAAGATCTCAAGCAGCATGTTAGTGGATGTAATAGAAATCCAAGTAGCAATGATCAAGACATAGGAAACTATGACTCCCATTAAGCACCAGGCTGATGCTACTGGGTGGTCACACCAGAATCATTACAAAGCAGTAAGTGATAAAGCACCAAATGAATTATATTGATCTGTGTTCTCTCATTTGGGTAAAAACTTTACACTGTTTACCATATATATTGTCATACTACTTACATTTTTTCTTTCAATGAATTTATGCATTTAATCAATTACTGTGTGTGCTCCTCTTTTCTCCCCTCCCCATACCCATTGGCCTGTTATCCTGCCAATGGGACTGTAGTTGCAAAAATGTAGGAGGAAATGGTCTGTGACTTGATTAGGCCAACAGTGTGCAGCAGAAGTGATGCTACTAGGGCTGAGAGGCCTGAAGAGGCCTTGCACATTTCTCCTGTATCTCTTTGGTTCTGTAAGAGGAAAAGTCTAGCAAATCTGAGGCAGGATGAAGGAATTTGTGAAGAAGTATAGAGGGATCCTGCTACAGCCAAATCCCAAAGGACAAACCACTTAGCTAACTTGCAGCCTGCCTGAGGACACTTACAGGAGCAGCCCAGCCAATGCCCAAAGATCCCCTCAACTGACCTCGGCTAGAATTACTGCCCTAAGGAATCATAAGCTCAACTAGTATCATTGTCTTAAAACATAAAGTTTTTGGGTAGTTTGTTTCTCAGAAATAATTAATTGTCACAACTTCAATTAAATTGTCTTGTAAAAACAATTTCAAAACCATGAGCCTGATATGCTATTGAAACATTTTTGTAATACACAATAAAATGAATATTTAACTACTAAAGCATCTAACAAATATTAAAGAAGATATTATTTCAGGCAAAACAGGGAGAAATGGGAACATTTGGAAAATAGAACAAACTTAAATGAGTTTAGAGAAACACATACGGTATGACTCCATAGGAATCAACCAGGGCAGAGAGGTTAGATTAGCAGGGAGGGAATATCCTACCAATATAAAGTATACTCATGAGGAATAGTGCATAAATTACCTTAGTTCAGACACAAGTTGTTTTAGTTTTGTGTCTTTGTGAAGTTCCAAATCTGGAAAAAGGATTTAGATTTTTGTTCGTTTGTTTTTGTACCACGTATCGAACTTACAACCTTGTGTTCTGCAGTCAGGCACTGCGCTGCTGAGCTATATCCTCGGCCACATTTAGTTTTTAAAAAAAACTGTCATAGAGGCTAATAGTTTCAGCTGAATAGCTAAATAAATAATCACCGTCTGTTCTTTCAGGCTTTGCTAACCTCACTTTTTACCAGAAGGGACTGATTTTTTAAGGGAGCACAAGGTTCTTTTAAAGTCTTTTCTTGTCACAAGGAACAGAGAATGACTTGCCATTCCTATGATAAATAATTTAGACTCAGCATAAGGCAAATACCAGTGCTGCTAATAAAGTAAACAGAGGATTCAGGTGATCAAAAGCTAGGGCATCAGCTGATGCTACTGTTCAACAACTAATGAGCTGTGTTACTTTGGGCTCTGAATCTCAGCCTCCTCATCCTTCAGATTCAGAGGGTTAAACCAGATGATCTCTAAGATGCCTTCTACCTCTAAAATTCCACCCTTTTTGTCAGTGATTCAGTAAGACAAGCAGTCACCAAGAGGTCACCAAATTCAGTGCTGATTCAGCCCATTTGGCAGAGGTGCTTCTGAGTTCTCAAGGACAGAAGGCAGAGTGGAGTCCTCACTTATCAAATCTAAGTGGTACTAAATGAATAATAACTTACCATAACCTCGGCAGTGGGGGCAGGGGAGCCTGAGTATGAACAGTGAAAAAAGTTTTCAGGTTGTTATATTCAGCCAGTCTAAAACATGAACACATCTCTAAGAAACACTTAGGATATGGCTAAAGACTGAATCACACTTTGCCTGTAAATACTGTGGTAAGACTCAGTATATTTCCAAAGCCAGAACACATTTTAAATGGATCCATGTTTAGTATTAAAAATGTTTTAGGAGTCAGCCTAATAAAGTAAAAAACCTTTACACTGAAAATTACAGTACTCTGAAAAAGGAAATAAAAGAGGATATCAGAAAATGGAAAGATATCCCTTGTTCTGGGGTAGAAAGAACCAATATAGTGAAAATGGCCAAACTTCCAAAATTGTTACAAAGATTTAATGCAATCTCAATCAAAGTACCAACAGCATACCTCACAGAATTAGAAAAAAACACTCTTAAAATTCATTTGAAATCAGAAGAGACCTAGAATAGTAAAAGTAATTCTGGGCAACAAACGCAAGACAGGGGGCATCACAGTTCCTCTGACTGGAAGTTATACTACAAAGCTACAGTGATAAAAACAACATGGTACTGGCCACAAAAAAAAAAAAAAAAAAGAAAGAAAGAAAAAAGAAAAAGAAAAGAAAAGAAAAGAAAAAGTAACCAGATCCTAGATTTACTGGAAAAGACTAGAAGATGCAGAAACAACTCCAAACACACTCAGCCACTTTATCTCTGACAAAGGGGTCAAATATCCTCAACTGGAGGAAAGAAAGCTTCTTTAATAAATGGTGCTAGGAAAACTGATTTTTCACATGCTGAAGATTAAAACTAGACACATATCTCTCACCGTCCACTATACTAAAATCAAAACAGATCAGAGATCAAAATATTAAAACAGAAACACCAAATTTGCTGGAAGATAGAATAGGTGGAACTCTTGAAGATGTAAGTGTAGGGAAAGATTTTATATCAAAATCCTGATCATAGCCAGCCATAATGGCCCGTGCCTGTAATCACAGCATTCTGTAGGCTGAGGCAGAATGATCACTGCCCAGCCTGGACTACATAGTGAGTTCAAGACCAGCCTAAACTACATAGTGAGACCTTATCTCAAAAAACCAAAATCATACAAACAAAAAACAAACCCAAATCACACAGGAAATATCACAAAGAATCAATAACTGGGGTCTCATCTTATTAAAAAGATTTTGGATAGCAAAAGAAACCACCAGCAGAGTAAAGAGACAACCCACAGTGTAGGAAAAAAATTTGCCAGTATTTCTCAGAAAAAGAGCTAATATCTAGAATATATAAAGAAACAAAAATATTATACCACCCCAAATTTTAAAAATCCAAAAATGAGCATCTGAAATGAATAGACATTTCCAGATGAAGTACAAATGGCAAATAAATATATGAAAAAGTGTTCAATGTGTTTATTCAAGAGATGCAAATTAAAGCAACACTGAGATTTCATCTCACTCCAGAGGCTGTGGGGGAAAAGGAACTCTTGTCGACTGGTGATGGGAATGTAGATTGATGCAACCACTGTGGAAATCAGTGTTGATTCACTAAAAAACTAAAACTACTAACTTAATTTGACTTAGTGATTTCACTTCTTGGTATCTTCCTGAAAGAATTAAAACCATTATACCACAGTGATGTATGCATGCCTGTGTCTACACCTGCACAGCTTGGAATAGCTGAATCTTAGGAGCAACGCATATGCTTGTCATTGATGAATGGATAAAGAAAATTTTTTATACTACTTATCCAAAAAGAAGGACAAAGTTAAGACATTGCTGGGTAAAAGGATAAAACTTGAGACCATTCTCTTAAAAGAAATGAATTAAACACAAGTGTTCAAATGTCACAAGGTTTCTCTGGTGTGAAAAACTAAGAGCATAAATAAGGGCCAAAATGTGTAAAAGATATTGTGAAACAGGAAGCAAATGTTTAAATGGGAAGGAGAACTACATAGGGAGATGAAAGGGAAAAGGATAAAAGAGAATAGATGTAAAAAATGAAAACAAAGCTTTTGTAAAAAGGGGAAGAAGGGTTGAAGGGAAGGAGAAGGAAACGGGAAAAAAGAATCAAGATATATCATGTACAGATACAAATCCCACATGATGAATGTTATTATTCTGTATATCTAAAATGTACCAATAAAATTAATTATGAAATAAAAATTAAATTAAACTTAAAAAGAAAAAAATCCTGGTTGCTTATATCTAGCGATAAACTACACATTCAAAACAGAGGCCAATGTCACTGTAGTAAATGATAAATGAGAAAGGAGAAGGAGAAAAATATTTTATGATCCATTTTTTCAACATCCATTCACTCACTCTGGCCCTTTCTAACAGTGTCTAGAACAGACATTGGTGTGAGTGCTTAAAATGTAGCAGGGAACATAATCAAGAAAAATGCCTCTCCACAGTAATCTTGCTGTCTTTTCATAATCATCCATCCTTCTGAAATAGCAAAACACGTCCTTTTATGCACACATTCACATGTCTGGGATGGTTTTTGGCTTTTGGTTTTGGTGGACAGTAAAGAGGTGGAGGGGTTGTGTGTTATTTGGAGTGGGAATAATTGGAGACTGAGGATTCCTGTCGTATACTTACCGGACTCTCAAAGCTTGTCTAAACTCATTCATTCATTCAACTCACCACAATTATTTATAAAGAACAAGCTACATAAAAGCCAGGCTCCGCAGTTAAAAAATAAAGTAAACTAGATTCCCTGTCACAGAAGTATCCATAGCCTACCTTTCCCTAGTGAGATGAAAAATATGAAAATGTATAATTACAATTCAACATGGTCTATGTTTCAACAGAATGCAGTCAGAGTGCACACCAAAGAGAGGAAGAGAAAACTCCTGGAACATTTTTCTAGAGTAACTTTGGTGCCCTTAGTTTTGGAGAATGAGTAGAGGTTTGCAGAATAACAACAGAGAGAGCAGTTGCATTATAGTTTGAGAGTGGTAATTATTCTGTGTGACTAGAATAGTCACCTTCCAGCTTTCCACATGTTAAGATGACCAGGAGAGCTTTTAAAACAACAGATACATATCTTGACTCTGCTCCAGCTCAATTAAACAGGAATCTTTAGGGATGGATCGTGAGCCTGTATGAAATTTTAAGACTTGCTTGGTAATTGTAAGGTGCATCCAGGGTTGAGAACAATTAAACTAGAATAGGACTTCTCAAATTTTAATGTCATACAAATCACATGAGAATTCTGGTAATACAAATTCTGATTCAACAGTTCCAGCATTTCTAACAAGCTCTCATTGAATGTAGGCTCACAAAATGTACTCGTCACAGCAGTGATTCTCAAGGTATAGTACCTGGCTCATCAGGTCACCCAAGAAAATGAAAGACCTATAGTGTCTGAGTCCCCAGCTCAGATACATCAAATTTGAAACTGCAATGGGGACTTGGTAATCTGAGTTTTCAAACTGTCTGTGTGGTTCTGATGGTTCTTGGAGCCCAAATAGTGTTGGAAACAATTGTGATGAAACATTAAAGGGTTGGATAATGGTTTTGAAAAAGAACAGAAATGTACATGAGATGTGATTGCAAAGAATCCAGTAAATAAACATTTAAATCTTTATCCTATCAGCAACATGGAGTCCTTTCCAGTTCAAATAGGTAGACATTTCTGTGTTTATTGCACTGGAGAGAGCTTTATATGTCCAAAAGTTGCAAAGAGTATGTCTTCCCTAAGTCTAAGTTTCTGTAAGTCTAAGTTTTTAGGTCAGTGAAGCAAAATGGTAGTACTTGGGACAAAACTGCAATACTGATGCATTTTGTTTGACCTGCAGTGATCTTGTAGTCTCCCAAATCAGAAAGTTTTGCACAAACTGTAAATTTCCAGCTTCTTCTTGAAAAACAAGTTGGAATATTTGCCAATTTAGGACTTCAAAAGGGAAAACCTGTGCCCATTTTCCTGCATCAAAGCATCCAGGGGAGGAAGCAAGATTCCAAAACCTTATCTTGGAAGACCGAACCATATGCAGCTCCTGATAAAAGAGACCTTCTGTTTTGAAAAACATACACAGATACAAAATTTGTTTAACTTGTACAATTCCAGGGGCTTCATAACCCAGCCCTCTTTGGAAACCCACCAGTCCAGTCCAGGACAAGGAAGCTGGCTCTATCTGTTGCTGTGCATGACTTCATTTTCTTTCAAAGGACTTCAGTGAGAAAAAGAGAAGAAAGGAGAGGAGAGGTGAGGAGAGAAGGAAGAGAGGTCAGAGGAGAGAACAGGAAGGGAGAGGAGGGGAAAGGAGAAGCGAGAAAGGAAAGAAGACAAGAAAAACAAAGAAGAGAAAAAATCCTCAGTCTTTTTGGAACACAAAGTACTGCCACTCACTATCTGTCACCCTGATACCCATGCCATCTGCAGGCTCCAGTGCCCTCACTCATCCACATCCCCATCAAGCCATTCTGCTATTGGCCTGAAACTTTCTGAGCTCTGTCCAAGCACCTTCTGTAGCTGCCTGACACTGATTTGCTAAAAATAGAGAGGATAAGGCCTTGTGTGTTCTCATCCTGCTTCTGAAAGGGGACACATAGATTTTCTGCCTGTCAGGGAATTCACTCAAAATACAAAATTATCCTAGGTAAGGGATGTTCAGCCAGCAAGGGTATAGAGGTGTGCAGCTGACGTTAAGGCAGAAAGCATCCACTAGAAGCCACAGCACTCTATCCAGCAGACTTTGATCAAAGCAGGCATCCACCAGTCACCAACATCACACTTTAGTGCTTTAGTCTAGGGATACCATGGAGAGAAACATGGAGGCCAGAGACACAACAGGAGTCTTGTCACTCAGGACCCACTCATAGGACACACGTGCATACACAGTACTGTGTGTGTGTGTGCGCGCACGCGCGCGTGCACACGTGTAGTACTGAGTTCAGAGACTTCCCTGGCTTCCACAGCACATGGTCTGGGGTGAAGGCAAGACTGCAAAACCTTACTTCGGAAGATAGACTCATATGCAGCTCCTGATAAGGGGTGAAGCAAGAGGGTGAAGCGAGGCAATGGCCCCATGGACTCAGTGTGGACAGGGGCTTCTCTCAGCTCCAGGGCTACTGTGAAACTTTCAGCAAGTTGCTTCACCCTCTGGAACATCAATTTCCTCACTTGTAGAATGAAGATGTTGAATGTGATGATCCAGAAATTTCTCTTTCAGGTTACAAAATCTTTCTAATTCCCTTGGCCTACATACAAAGTTTGTGTGGGAAATTTTATTGCTCTCAAGCCACTAGATGGCATCTACATGGCAGTTGTACTTAGTTTAGGAGGAATGGTACCTTCAAGGATCACTGGAAAGAACAGAGAGAGAGAGAGAGAGAGAGAGAGAGAGAGAGAGAGAGACAGAGAGAGACAGAGAGAGACAGAGACAGAGACAGAGAGAGACAAAGACAGAGACAGAGACAGAGACAGAGAGAGGATAGGTTGCATAAGGTAGTGAGGAATTATGTAGATAAATTGACAAAACTGAAATGCAAAGTAGCCAATACTGTCTATTCATGTGTGATTTTAAAAAATAAAGGTTAAGCGGGTATCAGACCAACACATCCAATATGTTTCTTACCGATTCAGAAGCCACTGGGGGATCCTGGAGAGTCTTGTGGCTGTGGTTTAGAAGCAGGTAGCAAGTGCCCTGAGCTGATGACAGGAGACCTACTTCTGTGCAGCTCTTGCTCCAAGAGGCTGATCAACTTTGGGTGAATCACACATCCTTTGTCTCCCTGTTTTGGCACCTTTACAATACAGAGAAACTCAGCCAGACTCTGTTTGCTGGTCTTAGTTCTTCTAATTTGATCCTCTGGGTCAGATCGCCAACTCTCTATTCAGATGATACATTTCAATGTTCTTGGCCTGACATAGAAGAAAGACTCCCAACTGCCACATACACATTTTCGCGTACACAACATGCTGTGTACGTGACTTGAGACAGCTTGAGGGAAGTCTCTGCCCTTTGCCAAATTAAAAATCCCTTTAAATCTTAAATGCGCTTCTGTGCAAACAAGAGATGGTTTCAACTTGTCAGACAGACTAAACTGTCCCACCCAGTGTTCAGACCCAGTTGCTTAGGCAAACATCTCTCACTTCCACATAGCATTTTCTCACTCTTTCCAAGGCTTTGTCTTTCTCTCTTTTGCTACTTAATGCTGGCTTCATCTTCCTGCACGTCCCTTCCTCTGAGTGTATCAACATTTACTTTGGTCAGGGAGAAAACCAGGGCTCCCAGATCCCGAGTAATAAATGAGCTAGCAATCCAATCCAAAGCATGCAAAACACAGTCTATCAGTTCTGTGCTTCTATTCAATTGTGCTAAAAGTGTGGGTTCTTGTTTCTACACAGATCCACTGAGGCAGGATCTCTAAGAAAAGCTTGGAATATGCTTTTACAAGAATCGTGGAGCCTGAAGTTTGAGTCTCATTGTCCAAGGCCCTTCATCCAGGTTGAAGATCTTGTAGTTACAATATGTATAATGCTTTGCTTTGAAATTATAGTAAGGGGTAGCAACATATGATTTGGGAATTCATATATGGCATTTGTTGAAACAGAAAAATGTCAGAGAGGGGTTAGCAGTAGCCAAAGTGGGACTTCTCAGAGCGTCAAACCTTTTGCATCATCAGCTTATGTAAACAAAAAATTTGTATTTTCCTTCCCAAATCCCAGGAGCATGGGTAGTAATTTGTCCTAATTAGTTACCTCAAAAGAGACTACTAGGTAAACTACAATGTTACTTAACTAATTACAAGGAAAGACAAAACTGCTAATCAAACTGAAATATTCATGTCAGCATGCCAGAGAATTGCTTTTTTTTTTTTTTTAGAAGAGTCTACATAGAAAAACAAATAGCCACTAACAGTTGGTATGATGAGCATGGACTAAGCATGGGAATTAACTGACGACACTAATGTTATGAGACACGGTAACCAAGGACACAATTTCTACCAAAAGGGAGGAGATGACAGCAGAATGTACCTTAAGCACTTCTGGGGGACCAGACACCATCCCTGCTTTAACCCTGTAGTAATATGTTTGGCAAAAGGACAAAAATCTTCTTAGCAACTGGTTTGAGCACCTTATGTTTTGAAGCCTAATAACAAATTTTAGCTCTATTTTGTTTCTGCTATTTTTCTCTTAGTCTCTTAAGGCCACTTGCAAGTTTTAGCTTCATCTTTATTTTCTCCAGTTATAATTGAATAAGATTAATCCTACTGACTAATAAAAATATTTTTCTCTGAAAAATCTCTTATCCATTATTAGTACTTCTGTTTGCATTTTACTTAGTTGTACACTTTCTAAACACATGCTTTAGCAAAATGACAGAATATTTGTTTTTATATTGAACTGTGTTCAAAGTATGCAAAATCTTAATTTTTAATATGTCTTCTAGAACAGCTGAACCAATCTGAGATGGAACAGAGGTAACTTGCACTTCATTTATGTGTAGCAAGCATCTAATCCTTTTGCATCTGATTGAGTTTTAGGCTTGGCTTCCAATCTAGGTCACAATGGTATGCAGAGCCTCCCTGACATTCCCCATCATCCCACGGGTCCACTTTGCTACCATTAGTCATTTGTCATGGGGTTTTATTGATGTGATCTATCTCTTGACTTTTATAGGTTACATTTTTCCTATAATCAACTTAAATTTAGGGTAAAGGACAAAACCTGAGAAAGCAGATGTATTGAAGTCTTGCCTATGTGTATGGAAGCTGCTGGAGTAGAAGACACTGGCTTCTTCTTAAAGAGCTTGTGTTTAAATAGTAATAGCAATATTATTATAAATATAAAATGGTCAAGCACAAGATAAACTATTCTAACAAAATCTGATACGTACACACATGCACATCTGACCCATATTTTCCTATTTTGGTAAAAAGAGATTGAAATTATCATTTGGATGCAATAAAAAAAAACACATATTTTTACTTTGTTATGACTTAGATCTAAATGTCCCTCCACTGGTCTTCAGAGGTAGGGATTTTGGAAGATGGATCATAGGGACACTATACCTGTCAGTGGATGAATCTACTGATGAGCTCACAGCTGCATGTGCTGTCAGTGACCACTTGATTAAGGAGGTGGTCACTGGGGCCATGACCTGGAAAGTTATATGCAAGTCTTTGCTTCTTCCTTCTCTCTGTGCTTCCTGGATGCTGTGAGTTGAGCAATTTTTCTTCACCACATTCCTATGCTTGCTGTTTCTTCCTTGCAGCCAGTCAGTCATGGACTGAACCTCTGAAGCTGTAAGTCTAAATAAAATTCTCATCCTTAAATTGTGAGTGGCACAAGAGACTCCCAAAACATATCTCCGACTTAACACTCTTCTAATCACAAGAAAATGACCTATACATACTTATAAGGAGTTTTTAAAATTTATAACATCTGTGGAAACACAGTTAGATCATTTAGTTGTCATTCCAGATACTTCCAGCCTTAATCTGACTTCACCTCTTCTTTGATTTTAAGCTGTCTAGCAACATTTGAACTGCATTTTACTTCATAGCTATCCTTTCCCACTTCATGTTCTTCCCTTTCTTATCCAGATCTTATCATCTATCACCTCAACTACTCTGTGCCTAGAAAACCTAACTTTCTCATCCTTTTGTTCTCTATTACCCCTGCCTTATAAATCCCTGACCCTGGATTAACCCAAACATATCTACCTTTTCCAAATTCACACACTGGTAGCCAAGTGTTAGATAATCCACAGCTGAATGAAAAGGTGCTATTATACAGTTAGGACTTCTACCTCTTCTGGGCTTCCATTCTTCCAGTCATCTTTGTTCCTGGTCAGTTTCTCTTCTCCTCTCTTATCCACAGTAGACCAGGACAATTGCTTCTTTTTTCATACTCCCTAATCTACTTCAAGTACACCTACTATAATTGATAAAATTAAGAGTACCAGAAATTGTCTTCCCCAGCTCCCCAACCCCATTTGTGAGTTTATCTGCACCCATGTCATCCTTTGCTTGGGGCGTGGGTGTATAAGGCCAAAACACCACAATGCTCATGATTTTATTCTTCTCTATCTCCATCCAGAAAGTGCTCCATTAAGTAATCATATGTTTTCCTGTTTCTTCAGGAAAGATCTCCTCCCTTCTGGTTTGTCATCCTGCATGCTCCCTACAGTCATCAATCTATGTTATCCATATTACTCCTCTTTTTACCTAGGTTTCTGCTGATTCTTCGCTATCCATCCAGTCCTCCATCAAGTATGATTTGGCTTCTTTCCCTTCAAATCCACAGGAACAGCTTGCCTTAACATTATCAATGGCTTACTCATTATTCTCTATTGCTTTATTTCCCTGAGCTATTTTGGAATTATTGTCTGCCCTGCTTTTAGAAATTCTCTTCTTTAATTTCCAAGATATAAGTGCACTGATGACTCCAAAAATATATATCCAACTCAACACTCTTCTTTGGGCTCCAGATCTCCACATTGAACTGCACACCAAATTCACCATGCATACACAAAATGGGCCTCTTTTATTTCTACTCATCTCTTCTTTCTGTGTGCCCCAGTCACCAGATCAGAAGCCTGGTAGTCATCCTTAATTTTTCTTCTTACCTCTGTTCTTACAGCCAAATTCTTCCTGAAGATTTAATTTCTGATTTATTTATTAAAGGGACAAAATGTCTATACTCTGTTTCCTATCTTACCACAGAGAAACTGTGAATAGAAATTGAACTTCTACAGTTTTTCTCACTCTGCTTTCAGATACAGCTTTCACTCACTGAATGGAAACATTAGGCTGGGGAGGAGCAGACCCAGCTGTGGTAAAAGGTGCCAAGTATCCAGCTGATTTATTTTTCAATATTTGTGTTGAACAAATGGAGTTTTGAAAACCATATTAATCTTTAATTGTATACATCATTATTCTGCTTCAGCAGTAAAGTAAAAGAAATGAACATGTATTCAGGGAAAGGTTGGGTTATGAAAATCATCTCAGTGAAGTCATTTGTAGGACTTAGCCAGATTCTTCTAAAAGGTAATCTCACCAGTTCCCTCTGAAATGGAGGGACTTAGGATTCTGAATTACCGAGTCTTTGGGTTCCCAGCAAGAAATGAAGATAAACCAGAAGACAGGCGTGTGCTGCCACCTCCTCATCAGTCTGACACACACAGGGTCCCATAACCAACAGCCTTACTTTGTGTCATCATAATGCATTTTCTAAAACCCATCTGGGAGGTGGCTCAGAGAGAAAAGACTTAGAACACTCCAGTAATTGTGAAATACTTTATGTTAATCAGACTCAAATTTTATATCAGAAAAAATAAATTTGTAGTAAAAATGAACTAAATACCACTCATGATTTGATTCCTTTAGGTCACAGGCTTTTTTTTTTTCCAAAGCAAAACAGAAAAAAGGATAGAAATGATACAAAATTTTTTAAAAAGTAGGAAATTAACACTAGTTAATATATTGCATGTTGTTATCTTAAAAGTGGTTGTTCAGGTTACAAGATCTAGGCATAAAAAAATGATCAAACAGTCAAACAAAGCAGTTTTTAACTTTGGTGGCAATGAGTAGGGGTTGTATTGCAGGCTCCTTTGATAATTCAGTAGGCGTTGTGGACTCTTTCTTCTGGAAAATGCTTAAATACACACATTCATGTGCATATATACCCTTTATGACACTTTGGGGGGTGTCATGCATCCCAGTTTAAGACCTTCGGTAGACCTTTTGTATATATGGGTGCTGACTAAACATGAATTTCAATGTCACTGAAACATATATTTTATAAACAGATAAACATACTATTTCCTCTCAATATCTCCCTGACCCAACCTTTCTAACCTGTTCCTTTTCCATTTCTGAACATTCTTGCTGTGAAGTCCCTTGGAGGACCTACCTTTTGATTCAGCAAACAATACTATTTCTCAGCGAACCCAGTGTTTCTCCAAAAAAGGCTTTTGGAAAATTTAGACCCTCTCCTCTCTCCATGCCTACAGCTGCAGGACTGACAGCACCGGGAAGAACTGGCTAGATTTTAACTGTTCCCAGCAGGTTTTCCTTTTCAGCTGTGTCCTGAGGGTGTTAGCAAAGAGATCCAATTTCATAAGTGCGATCAAGGAGGACAGAATGGTTCAAGATGTTGTTTCCTTGAAGAGACAAGAAAAAATGGTCTGGCTTAGCCAGAGTTTTAATTCAGCAACAGGTAGTTGGGAAGAGTAGAGAATTGGTTACATTAAGACAAAGAAGCCTTTTAAGGGCTTTGGAGGTGTTTGGGAGTTGGCCTGAGTGGAAAACATGGAAATGGAACCTGTACTAAGGTGAAGGCCAGAGCTAAATATTCCTCATACTTAACAGACTTTCTCAGTGCACAGATAAACCCGTATCTTCAAGGATGTAGGAGAGCATCAGAGGTGGCATCAGTCTCGCTGCTTTA
This sequence comes from Cavia porcellus, assembly GCF_034190915.1. Classification (NCBI taxonomy): domain Eukaryota; kingdom Metazoa; phylum Chordata; class Mammalia; order Rodentia; family Caviidae; genus Cavia; species Cavia porcellus. Next base: position 195,244,740 of record NW_026947484.1, on the reverse strand, counting down.
TTTCCACAGTTGCCGTGTGGGCTCAAACTCTCAGCTACTAATAACTAGATCTTCCGCTTTCCGTGAGCACCCTCTATACATGATTTCCTAAAGACTGTGTACTTACTCTCAGATTTCCCTACAATCCAAGGACGTTTTCAACAATCCCAAGGAAGAGTAAAGCCTCTTCTGACTTTCTTCTAATCACAAACCGAGAGAATATATTTTCTATATGGTAACAACTAGATAAACATGAATATCAATTTCTCTACTTGGTGGGAAAGACCATTCTGTTTCACACTATTTTTGCACAATCACAGGAAACAAAATGTTGGTAGAATTCCACAGAGGAAAATAAGAATTTCAGCAGTCTCTCCTAATTTAATTACATCATCACTTCCCAAACTCACCAGTTGTTATACCATATTGGAAAATGTCACCAGCAATTTCTCTATTTTATATCTTACAGAGAAAAGAGAATTTCATTGCATGCCTAGAGAGAAAGTAGAAGAGGACCTTGTAAAAAATAAGTATCACATATCAGTTATTACTTGTACTTGCCGACTACAAACTCTAATAGGTGCAAGGAAAATATTTTGACAAACTGCTTTAGTTAATAATGTTTAGTTTAAAAAAGAACAACGCTCTTAACTTTTATTTGCATTATTAAGTTGCCATAATATGTTAAGTACATTAAGTAATATATAATACTCATGAAAGAGACAATTCCTGTGGACCCCAAAAATAAAGCCTATACATTCATAATTCTAGCTATGTGAAATTCCCCACTGTACACACACACACACACACACACACACACACACACACACACACACATCGTTGGTCTACTTTGGGGCGACAATCAATTTTTACCAGATTAGATAAGTGATTGTAAATCCCACTTGGATGGAGAAGAGGCTCCACAACCTAGGACAAGGTGCTCATGTATTCATGCAAAAGGGAGGAAAGGTAGAAAATGAGCAAATGTAGGGTTTCCGTGGAAACTATGTCACTCTTTCTGTCCCAATTTGTAGGGCACTGCAATGTACTAGCCTTAGCTCAAACCCAAAGAAAGAAGAACCAATTATTTGTATATGAAAGCAGCAACGTCATACAGTGGCCTAGAGTCTTGGAGGCAGAATGTCTGGGTTTGACTCTCAGCTCCAGTAGCTGTACCCATACTATCTCGTTTAATCTCTTTTTGCCTCAGTTTCTCATTGGTAAAGTAATGATGATGTGATGATGGTGATGAGGATATCTAGGAATAAATAGCACACATAAGAATAAACACTGTAACAAACACTCTCAGCACCTTGTACCCATCACAAGAATGCAGATTATAAAAATACTAAACGTTCAAATTATGTACTAGCCATATCTCTTAGGAAGTTGCAGAATTTACATTCTCTCTGATACATGAGAAGAAATTTTAAGAGCTTCTCTAAGCTGAAGTTCAATGGAAGAGTTAGGAGGGAAGCAAACCAGAAGAGGCCATGACAGTATCCATGGAGGTTTTTTGTCCTTTGTATGATCCCTTTCCCCTAAGACTGTTTCAAATGAAAAGAAAAAAAAAAAAAAAAAAAAAACAGTAGAACCCCAAATGAGAGTAAGAACCTGACAGGAGAAGAGGTCTCTATTTCATACCCCAACTAGACTCAAACAAGTCAACCTTATAAAATGTTCTGATCCACTATAGCATGGCAGCAGTTGGAAAGAGGTGACTACAGTTGGTGCTGGATCAGGGAAGACCTAAATGGCTACTCAGAAAGGTGTGGGGAGCAATAAGCCTTCTCTGTGCCCCAGAGGAATGTGGAGAATTTCTCTGGGGAAAGGAAAAAGTCAACTTAGTCCTGACTCAGGGACAATACAGCAAAAGTTGAGAGGATCACACCGCTGAAAGCCAGTTAGGAACCTGGTGCTGCAGTAGATACCAGTGTGGTGGAGTAGCAACACTTTCATACATCTTAGTGGGTACCAGAATGAAAAAGTGCCAACAAGCAGAGCCCTGAGCCTCTGCCACTCTGCGTTCAAAGGTGGTTAGGAAAGATAAAATAGTGACCTAACTCAAGTGTAAAACCGAAATAATGGCTTCAACTGAAATTAACCGAAATTAAATATTTTTCTTTCTTGGAAGCAATGTGGAGGTCAACATAGAGAATCACTTGAGGTATAGGGTAGAGAAATGACAGAGGGGGAAAACTTATAACTGATAATTTATCAGAATGAGGACATGGCTAGCATTTATATTCAAGTGTGTCCTGTACTGTGATAATCAATTCTTCACAGCCTCAGGAATTCTACACAGGCAATCTCGGATATTGCTTCTAAAGGAAGAAATGCCTTGGTTGGAGAGCCTGCTGGAAATGGCAGAAAAAAAGAACAGACATTAAGATATTGCGCTGGTGGCTAAAGAATCAGGCATATGTTACTTACATGAATTAAGGAGAGACAATGTTGAACCCACTGCCTTAGAAAACTCCTGCAAGTAGTGTTTCCAGATTAGGGCTAAAGGAGGGCGAGTTCAGAGAGTTACATGGGATAGGCAGATACATGAAAGAGGCTCAGTGAGTATCTGATGCAGAGCAAAGCTCAGCCTCCAATTTCTTTACCTCCAACTCAGGCTGGTTTTCCCCCAGCGAATGTTCCTGCATATCACATGTACATCTATCTCTGCTAGGGCACACCTTGCATGAGTGGATAACCCAGACCCGTAATGCTTCCCCAAGTCAATTCAAGGGTTATTTGTCCTTTGAATTCTCACAGGTTGCTTGCTAAATAGCCCTAAATTCCTATCGACACAACACTGCAACAACCACCACACCAAGAAACCTCCACCCTGGGAAGTGCCAGTATATTTCTGCCTTACATGACCTTACATAGCTGAAGATGTCTCATTCCAGAGACATTATGGAGTTTCACTTTATAGCTGAGAAAGGAGAGGTTATCACAAATAGACAGATGCTACGGCTTTCTAATTAAACCAGAGGAAAATTAGGTATCAATACCAATATCCTATTGTCCAACTTAAGTGGTTTTCAGGGTAGGGTTTTGAAGAGGGCCTCTCAGGGGTGAAGATGATGAAACCCGCCGTCAGTTAGAAAACATGTAGAATCTTGGAAAGGGAGCAGCACTTTAAAATGTGTGGTTCTCTGAGACCTCCTGGGGTTGGTGGAAGGGAAAAGAGTGTACACTGGGGAAGAGCTCAGACTGAGAAGGACCTCAGAGTCTCTCTCAGTGGGAGGTCCACATGCCTCCCTGGCAGCTTGCTGTATTTCAGTGTAGAAACTGCTGATCATACTCTTTCTAACTTAGCACATTGTTTTGGTTTCCTTCTTGTAGGTATTGAGAATTCTTGCCCAGCTCTCTGTCTGTATTCACTTTTGTCTCTCTCTAACTCACTTATGTTTGGGTCCATATTCTTGACATTGAAGTCAAAACGCCCTATTGTCAGGGTCTCCAGAAAAGAGAAAAAAAATCTGAACCCAAGAAAGCTGTGAAGGCAGCTGGGATTCCAACAGGAGGGAGGGATAAATTCAAACTGCGCTTCATGAAATCTGGAAAACTTCATCAGCTTTTCCAGTTCTCTCCAGCCTGCACATCCTCAGGGACCTCATTGTCCCTAAAGAAACCTATTAGTGTGCACAGGCTAATGAGACCCTCTAGTCACTGGAACAAGAGGCTCAACAGGGAGTCCATTAATGCACACTTGGTAATAGGCTGCTGGAAACACCTGGTCCTCTTAGTACCCCGCCCAAACTGCACTCCACGCTCCGGGCCAAGTAGCACCAACTCCCTAGATTTTGTTTAAAGTGACTCACCTAGAAGTCAGAAGACTTTTGTTTGGTGGGTCCTAGCCTCCAGACTGGGACTCCTGCTCCCATTTAGGGGATGGTATGTTATCATTTCATCCTTGAGCAACTGTTTTATCAAAGATTAGTATCTTACTCTTGTTGCTGAAACAAAATACCCAACGCCCAAAGTTAAAGGGAGAAAAACTTATTTAGCTCACAATTGGCAGAGGTTCAGGCCATAATTGGCTGGCTCTGAGGCAGGGTGACACACAGCAGAGGTGCAACTGTTCATGGCGGTGGAAGACAGCAAAAGCAATAGGGGGTAAGAGACGGGGAGAGGGTAGGAAGGGAGAGCGACCTTTCTCACCCTTGTATCTAGTGTAATGGGATTAGGGTGGTGCCAATGTAATCAGTGGACTGATCCAGCAATCACCCTTAATCCCATCACCCTTCACCCAGCACTGTACTACAAATTAATCATACACTCTAGATTCAACCACTTCTGAAAAATTAAAAATAAAAATAAAAAACACCATGACCACATCAAGGGGACATCTAGGCACAAACCATAACAGTTACCTTGCAGTTTAAGAAAGTGTATCATGAATATCAAGGTAAAAAGATTAACATAGAACAGCTGTTTATTTCTGAAATAAAAAATCATTCCCAGAGCACAAAGGACATGGTGGCAGGCATGGCAACTCCAATTTAAACTTAATTTTCAAATTCTAAACACACTGCATTGTCACCCACATGTCCTCTGATAGAAACCATTTGGTGCCTGAGAGAACTTAATCTTACATACAGAAGAACACCTGTGGAGCAGCCCCTTCATCTTCCTGGACAGCTGTACTCCTCAGAAGCTCCACGTACCTTGCCTTGATAGTTTCTCCTCAATCTCATTTCAAACCATCTCTACTTCATCTCTAACATCTAACATCTCTAACACACCCATGTTAACTTCCCACTTCAAGGTCAATACTTTGTAAGTCTTGGGAATCAGTGTGTGTCCATAGCTCACTGACTATGTGACCCTGAGTAAGTTGCTAAACTCCCTGTATCACAGTGAAGTCAGAATAATATCATCTCTTGTTAGATTGGTGTAAATCTATATGAGTTAATGTCAGGAAGGTATTCTATCATATGGGGAAAGAAAGAAGAACATGACCATTGTACTTTTTGCCTGTGGCATATCAAGGAGGCAAGAAACCCCAACTTTAAATGAAGTTTGTGCTATTGGGCATTTTAATTACCAGTTTCAGTTTCTTTATATCAACTCATACTAACCAAAAAAATTCATAGGACTATCTGAGTTTTTAGCTAGTGCTGGAGGAAAAATTGATCCTATGGCCTGGGACTGTGGGAGACAAAGCAAGTTACTGTATAATGATATGATCCTATGTGCTTATTCAACATTAAGACTAACACCGTTAGTGGTTAGGGTATCCATCATAACTCTTTATTTGACTTAAGTGAATAAAGAACATTTATCAATTTTGTTACCTGGGAAGCCCAGAGAAAAATTTGTTTCTGGGAACTCAGGTGAAACCATCAACATGGTTTCTCTGTCTCTCTCTATGTCTCTCTGTTTCTGTCTCTCTGTCTCTCTCTGTCTCTCTCTCTGTCTGTCTCTCTGTCTGTCTCTCTCTCTCCTCCACTATTGTTACTGCATTACAATCATTATTTTCTTCCCATGTAAACTGGTTTTATTCGTGCAGAGAGCACAGCCCAGGCAGTTAACTATAGGCTTTCAAAATCCCAGATTAGTTGCAAAGAGAAAGAGTCTCACTTTCATATCTATTAAGTAAAACCACAAAGGAGTAACTGATTCGAAGCTTGGGCTATGTGTCTACCAGTTACTATCTAGAGGGCCAGAGTACTTAATTGGCAGGCTCCCCAGAGCAACATTGCATGGAAGAAATGTCTTTCTCCAAAGAAAATGGGCTGGGACTACCTGGATGGAGCAGGTATGCTCACCAGAACAGAACAATAAATGCCATGGTGATCCCCACTGTGTAGCGCAAGAAACTGAAATTCACAGATATCAATAGTTTAGTCTCCCGCCTCCCTTTTTGGGTATCAGGAATCAAAGTCAGGATCTTGTGCTTGCTAGACATGCACTGCATTGCTGAGTTATGCCCCCAGCCCTCAAATATGTCAGTCTTTGAGGCAGAAAACATGTAAATATGCTATAACAATTAATATCTTACACTGGGGACCTTTGCTTATGCTCTTCTTTTAGTCAGCGATGTGTTCTCCTTCACCAAAGACCTGCCTATCAAACTTGTGCTCATTTTTCAGCACTCAACTCAGATATCACCTCTTCCATGAAGCTGTTCATGATTCCCAGAAATGAACATAAGTTGATCCTTTCACTGTGCAGTAGTCTACATTTTTGCAGAGATATCAGCCTTGGTTCTGTAGCAGAATCAGCTGTGTAGCTGGTTTAAATGCCACCCCTTCATCCAATCTTCCCTGCCCTCCAAGCACAAATATTCTTCTTTCTACTTCTAAAAAAAATAGAACCTTTTAAACTTATAGTTTTTATACCAATTTCTTCTATAATGATTGGGTAGATTATTGCTTTTTTGTAGGTTTTGCATTTGGTACACCAGAAATCTACTTTTTTCAAATAAAACAGATACTCCTTTCATACTTTTCAGTGGTTTCAAAATATGTTCATGAATTTTTGAAACTTCTGTCTGCAAGAGTCTTAGTTCCCTTCCTCTGAGTATGGATTGGCACTAGTGACTTGTTTCTAATGATTTGAATAAAAAGTACTGCAATTAAAATTGGATGTGAGGTAATAAATGGTGTTGCAGCTTCCTCTGGATCTCTCCTGAATTGCTGGCTCTGGGTGAAGTAACTCACAACAATGCTATTGTAAGAACTCAGCCAATAAGTTGCTCTGTAATCCTTTTTTTTTTTATGTATCTTCTTCTTTTTTTTTTTAAAGGATAAAAATGGCATAGAGTTTCAAAAAAACTATGGGAAATTAACACTGGTTAATATTTTGCATATTGTTAATTTAGAAGTAGTTGTTAAGATTATAAGATTTAAACATGAAAAAATGATCAAACAATGAAAATACACACTGTTCTTTTTGATGAACTAACAGAGAGTGGCCCGTTGCTTTCAGTTTGAGGCAGCACATCGTAGCAGAAGCATGTGATGAAGCAAAACCACTTACCTCATGGCAGCGGAGAAGAGTAAAAGAGAGAGAAAGAAGTCGAAGCCTCACTGTCTTCTTCATGGCATCCCCTCAAAAGCCCCCATGGTGTAAAACTCCCAACAGTGATGTTCTGGGGAGAAGTCCATAGCATACAGACCATCGGGGACTGCTTAAAATCCAATCTAGAGTAGTCCCCACACACGTCCCTGATGTCACGTTTCACAATATACCAGAAAATCCCAGGGTATCACACTGCTTTGCTAGTCTTGAGGCATTACTGGGTTGTGCCCACCTGAGCCCATGTAGCTCACACAAAAGCTGTACACCAAACAGTAGCTGGAACAGAGTAAATGGGCCAAAGCTCTAGCAGATAGGGTGGCACAGAAGAGGCCCCTGAGACACCAGTGTGAATGGCAGTGTGCTAACTGTACAAGTCCTCAAAGCCCACATCTGGAGAAGAATAAGACTATGAGCAAAACCAGCACCTATCTCAGTCTAGTTCTGAACAAACCAGTTTTTTGGGCTCTCCTTTGATACGGTTATTCAGTGTCGATCCCTTATCTCCTTTCCAGACATTGTTTTGTAACCCACATAAGAAAGAAGCCTTGCACTCAACATGTTGCACCTGGAAAGTGACCCACGTGGACATTCTGAAGATCAGAGGAGAGGAAACCAGTAAACAAAGACAGGACAAACATGTGAAAAGATATTCAGGTATATATTTGGAAATAAATGGAATTCTAATATTTCTCAGGAAGATGCAGGTATGGTATTAAGACACCAAACAAACATTTGCATTGCATTTACAGATATTTGCATTGAGTTTTCCACTTTTAGGACACATGATACTGAGTTATTCTGAATTCTGCATTGGTGGATTCCTCATCACAATATGACAGGCAACCTGGGTTTGGGTGGCAGATTATTGCACAGAGAGGGGAATGCTTCTGAACAGCAGTGCCAAAATCTGTGCAGAAATCTGACTCTAGATATGCATTAGAATCTCTGGAGGTATTATTTTAAATCTTCATGTAAAAAAGGCACAACTTTTAAGTCTGAGCCCCACCCCAATCTTCCAAATTGAACTCTTGACCTCGGCATCACCTCTACTGTCAAGCCTTCTTGCAGCTTCCAGCTCCTGAGTTCCTGCACGAGCCTGCCAATGCTGGGTTTTATCACTTCCTTTTCCTGTCCTCTAGTTACCATGGGATGTGAGCCTGGTGAATCAGAGGAAGAGATAGCTGGCTCCTATGATTAGATGAGATTTCTTTCCAGAAAGTGGCTGAATACTCAAAACTAAAGTTAATGTTGAAGTCCTTACATTAATGTTTGGAATCATATGTTAATTATAATCCGAGCATCTCATTTATCAATTCAGAATTTAGAAACAAAGTTCCTAAGAACTCTATTATATGTCCTGAGATCTGGTCTCAGGCTTAAATCGTTTTAGTTGCACAACTGAAAGGTGAACCCAAAGCAGGGACAGCTGTCAGGCATCTAAACACACAAAGCGGCTCCGACTTTTTCCCTCCTGGCCAGTGACTCACCCAAGCTGCCACGTGACAGGAAGGAGCCAAGCCATAGATGGGTTACTTTGAATGTCAATTTTCACATTTGAGAAACACTTAGAAATGGACTGAGCCCTAAAACCACATCATGTCTTCCCACTTCATACAGTTTATTTTCAACTGCTAATGTCATCAGGCAAGGACATATACCACGTCTCCTCAAAACCCCTCTAGTAGCAAACGCCCCATGAGGTCACCTTCTCAGCTGAGTCAGAATCAGAGCATTGTGAAAAGGCAAAGTTAACAGAACTTCCTAATAACAAACTGCTTGTATTTCTTGAGTGCCTACTAGGGCCTACCATTTCATATATTTTATCTCACTTAATCCTTACACTAACTTGGAAGTAGAGTTTCACTGTTTTCCTGTGATGAAAAGATTGAAGCTTGGAAACCAAAGTGATTTGTTCAAAGTTATACTTTTTTTTTTGTACTAGGAATCAAATTCATGACCTCACACTTGCCAGATAGGCGCTTATGCCACTGATCTAAATCCCCAGCCCCAAAGTTATACATTTAGTAACCTAGATCCATGCAACCTAAAACTTGTATTTCACGAAGTAGGGAATTTTCTACAAGGCAGTATGCCCAGGATTCATAAGAAGTCTTGTGGCTAAACACAATACAACTTCCTAAGTGAAGATTTTACTCAATGGCGAATAATTTTAAATACTTTTCATCAAATATTAGTGTGGTATAGAAGAATACAAACTTGCACATAATTTAAAGATAAGACATGAAATTAGGAAAGTCATACTTACAGCAAGTCCCTTCTAGTTTTACTCCTGGGCTTCTACGGTTCTGCAAGGTCCTTTACCATGAGGAAGATTCTGGAAAAAAGATTTAAAAGCATAGCTATTGTTGACATGTTTTAGCCAAAATGGACTTTGGGAATAGTGCCTCCAAATGGAACAGAGGAAAATGGTTTGTCATTAAAGAGCAAAGATAGTGATTGCATTTTTCTGCCAGGTTGTTTCAGTGCACCTTGCTGGTCATTGGAGGGATATAAATTATTTCATTTTGAGGTTGCTAAGCCCCTTCCCATTAACCACTCTAATCAGGATTCCAAAGCTTTCTAGTGTGAAGAAAAGGATCTGTCCACTGACTCAACAAGCCCAAAGCAAACTTACCCCACCTTCAGGTACCTACCCTTTTCATTTCTAGTGCTCCCCCATCCTTACTCTACTTCCCCCCAAAATTAGGTGTTTTGTTTTTATAACAACATCAAGAATCATCTCTGAGGTTGTCAGAATCATAAAATACTTTATTATAAGTGGGCAGGTCAGTTGATACACTGTGTCAGACTAGTGTACTGTCAGAGATGTTAGCCAATGAATTCCAAAAAGAATGAAAAGAAAGATTCCAGATAGACCCCTATTTCAGTTGAGTCAGTTATTTGTTTCCCTGACATCATTTGAAGCCAAGAAAATCAACACATACAGCAAAAGTGGGGGAACATAGCCTGGTTAGGCTGTAAACAGATGATCCTGACCCAGAGAACACAGAAGCAAAGTACCTGCTCCAGGCCCCAGCAACCTTTGATTTGGAACCCACCATTCCCTTTGATTTGGAACCTCTCTTTCCCCTGTGCAGCCAATACCTGGCTAAATCCTACTTACCTTTTACACTTCAGTTTCAGTGCCACTACTTCCAAGGACTCCCTGATTTTTTTTTTAGATTGGAAAATCCTTTCTTACTTCTAGGCCATCCCAAATTTCCCCCATCTGATCGCTTGTCAGATGCATTATAATTGCCCATTCATGAAAGGGCCAGAAGAGCAGGGAAATTTCCTCAGAGGAAATCCTATCATGTGTTCTACAATTGTTCTCTGAATGAATGAAAATTAAAGATATGCTACAAATCCTTGGAGAGGAGAGGCCCATTGGATTACGTTGATATTATCCTCGGCCAATTAAGGTTTTCTTGAAACCTCATAGCAGCAAGAAACAGCTTTTGAAAGGGCTGAGAAAGAAGGTGGATCAGATTCACACAAGTACCTTCTGGGTAGGCTGACGTCACAGATGAAATGAAAAGTCTTTTTACTGCAGAAATTTAGAATAATGAGGAAGACTGCTATGGACGCAATAGCAAGAACAGATTGCTAAAATACAAAGTGCAATGGGGACAAATGTGAAGAACCAAATGAGATGAGCAATACCATTACTTTTGCATAAGTCTTACAGGTGTTAGAAGACATTCATGAGAACTTTCAGAGAGAAAGTAAATGAGAGCTAACACAGTTTCTGTATAGAATTTTATTTCATTTTTACTTATGTGTCAAATGTTTTGGAGGTGCATGCTAATTTATACTTTGCCAGTATCTAGTTCTAGGAAAGCTCTAAAAGAATCCAAAGATGGTTGTCTGCGAGGAGCTCGGGGTCAAGTGGAGGAGATACAAGTAACTACAACGCAGCGTGAGCAGAGATGAGTGTCAGGAAAGCCAGATTTGTTCCCATTATAGGAAACTCAACCTGCCTTAAGTGACACAGGGAATGTGTTTTTCATACAACCAACATGTTCAAGGAACCTTTAAAGCCCAGGTTTAGCTTGATCCAGGGATTTGACTAACGTATGCATCGTTCTGCTATTCTCTTGCATTTGTTTTATGCTGGTTGGCATTGCTTATGCTTGTGCTCAGCTTTGTATTCAAATCTACCAAGTCTTGATTTGACTGAATAATATATTTCTCTCCTCCCACAAATTTTAACAAAAGTCCAGGACCCGATTAGCCTTGGCCTCAGTGATAATCAGGTACCTCCCAGGAGTCAATCAGATATGGGAGTAGAACTGACTGGTAGTCCTGGGTAATCTCTCTCTCTGTGTTTCTCTCTCTACTTTTGCTTTAGAAGCAAAAGTTAGAAGGGCTTAACTTTGACTGGACATAGTTTCGAGATCATCTAGTACAATGCTTGGACCAGTAGCTGTGGACCAAAACAGAAGGGATGAGTGAGGATGAGAGGGAAAAGGTGGGAGAGTATTGTGGCTTGGGAAAGCATCCTCCAAAGGTCCATATTTTAAATATTTGGTCTTCACGGTAGCACTGTTTAGAGATGGTAGAATCTGTGGACCTATTAGGAGGTCCTTAGTCACTGCAGCCAGGCCCTTCAGGGGAATTTGGAACCCTGATCTTTCACTATTCATTTGGGTTTCCTAGCTCAGTAAGTAAGCAGTTTGCTCTGCAGGCACTCTCATTATGATGCTCTAGTCTTACCAGAGGCCCAAAGCTACAAGTTACACCTAATTTTGGATTGGAGCATCCAAACCATAATCCAAAATGAATCTTACCATGTATAAGCCACAGGACCTAGCTGTCTCAGATATTTCTTTATAAGTAATGTAAAACTGACATAATAGAGCGAATATTCCTGAAAGGTGAGTATGAAGACTGGAAACACTAGGTCTTGGTGTTCTACTTGTGCTGTTCTTCAGAAAATGATACCATATAACTGATATTTTCTTGTAGTTAGGATTTAAGCTCTTTATTAAGAGAGAAGAATTTGTCCTCCTTTAATTGAAGGAATATAAACTGCAGCAATAGAAACCACCATTACATGAAGAACATTTTTAAGAAAAAAATCATGCCTGGAAAAATATTCAAAATGGGACAAGGTATTGCTCTCCTAAGACACTGAGGACTATCACCCAGAAGTGGACCTAGAATTTCTCTATATGGCCTAAATGGGCAGAATCAGTTCCAACAGGCATGGAAAAAACCTGGACAATGAAAGCTGTCTAATAAAAGAAGCTTCCTAGAAAGATAGTGAGTTCCTCAGTATTGGAAGCATACTCTGAGATGTTAAATTTTGAAGTTTAGCTTCTCAAACATTCTGAAGCAACAAAATGGATGATATGAAAGTGTTTCACACATTGCTAACAGAGACCACAAATAAAAACAAAGTTGTAAGCAATGCTCCATTTCTATTACAGTAACTATAAGGTAAGACCCTTTCCTCTCTGTTCAAAATGCCAATCAAAGCATGAATGTGAGAAAGATTATTGCAGAATAATTATTAATCAATCTCATAAAGAGACATGGAAATCTTTAACAAACTTTCAAGCTTTATTACTCATGCAATACTTTTGGCAAAGTAAGTAGTCACTTGGTTAAGAACTGCCGGCCATAGAGACTGCCCTGGATGTCTTGAAGTTTAGTTCAACTGCAAATTCAGTCTATACTTACCACTCTACGGGCTAGAGTACTGGAGTGTGCCAGAAACCGGGTGGAATGACAAGTGCCATTGTGCTTCTATCTCGTGGACAATCAGAGGCCCAGACATGAGGTTAAAATGGGATTGACTTCACACATCATCTCAGCACTTCCTGGAAGGAGTGGTAGTGAGTTTCACAAAGCAATTGTGACTTTGCTATGTCACTTCTGCATCTGAAGAGGTACCAGCTGAGATGGTTTTCTGCGTAAAAGGTCATCTCTGTCAGGCAGCTGAACTGGAACAGGAATGACATTTGGCATTACCCGCCTCCAGCAACAAAACCCTTTTAAATCAGAAATAATGTGTGTGTGGGATGCCAGAGCAGGCACTACCGTGGCTGGAAAGCTCCCATCGTGTCTGGCATCCAGGGGATCTCTCCTCTCTGAGCTCCACAGCTGCTGGAGCCCAGCTCACTGCTCACTTTGTATTTTCATAGCCATCAAGTCACCATGACGGGAAATTTTTTCTACCTCATACTGTAGGATTTGGCATAAATTCTAAGTCACAGCTTAAATTAAAAAGCAAGGTATTTCTGTGGGGGTCCCAAAGGCCTTGGAGAGTGTTTGGTCTGATGTACAGAAAGATATGGAAATGTAGGATTTAGTCATTTTCAAAAGGTGCAGAGTAGCTCTGCTTTTTCTCTTTTTGTCATAAAAGAATAACTGCATGTTTTACTGTACCAACACTCTTTTCCACATTTCACCGGTCTTTTCTTTTTTTACTATTCAGAATAAAGTGATACGGCAGCTGCCTAATTGCAAGGGCTCATGGGAACAAACATCCTTTTGAAGAGACCTAGAAGTCCCTGATGGAGCCACCCCAGCCTGTTGCCATGGTTAAGATACACGCTGCTCTCCACTTTTAACCTTTTGCTGTAGTCATCCGCACTGGCTTGTGCTCTTCACCCTCTTGCAAATTAAAGTGGAGATGATGTCCTCCTCTCTTTGTGCTTCCTGTAAAAGTGGATATAATGAAGCACCTTCATGCATTCAAAAATACATCCTGAGCAACAATATGTGCTTGTTTGGTCTGTCAAGTTGATTTTACTTATTTGAAAAACCTCTAGCTTGTAGGTAAATCAGTTGTCTCTTACATTATTTGGCAAATATGCCAGATCCATGTAGAGGCAGAGGTTCTATAAAAAATGATAAAAATAAATGTAACATATTCCAGGATTCTAAAGCCAGTTCTTTTTTTCTTCTAACTCTCTGCTTCTCCCTGGACTATACAATACCCTTTTATGGTTATAATTAGCACTTTTAAGTCAACACTGATCCATCTATTAGTGCTGAATTTCAGACCTGAATGCTCAGCTACTAACCAGTAATCTGGCTTGAAATCAGATTCATGGCATTCCCACGCTGCAATTCATTCTCCAACAACCCCAGTTCCTTTCTCCTTACCTCTCTGCCTTCCCTTTCCCACCAACCAGCAGGCTTCCCTCTCAGTATTCCCCCTCTTACCTTCTGGCAACAGCCCCCCAACCCCCAACAGAAATACCACTGCACCCCTGGACTCCTTTCCCTTTCCCCTTCACATCAAATCAGGCAGCAAACCTACTGGATAAACCTCTCCGAGATCTGTTAATTAAAATGTCCCGCAAAGCCTTGTGTATCTGGAAGGTGACAACATCACAGACACTATGCTCATCAGCAGATTAGTCTAGAATGAGTTCAGAGATGACTCGCTGTGAGGATAGGGAGCCTGGCTAAAGCCGGGCCCCTGGGGCGCGACCTGGAAAGGCTCCTCCCTTTTCTCTCTGGTTCTGGCTGCCATGAGTTGAGTACCATTTCCTGTGCCAGGCCCCTCCGCTGTCCTATTTCTGGGTTGGAGCCAGCTGACCCTGGACTAAAACTGAACTAAAATAAACTTCTCCTTTAATTTTGGGTAATAGGTATTTTGTCCAACAATTAAAAAGTAACTTAAAACAGAGGCTTCACAACTCTTCTAATTCTTCCAACCCCAGTGCTTCTGCTGAGCCTTGGCGCCTAGCCCTTGGGCACTCTTTAGTTGATACCTTCAACAAACTCAGGATGATCTTTCTAAAATTTAAATCAGATCGTGTCCCTGGCTCTCCTCTTCAAATGCTTCACTCTCCTTACTACCCATGGAGTAAAACCCAGGGTCCTTTAGAGATCTTGGGTTTTCTCCCACTCCTGCACTCAGAATCCATGCTTTAGGTTTACCCATCTGTGGTGTCACGCTGGGAGCATACTGTTACTTGCTGTCATATCCTTGTACGTATTTCTACTACCGGACACCCTTCTTCACTTCAGTCATCTGATAGTTTTTATAATTCACAATTTTTTTTTTTTTTTAGACAAGGTCTCACTATGTAGTTCGGACTGGCCTTGAACTCACTACACAGCCTAGGCTGGCCTCAAACTCACAGTGATCCTCTTGCATCTGCCTCCTGAGTGCTGGGATTACAGGCATGTACCACTACACCTGGAAAATAATTATCCAAATTCTTGGTATTCAAACAATACCAAGACTCTTTCAATGCCCTTCCTGACTCTTCTGCTCCTTGTCATCCCTGCATCTTTGTGTGTGTGTGTGTGTGTGTGTGTGTGTGTGTGTACACTGGGGATTGAACTCACGACTTCGCGCTTGCCAGGCAGGCGCTTATGCCACTGAGCTAAATCCCCAGCTCCCACCTCTGCATCTTATATAGGAATTTATCATTCTTACCTCACTGTTATCATCAGGGGTCTCCAGTAGGCCATTTGTCTGCTGAGGGCAAGAACGGCATCTTATTTCTCCTCAGCTCTGGGTCTTATCTCTGACATATGGACAAGCAAATGATTCTATGCAGGTATTCAGAGATGCTTTCAACTCCATTCCAAAGGGGAGGAGGGAGCACAAGTGAAGGGAGGGAAGGAAAGGAAAGAGACAGATTTCAAAAGCAATCATCAGTAAGTTTTCTAGCTGTTTAAAGACAGGGGTTTAGATTCACCTCTGAGTGCACGTGGCTTCTGGTGTCTGGAAAATGTCAATGATCCTTTATGTAGAAGTGAGGCTGTGATTCTTAGCTGCACTGGAAAGCTTCTAGAGACGAGTGAAACTGCACTGCATGAAAATACAAAAAGGAGTCTTCACTGATGACGTGGAAGCAACCTTGGGATCATGATGATACCAGGAGACCGGCTGAGTTCGGGCGAAGTGCACAGTGTTAGGGGAGTGAGTCAGCAGTGCATCTATGGTAGGCAGAAACTGGACAGGAGCTCCAGTAAACCCCCCTGGCTGTCAGTAAGAGGAGCAAGGCCTGGAGGGAATTCCTGTGGAAGGTGAAGGCCAAAGGACCTGCGGAAAGACCTACAGTTCCACTGAAAGTCACTCCCAACTCCTTGTGTCTTTTTTTCTATTTCTCTGTTCCTCAGTAAAACTAGTAAATGTTACAGGTCCATTTTATTTGTGATGTGGGGCGTTGATAGAGCAGCCAACATCCATTACTACTGAATCAACATAAGAGCCAACGAAATAGTCTAAAATGGAGGCAGAGTTTATTATGTACTGGGCAAAGGAGAATCAACTCTCTATAGATAGAAAAATCACTAAGTCACCCCCAAACCGAAACTGAAAGGAACATACCTGACATGGAGAAGGAAAGGTGTGCCCCTGCCACCCTTTCTGATTCACTCAAAAGTAGATTGTGAAGTCTGTCTCTTAAAATTGGTCTTGAATTATTGAGACAGAAGTGTGTCTAAAATGCACTGCACAGGGCTCTGCAGGTCTCGCAGTCACTCAGTGGGAAAATCTGAGTAGGTATACGTGAGGTTCAATGCAGTTGTATTTGTTTTCTTTAACATCCCACTGGGTAAAACATACATAATAAGTGGTTTTTAACTGTCTTTCAGCACTACAAAGTCAGACCAGGGTGACAAGGAATAAGAAGGATGAACTGCAAAATATATAAATGTTCTTGAGAATATCCCAGAAGACCTTGGAGAGGCTGCTCTGATGGAATATTAGGGGTTTTGCTGATGGATAATTACGTATTTAAATGAGAAAAATTCCTGAACCCAGAACATGTAGAATTATTGGGGTTATACGAATGCCATCACTCCCCAAAATGGAGTCATTGTTAAACTAGGTTCTTATCTATAAATAGGAATAGCTAGTCCTACCTTCATACTGGCTGAACTCAGAGAGAGTGTTACCTCCAAGTTAGAGGTGAGAAATTAGATCTATTCTGCATAAACAACAATAATGTTACGCATTACAACAGCAAAGCCTACAGATGCTGGTTTTGTCTACTTAAGCAAGGTAAGCCGCCTTCCACAATTTTTTGAAATCATTATGATTTCCTTCTATGAAAAACTACCACTGAGGCATTGTTCATTTTTTTCAATGCAAGTGAAAATGCACATGGTAGAGAAGTTTTTAATTAGTTCCTTCTGAGCAGGAACGGTGTGTGCTCACTGCAGTGGGAACCTAATAAATTACTTCATAATCTCAGCTGGAGGCTTTATATAGGAAAATACTCATTAATTTGCACCGGTAGCCAGCAGATTCCTGTGAAAAGCCTTGGAAACATGCTGTGGTAGGTATGTATCAGCTTGCTTGGAACAGAACTTCTAGGGCAGTGAAAAGAATAAGCCTGCGCACATGGTAAGGGAAGCCAGGGAGATCTGAGCTGTGATGTCTGGGGACAAAAGAAACTCCACACTAGCCCCTGTGCCCACTCTATACCTTCCCTGTTTGTAGAGCTCATCTCCTACTCTAAAAAAAAGCTTTTCGATTTTCAAATCATCCCAATGCCCTTCTCCTTTCTTAAAACGTGAAGTAATCAAATGCTTTAGAAGTATTTGTCACACACTAAGAAAATGTTGACACTGCCTTATTTAAGTGGACAGATGGGATAAATGGATAAATGAATAGGTGGATGGATGTATATAGACACATAACTATATAAAGCAAGAAGGCAAAAATACTATCAGCCTAGTTAAAATAATTCCTCTCAGGGAGCAGATTATGTGACAAGTTGGTAAGTCACTTGGAGTAAAGAGTGAGATCCTGAAATTCATGGTGCTGTGATAAAGCATGGCCCCTAAACTGTCTAAGGCGAGCCAGTCCTGCTGATTTCAGAGTTTTGTTAATTGCTCTTTGGTAGATTGATAAGTAAATCTGGATGATTGCTGAGATAGAATTGTTCTGCAAAACAAAGGGGTGAGAACTTGAAACAGGAAAGGAATTTTTAGGAAGTGCAGATAAATCTGATAAAGCAGGGTCTTTCATGCTAGGAAAGAGGGATGGGGAAATAAATACCTCAGCAGAGAGTCAGAGTGCTGAGATGTCCATGGGGGATTTTTAAATTATTTACCGTAGGATGTACATGGCAACTCTTCCCTCCATCTGCCCTAGAAAACTGTTATCTGGAAGCAGGCACTGAGACAAGATCACTGCGCACAGGGTCTATTAAAGAGGAATTCCCAAGTGAGAATAGCAGGGGAATAAGGGAAACAAGACAGAGAAGAGGAGGAAAAGTCAAGGAGGAGGAAGTTCACAGGCAGAGTTCTTCAGCCTGACCCCATGGGAGAACTCCAGACTTCTCTTAGCCAGAGGTAAGTGTGTGGGCTTCAGACTCCTATGCCTTCCAGTTGTTAGTCAAGTACTGGTCTTGGAGAAGGGACTGAATTCCCAAGCATTTCTGGCTCTCTGCTATGGAGGAACAACTACTACTCCAGTAGTAGGAGGGAAGTCATCTAAAAATTGAAGATACTGAGTGTTAGTTGCCTAAGGGCCAGAGGTAGAACACAAAATAGTAAAAGGGGTCAGGAAAATCTGATAGATATTGGTTTTGTCTAGCAAATTCTTACATTTGCTCACTAGTGCTTGAGTATATATATATCAATTCATCACAATAATAAAAGAAACTGACATACACATCCAGGTCAACTCTGCAGGGAGTGAGAATGGGGTCTGTGTTTGCAGGTGCAAAGAATAGAAAAGCCCCTGACATCTGGGTTGGTACGGCTTTTGGAAGCAACTTTACAACTGCATCCAAACATACAAGACATACTGGTGAACCTACACTGCTGATGCCATCTTATGATGGAATTTCTGTCATCAAAATTGATTCCTTGATGGGAGGTACATTAAGTCACGCATCCAAACATTTCTGCTAACAAAATGTCTGTGCCCCTCACTGTCCACCTGACAGTCGTGCATTCCAGGACTTTGACAATCTGACTTACTTCTTATTGTAGCTTTTCTTTACCAGTGTCCTGCCACAAACAGCTCCTCACTCACCCCCAAGTGTCCTTGCTCTCAAACTAAGCTCTGACATGCTCCTAGCATGGTCTAACATGGAGTATGAGAGCCATCTAATCCTAATAATAACTCCATATCTTAGGTCCTTTCATTTGTTTAATTGTTGAGGAAGCTACAACACAGAGTTCAAGTTCTCTGAGTGACTAAGGCGCACAGCTAGCATAGACTGAGCAGTGGGTGACTCGGAAAGCCACTGTGCTGCGCTGCCTCTATGACACCATTCCTCCTTCTAAAGCCCCTTTTCATTTAGTATGTTAATATCTTTCCATCTTCCAAGACCCACTTTAGATCCTTTTGAATTAGGCAGAGCTCTTGAAAGACAAGGACAGAAGCCCAATATATATGCAAGAAAAGTTACTGGTTTCAGTGGTTGAGAGTAATATTATGATGACCTCATTACTGAGAACACTGAGATATTTGTAGTGATTGCCATAGGAAATAGGATTTAAAATAGGAAATTATTGAGCTGGAATTTTCCAGGTCTATGTTTCATTTTATACCACCACCTCCAGTCCATTAACCTTAGAAGCATGAGACTCCCCTGTGATAGCTAATTGTGGTGTCAACTTGCGAAAGAAATGCTGAGCACATAAGTTTAGCACAGTCTGGGTATGTCTGAATGATTCACTTTCTAAAAGGGAAGATGTACCCTGCAGGTGGGTGGCACCAACCAACAGGGCTCTAGCCTGGAGAGAATAAGAGCAGAAAGAAGGAAACTTCGCCTTTCCCTTCTTTGAAGAATCTCCAATCTTCTCTGCTGCCTTTGGGCTTCCATCTCCAGTGCAGCCTTCCTACACAAACCCTTTGGCTTCCCAGTGTGGACTCACATGGAACTCTGCAGTGAGCTCCAGGCCTTTGGCTTTTGACTGAATTTTCTGCTTCCCAGTATATAGCTGTCCATTTTGCATTCTTCCACCCTTGACTCTGCAGAGAGCCATTGTAAACTTACCTCATAAATTCTTTATGTATCATCTGTTATATTATATTATATTATATTATATTATATTATATTATAATTAAGCTGATTGATATATTCCTTCACCTTCCTGTCTATTTACCAACCCAGGGAGAGTTTTGATTAGTTCTATTTAGGCCATGTGCTTAGGATTTAGCTCAGCGACTTAAACACCTGTCTGGTAAGTGTGAGGTCATGAGTTTGATCCCTGGTACCCACCAAAAAACAAAAACAAATGAACAAAAATGAGATGTATTTTTAAAAGACAAAAAATAGAAGCCAGGCATGGTGGCACACTTCTGTAATCCCAGAACTCAGGAAGCTGAGGCAGGCAGACTGTTGTGAGTTTGAGACCAGCCTGGGATGCAAAGCGAGCCCAAGGCCAGCCTGAACTGCATAGTGAGACCCTGTCTCAAAAAGAAAAAAAAATACTATGACCAGCCAGACCAAAGACGCTGGTTTATTGTGTAAGGATGGAAGTAGGAAAAAAACTTTCTGAGCAGTTCATAGCACTAGTTCCCACAGTTCATTATACCATCTATGAAGACCCAGACAGAATTACTCTGTTCCAGTTTTTCTGGCATAAAACAAAACAACTATTTATTATGCTCACATATTCTTTAGGCCAAAAATTTGGCCTCTGCTCCACAGTGTCTGGGTCCTGGGATAAAAGACTTTAAGCCAGAAACTGATCCATTTGAAGGCTAAATTGGTGTCTGGAAGCTGATGCTGGCTACCAGCTTGGGAACTCAGTTCCTTTCTACATGGGCCTCTCTATGTGGTTTCTGCGTGTGAGATGCTTTGGGGTTTCTAATAATAAGGTGGCTTCGTTCTAGAACTGAACATGGCAAGAGATCATGAGAGAAGAGTGACAGAGAGAGAGAGAGAGAGAGAGAGAGAGAGAGAGAGAGAGAGAGAGAGATTGAGAGCACCAAGTGGAAACAGCATTGCCTTTTCCATCCTGACTTCAGAAGATCACCAAATTCTATATTTTGGAGCCTCACAAGCCTGCCTTGGTTCAAGAGGACGGAAGTAGACTGCACTCTTTATGAGGAACGGCAGAGTCTGGAAGAGAAGTGAGATCAGTGATACTGCTGTACCCAGTTTTCAGAGACAATAAATTAGCACACCTTTTTCTTGTGAATTATCTCCACAAATGTTTTTTGTAGGTTCCCTGAATTATTTTGACTGTTGTGAGATATGTATCTTTGTATTTCTACGCAGTGCCTTGAACAGAACTTATATAATAGATCTTTAAAATACTTTGGTTAGCTAAATAAATGTCCCTGGAATTGAACATCACCATTTTTCTAGCAACTAGCTGTGTGACTAGGAGAAAAATTATTTAGCATCCCTGAGAGTTAGTTACAAACTGAAGAAGTTGAACGAAGTTACGGTTTTAAATATTTTTGTTTAGCAGAAAATTTACATATAACTTTATCCAAATTCCATCTAACAAGACACCAGTATATGAAACTGATTTTTAAAAAGGAACAAACAGAAATGTTCTGGTTGACACAAGTATAAAACGACCTGAGAACTGCCCACTTCCCCACCCTCCTGCAGGACCGTGACGGACCCTGAGACAATCACAGAGTTGGAGGCCATCTGCCATCATGAATTTGTCCAGAATCTCTTCTCATAACAGAAGCTACCTCTTTGATGAGAAACTAACACACACACACACACACACACACACACACACACACACACACACACTTTTAGTACATCAGGCTGACTCCAGCTTCTAGCCCTAGAGATGGAAGGTGAAGGTGACCCCAACCTTGCCAAGTGAGGTCATCACAATTGGTTTGGGATTAAACACACAAACAATTTAGGACCAGTGAGACACAGTTCTAAGACTTCTAACGAATTTATCAAGGAAAAAGGATGCTCTTTTTCTGGGATTTCTTAGTTAGTAGAAGCAAGGCTGCCACTGGCCATTTTTGCTGCTTTATGATATACACCCTGACTGGGCATGAGGCTCCAAAACAAAAGAACATGAACACTAAGAGATAAGGGTGAGAGGACCAGAAGGGGGTGACTTGATAGCATTATTTGAGCATCTGGACCCACGTGTATCTGATGATAATGTTAATTTTGTATTTTTCCAGATAGATGTTGGGGTTTTTGGGGGGGAGTATTGGGGATCGAACTCATGATTGCAGACTTTCAAGGCAGATGCTTATGCCGCTGAGCTAAATCCTCAGCCCCTACAGACAGTTATGTCAGTTCTAAGTGAAAGAATTGTAAACACACCAAACTTCAAGTTTCTGTGGAAGCTTTTAAAATACAGCTTGAAAAAAGTCACTACAGTAGATGAACCTCTAGAGCTAAAGATGTTTCAGCTTCTCACTTTTCATTACTGTTGCACAGTAGCATGGCAAATGAATTACTTTTCATGAAATTGCAAAATATATGGTGTTCTAGAGGATACCAGGAAAATGCCCATGAATATACAAAAGGCTTACTATGATTGACATTTGTTCTAAGGTGTTCTGGACTCTCAGATGCTAGGCCAGAGCAAGGGTTGAGTTTAGAAAATATGGAAAGTTTTCATCATTCTACAGTGACACATCATGTGTTCTAAATGTTTTTGAATTGTGCAGAGAAAAAAGCAAGATGTCCAGTTGAATGTTCATTTGGCAGAAGAAAAGTAAGAGATTGACTGACCAAATATGGAGTTGAAAGTAAGCTCAGATATTCTTTAATACTCCTCTTAGGACTCCGAGGCCAGCTCCTAGTATGTATCTTTGCAGTTTTCACACCCAAAGGGGACAACTTATTTTATATCAAGGACAGGGGAATATGCAAAAATCAGTGATGAATCTTGCATTCCACTCAGTGCAGACCAATGATAAGAGCTGACGTCTCTGACAAACCTTATTGTTTCAGAGTCTCAAGGCCCAGTGGAGCTTTGGTGCTGAGTCACACTGGGAGCTGAGTTAGATGTTTGTCTCTGCAAAACGCAGCCTCTACTGATATTTTTTGTCCTAGTTTCAAAGAATTTCATAATGGAAGAAGATGGTCACCAAAACAGAGGATTTTTACTTAAGAACCCCTGCTCTTTTTTTGTGCTTTTCTGAAGTTATCTTTGTGCCTTTTCCTTTTGCATATAATATCACTGAAACATCTGTGTTTTAAATTGAGTCCTTACCCCTTTCAGAAAATCTTCTTTTGCTCTCCTTTTTAATCTTGCCTCGAGTCACTGTTAAGTCATAGTCATTTTCAGAAACACAGATGATGCTGACAGGATTATAATTTTCCCATACAGAACAAGACAGTTTTCAGGCCAACTGCTTTTAGAAACATCTCAGGAGCACTTAGAAATGTGTACTGCAAAATGAACACGGGGAAGTAATGATGAGGCAAGAGACAGGTCTCCTGGGGTGCAGGACCCTCCTCACTCACAAAAGTGGGAAGTGGACTGGGCAGGGCCCAGCAAACAGTAGGGACGTAATAGATGCTGAATGAATGAGTGAATGGCAGGCAGCATAAAACATGCAGTTGAATTCCATATTGGTGAAATTCATGTGGATGCCCATAGTGGAAGAACAAATACTATTTCATTATCTGTTGTCTCTGTGGAAATGCACTTAAAGACTCAAAGATAATTTCCTAAACATTATCATTCCCTAGATCCTTAGCCTTTCAACCTTTAGAATCAGTGAACGACCATATCAAAAAACTCTTACATGCACAAATTCTTTTTTTTTTATTTAAGAGGAAAAAGAGAAAAACACAAAACAAAACAAAACAGAGTAAGGTTACACATAATACAGAACTACAAAAAAAAAAAAAAACATAACAGTAAGAAATCACCTGTTAACAGATTACATATTATCATCTTGGAAATAGTTGCTCAAATCACAGAATCAAAGAATACAAAGTAGACATTCAAACAGAGAGACTGCAAACAGCTGTGTTCAATGATCTAAAAACATTAATATAGTCAGCTATTTAACACCCCTAAACATACTTGCTGTTATATCCGTTAGAGCTCTTTTTTTTTTCCTCCCTCTCTTTTTTACAACAAAATTTACACATTTTGGATTTTATTACTCCTTAGTTCTTATTACTTTTTTTGGGGGGGGGAGAGAATAAAGTCAAATATGGCAAAACAAAGCTGTAAGTCAAAACCAAGGATGGACATAGCACATGATGTAGAACAGAGTACAAGGTTATTAACAATGGTTATCAATGTTGTCTCTTGTTTCCTTAAAAGGAATTGTCTATCTCATTAGATATTATAAAGTTGGACAAAACAGTAGAGAACAAGACCAATAAAACTTAGGCATTGTGAACATTACAGGACTTCCAAAGGAGACAATAGTCAAACCAGAATGGGCATCTTTGTGAATGTTATTGCCTTCAAATTAGTTGCCTATACCCTCAGACTTGCTACTATCTCACAGAATGGAACAGAGTCTAATCAGTCAAAACAAGATCGTGGGAGTATTACAGGACTTCAAAACAAGTTAATAGGAGATCAAAAAGAGTTACTATTATATATTCTAATTTTTTAAATTTTTCCCTTAATTAAAATAAACATAAGAAATAGCTAAATAATTTTTTTAAAGAATAGTAGTTACCATAGTGTCTGTCTTTTTCCTTAAAATATTTGGATAAAACTTCATATACTATAGCTTCAAATATTTCCATATCAAGAAGCCCAGAATAAAGCCTTTCTAATTAATAAGTTAAAATTTTATAAGGCTTCAAGGCCACATAATGGGGAATCATGATTATCACATATTTTTATATATTTGAATCATTACTTACATTAGGGAAACTATTTGGTATTCATACATGCGAGATTGATTTATTTCACTTATGAGTATGGTCTCAAGCTGCGCCCATTTATTGATAAATACCTCAATGCAATCCTTCTTTATAGCTGAATAATACTCCATTGTATAGAAATACCACAACTTTTTTATCCATTCCTCAGTTGATGGACACTTGGGTTGTTTCCAAGATCTGGCGATTACAAATTGTGCTGCTATAAACATAGGTGCACATATATCCCTGTGGTATGATGCTTTCAGTTCTTCTGGGAATATGCCTAGAAGTGGAATAGCTGGAATAAATGGGATTTCCAATCCCAACTTTTTGAGAAATCTCCAGACAGACCTCCACAAAGGCTGTACCAGTCTACACTCCCACCAACAGTGCAGGAGAGTTCCTTTTTCCCCACAGCCTCTCCAGCATTTGTTGTTGTTGGTTTTCTTGATCCTGGCCATTCTTTCAGAAGTGAGATGGCATCTCAGTGTGGTTTTAATTTGCATTTCTCTAATGACCAATGATGATGAGCATTTTTTCATGTATTTATTTGCCATTTGCATTTCTTCATCTGAGAATTGCATATTCATCTCAGATGCCCATTTTTGGATTGGATCTTTGAATTTTGGAGGTCTGAGTTTTTTTAATTCTTTATATGTTTTAGACAAGAGTCCCTTGTCTGAGAGAGAGTTCACTAAAATCTTTTCCCAGTTTGTGGGTTTTCTTTTCACTATGCTGGAGATTTCTTTTGACATGCAGAAACTTTTTAATAAGAAGTGGTCCCAGTTATTGATTCTGGGAAGTATTTCCTGTGCGGTTTGAGTCCTGTTCATGAATTCTCTACCTACTCCTATGTCTCCAAGGTTTCTACCCAATTTGTCTTCCAACAGATTTAGTGTTTCTGTTTTAATATTCAGATCTTTGACCCATTTAGATTTTAACTTAGTACATGGTGATAGGCATGGGTCTAGCTTTAGTTTTCGGCAAATGGAGAGCCAGTTTTTCCAGCACCATTTATTAAAGAGACTGTCGTTCTTCCAGTGAACCTGCTTGGCTCCTTTATCAAAGATAAGGTGGTTGAGTGTGTTTGTAGTTGTGGTTGTATCTTCTAATCTATTCCATTGATCTTCAGCTCTGTTTTGATTCCAATACCATGTTGATTTTACTACTGTTGCTTTGTAGTATAATTTCAAGTCAGGGATTGTGATGCCTCCTGCTTTGTCTTTGCTGCTTAGAATTGCTTTTGCGATTCTAGGTCTCTTCTGGTTCCAGATGAAATTTAGGAGTGATTTCTCTAGATCTATAAGGTATGTTGATGGTATTTCTATTGGGATTGCATTGAATCTGTATAAGAGTTTTGGGAGAATGGCCATCTTCACAATGTTTGTTCTTCCTATCCATGAGCAAGGGATGTCTTTCCATTTTCTGAGATCATCTTCAATTTCCTTTTTCAGTGTATTATAGTTTTCACTGTATAAGTCTTTCACTTCTTTCGTAAGAGTAATTCCTAAATATTTCATTTTTTTGCTTGCTAATGTGAATAGTCCAGTTTCCCTTATTTCCCTCTCTGTGATTTTGTTGTTTGTGTATAGGATTGCTATTGATTTCTGAGTACTGATTTTGTATCCAGCCACATTACTGAATTTATTTATTGTATCTAAGAGTCTTTCAATGGAGCTTAGGGGGTCTTCTATGTAGAGTATCATGTCATCTGCAAACATTGACAACTTAACTTCTTCTTTTCCTATCTTTACCCCTTTTATTTCTCTTTCTTGCCTAATTGCTCTGGCTAGTACTTCCAGTACTATATTAAATAGGAGTGGTGATAAAGGACATCCTTGTCTTGTGCCTGATTTTAAAGTAAAGGCTTTCAATTTTTGGCCATTTAGTATGATGTGGCTGTTGGTTTGTCATAAATGGCCTTTATTATATTGAGGTAAAGACCATCTATTCCAATTTTCTGTAGAGTTTTTATCATGAATAAATGTTGGACCTTATCGAAGGCTTTTTCTGCATCTATAGAAATGATCATGTGATTCTTATTTTTGGCTTTATTGATATGGTGGATTACATTTATTGATTTGCGTATGTTGAACCATCCTTGCATTCCTGGGATGAATCCCACTTGGTCATGGTGTATAATCTTCTTGATGATTTGCTGGATCCTAATTGCCAATATTTTATTGAGGATTTTTGCATCTGTGTTCATTAGGGAGATCGGTCTATAGTTCTCTTTTTTAGTTGGGTCTTTCTCAGGTTTTGGTACTAGAGTAATATTTGCTTCCAGGAATGACTTAGGAAGGATTGCTTCCCTTTCAATTTCATTGAATAGTTTGAGGAGTGTCGGCATTAGGTCTTCTTTGTATTTCTTGTAGAATTCTGCAGTGAATCCATCTGGGCCTGGGCTCTTCTTGGTGGGTAAGGACTTAATTACATTTTCAATTTCAGTAACCGAGATTGGGTTATTCAACAATTTTACATCCTCTTGATCTAGCTTTGGCACTTCATATGCTTCTAAGAATCTGTCTATTTCTTCTGTGTTATCAAACTTTTGAGAGTAGAGGTTTTCGAAATAGGTGTTGATGATCTTCTGTATTTCTATTGGGTCTGTAGTGTCTCCTTTTTCATTTCTTATTGCATGAATTTGAACTTTTTCTTCCTTTTTTTTAATAAGGTTGGCTAGGGGCTTATCAATTTTATTTATTCTTTCAAAGAACCAACTCTTTGATTTGTTGATCCTTTGGATTGTTTTCTTAGTCTCTATTGCATTGATTTCTGCTCTGATTTTTATAATTTCCTCTCTTCTTTTGGCTTTGGGCTTGACTTGCTCTTCTTTTTCTAGATGTTTGAGGTGTAGCATCAAGTTATTTATTTGTATTCGTTCTGTTTTCCTGATGTGGGAACTCAGTGCAATAAATTTTCCTCTCAGGACGGCTTTCATTGCATCCCACAGATTCTGGTAAGTTGTATCTGCATTTTCATTTTCTTTTAGGTATTGTTTGATTTCTTCTTTAATTTCTTCTGTTACCCACTGATTACTCAAGAGTGTGTTATTCAGTTTCCATGTGTTTGTGGGATTTTTGCAGTATCTTTTATCGTTAATTTCTAATTTCAGAGCGCTGTGATCCGATAACATGCAAGGGATGATTTCAGCTCTTTTGCACTTGTTTAAATATGTTCTGTGAGCTAATATATGGTCTATTTTAGAAAATGATCCATGTACTGGTGAGAAGAATGTGTATTCTGATGTTGTTGGGTGGAACATTCTGTATATGTCTATCAAACCCATTTGTTCACAGGTATGATTCAGTTCTGTTATTTCTTTACTCATTTTCTGTCTGGTCGATCTGTCCCTTGGTGTCAGTGGCGTATTAAGGTCTCCTGTTACAATTGTGTTACTGATAATTTGAGTTTTCATTTCTGTTAATAATTGTTTTATATAACGGGCGCTCTGGAGTTTGGTGTGTATATATTTAAGATAGTTCTCTCTTCCTCTTGGAGTTTTCCCCTTACGAGTATGTAGTGACCTTCTTTATCCTTTATGGTTATTGTTGGTTTAAAGTTCACATTGTCTGCAAACAGAATGGCTACTCCTGCCTTTTTTAGGATTCCTGCTGCATGAAGAATTGTTTTCCATCCTTTGACTTTCAGTCTGTGAGTATCCTTCTGGGTTAGATAGGTTTCCTGTAAACAGCATATGGTTGGATTTTGTTTCTTGATCCATTCTGCTAGTCTGTTTCTTTTGGTTGGTGCATTGAGACCATTTACATTAATGGTTATTACTGTGAAATGTTGGTTAATTGTAGGAATCTTATCTCTCTGCTGTTGCATCTTTATCTTTCTGTTCTGTTTAATTATTTGCTTTGCTTAGTGGTTTTTTCCTTTGTGTATCTAAACTGTCTTTCAATATTTTTTGCAGGGTTGGTTTGGTGTTCATGAAGTTCTTCAGCTGTTCTTTGTCATGGAAGTATCGTATTTCACCATCTATTTTAAATGATAGTTTTGCAGGATATATCAGTCTAGGTTGGAAATCATTTTGCTTTAGGATCTGGAATACTTCACTCCATGCTCTTCTTGACTTTATTGTTTGTGATGAGAAGTCTGCTGTGATTCTGATAGGTTTTCCTTTATAAGTGATCTGTCTTTTCTCTCTGACAGCTTTTAATAATCTATTCTTGTGTTGGATTTCTGGGATGGTGATTATTATATGTCTGGGTGTAGTTTTATTTTGGTTATGACTATTTGGAGTTCTATATGCTTCACTGATCCTGATGTCAGTTTCTGATCTCATGCTTGGGAAGTTTTCAGCTATTGCTTCTCTAAATATCCTCTTGATATCCTTTATGTTGTCTCCTTCTTTTTCATTAATCGCTATCATTCTTATGTTATTCTTCTTTACATCATCTTGCAGTTGTTGAATTGTTGTTTCCTGATTCCTTGTTATTTTTAAAAGATCTTTCTTTTCCTGTTCACTAGCTGAAATCCTGTCTTCAAGGTCTGAAATTCTATCTTCACTTTCATTAAGGCGGTTTTTACAACTTTCAGTGGAGTTTTTTATTTCCTGTATATCTCTGTGCATCTGCATTATGTATTCTGTTTGTTTCTTATATTGCTCATCTAGGGATTCTATCTTTTTGTTTAGTTCCTCCAATTTTTTATCTGTGTTTTCTTTAGATATATTTAGAATCTCTTTCATTTCTTTTATCATTTCTTCTTTTATCTGGGATATTATTTCGAGTTTGAATTTCTTTAAAGCTTCCTGGAGTTGCTTGTCAACTTCAGTAGCTATTGTGTCTGATATATGAGGAGGATGGGATATGTTTTCTTCTAAATACACTCCTCCTAGGGTTTCCTGAGATGGGCTGGAGGTTTGAGGTTGTAATTTGGTCTTTCGTTTTGTCATTTTCCTATATTTCTGTGTTTCAAGTGTTATTTGAAAGCCTCCTCAGGATCTGTTGAAAATCCCCTTCTATGTTTGCAACTACTGAGACTCTGGCACCATTCTACCCCAGGCCATTGGGCCTGCAGAACCGATGGCCCTCCTCTGCTTGTTCAGAACTCCGGGGTTCCAGACAAGCTGGGCCTCAGGGACACTGTGCGCCCACCTGCCCCTTGGTAGATCCACAGCTCTTGAATCGCAGCCGGGTTAGGGTACTCACCACAGGCCTCAGTGCCTCAGGAGCCTGTGATCCCTCCCTGCTTGCAGAGATATCCACAGTCCTCCAGACAAAGGAAGGGCCTTCTGCGGGCACTCCGGATTCGCCCAGCTCTTCCTCTGCACGCAGATGGCTAGGCGCGGCTGGGCTGGCAGGGGGGGGGGGGATAGTGTAGGCCCGCCCACCCGGTGAGCTCCACAGACCTCCAGGTGTAGCCGGGATGGGGAGGCGGCTGTAGTGGCGTCTAACCCACTGCTCCAGTTCACTGCACCCAGAAGCCTGGGGGGTCCGGAGCAGTCTGAGATTTGGGCAGACTGTACTGGCCACTCACCACAGGCCGAGGTGCCTCAGGAACCTGGGATCCCTCCCTGCTTGCAGAAATATTCACTCCTCCAGACAAAGGTAGGGGCTTCTGCAGGCACTCCGGATCCGCCCAGCTCCTCCTCTGCACCCAGGTGGCTAGGCGTGGCTGGGCTCGGGGGATAGTGTAGGCCTGCCCACCCAGTGAGCTCCACAGACCTCCAGGTGTAGCCGGGATGGGGAGGTGGCTGTAGTGGCGTCTAACCCACTGCTCCAGTTCACTGCACCCAGAAGCCTGGGGGGTCCGGAACAGTCTGAGATTTGGGCAGACTGTGCTGGCCACTCACCACAGGCCGAGGTGCCTCAGGAACCTGGGATCCCTCCCTGCTTGCTGAAATATTCACTCCTCCAGACAAAGGAAGGGGCTTCTGCAGGCACTCCGGATCCGCCCAGCTCCTCCTCTGCACCCAGGTGGCTAGGCGCGGCTGGGCTCGGGGGATAGTGTAGGCCTGCCCACCCAGTGAGCTCCACAGACCTCCAGGTGTAGCCGGGGTGGGGAGGCGGCTGTAGTGGCGTCTAACCCACTGCTCCACTTCACTGCACCCAGAAGCCTGAGGGGTCCGGAACAGTCTGAGATTTGGGCAGACTGTGCTGGCCACTCACCACAGGCCGAGGTGCCTCAGGAACCTGGGATCCCTCCCTGCTTGCAGAAATATTCACTCCTCCAGACCTACATGCAGAAATTCTCTTGATTCTGAAAACCTCCAAATTGAGCCTCCCTGAGTGTACTGGGAAATATTATGAGATATTTTTGGAGATAGGATATGGTACACAGAAGTTAACATGTACCTTTTCTATAGAACTTATCACATTCTTTATTGACTATTGCTCACATAAATCTCAAAGGGGAAGTTGAGTATATTTACTCAACAGTTTTGAAAAGAATCCCAGTTTTTAGTTTCACCAGTCTTTTGAAGGACTTTGATACACACTTCCTTTGCATTTCTCTTATAGATACACTCAGCACATGGAAGACCTATTTACTTCCCTTCCATTCCTAAAATTATGTCTTCCCAAATATTATAACCCTTACTATGTTATAACATAGTTCTTCTTAAATTATTTAATGGAATATTAATTAAAAATACAAATGGATTTTTGTTACTATTGTTCATAATTCTGATGTTAGATGGAAGAATGAACAAAAATGATGGTGATGAGACCACCAAAAATGTCAAACATATTACAAAGATACGATAATTAAAACTTCATTGTATTGACATATTACAAAAGCAACAGGTCAATGAAACAGAATAAAAAGTCCAGAAATGCACACACAGACCCGAAATCAGTGGAGAAAAGATTAGTCAAACAATATATACAATTGAGATATTGTCTATCCATGGAGACAAAAGTAAAGTTGTATTTCTACTTAACATTTTAAACTAGCACCACAAATTTGTGCAATATGGTGCTGCCTCAGCATCCAATTGTAGGCCTGACAGAAATTGTTTGCAACTCACTATCTCTAGCCTACTTAGAGTTTCCTTTTCCTGTGTGATTGTTTGTGACACAGTCTACTTGTTCCTTGCTTTACTGACCCAAAATTCAACATACCTCACAGCTGTTGACCATGGTAAAGCCTCACAGTCAACATCAGTAAGTTAGTTCCCCCTTCATGTGTATTGTCTCTTAGCCGTCAATGTACAAAGTCTATGGCAAAGCCCGAGGGTCAGGACCTAAGGACTTGAACAGGGCCTCACAGGTTCTGCCACTCCCCACCCCTGACCGAGCTTCCTGCCACCTCCATGCTTCCCGTCAGTCTCTTGTCAGCACCCTGCCCCTCAGGCACCTCTGAGTAACGAATACTTCAGTGACAAGTACTTCTGTTTCATGCTTTTTTCTCTCACCTCATCGTGTCTCATCTGACACACACAGCTGAGCTGAATCTTCCCAGGGTCAGGGCTCTGGGCTCTTTCTTGCCTGAAAGCCTCTCTCAAGAAAGACATCTCAACCAAATTAAAAGGAAATTGTAGAAAGAGAAGCCATAACAACCAGAAGAAATTCCAAATGAACAAAAAAGATTTAAGTGTACAAACTGACATCATGGAAGAACTAGAATTTATGAAGTATGGTTTTATAATCTCAGAGTAGGAAAGGCCTAATATAACAAAGCCCAGAAGTTATAAAAGAATCATAATATTGGTTACAAAAAAATCAAAGGTTCTACACGAGTGAAAGTCAGCAAAGTAGAAAAATTATTTATGACTCATATCACAGAGAAAGATTAAGTTCCTTTATAGAATGCAGTAGAAAAAAGGGGCTAAGTTGTGACCACTCCATAAGAAATAAAGTACAAATGTTTTTAAGGCATCAGAATGTGAAATTGGCTCCATTTATAATAGATATAAGGTAAATTATACTGGGATATGACTTAAAATAAATATAATGAATTACTATAGGTAGAAAAAAAGGCAGGGAGATATAAGATACGTGAAAAACATACCCGCAGATTTGCCCAAGGAAACATTAATACTTCTTTACTTCTAAGGGAACTTGATGAATAAGAGATTGGAAAGGAAAGAAATTTGAACTCTTCTTTTGCACTGTTAGAATTTTGAATCATATGAAGGACTTTGAAACATGACAAGATAAGAAATAAAACTGAGTCTGGAGAGTGATGTTTCTTTCTCTTTTCATTATTCTACCTTTGCTCGGCTGTGGCTAGCCTCTGTGGTAGCCTCCCCTGGATTTCCTGGCCACCCTTGAAGAGGAGACTGCTCAAAGTTTTCATAATGCCCAGAACTGGTTTTGTAGTTCATGAAATAAAAGTCATCCTCAGAACACTGCCAAATGACTTCTGGGAGTGCTTTGTATTCCGCACCACTCAACATCTGTTTTTAATGCATTCAGACATATATCAAATATTCCCATGTCAACTAAGGATTCTACTTTTATTATGTTTCCATAACATTGTAAAAATTGTATACACAAATAAGATTAAGTTGTACAATTATTTATATGAGCACTATAATGGGAAGGTGTACTATAGCAAAGCAAATCCATTTGTACACAGACTAGGATGTGTGAAACTTTAGAAGCTCCAAAGCCCCAAGGGTAGAGAAGTCTACCATCATCTGCTGAGAGCTCAAGTAGCTGTAGCTGTTGATCTCAGACTCCCCACTCTGAGCAGACATTTACTGATACCTATTTTGAGTCTTTTCTCAACCCTCCGAAGCATGACTAGTAGGACAAATCACTGTTAGTGTTGATGGAAATTCCAGTACACTCAGTTTGTCTTCATGTAAGGATATCCTGAGTGGAAATGATTTTGGAACAAATACAAGCTTTTCTTTTCACTCTGACATTGGCTTCTCCACACTCGAGGAAAGAAGAGTCACTTATCTGATTGATACAATGGGGAGACCCACTGGCCCACAGTTACCAGAGGGATGGTCTCCTGGTTAGAGTGAAAGCAGTGATGGTCTTTACCTTCTTGATTTCTCTGGCTATTTCAGACCTCTTTGAGTCAGTGTATGAAAGATGTCTGTACTTTTGGTTTGCATTGAATAAGCAATCAACTGCATTTCTGTTCCTGGGCCTTGCTTGTGAGTTATCTCTTCCTCTGGGCTCTTAGGGTAAGCTCCTGGCGTATTCTCTCTCCTGCATTTGATATGGTATAATGGGATCCATCTTCAGGCAGCTGGAAGGGCAAATGAGCCTGGAGGCCATTATACAGACTCCACCTTCCCCCACGTAAGACCCCCAGTTCTAGGCTGAAATGAAAAAGTCAGAGAATAGGAAGCTTTACTCCGCTTAAGGCCAAGATGTGTTCTCCAATGTGAGAAATTTGGAACTTCTGTTACTACACTCTAAGCATCATTTGTTTTTTAGTATTCATTTATACAATGGTTTGAATCCAAACTGAGAAAAGTTATTGATTCAGTTTTTGCAAACTTCCAACACCCATTGTTGGATATAAAAAGTTTTAGAATATTTCTGCATATATGGATAGTGAGACAGGCTGCTGTCTTATTTTTCCCAGTAAAGGAAGACAAGTTTCCAGGGCTACTGGAAAGAGAAAAATTATGTCATTGTATTCCAATTTGGTGCTTCTTAAGAGAGGCCTGTGTGAGCATCAATGCCCTGAATTAGGAAGAGGATAATTATGGGAGTTCACCAAACTCCAGGTGACATTTTAAATCCTCAGTTTATCCATTCTGTGTTTTGAGCAATTTACTTAAGTTCTGTGAACTACTGCTTCCCCCTCAGTAAATGGAAATGATCATTCTTTTCTTGTACTTTTGTAAAGATTAAATTAAATCACACACTGAGTTTAATAAGCTAAACCAATTGATATTTCTGTGTAGCTATAAATGGTAATACCAAAGGTTCTCCTTGGACCCACAGAGCTTTTCCAGCTCTAAGAACAATATATGCAATCTCATACTGAGACTTGCAATCCTAGCATGCCCAGTCTCTGCTTGGTAGCATCAAATGGGGTTGTAATCTGTCTGCAAGAAGAGGTTTATGAATGCCATCAGGATCTGGGGATGTATGGCCAATGAACTCTGAATCTGTGGATATTTGGGTGGTGGTGAATCCCCTAAAAGGACTCAGCATAGTAAGGAGTATCTCAACTAGGGGTGGCTTTTGGTAATAGCTTTCCAACCAAGTAACAAGATCAGCTGGTATGAGGTGGTGACAGAGGCAGACATGAGGCATGAAGAGGCCGTTGAGTCGTTGCTAAGGTACAGTAGGCAGTGGTAAAGCAGTGGCAACATGTCCTGTTAGTCAGCTAAGGCAAGGCTGTGGAGGCCTTGGCCAAGACCCATTTGCAGTTGGTAACATTCAGCAATGAGATCCTGACAGCTTCAGGAGCTTTGATAAATACTACCAGTATGAGCACTATGGAAAGTGGGCAATGCTGGCCTTGGATGAGAGTGCATATATGGTTATATCTCTGTGATCTACAGATATGAGGGCTCAGGATGCAGACATGGTGGGGATGGTCAACAATCTCATGATTAGGCTCACTAATGGATCCATTTACTGGGGCCGCCATAACAAAGACCTGCAAACTAGCAGCCTGGAACCACAGGAATTCATTTCCTCACAGTTCTGAGTCCAAACCCAAAGTCCGAGATCAAGGTGTCTGCATGTTGGTTCCTTCTGAGGGTCTCTGCTAGTTTCTGGTACTTTGGGGAAAATTTTTGGTGTTCCTTAAATTATAGATGCTTCACTGTACGATGGAGAAAGTTCTGGCTGGAGCTCTTACACTAGAATGTGTTCATACCCAAGATTAGGAGTTGAGACTTCTTAAACTGTCTGAATATTGGGTACATAAAGGTAGGTACTCACTTTAGAGAATTCTGGGTCTCAAGGAATCAGAGAAAGTATTATTAGCCACATGATCCTGGAGCAAAGGCTCTGCATTTTTTAATACACAAAGCCTGCTCAAGACTTCATAAGGAAATGCAAAGGAGATTTTTTACAGCTTCAGTGCTGGGCTACCTGTTTGGTAGACAATAAGGCTAATTGTGACAGTAATAGAAAACCAAGTTTAAAGTATCCCAAGTAGTTGTAAGAAATTCCCAACTCTATTTCCTTACCCTAATGAGAAAATACCAGTAAACCATCGTATCATTTATAAGTACCCAAAATTAATACATTCTTCTAGTCATAAGTAGCCAGTGATTGGAATTGGCTCCCAAATTAAATATATTTCCAAAACTTGCTTTATGGCTTCTCAACAACATTATTGGTATTTTGAAACTGATCATTCTTTCTTGTCCTGTTCATTGTAGTTGTTTGTTAGCATCTCTAGTCTTTACTTATTGATGCTAGTAGAATTGCCCTCCAGAGTTGTAACAGCAAGAAATATCTCTAGTCATTGTCCTACTTGAGAGTCACTGCTTTGTAAAATGACAGGTCAGACTAATCCAATCATAATAATTTAAGAACCCACTTAACCAGCAATACAAATGAGAGTATTCCAGATAGTTCCCAACCAGAGTTCTTAAAAGTCTATTGGGAGATTGAGTACCATACCACACATTAATTTGATTAGCAATTATGTATACTTTCACAAGAAACAGATAAATACATGCACTCCAGGAGCAAAAGAAAAAATTTTGTGGGTATATCCTATATTAGGCTGTAATTGGTTGAGAAGCCATGTCAAGAATTAACCACAATGAACAGTATAAAGACACTAAAGTCCTCTAGGGCTTCTTAGTCATGGTTCCCCCATCGTGAAATCCTAGAAGCTCAGAAGGATAGTTATCAACAGTAACTACCCTGGCGTACCAAGTGTTGGAATTGCCCTATATCTTGAAGGGTTTTTAGGAGTTTGGCTTGCATGGGGCCAGGAAACCTGAGCGAGGAGACAAATTATTACTGAGAAATATTTTCAGACAAAGACTCAAGAATCCTTGTTGACAAGAAAGTCATCTGAGGACCAGTCCCAAACTATAGTACCAATACATGAGTCAGACTAAAAATTCAGATATCATATCAATAGAAAAGTTTTTAAATACCACTTTTTATGAGTTCCTTTTAAATTTGGGGTTAGTCCTAAGCCACCTTCTACCATGATAAAACAGATAAGGATGCCAAGCTGACATTCAAGTTGAACAAGAAGGGATTCAAGTTTCCAAGACTGAATGAAAAAGTCCTAGCCTTTTATTTCCCTTAAATATCAAGGTGTCTAAAATGTCACATCATAATGTGCTCAGCTTGTTAAGAAAATGTTTGTCATGTCATTAAAAAATTTTTTTTGCTGGTAAGTGACTTAAAAATCATGGTAAATAAGAATTTGTCATTGAGATTTCCATGGCTAGTCTGGCAAACTAGGGAATTCTTCCTTCAATATTATTTTGAAAGTGCAAAAACAGATGAGGATGTGAGAAGTAGCAGAAAAAACTGTTGAGAATGCTGAGCAGTAAGAAAATTTACAGATTAGACATTGACATGCCACATTCACATGCAAGTTAGTATTAAAAATGGTCAAAAATTAGAGAAACAATTTAATCACATCATTCTCCAGTTCTAGGATTAAGAACAGGCTTACAAAAAAAAGAGGAAAATAAAAATATAGTGTCAGCCTTAGTATGGGTAAAGGTGGACTTTTTCACCATAGAGGATTGGATGTAGATCCTATATACAGTGTTAGACAAGTGCTCCACCACCGAGCTACAGCCCCAGCATTTCTCTCCTTCTCTCTCTCTCTTTTTTAATGTTTTCCAGGCTGGCCTCACACTTATGGTTATCCTGCCTCCACCTGCTTAGCAACTGGAATTACAGACAGATGCCTGCACAACAGGCCAGAGCTGGATTTAAGCCTACCACATTCTTGCAGTTCTGGCCACATGGATGAGTGAGTTGACAGAGCGAATCTGGATTGGCTCCATAACAATCACATCTGATATATTTTCAGATTAGAATCACTTGTGTACAAAAATGAGTGGTAAGGCAGAAAATGTGGATGGTTCAGAGTGGTTTAGCCTCATCTCTGAGGAATGGGGTCAGGGATGTAGCTTAATAGCACAAGCATGCTTGACAAGCATGAAGTCCTGAGTTCAATTCCTGGTACAAAAGAAAAGTTGGAATATATCCTCAGTGAGTATTTCACATAAGGTAAATTATGCTCTCCAGGAAAAGAAAATGAGAAGAGGGAAGATGAGCAAGTGCTTCCTCCTCAGGACTTCCATTGGCAAAATACCTGTGATGTGGGCAAAGGCAAAAGTGCAGGGAGGCAATGGCGCTGCTGGCACTCAAACCAGTAATAACAGCAACATTTACTTAACTGGTGACTAGGAGTGTGGGGAATGGAGAGATTTGGGCCAAAGGATGCAAAATGTAAGGTAGAAACAGCAAGTTTTCAAGATCTATTACACTGCAGGGTGACTATAGTATTGCATATCTCAGTTGCTAAAGGAGTAGGCTTGAAATGTTTGTACCGTCTGCGAGCAGCTAGTCTAACTTCCACACATTTTAAGCCTCAGAAGAATTTTAAGAGGTTGGTGTAATTATCACCTATCTACAGATAAGGAAATGAAAGCTCACAGTGACCAAGTCACCTGACCAAATAAGGGCATACAGAATCAGAGAGCTACCATGTCTAGTTTCTGAGTCTACACTTGTCCTATACCATTAATCTGTTTATTCCTCGTTAGAGCAGAGAATCAGAATCCCAGCAGAACTGGCGCTATGCATATGCAGAGCAGGGTGAGCGTCAATGCTTCATTCAGACACTTCAGACATGGTGACTCTTATTTTAAACACCCACACCTATATCCCTGTCTTAAAGGAGGATGCAAAGTTCTGGTATTGTATTCTTCTTGGACAATTACAATGATGGGCTGTGTTATGGAAAATGCATAATATCAAGGAAGGAGCTACACCTCCTCCAGTGCCAGGAAACTTACTCAACAGAAGCTTGGTGACTTTCCTTTTGCCTCAAAAAGCTTCTTAGAAGCCACAACAGAAGTGTCAGTTTAATAC
Organism: Cavia porcellus; assembly: GCF_034190915.1. NCBI lineage: Eukaryota > Metazoa > Chordata > Mammalia > Rodentia > Caviidae > Cavia > Cavia porcellus. The sequence goes on along the minus strand of NW_026947484.1, from coordinate 195,206,054 downwards.
AATCTCTTTGAAGTTTTCTAGAAAATGAGAGGCTTGGCATGTGAGTAGATTCGATCATCTGGGCTCCCTGTCAACTACAGACGACTAATTCAAACGTACAACCTGTAAACAATCACAGTCAGGGATCTGTGGATGTTTTGTTTTGCTGAGGAATATGCCATTTGCAAGTTAGCAAAAGGAAGGTTTCTGTGCACCTTTAATGTCTTAGATTTAAATCTGTGCAGAGAACCTCATGCGAGGTGAGCCAACCATTTGGCTTTTTATCAAAAGATTGTCCTTGATATGTGTCCCTAACCAAATCATCTTATTGTAATTGTACACTGGGCAAAGTAGAAGGAAAAGAAAGAGCAAGAAGTAATGCTGAATTCTGTGATCCATGAATTCAGGGCAAAGAGATTAAGATTGTGATGTATGTATTTTTTCCTGTACTCACTACAATTTGAAATCCATAATAGTGCTAAGCTGAGAGAATGCAAGCTTGAAGACAGATAGTAGGTGTGATTTAAGTGTAAGTGAAAGACCATGGAAACTCCAGTCAAACCTAGTTTATTTTGGCAGGAATCCTTCATAATGCCAGTTTCATGATACCATTTTACTGAAATTAAATTTTAAACAATTCAGAGGTCAAACGGCATTAAAGAGTCAAGTCTGTTTGGGGAACTGTAGAAATAGTCAGGCAATCATCTGGAGGCAGGTTAGGAACTCCTCACATCTTATTTCATGGTCTGGAGCATAAGAAGTGATTAAACAGCAAGTTCTTAATTTAGCCTGACCTCTTACTTTTAGGTGTATGTTGTTTGTTTGCTTGCTTGCTTGTTTTGCTTGTTTTTTTAAGACAGCATGTCACTTTGTAATCCAGGCTGGCTTGAACTCACCATACAATCCAGGGTGGTCTTGTGCTTGCAGCGATCCTCCTGCCTCAAACTCCAAAGTGCAGAGCCTACAGGCATGTGTCACTATGTCTGGCTTCAGGGGTTTAAGAGTGAATGTGCAGTGTACAGTTTTTTTTTCATATCCTAAACAAAAGGTGACTCTCCTTCTAGGGAGGTGTGAAATTTCCCTTCCATAACATGGCAAAAAATGAAGAGCACCAACACTGTGAGAAGACAGCTGTCCAAGAGAACACAAGAGAACCTTATGTCTGTAGGCACAGAACGCAGAGGCCACTTCTGGTTCTCACTAATAGCAGTCTGCAGCATTTCACTAAGATCAGCATGGGGAAACCTTAGGATTTGCAAATTTATGAAGTACTTGAACATGGTTCTTTTAAGAAATGTAAGGTATTAAGAATTAGGAATAGGTGTCTGGAGGACTGTGGATATCTCAGCAAGCAGGTGAGCATCTCAGGTTCCAGAGGCCCCGCGACCTGCGGTAAGTGCTCAGTGCACTCTGCCCAAAGCTCAGACTGTTCGGGACCCTCCAGGCTTCTGGGTGCAGTGAAGTGGTAAGTGGGCTTGAGGCATCTACATCTGCCTCCCAATTCCGGCTGCGCTTGGAGAACTGTGGAGTTTCCAGCAAGCAGGTGGGTGCACACTATCCCCGGAGCCCAGCCTATTTGGGACTCCTGCACCGCACCATCTGGGTGCAGAGGAAGGGCTGGGTGGATCTGGGGCACCTGCATCCGCCTCCCCATGTGTCTGGAGAACTGTGGATATCTCAGCAAGCAGGCAAGCATCACAGTTTCCAGAGGCCCCACGTTCTGTGGGAAGTGCTTAGTGCACTCTGCCCCAAGCCCAAACTGTTTGGGACCCTCCAGGCTTCTGGGTGCAATGAAGTGCACAAGTGGGTTTGAGGCATCTACATCTGCTTCCCCTTTCTGGCTGCACTTGGAGAACTGTGGAGCTTCCAGCAAGCAGGTGGGCGCACAGTATCCCTGGAGCCCAGCTTATCTGGAACTACAGAGTTCTAAACAGGCAGAAGAGGGCCATTGGTTCTATAGGTCCAGTAGCTTGGGGGAACTGGGTGCCAGAGTCCCAGGAGCTGCGAACATAGAAGTGGATTTCCAACAGACCCTGAGGAAGCTTTCAAATAAAACTTGAAACACAGAAACACAGGAAAATGGCAAAATGAAAGACCAACTTACAACCTCAAACCTCCAGCCCATCTCAAGAAACCCTAGGAGCAATGTATATAGAAGAAAATATATGCCATTCATCTCAAATATCAGACATAATAGCTACTGAAATTAACAAGCAACTCCAGGAAGCTTTAAAGGAATTCAAACTCGAAATAATCTCCCAGGTAAAAGAAGAAATGATAAAAGAAATGAAAGAGATTCTGAATATATCTAAAGAAAACACAGATAAAAAATTGGAGGAACTAAACAAAAAGATAGAATCCCTAGATGAGCAATATAAGAAACAAACAGAATACATAATGCAGATGCACAGAGATATACAGGAAATAAAAAGCTCCACTGAAAGTCGTAAAAACCGTCTCAATGAAAGTGAAGATAGAATTTCTGACCTTGAAGACAGGATTGCAGCTAGTGAACAGGAAAAGAAAGATCTTTTACAAAAAACAAGGAATCAGGAAATAACAATTCAACAACTGCAAGCTGATGCAAAGAAAAATAACATAAGAATGATAGGAATTAATGAAAAAGAAGGAGACAACATAAAGGATGTCAAGAGGATATTTAGAGAAGTAATAGCTGAAAATTTCCCAAACATGAGATCAGAAACCGACATCAGGATCAGTGAAGCATATAGAACTCCAAATAGTCATAACCAAAATAAAACTACACCCAGACATATAATAATCACCATCCCAGAAATCCAACACAAGAATAGATTATTAAAAGCTGTCAGAGAGAAAAGACAGATCACTTATAAAGGAAAACCTATCAGAATCACAGCAGACTTCTCAGCACAAACAATAAAGTCAAGAAGAGCATGGAGTGAAGTATTCCAGATCCTAAAGCAAAATGATTTCCAACCTAGACAGATGTACCCTGCAAAACTATCATTCAAAATAGATGGTGCAATACAATACTTCCATGACAAAGAACAGCTGAAGAACTTCATGAACACCAAGCCAACCCTGCAAAAAATATTGAAAGACAGTTTAGATACACAAAGGAAAAAACCACCAAGCAAAGCAGATAATTAAACAGAACAGAAAGATAAAGATGCAACAGCAGAGAGATAACACGTCATCAATAAACCAGCATTTAACAGTAATAACCATTAATGTAAATGGTCTCAATGCACCAATCAAAAGAAACAGACTAGCAGAATGGATCAAGAAACAAAATCGAACCATATGCTGTTTACAGGAAACCCATCTAGCCCAGAAGGATACTCACAGACTTTCCAAAGGATGGAAAACAATACTTCATGCAGCAGGAATCCAAAAAACAGCAGGAGTAGGCATTCTGTTTGCAGACAATGTGAACTTTAAACCAACAATGACCATAAAGGACAAAGAAGGTCACTACATACTCATTAGGGGAAAACTCCAAGAGGAAGAGATAACTATCTTAAATATATATGCACCAAACTCCAGAGCACCCAGTTATATAAAACAACTATTAACAGAAATGAAAGCTCAAATTATCAGTAACACAATTGTGACAGGAGACCTTAATATGCCATTGACACGAAGGGACAGATCCACCAGACAGAAAATGAGCAAAGAAATAACAGAACTGAATCACACCTGCGAACAAATGGATTTGATAGACATATACAGAATGTTCCACCCAACAACATCACAATACACATTCTTCTCAGCAGTACATGGATCATTCTCTAAAATAGACCATATATTAGCTCACAGAACATATTTAAACAAATGCAAAAGAGTTGAAATCATTCCTTGCATGTTATTGGATCATAGCGCTCTGAAATTAGAAATTAATGATAAAAGATACTGCCAAAACCCCACAAACACATGGAAAGTGAATAACACACTCTTGAGTAATCAGTGGGTCACAGAAGAAATTCAAGAAGAAGTTAAAAAATACGTACAAGAAAATGAAAATGCAGGTACAACTTACCGGAATCTGTGAGATGCAATGAAAGCCTCAGAGGAAAATGAAGTCCTCAGAGGAAAATTTATTGCACTGAGTTCCCACATCAGGAAAACAGAACGAATACAAATAAATAACTTGATGCTACACTCAAACAGCTAGAAAAAGAAGAGCAAGTCAAGCCCAAAGCCAAAAGAAGAGAGGAAATTATAAAAATCAGAGCAGAAATCTATGCAATAGAGACTAAGAAAGCAATCCAAAGAATCAACGAATCAAAGAGTTGGTTCTTTGAAAGAATAAATAAAATCGATAAGCCTCTAGCCAACCTTATTTAAAAAAAGGGAAGAAAAAGCTCAAATTCATGCAATAAGAAATGAAAAAGGTGAAATCACTACAGATTCTACAGAAATACCGAAGATCAACACCTATTTCGAAAACCTCTACTCTCAAAGGTTTGATAACACAGAAGAAATAGACAGATCCTTAGAAACATATGAAGTACCAAAGCTAGATCAAGAGGATGTAAAACTGCTGAATAACCCAATCTCTACTAATGAAATTGAAAGTGTAATTAAGTCCTTACCTACAAAGAAGAGTTCAGACCCAAACAGATTCACTGCATAATTCTACAAGAAATACAAAGAAGACCTAATGCCGACACTCCTCAAACTATTCAATGAAATTGAAAGAGAAGCAATCCTTCCTAAGTCATTCCTGGAAGCAAATATTACTTTAGTACCAAAACCTGAGAAAGACCCAACTAAAAAAGAGAACTATAGACCAATCTCCCTAATGAACACAGATGCAAAAATCCTCAATAAAATATTGGCAAATAGGATCCAGCAAATCATCAAGAAGATTATACACCATGACCAAGTGGGATTCATCCCAGGAATGCAAGGATGGTTCAACATACGTAAATCAATAAATGTAATCCACCACATCAATAAAGCCAAAAGTTAGAATCACATGATCATTTCTAGATGCAGAAAAAGCCTTCGATAAGGTCCAACATTCATTCATGATAAGAACTTTACAGAAAATTGGAATAGATGGTCTTTACCTCAATATAATAAAGGCCATTTATGACAAACTAACAGCAACATCATACTAAATGGCCAAAAATTGAATGTCTTTACTTTAAAAGCAGGCAAAAGACAAGGATGTCCTTTATCACCACTCCTATTTAATATAGAATTGGAAGTACCAGCCAGAGCAATTAGACAAGAGAGAGAAATAAAAGGGGTAAAGATAGGAAAAGAAGAAGTTAAATTATCATTCTTTGCAGATGACATGATACTCTACATAGAAGACCCCCTAAACTCCATTGAAAGACTCTTAGATACAATAAATAAATTCAGTAATGTGGCTGGATACAAAATCAATACTCAGAAATCAATAGCATTCCTATACACGAACAACAAAATCACAGAGAGGGAAATAAGAGAAACTGCACTCTTCACATTAGCAAGCAAAAAAATGAAATATTTAGGAATTACTCTTACAAAAGAAGTGAAAGACCTATACAGGGAAAATTATTATACACTGAAAAAGGAAATTGAAGATGATCTCAGAAAATGGAGAGACATCCCTTGCTCATGGATAGGAAGAACAAACATTGTGAAAATGGCCATTCTCCCCAAACTGTTATACAGATTCAATGCAATCCCATCAACATACCTTATAGATATAGAGAAATCACTCCTAAAATTCATCTGAAACCAGAAGAGACCTAGAATAGCAAAGGCAATTCTAAGCAGTAAAGGCAAGGCAGGAGGCATCACAATACCTGACTTGAAGTTATACTACAAAGCAACAGTAGTAAAATCAACATGGTACTGGAATCAAAACAGAGACGAAGATCAATGGAATAGGTTAGAATATACAACCACAACTACAAACACACTCAACCACCTTATCTTTGGTAAAGGAGCCAAGCAGGTTCACTGGAAGAACGACAGTCTCTTTAATAAATGGTGCTGGAAAAACTGGCTCTCCATTTGCCGAAAACTAAAGCTAGACCCATGCCTATCACCATGTACTAAATTAAAATCTAAATGGGTCAAAGATCTGAATATTAAAACAGAAACACTAAATCTATTGGAAGACAAATTGGGTAGAAACCTTGAAGACATAGGAGTAGGTAGAGAATTCATGAACAGGACTCAAACCGCACAGGAAATACTTCCCAGAATCAATAACTGGGACCACTTCTTATTAAAAAGTTTCTGCATGTCAAAAGAAATCTCCAGCATAGTGAAAAGAAAACCCACAAACTGGGAAAAGATTTTAGTGAACTCTCTCTCAGACAAGGGACTCTTGTCTAAAACATATAAAGAATAAAAAAAAAACTCAGACCTCCAAAATTCAAAGATCCAATCCAAAAATGGGCATCTGAGATGAATACGCAATTCTCAGATGAAGAAATGCAAATGGGGGGCTGGGGATTTAGCTCAGCGGTATAAGCACCTGCCTTGCAAGCAGGCAGTCTTGAGTTCGATCCCTGGTACCGATAAAAAGGAAAAAGACAAAAAAAAAAAAAAAAAAAGAAATGCAAATGGCAAATAAATACATGAAAAAATGCTCATCATCATTGGTCATTAGAGAAATGCAAATTAAAACCACACTGAGATACCATCTCACTTATGGCCAGGATCAAGAAAACCAACAACAACAAATGCTGGAGAGGCTGTGGGGAAAAAGGAACTCTCCTGCACTGCTGGTGGGAGTGTAGACTGGTACAGCCTTTGTGGAGGTCTGTCTGGAGATTTCTCAAAAAGTTGGGATTGGAAATCCCATTTATTCCAGCTATTCCACTTCTAGGCATATTCCCAGAAGAACTGAAAGCATCATACCACAGTAATATATGTGCACTTATGTTTATAGCAGCACAATTTGTAATCGCCAGATCTTGGAAACAACCCAAGTGTCCATCAACTGAGGAATGGATAAAAAAGTTGTGGTATTTCTATACAATGGAGTATTATTCAGCTATACCAAGGATCACATTGAGATATTTATCAATAAATGGGCGCAGCTTGAGACCATACTCATAAGTGAAATAAATCAATCTCGCATGTGTGAATACCTGAATAGTTTCCCTAATGTAAGTTCAAATATATAAAAGTATGTGGTAATCATGATTCCCCATTATGTGGCCTTTAAGCCTGATAAAGTTTTCACTTGTTAATTGGAAAGGCTTTATTTTGGGCTTCTTGATATGGAAATATTTGAAGCTATAGTATATGAAGTTATATTCAAATATTTCAAGGAAAAAGACAGACACTTATGGTAACTACTATTAATTCGGTTTATTTGGTGGTGAAGCATTAGGTTGCTGAAACAGTCATACTTTGACCTGTATTGTTATGTTGTTATGTCCTTTTTTATCTCAATCTCTCCCTTATTCATTAAAAAAATTATTTAATTATTTTTTATTTTTTTTTAATTAAGGGAAAAATTTTAAAAATTAGCAGGATATATTATAATAACTTTTTTTTTGATTTCCTGTTAACTTGTTTTGAAGTCCTGTAATACTCCCACTATCTTGTTTTGACTGATTAGACTGTGTTCCATTCTGTATGATAGTATCAAGTTTGGGGGTATAGGCAAGTATTTTGAAGGCAATAAGATTCACTAAGATGCTCATTCTGGTTTGACTATGATCTCCTTTGGAAGTCCTGTAATGTTTACAATGTTTAAGTTTTATTGGTCTTGTTCTCTACTGTTTGTTCAACTTTATAATACCTGATGAGATAGACAATTCTTTTTAAGGAAGCAAGAGGCTTTATGGTAACCATTGTACTCTGTTTTTACATCATGTACTATGTCTATCCTTGGTTTTGACTGACAGCTTTGTTTTGCCATATTTGACTTAATTCTCTTCCAAAAAAAAGTAATAGAACTAAGGAGTAATAAAACCCAAAATGTGTAAATTTTGTTGTAAAAAAAAAGAGGGAAAAAAGTGCTCTAAAGGATACAACTGCAAGTGTGTTTAGGGGTGTTAAATAGCTGACCATATTGTTTTTGGTTGGATCATTGAACACAACTGTTTGCAGTCTCTCTGTTTGAGTGTTCACTTTGTATGCTTTGGTACTGTGACTTGAGCAACTATCTCTAAGAGGATAATGTGTAATCTATTAACTGGTGATTTCTTACTGTTTTTTTTTTTTTTCTGTAGTTCTGTATTACTTGCACCCTTACACCGCTTTGTTTTTTCTCTTTTTCCTTTTAAATAAAATTTTTAAAAAAGAATTAGGAATAAAGACATTGAAGAAAAAAGCAAGTGTACATAAAATGGTGCATGGCAAGTTTAGAAATCAAGTCTCCCAAAACACAAAAGAAGGAAAATGATCTAGACCTTAGTTATTAGGTTGTCACCAGTGTCCTGCTGAGAAATAACTTAAAATTGACTCCAGAATCCATTGTGTATACTATATAACACATCAATAACTTATAAAGTTCTAATTAAAGAGTAAGAGCATGGTCATTCTGAATAAATCAATTTGTATCTTAATAAAAATCTCAAATTAAAGAAACACTTAAGCTGTCATCAGGTGGTGGCTCCCAACCTGAATTAAATTTTAGTGTTCAGCCAGAATGGGTAAGGCCAAGTAGATCACAGGATGCTGCCTAATAAGATTTATTTCTGCTATTACGTGATACATGTTGAACTGGTTAGACAAGTGTGAAGGCCTAAACATAACAGAAAGGCTATATCCTAGTACCAGAAAGTGGCTAGCATATATTTGATCCTTGAGGCTTTGAACAAAGCTCAGCAGACATCCATTGAAATTCAGCTGTACTGTTAGCTCCAACATGATTCATGGGGCTTAGAGATAGTTCCTTAGGCCACTAAAGGTAACTAGCTCCAAAGTTTCTGATCAATCTGAAACAAAATTTAAATATTAGGAACATGAAATATTTGGAGGTAAACTAACAAACTTGAGTTATGCTTTGCGTTTGTTTAGATGCATTCAACTGATTGTTCTTAGCTCTCATAAGATACTTCATTTAGTCTTGAGTTTGGCCAATTGAGTCCTGGCAATTAGGATTTATGATTAAAACTAAACATAAAAAACTAAAAATTGAGTTACATATAATCCAACAATCTTACTTTACAGAAAACATTCAAAGGAATTAAAATTGTTATTTCAAAGATATTCTTCATTCCCATGTACACTGAAACATTCACAGTAACATACAGAACCAAGATATGCTAAATGTATATCAACAGATGAATGTTTTTTTAAAAAGTGAGATATATAAATACCAGAATGGTATTAAGCCTTAAAAAGAAGAAAATCAGATCATTACCAACAATATAAGTGAACCTGGAGAATATTATGTTAAACAAAATAAGCCAGGCACAGAAAGACATATACCACAGGATCGCAGTTGTATGTGCAACCTAACAAAGTCACATTGTGGGGAATAAAGAATAAAATTGTGCTTACCACAGCTGGGGAGTAGGAGTGAGAAATGGGGAGATTTGGGCCAAAGGATGCAAATTTTAATGCAGGAACAGCAAGTTTTCAAGATCTATTATACCGTATGGTGACAATAGTTAATAATAATGTATTATATGTCCCAAAATTTCCAAAAGTTTAAGTTTGAAATATACTCACTACAAAAAGAATGTGAGGTGATGAATATTAATATATTGACTAGCTTACCTTAATTATTCCATGATATAAATATATTTTAAAATAAGTATCTATAATACTTCTCAATTGAAAGTTCAAAATAAAAATTTTAAGATTTATGGTTCAGAAATTCACCAGAAAATGAATCAGTATATTCAAAATTCAGAGAGTGACCAGAATATCATTATTAATTAGAAAGAATTTCACATCTCTACTATATATTTTGGCATTATTATTTCAGCACTGTGACTGATTGTGGGGAGCAGCTGAGCCGGAGATTTACCACACATTGGGGGCTACAACAAGGCCAGCCCCAGGAACAGAGGAGCCAGCGGAGAGCCATGTGAACAAGCTGTTGACACTAGAGCAAGCCAGTCTGGCATATGTCGGGCCTTGGTGTTCCTCCCTGTTAACTGCAGCACAGAGAGCTCTAAGAAGGCTTTGCTTTCAGTGTTCTCAGGGAAACTGTGAGGCCTTGCATTTTCAGCCCCACTGTGCACTTCCCCTCTCTTAACTATCTGTAAATAAAGACACAGACCATGCTGGGATGTCACTCTCCTCCATTAGCGAGCTCAGCAACCACCTGGTCTCTGCTCTCCTTTTATAACATGTCTAGTTTCTCTTAATTTCTTGTGGGCTCCTCTCAGTACCCTGTTGGCTGCATGGGTTATGGCAACTGATTATAAGTCTAAGAAACTTTTTAATGTAAGATAAACTTTTCTATACAAATCATTTCAGTGTCTTAAAAATGACCTGATCATTTTTATTAGTATGTTCTCTTAATAGCATTCATGCTTTGTGAATAAAACTACCAGAATTTGTAAAATGTAAAAACAAAATTAGAAAGTTAAAAAGGTTGTGTAAAATATGTGAGAGAAGATCTCTCTTCCACTTCTAACTGCTAGCCACCATCTTTTCCTGCCGGAAATCAGGCAGATGATGTCGTGTGTGTGTGTGTGTGTGTGTGTGCAAGCGCATTTCTTAGAGATAAAAGAAATTCAGATCTGGAAAGAAAAAAAAATTATTCCTTCCCCACTTTTTTGTACAAAGGATAGCATATGTCAAAGAAACTTTGTATTTGGAGGGTAACCATTACACTTCTAAATGCTTGGCTAAAAAGTTGATAACCTTTGTTCACAGCAATCATAAAGACTGGTTTTTCATAGAGTCTGGTTTTTTTATGTCTTGTTAGAGCTATGATTATATTCAGTTTAGGGTCAAAGACATGTTTTTGAATGTCTAATGAAGATTACAGACCATCTCCATAGAAAAGAAAGTATATATGTAACTGCGTATTAAAAAATGCATCTTATCAGAAAGTTTCGTGACTCACACAAACCATAAAAACAAAAATATCAAAGAAGCCAAAACCTGGGGATTATTTGCTGCAATCCATATAGTTAGTTAAATGTTAGAGTCAGCCAAATCATGGTGTGCTTCGCTGCCTACCAGCAGAAACACTTCTATTCCCTTCGTTTCTTCAAAATATTATTTCTCCTGGATGCCCTTGCTAAGCAGATGGAAGGGCAGGATAGGCAGCCTTAGTTCCACAGCTTCTCTAGCCTCTCTGACCTACCTTGGTCAAATCTAACCAACTGCTATGACTCATTGCATTATTTGAGAAATGTTTTTATCTTCTCAGGAAATAGTCTTAATCTAAAAGGTAGTAGAGAACCGAGATCAAAGGATGCTGGAAAATAAGAGAGAAACTCAGTTGCTGATTTTTAATCCCACTCTTCTACACATAAACATTTAATATAAAAAGCCATAGTGTCCTCTAATAAGGCAACTAGTATCCTAAATCTAGTAGAAAATGCAAAGGGTAAATCTAAGATTCATGACCTCACTAGTAAAATGGACTTTCTTTTCATAAAACAATATAAAAATGATGAATGAGAAACTGTACCACTGAATCAAAATTCAAACTGCCACTGCCTAATTTAGAGATTTTTTATTTCTTTTCCCAGAAGAGGAACTCTACATTCAAATAGTGTAGGGCTGTAGGTATTAAATTTACTATTTCTTTCTAGACTTACTTATCTCTGCTGTTGTGGTTTTGAGCTAAAGAGTCTCCGTAAGTCTCAAGTGTTTGGATCATGGGGTGTCTTAGCTCACCGGGGGATTCATGCATTGGTAAGCTCTGCTGCTGCATGCACTGTAGGAGGCAGTGCCTGGTAGAGGTGGACCACTGAGCTCACGGCCTGGAACGGTTATACTTGTCCTCAGCTCCCTCATTCTCTCTCTCTCTCTGCCTCCCAGTTGCCATAGGCTGAGCACCTTTGCCTCTGTCATGCTACTCTACCATCCTGTTTTTGCTGTGGAGCCTGCCAACCACAGACTGAAACTATGAGCCAAAATAGAGCTATATAACTTAATAAACCAGCTTAAGTGGTGGGTATTGGATATTGCAACTCAGCAACAAGGAAGTGGTTGATACAGTTACATTTGTCACCTGACCAGCTGTAGCCTCCTGAACCTCAACAGAGGGACAGAAAGTGCATCATAGCAAGTGAAAGGGTGACGAAGGCATAGATGGAGCATTAGGACCCTGGCGACCAGCAGTGAGGATACTCTGTGAGTCTTTCTGGAGGATGACAGAGAAAAGCAGAAAAAAGATGCCAGTGCCTAAGGAAATTTTGCCTGGTGATTGCATTCATTAATATCCTAGTTTATGAAGTCAGGTCTATGTCATTTTGGGCAAGTTACTTACCGTTCCTGAGCCTGTATGTTTTCATCTGTAAGATGCGAGAGATATCAGTGTCTCAGTGGGTTTCTGTGAGAAAGTTTCAGTGAGATAATGCATTGGGGTATGATGCCTGACACGTTGTAAATACACAATAAATGGAAGCTGTTACTGTTATTGGTTTGTAATTGTGGATATTCTTATCAACTTGTTCATGAATGTGATCCTACTCAAGATACAAACATTCTACTGTGGTGTTTCAAAATAAAAAAGATTCTGAATTGGGGTTCATTTCCTTAGGACTTAAATAAACTAAGTCTTCTAGTTTGCTCAGAGGTTTTTTCTTTTAAAACCTCTGAGCATGGATTGAGTCTTTAAATTCTGGGGATTTTTTAAGTGCTTCATCTATTCTGGATACTGTTGAATTTTATCAAATAATTTTCAATACCTATAATCTATGAATCATATTGATATTCAAGTGATAAATTAATTTTGTTTTCCTAAAACTCAACTTTGATTGTACCAATTTACACTCTGCCAACAGTGGATAAGGGTTCCTTTCCCCCCATAGCCTCAGCAGCAACTGCTATTGGTTGATTGCTTGTTGATAGCCATTCATTCTGGACTGAGATGGAATCCCAATGTTGTTTAATTTGCATTTCTTGAATGACTGATGATGTTGAACATTTTTTCATATATTTATTTGCTCTTTGTATTTCTCCATCTGAGAAGCATCTATTTATTTCAGATGCTCATTTTTGGATTGAGTCTTTAAATTCTGGGGGTTTCTTTAAGTTCTTCATCTATTTTGGATAATTAATTCTTTGTCTAAAGAATAACTGGTTAAACTTTTTCCCATTCTATGGGCTGTCTCATCACTCTGTTAGTGGTTTCATTGCTGTGTGGAAGCTATTTAATTTGATGTGATCCTGTTTGTTGACTCTTGGTATTATTTCTTTTTCAACCAGAGTTTTATTAATAAGTCTTTGCCTACACTTCTGTCTTCAAAAGTTTTACGCATTTTATCTTCCAAAGATTAGGTGTTTCTATTTTAATATTCAGGTCTTTGATCTATTTCAATTTTAGTTTGGTAAGAGATATTGGGTCTAAGTTTGATCTTCAACAGGTGGAAAGCCAGTTTTTCCAGTACCATTTATTAAAGAGCCTATCTTTCTTCCAGTGAAGATGTTTAGCCCTTTGTCAAAGATAAGGTAGCTGAATATGCTTGGAGCTATTTCTGCATCTTCTGTTCTGTTCTAGTGATCTTTGGGTCTGTTTTTTGTTTTGTTTTCCAGTTACCATGCTGTTGTTACCACAGTAACTTTGTATTATAATTACAAGTAGGGGTTTGATGCCCCCTATTCTGCCTTTATTGCCCAAAATTGCTTTTTTATATTCTAGCTCTCTTTGGGATCCAAATATATTTTAGGATTATTTCTCTGGTTCTATGAATTATGCTTTTACTATTATGATTTGTGCGCCTTGAATTTGCAGTTTGATGTATTTAAAAAGTTTTGGATACTTTTCAATCTTATCTGTTGAACTGCTGCTTCTAAATCATTGATTTAATTTTTAGGTTTTCAAATTACATATTTATTTGGTCTTCACCTCATCTCATATGTCTCCATCATTTCTGTATTTTCTATATCTCCTTTTGCTCTCCATGATTCAGCCTTGATATGTTATATTCATTTTTCAGATGACTAATGATTTGTTCAGATGACTTTGACATTCTGTTAACCCATCTCTTGTGTTTTTGACTTGAGAGCATTTGGGTATGAGAGGGGTATGTCTTCATTCTAGAATTCCATCCTGAGAAAACCCTGATATCCAGTTTATCTCTCCAGCTTGGTGGGAAACCTCTGTTTAGCAACTTTACTTCATCGTACCTTCTTTTGATCAGTGAATGACTAAGTAGATTAGCCTGACTCATTTCTCTGCAGGATTTTGGCCTCTCAACTTTTGCTGTCTCTGTATTCCTAAACACCAGTTTTTGTCTGTCCAGCCATGAGAAACCATTGACAGCTATGCTCGACTCCTCTGCCTCTTAGAAGTCACTTCTTGGTTTCTCAGGCTCTTGTACTCCTACTTTTGCAGAGGAAAGTCTTACAGGGGAGAGCAATCAAGAACAGAAGGCCCACCTCAGTAGGTTTCTCTTCTCTCTAGTCCTCACTATATCCACACCTCTAAAAATCCTGTAAATATTTTTAATCCAGTTTTTAAAGTATTTTATAGTATGAAATTCATTTAGCTAGTCTGCTGTTAGAAGAAGAACCTAAAGCAGTCTTATACTGCGTTTCATAAGTGCTTAACAGTGTAGGGTGCTGTAGAGAAAAGGTTCTTGATTTAATCCATTGTCTTGATGCTGTATGAAAAACTGTGTGAAGATGTCCTTAGATTCACAACTCATTCAAAGTACCTGTAAACACTTAATTTGGGTTAAATACAACCTTATTCTAATAAATACATACATTAATTACTGTACTGGTCAACTTTCCCATTGCTGGGACACAAAACCCAATATCTATAACTTAAAGGAGTAGAGGTTTAATTTTGTTCATGAATTTAGAGAATTCAGTCAATAGTTGACTGGCTCCAAGGCAGAAACACCATGTCAGAAGAGCACAACAGATCAAACCTGTTTAGTTTATGGCCCAGGAAACAGAGTAGGAGAAAAGTGTCAGAGAGGAAGAAGTGAGGGAGCGGATACACAGCCAGGGGTAATATCTTCATGACTGTCCTGGCCCATGAGTGAGTCAATGTAGCCGCTAGAGGGGGAGTGGGGATGAGAAGAGACAAGAGACGTGAAGAATGGAGACAAGACAAGAGTCTGATCAAGTCTCGTTTAGTCAAAGAAAGAGTAACAAATATATAGTGTATTGGGGGAGGAGGGATTTGGGTTCTGAGATGTCAGCAGGTAACTTAGCAACAGTGGCAAGAATGAGGGTTATGGGATAATTAAAGTGGACTGATTAGCATAATCCCTGAATGGGCCAAACAGGCTAGGCAAGGAGCTGCTTAACTACCAAACTTAACTCGTAGAGGGGGTCAAGGTGGCTGCTGCCTGCAGATATAAGGTGGCAGCCAATTACAGGGCTTCCCACACATGACACACCCAGAAGTGTGTTTTGGTAATCCATTGGGATGCTCTCAAGGCAATAAAATTTGTGAGTAAACTTAACCACCACAATTGTCTATATTAAATACTTAATTTATTAAAGATCTAATTTTTATTTCACAGTTTCTTTTCCTTCCTCTAAATAACACCATTATTATAATGTTGTAGGTCCTGTAACACTTGAATGAAGCACTTTTCTAGAACAGAAATCTACATTTATGGGAATCTACCCCTGGATCTGAGGTTTTATTTTAGGACCATCAGAAACAATGGCATCTAGCACAGGATTATCATGATAGTAGGTTCACTATGACCTTCTGTTTTCTTGGTAAATCATGTAAGGTTTTTTGTCTATAATCAAGTTATTTTCTCTTTTTGAAGCTTATGGCAATATATGTTTTGCATGTTAAATTACTTACTCTGACTTGGAACTTTAGAACTTTGTAACAGAACATATATTACACATACACCTATCTTTTTCTCTCTTATAGGAATGGAAATCATTAAATAGGATCAGGCTCTGGAGTTGTGAATCCATTTAAAATCAACAGCCAGATGAAGCACAAGTTTTCCACAGTATATGTCCTGAGTAAAGATGTGTGCTGGAGAATAAGGCTGAGTAGAATACATATTTTGCGCTCATCTTTGCAAGTTATAAAATTTAATAATGTCTCATCAATCTCTGATTGTTATAAAATTTAATAATGTCTCATCAAGCTCTGATCAATCTGCCTGCCTGCCAGGGACTCTGGTCCCAGTTTGAGGCCCATCTGGGGCTGTACTTCAGACAAGCACATCCCTTCTCCAACCACCTCCACCTCTTCTGCTGCAGAATGTCTTCCCGCCTTCCTGCATCCCTGACTACTCAGACCACCCGAATGAAGCTTCTGTGGGCCTCATTTATGAGTCAGTGGCAAAAAGGCATCCAAGAGGTCATAAAGGTAGCCCTTGGACAGTTCCTGGAACACGGTAGGTACTCAAAGAACATATGTATGTGAGAGTGAATGAAAGGAATGTGAACATTACAAGAGTCCAAAGTGAAAGTGAAACCCAGGCCCTAGCTATTTGGTGAATGGTTCCAATTCTCTTCCTTACATAAATTTCTCTCTGCTGAAAATCCTCTGTGAGTTTTCTTCCTGGGATTTAGTGCTCTTACTGATGTTATGGCCTCCAGACCTCTGGGCTTTGGAGGAATTTCGTGATGCTAATTTTGGTATTAGCCCTCCACCAGCCCTGGAGCGTATTCTCTTGTCTTTGTTTTGATCCTGTTCATTGCTTACTCTGTCTTTTCAGTGGAAAATTTCCAGATTACAATTCAAAAGTCATTTTGAAAGAGGCATGCCTTTTTTAGGCCGAATTGTAAAAGCACATGCTCAAAGGAATAGAATGTGAGTCCTCAAGAGAGAATGTGAGTGTGTTACAGTATAGGACTGGGACCATTTGGAATTTTGATGGTGAAATCTGTGGAATTTGTGAATCTAAGGGAAGTTCCATCTTGATCTTGGTCTATGAGAAAAAGAATGGCCCACCCTCAAAAAACAGTAATCCCTTTTAAAGATGAAAGGATGGCCCATTTTACAGGAGAAGAGCAGGGAGAACAGGGCCCAGTCTGTTTTTTTTAAAGACAGTCTCCCTGTGTAGTTCAGGGTGGACTTGAGTTCACTGTGCAGCCCAGATTGGTCTCCAACTTGCAGTGATTCTCCTGCTTCAGCCTCCCAAATGCTAGGACTGCAAACATGTATTACCACACTAGGCTCCCAGTCTATTATTTTTAAATGAGTGATCTAAGGTTTTTTGCCTAAAAGCATTCTTTGAACTCTCTCATGTGTTTATTTTAAAATCAAGTCTCTGCCCTATGCTTTATCAGCCAAATTAATATATAGGCTTATATAATCTTCAAAGGATGTTGAGTATGATGGGCCTGGAAGAAAAAAGGCATACACAAGCTAAGTAGTACAAATATGAATAAAATAATCTCGAGTAATGTTTTGCTTGTTTGTTTGTTTGTGAGAGGGTCTTCCTATGTAGTCCTTTCTGGCCTTGAATTCTCAACAATCTTCCTGTCTTCTAAGTGCTGAAATTACAGGCATGTGCCACCACACTAGGCTCACTTTGGGTAACTTTGTGTCTTGAAGTTACAGTCCTAGGAGTGAAATTTTAAAATTATGATTTTCTTCATCTTCTATCCTACCTCAGTTCCTCTGCTGAGAATTTGATCTCTTATTCTTAAGTGGTAACAGAAGTACTGAAGGTCTGTCTTCTTATGGCTGCTTCAGGCAGGGAGGTGCACTGAACCTCCCAAGTCAGGTATGAAAAGTCTCACTCCAACTGTCCTAAAGAAGACAAAGGAAAATTGGTTTTGTTGTTTGATGAAACATTAACCTTTGATAGTCTATAAAGAGGACAAAGACATGAGCAAATCACTGACCCTTAAATTTCATCTTATACTGTTATGGTTTGTGTCTGGATGTCCACCCAAAGCTGTCATAGGGTCAGGCTTCTAGAATTTGTGATTGATTCATGGTTCAATGCTGGAATTACAGGTGTGAGTGCTATACGCACCCTAGGATGAGGAGCCAGATACAATAAAAAGGGCAGAAAGTGTCTTCTCTCCATGCGTCTCTCCATTTTACTCGTGTTAATTTTGCTGTCTTCCACTGCCGTGCACTGTTGCACTCTGCCATGCCACCTTGCCTTGGAGAGCCCAGGATTAAAGGCTGAGACCCCCACAAACTGTGAGCTAAGTAAACCTTTCCTTCCTTGAGTGCCATATATTTTTTCTCAGCAATGAGAGAAAAGTAACCAACATGGAATTTGGTACCGGAGGAGTAGGGTCATTGCCGTGACTATACCTGACCATGTGATTTAAGAGCCTTTGGGAATGGATTATTAAAGAGCTAGAAAAGATTCAGAGATGTTGCCTGAAAGAATAGAAATGGAAAGCCTGAGGTTGTTTTGTATGGGAGATTCTGGTCAGAGCTCAGAAATCTGGTAGAAATCCTGCCAATAAAAACAAGACTTGTGTTCTCTACTGTTTTGTTCAACTTTATAATACCTAATAAGATAGACAATTCTTTTTAAGGAAGCAAGAGGCATTATGGTAACCATTGTTGATAACCTTGTACTCTGTTTTTACATGTGCTATGTCTATCCTTGGTTTTGACTGACAGTTTTGTTTTGCCATATTTGACTTTATTCTCTTCCAAAAAAAAGTAATAAGAACTAAGTAATAAAACCCAAAATGTGTAAATTATGTTGTAAAAAAGAGAGGGGAAAAAAGAGCTCTAGGGGACACAACTGCAAGTGTGTTTAGGGGTATTAAATAGATGACCATATTAATGTTTTTGGTTGGATCATTGAACACAACTGCGGCCTTGCTATTTTAATGTCCACTTTGCATGCTTTGGTACTGTGACTTGAGCAACTATCTCTACGATGATAATGTGTAATCTATTAACTGGTGATTTCTTACTGTGGTTTTTTTTTTTTTTTTTTTTTTTTTGTAGTTCTGTATTACTTGTACCTGTACACCACTTTGTTTTGTTTTGTTTTTTCTCTTTTTCCTCTTAAATAAAATTTTTAAAAAACAAGACTTGAGAGGTTTCTGCTGAGAAGAAGATTGGTTGTTAGACTCTAGATGATGTATGTTATGTCTTGGCAGAAAGTTTGTCTGAAATATGCTCATGTCCATAGACTTTGCCTGAGACTAGATTAAGGGGTAGACTACTCTGGAAAAAGTAATTTCAAGGCAGTTAATGTTGGTTTTAGCCAGATCTATGTTGAGAACCTAGATCCAAGAAGCTGGGGCTGGGGATTTAGCTCAGCAGCATAAGCACCTGCCTTGCAAGTGTGTGGTCATGAGTTCTATCCCCGGTACTGATAAAAAAGAAAAAGACAAAAAAAATCCAAGAAGTCATCAGAATGATTTAAAATGATGTGAGTTTGGGCAGAATAGAAGCTACAGCAAAGCTGTGAACCACAAAGATAGAGCAGAATGTATCTTGACTGCTGAAAACAAACAGAATAGAAAAGATGGCCTGAGGGCATCACAGAAGGAAGCAGCACATATCCACTCTTTGTGGCTACAAAACTGCAAAAGTAAAAGACTCTGTTCTGAGGAGAAAACTGCAGAGCACCATGCTCCAGAATGGCAGAGACCACATCATGTCTCGGAATAGCAGCAGCACAGAGAATTTGTCCCTCAGAATTGGATTCAGAATCCATGCACTTGACCTCTACAATCAAGAGGGAACAAAGCCTGGTTACTGCTCTAGCTGGCAGCAGACTTTGGCATCATCCATGTGGCACTGGTTTTAGGTTCATGGAGAATGCATGACCTCTGAGGTTAAAAATGCTTCCATTCAGATTTCAAAAGAAAACCTAGGAGGCCAGGCAGTGTGCCTCTGAGAGGTCAGTGTGTGAAGCAGTAAGGGTAAAGCCAAAGGTGCAGACTCCAGAAGTTTGGAGAAGCCCCTGAGAAAACCTGCAAGGAAGAAGCAGAGTGGACCCAAGAGAGAAGCCATGAGAGCTACAATCACTGGAAGCGCCATAGGGATGGAGTCACCCAAACCCCTTTGAGCTCACAACTTGCTGCAGATTACTTTGGATGTTTCACATGGAACTACAGGACTTGATGTTTGCTCTCCTGGATTTTGAATGCTTTGGTCTCATTACTTTGTATTCCCCTGTTTGTACTTTTTGGAATGATAATGTTTATCTTGTGCCACTGAATGTTAGAAGTGTTTAACTTTCTTTTCATTCATACAGGGGCTTTCAGCTAAGTGTTTGCCTAGAGTCAGAAACTTTGGACTCGGACTTTTCAGCAATACTGAAACTGTTAAGGCTTTGGCAACTCTTAGAAATGAATTAAATTTCTTTTACATAAAAGGAGGTGCATGAGTCTTTGTGGGGGGGCAGGAGTAGAATGTGATAGCTTGTGTCTATAGGTCCACACAAAGCCTCTTTCAGTCATAGGTGGGTCACCACTTTTTAGAGGTGGCTAGACCTAAGGTGGATGCTGCTGAAATCAAGAATGTGATGTTAGTATGAAAGATGTGAATGCAGGTATCCTGGGTAAATCATAAGAGACAGCAAGAGGCTTACTATGTCATTGCCTGCTGCTTGCTGCCTGCTGCCTGTCCTGCTTTGCCATGCACTGTTTCTCTTCTGTGATGCCCCTCTGCCATGCCACCCTGCCTTGGAGCCAGCTGACTATAGACTGAAACATCTACAAACTGTAAGCCAAATAAACCTTTCCTCCTTTAATTTGAGTGTCAAGTATTATGTCTCAGCAACAAAAAATGTAGCTAAGAGACCCACATGTTTAAGGTACCTCCCAATGAAAAGGGAATGTTTGTTCCCTATGTAGCTCAGCTTGGAGCTGCTGGCAGTGGATGAAGAGACACTGGTGGGATTTGGGTTTTCAATGATCCAGTAAATCAGGCGTAATCTTCCTGTTCCACTTTGATCAACATCAACATACCTTTTTTCCTTACTCAAGCAGAGTAGTAACTGTGCCCTAGAACCCACAAGAAAATTCAAATTCATGTTCATCTCCTTTTATTCATAACTCCCTAGTTGTTCCTTCTAATTAAATGTTAAAGGACTTTATTGTAGTACCAATTGTTATCTCATAATATTGTAACTCAAATATTATAATCCTTTTTTCCACCCTTTTTGTAGTCTAGGAAGTTTATAACTGTAATCCCACTGAAATGTTATTGGAAACCCAGGGAGTTCATTCCTGTCTACCACTTCCAGTGCAACCCACGGCGAGAATAAAGACACTAAGACATATTCATAGTTATGAGCAGCCAAGGGATCCTGAGTCTGGTCCAGGTGAGGATTCATAGAACATCGGTCTTGACACAAAGCATCATTCAGCATTTACTAACTTGTGAAGGAGAGAGTAGTTTGAGGATTAGTGCTGAGAGAATGGTGAGAATTATGTGAGTAATGTGAACTGAGCTGCCCAGGTGGAGGGAAAACACCTCTGCAATATGCATGGAGAAGTATAAGCAGAATGATCAATCTGCATAACTTGATTGAGGTAGCATTTGAATGATTTAGAATGCTGTTACTTCAGTTTCTAATATGTAGACTTTTGTGCCCTGGGAAGTCATAGCCTCTTATATTGAGGTTCCAACCCAGTTGACATTCCTTAAGCTATTTGGCTCTGCCATCCCACTGTGCTCAACTATTTGTGTGTGCATCCACACAGTTTAGGATATGTTCCTAGCTACCCCAAAAGGGTAGCTGTGGCATCAGGAAAACCAAGCTCATACATTTTGTGTATTTGGGGGGGGGGGAGGTGAGAGATGAAAAATAAGGGAAGAGAGAGTTAAAAGAGTAATTTAGAAGACCTGCTTTTATCTAAAGTGTTAAGACCTCAAAATATGAGTGATTTGTATAGATAGCATCCACAGATATTATCCTGAGGCCAGTTTTTCCACAGTGTCTTAGACTCCAGGTGTGTGAAAAAAAAACTTTGCTTGAGACACTGGATGGATCTATCCTTATTTATATTTTTCTGATCAGCAAATTTTAATTTTTTTTGACCTAGGAGTGTGATATGTGATAGAATTTTCAGCACAGCTAAAAAGATAGAAATATGAGATAAAAGCGGTCTTTATTTTAAGAATGCAGAGAGAGACTCCATTGACCTCCAGGGTCTGGCTTTCTCTTTGCCTGACACATGGAGTGGAGGCTTACATTTAGCTTAGGTTTGGGGTGGTGCCTAAGGGGCATTACTGATGCACAGGTAGCCCATTGGAATTCATTTCTCGCCACAGGTAAATTGCGTAGGGGCAGGTAAGGTGACCTCAAGATAGAGCCCCTGGGTTCTGCCTCCCAGCCTCCTACCACTGCAGCATCCAGGGCAAAACCGTTTCAATATGTTGAACTGAGGAGATACCTAACAAGGCCACTACTCATCCTACAGTCTTCTCTTGACACCTTTTTCCATTTTTTGGTTAGAGGATTAGAGGGAGATTAGCATCTTGTATTTTTTGATACTTTTACATGTAAGCACTCATTTGTGGAGATTTAAGAGCATCTAACTGCTGAAAATACTAAAGCTGCAAGGATTTCCAGAAAGAGAGTGAGGGAGGGCCAGATGAGGAGAGAAAGCAAAAAAGACACCATAAAAGAGAACATGAAGATAAAGGAAGAGAAAGAAAGACGAAAGGGTAGAGAAAATGAGAGAGCAAGGAGGAGATTGGAGAAAGAAGCAGAAATAATCTATGCATCAGAGGATAAGGGGTTTGGAACATGGGGGAAAACAAATGAAAAGCCTTCAGTTGGACTTAGCAAAGCTGTAAGTTCCAGTGCCTCTTTACTCCCTGCCACTGGCTCACCAAAATAAATGTCACCAGATCCAAGCAGAGAGGAGAAACTTGATTCACCCCACTCCACTGAACAGGTTGCACATTCACTGACTTCCATCACAGTAAAAAAAGATTTTCAGAATGCATCAGTAAGAGGCATAAAGGGATTTATGAGGCAGAATTTTAAAAGTGTGCACTCAAAGAAATAGAGTACAGGCCATCAAGAGAGAGAGGCACCAGGTATTTCTTAAATACAAAATGTTTCCTGGAGTTAAGTTCAATTCTCTAGAGGTTTTGCTATGTGGTTTTCCAAGGCAGATCTATAGACATACATTTAATACCCAGTAGAGGCCTGGAATAATAAAGACTTAATTAATAATTTTAATAAATGCCTTTGGGTCTACTCAGAGAAAATCATGCAGTGGCACTAGACAGCAGAGACTTTTAAGATAAATAAAATCCAATGCTTACTTTTAGCAAAGTTGCTGCTTTTATACAGTTGCAAGCAGCTGAGCTAGTTAGAAATATTACAGGCAGTGAGATAGGGCTAGATCCTCAGCGGAGCCAGTGCAGACACCTGGCACCTGCCAGGTAAGCTGTGGGGTAGGCCTCAAGACAAAGACTATACAAATGCACCCATATCCTGGGATTGATACCCTAAATAGTTCCCATCCACCTAGGAAAGTCACTGCTTTGTAACAATGCCCACTTTTTATGTGACTCATTTCCCCATTTGTCCCTAATGTAATCAATGTTACCTGAACTATTGATCTTATTGGCTAACTATAGTTCTGTCCCACCTTATGTCCATTTGCCTTGTGAGCTCCCAGTCTTCCCCGTCTTGAACCCATGGCTTTACTCCATTAAAGTCCCTGGAAAAGACAGAGTCCTTAGCAACCCACTCGGGACACCTTCTGTCTCTCTTCAGACAGAAGTTTCATTTTTCTCAATAAATATATTCTACTCTTCACCTCCGTTATTCCTAAAATTCATTCTTCGGTTTTAGAGAACATGAGCTTGTGGACATAGTAAGTTGGGAGTTTCATTCCCCTATATCAATACTGTGTCAGAATTTGTCAGAACTCTTCTGGTTGCAAGTGACAGACGGTATTTCTTTTTTTACTTATATGACTTAATTATGGAAGTTCATGGCCTAAAAATCAACTAAAATCAGGATTAAAATGCAACCAGAGATCCCTCTTAAATTCTCCCCAATAACCCCTGCCCCTGATTTCCTTCTGTCAGTCTTCAAGTCACCAGAAACAGGACTGCTAGCAGCACTCAAGCTCCCCTAACCCTGCTTTGTCACACAGCCCAAAAGTAAACGTTTCCAGGCAATGGCTTTGATCCAACTTGGTTCAGGTGCCCATTTCCAGAAAGTCTGTTTTGGCCAATGGAATAATATAATAGGGCTCAGTTTGAACCAGATATCCATATATGTATTCAATCAAAAGTGCCCACAGGACTGAGAATTATAAAAACACAGCAGATCTCATTCAAATCACACATCTAGAATCACTCTTAGCAAGCAAAGCAATAAATATTTACTACTACTATTCTCCTATAACCCAGTTCCTTCCATATGTGGCACATTCTAAAATAAAGATAGCTCCTAAAACAGTTATTTTTCAGTGGGCTATAACATTTTTCAACTATGTATATATACATCTGACACAGAGACTACTCTGTATACTTTCTTTGCAAGACCCTCTGGCTTTCTCCTGATCACTATCTAGATGGAACCCCCCTGGCCTAGGGTCAAATTTCTGTGTTCTAACCTTGTAAATGAAACTTAATCAGAAAGACTGCTTAGCACTGGTAACAAAGTTCTACTTTCAAGTCCCTAAGTGGCATGTGAACCCTGGGACAGCAGCAGCTTATTGATCACAAGGAGTCAGAGGATCTGAGTTCTGGACCAAACTTTTTGCTTCCCAGGTCAGAGGCTGTTAGCTAGGTGACATCCCTTGAGGCTAGGGTTCCGTATCTACTGTCTTGCTCCAAGGGTCAGGAAGTACAGGAGGATGAGTTCATGCACTCGAGCTATGAACCACCGTGGCAGAAACAGGGTGGATGCTCATCCAAGCCCTACCTCCAGGCCCCTCCAGAGTTGCTCAGGCAACTTAACCTCACACCCAGCAACTCCCTCACCTTTAGGCCCCAAACCTCTGTTCTGCCCATGGATGACTCAGGTCCTTGGTACTAAAGGAGGGTAGATAGCCACACTTGCCTTTCATCTGGAATGGGCTGAGCTCACTGCCTTCCACTGTTCCCAGGGTGCAGGATTTGGTCCTCCGTTAGGAGCACACTCCCTGCCATTCCAGGACTTGTTGCCTTAGAATGAGCAGAGAGTGGGAGGGTGGAGGAGAAAGGAAATGTTTACCATCTGTTCAATCCGGAGGACACCAGGAGATCAAATTTTTTTGACACAAAATGTTACTATGGGATAATTACAGTCTGAAATTTTTAACAGTGGGGGAAACTCTAGGTTGGGAGACAAGGGACACAAGTTTTCCTGTTGGCTCAGCTACTAAGTAGCTATGTGACCTTTGAAACAAAAATCTAACCTGCTTTTTCTTATCTGAAGCAATAAGGAAAAGTAAACTGTATGTTCTCCTTTTGCCTCTAATGTTTGATCTTCTGGGTGCCTGTGCCCAGAAATGAGGACAGTGACAGGAAAGATACAGACACACTCAGTCTAGATATCTGTTCTTAAACCTAAGGGATATTTAGAATAAAAGATCCAGAATTTTTCAAAGAATTTTCAAATTTATATATAAGGCAATTATTATCTCCATACTGTCTAAAAATTTTCACACATTACTGTGTTATTTTTAAATCCACATAGTTGCTGCTGAGATTAATTAAATGTCAATTCATTTTAAGGAATCCTTATTGTAAAACATTTTCAATCAGCACCAGGGATTTAGCTCAGTGGCACAAGCACCTGCAGCAAGCTTCCTTATCTCCCTTATCTTGCAAAGCTTCACGGCTGGGAAAAGGGAGAGCAGTACCTGACGGGGGTGGGGAAGGAGCATGGGGACATTTTTGTCCTGACTGCCCCACTGCAGTTTGCCTAAGGCTGGCTGCCCCCCTCCAGTAGAAGCCGCAGTTCCCCTCAAGGGAACTTCTTCATGCAGCTCTCCTCATTTCCACAGCCACTCCTTTGCCAGTCCCGCACCCTGTTCTGATTATCCTGAGTACTAGATTAGCCCTTGCATTTTCCCTTTAAACTACTAACACCTCTGTAAAGAATACTTTATAGTAAGTTATCCTTAGTTGAGAGTATCATTTTTCTGTTTTCCTGATTTGATTAATTGTGTTAGAAAAGCTTAGGTGGTGACCCAGTTAGGAGGTTTCATGAAAGAGATGAAATTGGATGAAGAAGATTGGAAAATAGACTTGAGAAACAAACAGGAAAGACTCCCACATAATCACTCTTTGCTCTCTGAAACTCTATACTTACCATTTTCTGGCACTTTCCATATTCAGAAGTAATTATCTGTTGACATTTCTATTTCTTTACCACGCTGTAAGTTCCTAAGGGAAGAAACCATGCTCCATTAACAGTTCTACAGTCACAAAACCAAGCTCACTGTAGATCCCTAAGAAATATTTGTTGAGTTTTAATCATTTTGAAAAATAAGCGGCATATGGTCTGCATAGGTGGCATCTGCTGATGCTGCTGGGTGTTCCTGGTGCCTGTGGGTCCTAGAACATGTCTCCTTCCCAAAGCACCACAAAGATGAATGAAGGAAACTGTGCTATTCATAAATTTCCAGAACTGAGACTGGTGAGGGAAGGCATGAGACAAATCTCTTGATGGAGATTTAGGGTTGCAACACAAACAATTGAAACCTCAAAGCTCATATAATCTAAATTTGCCAAAAGATTTCACAGGAAACTTTCCGTGTTTACCTCAGTGTGTCACCCATCAACTGATCCCTCGTGCTTCCAGAATCATGTAACAAGGAAGGATCTGGTGACAGCACAAACGAGAAAAGTCCTGTGCCCACATGCTGTGAATTCTGAGACAGGTGGGGCCTTCTCCGAAACTGTGACTGAGATAATGCAGCAGCAGAGCCTGTGCAAGGCTGTGGGGAGAGTGTTCTCCGGACAGAGCTCTGCCCACAGCAAGTCTGGCCACGTTGGCTGATGAAACTTTGTTTCCTAAAACTCTGCCCTCATCACTGGGTGAGATGACTGGGAAATGGCATATAGAGTATCTGTGAACCAGAAATTCTCCTGTTTTTGGAGTGAGAACTTAATATGAGAGATATAGGAAGTTCTAGCCCGGGCCCCAAAACATTTCAAAATGCCTTAAATTCCCAACAGTAAATTTTAATCACCTGTAAGGAAGCTGTATATGATACTGAAAAAGATTCCGTACTATTTTGTGGTTCTGTGAGATTGTAAAGAAAGCGTGTTTGACATGTGGTGGTCCACATAGTCCCCATGATGAGGGCGGCCCAGAAATGAAGCTGGACCAGGTTCTATGATTGAGTAAAGGGGACAGAGAAGAGTGCTCAACTTGCCTTTTTAGGTCACCCCTGCTATATTCATACAAAGCTCTCTTCTTTAGTCTGTAAAGCAAGGAAGTCATGGTTAGAGTGGTCAAATTAGCAACAATTTAGCCAATGCGTTACCCAATAGTTTCTTTAGAAAAGACCAGCCAATGAAAAGATCCCAAGTCCTTCTTGCCTCAAGAATTAGGCAAGTCAAAAGCAGTGTGGGAAGCCCTGTAATTGGCTGCCACCTTACATGTGCAGGCCGCACCACCTTAACTCCTTACAGGAGTTAAGTTTGGTAGCTAAGCAGCACCTTGCCTACCTAGCTTGTTTGGCCTATTCAGGAATTAATGTTAATCAGCCTGCCTTATGAGCCTGCACCTGGGAAATTTGAATTGACCTGTAACCCTGGGTCTTGCCACTGTTGCTGAGTTACCTGCCGACATCTCAGAACCCAACTCCCTCCTCCTCAATACCCTATATATTTGTTACTCTTTCCTTGAATAAACGAGACTTGATTGGACTTCTTCATCTTGTCTTGGTCCTTTGTGTCTCTTGTTTCCTTTTCATCCCCACTCCCCCTCTAGGGTCTCCCTGGACTTATCTGCAGGCCGGGTTAAAGCGGTGCCAAAAGTTTATTTGAAAAGTGCAGTGTGTAAAGCAGAGAGAAACTAGCTCTGCAGAACAAACTTGTGCTGAGCAAAGAAAAAGAGGGTAAAAGCAAAAATAAAAGTACACTGGGCATCTGAGAAAAACCACCCTGGTTACCATAAACACTCACCATGGCACTGCGTCTTCTCTTACCCCCTAATGAAGGCAGGTGAGGAGTTCTACATCAGGGTCCTAGGGTTCCCTTGGATCTTGAGATTGACGGGAACTGTTCATTTCCTCAGCCGGCTTTTCCACACCCTATCTCTTGTATGAATGGTGTACTCTGATCAATCTCTGGAGAGCAGAGGAGAGAGTGAAAGCAAGAAAGGAAGATATGAGCACATAAAGACAGAGATAAAGACCACTAAATGAGGCACCATCACATAGCCAGTAGCCTAATGAGAGTCAATGGCAGGGGACTCCAGAAGCAAAGTCTTTCTCCAACCAGGCACAGAAAGGCTCAAGCTCTATCACTTTCCAAACAAGAGGGAAGAATCAGGTCCAAACCTAGGAGAAAAGCTGAGGAAAATCACACAGGTCTTTGCTCAAGGGACCATAGATGCTATGTAGTTGAATATAGATGTGTTTTGAAAATCAAGCAGATAGAAAAACAACAGAAAAGTAACGGCAGAAATTAATGACATAGAAACAAATGCTATACAAAGGTTCAGCCAAACCAACCATTTGTTCTTGACAAAGATTAATAAAATTTATAAACTTTTGGTAAGATGATTGGGATGGAAAAAAGGAAATCACATAGGCCAATGTCAATAATGAAAAGGATATTTAATTATGACATTGTGGACCTTGTAAAGATGTTTATTTTTAATTCTATTATTCCAAAAAATGTTTGTACCTTACATGAGACAGACATCTCCTCAAAACTATAATTTACCAAACTACAAACAAGCAAAAAATTGGAACAGTACTATATATTCTTTGCACATCCAAATCCAAAGTGAAAAGTCTCCTACCTCCAAATTTCAGCTCTGTTAATTTCACTGGTAAGTTTCCCTGAAATTTCAGTAAAGCCAGTAGTACTGTTTTACCCAAAAATTTTTCAGAGTTGTCTAGGCTTTTATAACCATATTTAAACCCTGGGAAAAACAATAGGCCAAAACTACTTCCTGGCCAATACTACTCATGAACATATAGGCAAATATTTAAATACAGTATTAGAAAACTGAATCAATAGATCAGATTCACTCAGGAAAATAAGGCTGATTTGTCACTAGAATACAAAGCCTAATTAATTCACCTAATTAATTCGAGAAACAAGTTCATATTAATAGATGCAAAAATAAAACAAAATTCAACATCTTTTCATGATAAAACTCCCTTTGCAAAATAAGAATGGAAAGATACTTCATTGCTTTGAAATAGTTTATCTGTCAAAAATACAGCAAAATCATACTTAGTGATATCTATTAAACGCATTCCTTTTAAAATGAGAACAAAAAAGATAAGGATGCTTGACATCACATCTATTCAAAACTTGTTCTAAAGGATCATAAAAGAAAACAGAAAAACATCAAAATTATAAGTATAAAAAAGAAATGAAATTGCCATTATTCAAAAACAGTAAAATTGTATCATAGGAATTCAAACAATTCTACAAATTATTTTAACTTAATAAAGATGTTAACTAGCTTGTTGGTTATAAAATCAGTATGCAGAAATCAGTTGTGCTTTGATATATTCAAAAACTAGAAAAATTAAATAATATTTACAATAGGACTTTTTAATTAACAAAAAGAATGTGTGATACTTTCATAGATAAAATTACAAAAGCTTAGAAGGTATGTTAGACCTTCTTGCAGAAAAAATTTAAAATCTTTATTAAAATAATTAAAATGTCTAAATAATTACAGGTACAGTATTTGTCAAAATTGATCTATCAATTTTATGATATTTTGACTTTTTAAAAATTCTGTACACATCCTGTGGCATTTGATAAGCTGATACTTAATATAGAACTACCAACAATAGCCAAGAAACTCTGGGAGATTAAGGTGAAAATATTTTTCTGTTAGATACAAAGATATTAAGTAAGGACAGTCCTTGGTGAATTAAACAAGGTGCCCAGAAACAGACCTATTTATATATAGAAACTTAACATATGACAAAAATAGTACTGTATGTCAGTGAGTAAAAAATAATCTTTTTAATAAATGGTGGCTAGGATAATCAAATATTCATAGGCAGAAAATATAAAATCAAATCCCTACCTCTTACCATACACAAAAACTAACCAAAAATATCTACAGATGTGTTAATGCCTTGAATGTCAAGTCATTTAAAAGAAAATATAGAAGAATTCATGACATTATGGAAGGAATTCTCAAGTGAGAGATTAAAAGTAACCATAAAACAAAACACTGACAACTTTTCCCACGTTAAATTACCCAGAGATATCATAAATGATAGTGAAAACAGTAGGAGATATTTGTAGCACATAACAAAAAATATCTCTAGTCTCTATAAAGAACAGCTAATATAGAAAGACAAGTAACTGAGCAGAAAATTAAGCAAAATATTTGAGATAATATAGGGAAAAGAATGTCCAAATCACCAATCAACATTAAACAAGGCTCATTTATCATTAGGAAATGCTTTAAAATCACTAATGAAGTACAATGTACCTATATGGATAGAAAAAATACTTTCAAGTCTGATACAGTAATACTGAGTATTGATGTCTTGGTTACTTTTCTCTCCTTGCTAAGATAAAATGCCCAACACTCAAGGTTGAAGAAGGAAACTTTTGTTTAGTATATAGTTTGTGGAAGTTTCAGTCTATGATCAGATGGCTCCAAGGCTGGGAGGCAAGGCACAGTGGCAATGCTTCAAGGTAACAGAAAACAGCAAAGGCAGCAAGAGTAAAAAGTGGGGAGAAAAAGTCTCTTTTTTCACCCTTATATTATTAGCATGCTACATCCCTTGGATGATTGGAGAACTCATATCATTTCTATGCCGCCTCTTGCACAGGCTGAGGATGTTGGATGTGTACAAAGTAAGGACCCTGGCCCTCTGCTCAATCACTTAGTTAAACTGTGACCTTCTCAGATTGACATCATGAACTACATCCTAAAGAGCAGTAAGTTGTTTATCCTCTACACCCTAGGATGAGGAGCTGATGATTTACTTAGTTACTTCTAGACTTTGCAAATTGACACAATGTATCAATCCCAATAGTTGGCAAAATTCAGAAGCAATGAGACCTTGGATGCACTGCTTTTAGGAATTGTGAAGGATCACTTTGAGAAACAGCGTGGGAATGCCTAGTAAAGCTGACTGTACACGCACCCTACAAAGTCAGCAATTCCACCTCTAAGAACATGTCCTAGGAAAAGTCTTGCACATGGACCACTGGAGACATGCACAGGAATGTCTATAGTAATACTGATTCTAATGCCACCAAACTGAGTACTACCATATGTTCAGCAGCAGCAAAATTAAGAACTATGAAGCATCTTTAACCAAAGAAAATGAATGAACCAGAACTTCATAGAACAACAGGAAAGTATCTCTTAATCAAGATGTTTAACAGAAGAAACAAATTAACAGAGAAAATAATGTTTGTATCTTATAGAGAATCCAAAAAAAGACAAAACTAAATAACTTGTAGAAATGTCCATATAAGTTGGGTTCCAGTTATTTATTACTGGTGTGACAAACCATGTGGAAATTAGTGGCTTAAGAACAATTACTATATATGTTCACAATTCTTTCGGCCAGGGTCTTGCATAGAGCACACCAGGAATGGCTAATCTCTGCTCCTCGATGTTTGGAGCTTCAGCTAGGTTAGCCCAAATGTCTAGGAACTGGCTAGAACCATTTGATAGGGGTGACAGTGTGGGGACTCAGTTCTCAGCAGGGTTCCTGAAATCTCCTCCCTGTGACCTCATCAAGTATCTATCTTGGGCTTCCTCACAGCAGGTAGGACTAGGATTCCGAGAGCAAATATTTTAAAAGAACGTATGCCAACATATAACTACTTATTAAATGTTTATATCAAAGCAAGTCACATGAAAATATTCAGAAGCCACTGTGGGACAGGACTACATCAGAGATAAAGAGAGAACTGCGGTTTATTTGAACAACCACCAGTGTAATGGTCAACTACATTTGGTAAATAAATTATTCTCAAAAAAGGAGTAACTTTCCTTTCATGATTAAAGGATACAATTAAGGGGAACACAAAGGTGGTTCGTAACATACTGGCAATCTTCTAATTCTAAACTAACTTATAGTTAACATAAGGTGTATTTAATTCTTTAAAATGTCAATTCCACATGACACAATATTATACAGATTGTTGAATGTACATGTTTGTAAATAATTCACTTTTTTTTTTTCATTTTAAAGTTAAATTTAAAATGTGAAAACATAGGGGCTGGGGATTTAGCTCAGCGGCATAAGCGCCTGCCTTGCAAGCAGGCAGTCACGAGTTCAATCCCTGGTACCGATTAAAAAAAAAAAAAGTAGAAAAATGTGAAAACATAGATGTGTACATTACAGAGATCCAGATTAGGTATTATAAAACGAGCTAGTGACCATCCAGGGAACATCAGTGCACCACACAGAGATCTGTGCCAGGAAAAGTCCCCCACAATAAACTCCCCCCCAGCCAGGGAGCCAGAAAAATGCTGCTCAGCAACCCCAACCAGGGAGAGGCTCTCCTGAACAGGCAGCCATTGCAAACTCAGGAAGCAACTGGAACTTTGCATTTGGCTGCTTCCAAGGAATACAGGAAAATGACAGATGAAGGAACAAAATGCAATCTCAAACCTGCATCCATCTTGGTATTTTTCAAGAGGAATTAAAAATATCACACCACAGCAAATATGTATACATATGTTTATAGCAGCACAATTGTAATAGCAAAATCTTTGAAACAACCCAAATGCCCTTCAACTGAGGAATGGATAAAAAAATATGTTATTTTTATACAGTGGAGTACTATTCAGCTATAAAGGAGGATAAACTTGAGGCTTTTATAGGTAAATGGATGCAACTAGAGACCATACTCATAATGAAATAAGTCAGACTCATATGTGTAAACATCATTACTGCCCTTGCGTAAGTAATTGAAAAATTGAAAAATTTGAAAGATTAAGTAAGATCCAAAAGATGCTATAGTTATTGTGAAAGGGAATGAAACTTCACAAAAAGAAAGAAAAATTGGTGTGACAAAAAAGAGAAAAGACAGAAGGATATATGTGTGTGTGTATATATATAATAGCTAAAATAATTGTACTAATGATTCTATTCAGGGAAAGAAACTGTGATTGCTTATATTGTTTGATCTGTTTTTGCATACCCACATCTTATAATCTGAGCAACTATTTTGAAGATAACAGTATGCAATATAGTGACTATTGTTAACTTCCTATCAGTTTGTTTGGCAATCCTATATCGTTTCTACTGTTTTGTTTTCTTTTAATCTCTTTAAAATAAAAAAAGCTAGAAGTAAATAAATATCTATATCACAATGGTTGTTTCAGAGTGGCAGTAAAACTATGATTGATGTAAATGTTCTTTTTATATTTTCTATGCTTTTAAATTTTCTACATTAATCATTATTTATTCTATAATTATCAAAACCATGGGAGCAAAAACAAGAATCACACTCCAACACACAATAAATATTGTTTAAGTGATTTGACATGTGAGTTCTGTGACAAATTTCTGTAACCCTGCACTCTTCCTGGCTGGCTCCATTTTGTCACTCTGGTTCCTGTCATTGTGGTTACCAGAAGTTAATTTCTGAAGCACAAGGTATCCCAGCCTTTTCAGAATAGACTCTGATAAAAATTAAATCAGAACCACTTGAATTAGTTCTCAGACATGAATAGGGTTGCCAAGCCCTCAATTTGGAGCTCAAATGGAACTGTCAGTCAGAAACAGAAGGGGCGGAAAGGATAAAGCGTGATGAATTGAGGTGTCTTGCAGCCTCTCTACTTGGAATCACAAGATTCCGAGAGCCTGGCTGTGCAGACTTTTTCTGCAGATCATCTACAAATGTCTCTTCTCTTCCGTTTAAAATCTTAGTCGTACAAAGTTAACCCCAAATCCGACGGAAGGTTATAGAGGAGGAGGGGAAGGCGCCTAACACCCAGTAAACTAAGAGCTCCTAAGAGCTTCTAATAATTCAGAACTCTGTGTGCAAAGTGCTACAAGACATAGTGGAAGTTACCCAAACTCTCTACACCTTAGTTTCTTTGTGTCCAAACTGGGAACATAATAGTCTATCCTAGAGGATTGCCGTGAGAATTAAATGAAATAATATGTGAAGATTACTTAGCATAATGTCCGGCACATCAAAGAGCACTCAATAAACTCCAGCAGTTAGCACTGCCCGCACAGGTGAGGAGCCCACACAGAGGAGAAGCCTATGGAGGGCCCATCTCAGGCCAGCGCTCTCCGCAGGGATTTGGCCATCATGACTATTTCCTATCATATCCAATCCTGGAAAGTAAAAATTATCATCCTCATTTTACAGATACAAAAGAAAAAGATTATCTGAGGTTCAATAACCCACGCAAGGCTAAAGCATCTGAATAGCAAAAGAGTTGTTGAAGCAATAGCTGTTTCTGAAGTCTCCTCTCTTCATGTACTTGAAATAACACAGGGGAAAGAGGGGCTTGGTTAAACCTATCTTGCAGGACTTACACGTCAAGATACTCCCCACTATTATTTCCTCTACAGTACCCACCACTGAAAGTCAAACTAAAATCTTTTGAGCTGATGGGGATATGTGTAAATTGCACACTACAGAGTGTAGAATGAAAACACTGAGAAAAACCCTAATGTGCTGCAAATTGGTATTACCGAAGCAGCCAGGCATAAAGACTGGGCACCAGTGTGGAGGCACCTTGGCAACCCTGAGGACCCATTCCTGGACCTTCTTATACTGGGAAGAATACTTCTCAGGGCATCTCAGGATCATACGAATGCTCACACTGACTTAAACACAGTTCTCCTTTCTGCATGCCAGGAGCACAGCAGCCACACAGGGGAGCAGACTTTGCTTCACCAGCACTGCAGGGAGAGAGAAAGTGAATGCCCTTGGTGGGATTCCAGCACCATCTCTTCGTGGTCCGCCAGCTGTTCCACTCATAGTAGGATTTTATGAGAAAGAAGTCTGTTTTGGAACAAGTCTGGATACAGATAAAACAATGTGCACAAACGTTCATTTTTCTTCCTTTTTGTCTTCTATGTGCAGCATAACTTCATTGGTAATATTGCACTGAAAAGAAATGTATCCATCTGGCCAACGTTTGAAGTTTGTATTAAGTTTCAAGCTCACTAAAATCTTTCTTCCCAGGGTTCTTTACCACCTGGATGGTCTTCTAAGCAGTGGAGCCAGAGAAACTAAACTACCTCAACCTAAGGGACCTGAAAGACTTCTTCTACCTTGTGCCATCAAACATTTCCCCAAGATGAGAAATTAGAGGAGGGTTCACAGAAACTTCCCCTCTCCCAGCTAGAGTAAGTCTCTCCAAAAGACTTCAGTTTATACCTGTAAGGAATTTCACTTCCCACAATCCCCACTCAACTTAAGCATGTCCTCCAGTCCTTATGCAAAAGACTCAGGGAATTCGAGTGAGTTTCACCTGCCATGTTTTCCTTCAAGCAGCAGGTGTAGTGTGTTAGAACTAATATGCTCTAAGTTTCCCGGCAGCAAGACTAATATCTTTTCCTAATAATGTTTCCAATGAGCTGTTATTCATAGCAAACTATTGACTTTACTTTTCTATTCTCAAAAGCACTTGACTGACCTGAGTTAATGAAGCCACATAAACCTCCTGAAAGGCAGAGGGAAAACCTAGGAAGAAAAAGAGGAGAAACACGGGAAAGTGCCTAATGCTAAGACGTCAGCAGTGTGATGAAGTTACAGCAAGTGAGTCTCACTGTTACAGACAATGGAACCCCAGGGAAGTTTACAGGCAATTTGTAGCAACAGAAATTGCCCCTGACAGTGATTAAGACATCAGAATTATAAAATCCTTAGATCTCAAAGGTCTTGAGAGCTCATTTAATATAACCTTTCATTTTAAGTTTCATTTTAAGACTAAAAAAGTGAGCTGCTTAGGCAAGTGAGAGGGAAGGCAGGCCTGATGACTCTCAAAGGCTCCTTCTGGGTCCTGGCAGTGGACTAGCTGGGATGATTCGCTGATGCTCCTGGTAGCAGCAGAGGTTGGAACTAAATCAATTGCCCCAAGTATTTCACAGTGCTCCCAAAGCATTAAGCATCTCTCTTGCTTAACACCTGAATGCAAAGTACAGAGTCAAGGTTACTTACTTTTGCAATTAAAAACTGAGCCACAAGAGAAGTGTTGTCTATTATTAACCCACTTCCCACGTGCACATGCTGGAAAGGACACACCTTGGCTAACAGTTGTCGTGCCCCTGCCCCCCCACCCCACCTTCCCACCACTGCTTGCCTGTGCCTCAGAGTCTTCCTGCCACCCATGGAGCTGCTTTACAGCGGCTCCTCAGGCTATTCCCACAGGAAGCCTGTAGCTCAGTGAGCCTCCCTGCTCCCAGCACTCTAGGTGGTTATGCTACCTCTTTGCAGAAGGTGGATAGATCACACTAAGATGACTAAGACCAGGGAGGGTGGAATCTAGGCCCATGATAAACGTCCCCAAACTCCTCAAGTCCCAATAAGCTACAATGAATAGATCTAGCTCTCCAAAGATAACTATCATTAGCTCTATAATTTTTCCCAAAATCAGTGCGTCTATCAAACAACTCACATCACTCTACCCTCTCAGTGACTCACTAGAATAGTGGCAACTATCTTAGTGCCCTTTACGCACTTGAACCAATCACAGCCCTGCACTTGGACCAATCATTAGGCCCAATCACAGGCCTATGTACACTTGGCCCAATCACAGGCCTGAAGCTGTTATACAAGTAGTACTTGCTCATGTTCCTCAAATTAACCTCTGGAAAAGCTTTCTGGTGTATTGACACATCTATCCTGTTAATCTGCTCATAATCTACTTTGGGGGGAGTGTGGGCTCAGAAAGCCCTATAAGTCTATCTTAGAATTTTTTAAAAGGCAATAAAAACTAGGGGCTATTATCCCTGAAGAGGTCCAAAGGCCAGTGTCTGGCAGAGTCTCCACAATGGCACCCAGCACAGACTGGCAGTAGTGGCCGGCAGCAACAGATACTAGGAGGCAGCAGTGTTAACTGTTGGCATCCAGCACTAACTGGTACTGATCAATAGCATTAGGGGTGCTAGCAGAGCTGTGTTTTGTTGCTTCATTATTTCTATCTGCATGGTACAAAAGAACCCTCAACTGATTGACCACAAAATGACAGCAACAGGATGAAAGCCTTCTGCTAGAGCATGGGTCCCCGGTGCACCCTGCTGTGTACTGACTCAGGCATTTTCCCCATAGGATGCCAGAATATGACGAGTGCATCGTCTGAGTGCCTTCCAGAGTCCCCTCTGCAGCCAGCAATGCCTGTCAGTAACATTAAAAATGTTAATTAGTGTATGTTTGTGATGCACATAACAATCACATTTGTTTGGGGGAATTGGTACATATGCATACCGTATGTTGGTCATTTTTACTTCCCTTCTGCCTCTCTTCTCCTCTTTCTTCTCTAGATCCTCTTCCCATCTCCACAGTCTTTGTGTAATACTTGTTAACACATTAGCCCTTCCAGGTCTTCCCTGTGGTTATTTTCTTTTGTTGAATTCAGTATGTGTGTCTTTCTATATAACTACATATTGCATAAACACTGACGTTTTAAATGTTGGCCTGGTATTTCACTGCATGAGTATAGTAAAATGTGTTCAATCAACCTACATTTCTCATTCTTTTAAACTTTGTTCCTTCATATTTTTCACAAGTAAAAATAATACAAGCCAGGATTGGTGGCACACATCTGTAATCCCAGCACTTGGGAAACTGAGGCAGTAGAGTAACAAGTTTGAGCCCAAATTGGACAATTTAGCAACTTAGTGAGACCTACCTCAAAATAAAAATAAAAGGGACTGGAAATAGCTGAAGGCCTTAGGTTCAGTTCCTGATACTGCCTCCTTAAAGGCTATACAAAGATCTTTGTACACTTTTCTGATCGTTTCTTTAGCATAAACCCTTCTAAGTAAAATTGCTGAGCCAGACCATATGGGCTTCTGAATAGCTTTTGATACAACCTGTATCAATTTTCCCCCATGAAATGGTGTCAGGGTAAGCTCCCACCAAGATTTCTGGTTAGGTCTTTAATGGCCTTCCATGATTTCCTCATGATTCATTCAACTTCATTTCAATCAAAGCCAATAGTTTAGTCAAATACTAAAGAGTACATTTCCCAGAAGTCTAGAAACTTGAATAAGTTTCCCTATACTGTGATAGTTTGGAAGAAATGAGGACAGATCACCACTGGAAGCAATGAGCAAGGCATATTTTCTTTATTATACATCTTAATTTTTAAGAAGATATCATGTGCTTTTTTAAAATTTCTGCATAAATTATGGATTATGGTTACTTTTATTTGCTTATCTGAATGCTCTAATATTTTTAAATGTCTGAATACTACTCAGATTCGGCACTGTTGACATTTTTTCCAGCTAATCCTTAGTTACAGGGGCTGTCTTTTTTACCACAGGCTGTTAAAGAGCATCCCCTGTCCTCTTCTCTCTTGAGGCCAGCAGCAACCCCACTTGTGAAAGCCAGAAATGTCTCTAGATTTCCCACCCTTCTCTTAGATAGTCAAAAGTGCCCCTAGTTGAGGACCACTCTACAAGTGTGCTAAAAATAATGATAATATACACTTTGTATTGCTCTGTGACCGATATTTATTCCAAGTACTTCAGAAATGTAATCTTGTTGATTCTTCTCCACAATCATTTGAAGTAGGTATTATTTACTTTAACTATTAAAAAAAACAAGAACAGAAAGGTTAAACAACTTCACTCATCTTTAAAAAACCGGGTTCCAGATTGGATGGTGTGTCTAGGGATCTTTCTGAAACCCATGATTCCAACACCTGTAACTGCTGCCTATTGAAAATTTTGCCTTAAAATGTTTTAATCATTTAATTAATCATTTAACTTTTGAGAAATCTTGTACTTCCAAACACACACAATGGTTCAATGGATATCCATATATTTACCACCAAAATTTAAAAACCACCAAGATTTTGACATACTGGACCCATTTGTCTCTTTTGCCCTTTCATTCTCTTTCCTTCTTTTTCTCTCTTCCTCTTCTTTCCTTTTCTTTTTTACTCTCCTAATCTTTCCTATTATGTCATCTTAGCTGCCACAAAGTTCTAAAACTTATGGATATTTTCTTGCTAAGTCATAATACCTATCATACTTAATAATTTATAACTCTTTAGTATTAACCTTTATTCAGATTTCAATGTTCCTAGAGAAGAATGGTTATCTCAAAAGTACTGTTTGTTTTTGTTTTTGCTTTCATTTTTGTTTTCATTTTAAGACAAAATTTCACTCTGTTGCCCACACTTGTCTCAAACCCATAGGCATAAGTGACCCTCCCACCTCAGCATCCTAATAGTCGGGGCTGCAGGCTTGTGCCAAAGCACTTGACATTTTAAGTATTAAAACTGATCAGCTTTTGGTCATTGGATGAGGATGGAGTAGAGCTTCCCAATGTATTGCGAGTCCTAAAGGAAAAAGGGGTGAGTCATACAAGTACATTTAATAGAACCTTCAGATGGTTTGGGTTTACAGATGAATGGAAAACACATCAGAAAACAACAAAGATTCAATGCTATTTTGGGGATAGGAGTCTTCACATGAGAAGGAACAGAGATGATCAATTTCTAGAGTTAATTTTAATAACAGCAGGGAACCGGGGCTGGTCATTGGGGTTCCTTGACTCAGCTTTCTTAATGTGTATTTATGATTTCATTTTAGTTCTTGTTTATTTATTTCCATTGGCCCATAAAAACCCTGACTCTTTCTTTCTGTTGTCCTTGAAACACAATGGAAATTCTTCACGAGTCTGTGGTGAAAGAATGGCCTCCAAGGAGGTGAAGACAGCACAAATGGTTTGTGCGTTATTTCAGGATAGTAAGAGAGTGAGCAGATGCTTGGGAGCCCACTGGGCTGGCTGCCAACCCTTCGCCTCACACTGACACCTGTTGGAGTGGATTACAGTCAATAAGCACAAGCTTCTTTATATTAGTTTTCTGCAGCTGCCGTAACGAATGGCCATATAAATAGTGGTTTAAGACACATATTTATTCTATTACAATAATAGAAGTCAGAACGTTCAAAATCCATTTTACTGGGTCAAAATTGAGACATTCACAGGTCAATGTTCCTAGAGAATAATTCATTTTCTTATCTTTCCCAATCACTAAAATTGTATTTCCTGCACTCTTTGTTTGGTTGGCCCCTCCTCTGCCTTCAAAGCGAGTAGCACACACCTTGCTTCAGAGATCACATTGCCTCTGTCTCTCTCTGCCTTCCTCTCATAAGGCCTCTTGGAAAGTACTTATAACCAATTCCGATTGTCTCACAATCCTACGGTCCTTAATCACACTTAGGAAGTTCCTTGTCTGAATAAGGTAACTGTCACGGATTTGGGATTGGGACCCAGATGTTTCTGAGTGCCATGGTTCCTCCCACTACACTCTTCTTGAGGACATCTCATCCCCAGAGGAACACCACTTACATGTGAGGCCTCAAGACTTTTTATATATGTTTTTCATTTTTCTTACACAGAAATCCTTCAAGGAAGCAAACCATGAGACAAGGAGTTATGTGAATGTCATTTATTTGAGAGTTGATCCTAAAAAGCACAGGCAGGGATTGGAGAAGGAAGGAAATTCATAGTATAGGATTATCCACTTACCACTGAGACACAGGATCTCAACCCACAAAGACTCAGAAACAGGACAGAGGCCTCCTTATCCCAACCACAGGCTGAAGATGTAGGGATTTTGTCAACCAATTCCCTATCCATATCAAATGGAGGGCAGTTTGGGGTCCATTAGCTCTGACACTTCCAGCTTTCCTTGTTTTAAAAGTCAGATTTTTCTTGTTGCCAGAAAAATACCTGAGTCAAAGGTGTTTTCAGGAGCAGCCTAAGTGGGCAGGTAAATGCCCAGCAAGTTGGTCAGGATACCAGTAGCAGATTCCCGCTGTAGTTTGGATGTTCAACGTTCCTCAA
Organism: Cavia porcellus; assembly: GCF_034190915.1. Lineage (NCBI taxonomy): Eukaryota > Metazoa > Chordata > Mammalia > Rodentia > Caviidae > Cavia > Cavia porcellus. The sequence goes on along the minus strand of NW_026947484.1, from coordinate 195,164,983 downwards.
AGTTTCATGTTTCAAAAAACTTGCTCCCAGAGTGTCTCTACTGAGAAATGATGGAACATTTAGGAACTATATGCTAATGGGAAATTCTTACCCCAAGAGAGGGGCATGCCCTCAAAGGGGATTGTGGGACCCCATCTTCCTCTTTTGCTTTTCTTCCTAGCTTATGAGTTTCCTGCCATTGTCATTTGGCACCCTCTCCAGAGGCTGAAAGCAATGAGACAACCCCGTCTTGGACAGGAAACTTGGAGCTGTGAGCTAAACAAAATTTAATCTTATAAATTCATTAACTTGGATATTTTGTAATAATATGGCTAAGTGACTGCACTTTTCCACTTATTCTTTCATTAAATAGTTACCGAATGCTAACTTACCCTGGACCCACACCTGCAACTCAAAAACAGATGAAACCTCTCTGCACTTAAGGGTCTCACTTCTGTACAGATACATAAGAGATAAATTTTCATACACTATTGTAAGTGCTATGCCAGAACATAGACCTGGTACACAAAGGGTCTGCAATAAAAATGAGCTTTTAAAAATAACTATAAAACAGAAAACCTCTGTCTGGGTGTCTGGGGAAGTAGAGAGAGCCAAATATTCCATTCCTTATTAGGGCAAAACACTCAAATAAGGAGCTGGGGATGTACCTCAGTGGCACAAGCACCTTCCTGGCAAGCATAAAGTTGTGAGTTCCATCCTCAGTACACACACACACACACACACACACACACGCAAAACCACTAAAGTGAAACGGGGTAAAATACCAAGTGATGAAGACCAAAAACATCTAGCCTATGAACAGCAGATCAAGGACAAGAATCCACATTGTATGACTCCTAAGCCAGGTTCCTTCCTTGCCCACACGTAACTCCCGGGAGAAGACAGCTGGCACCAATCAAAATACCCAGTGCAGGAACTTGGCATCTTCACAAAATAGAAACCAAACATTATTTAACCATGGAAAAGGAAAGTATAATCCATTATAGGGAAAGTAAGGAATTTTTCTTACAGGGAAAGTCAAAGTTTTGTGAAACTTTTGCCGCTGGAGGTTCAGATGGTCTTGATTTGTTGTTTCTCTTTTTTCTGGCTCCTTCCATTTCCCTCCCCAGTGCTTAGTGATGGCCTCAAGCTGAGAAGAATACAGAAGGAAGCTGCTCCGACCTTGTCCTAAATTCCAGGAGTCTCCAGGACAGACCCACACACCGTAGGGCATGGTCAAGTCAGTATCTGGTGAGCAAAGGAAAATACCAGGGTACACTACTTGTACTTCCCTTTAAAAATCAGAGCCAAAGCTTTGCTAATATTTAAAGATACGCTGACAGTGGAAACACCCCGAGAGGTTCATGTGTCAGGCATAGCTCCGAGGTGGCCTGAAGGGAGAATGGGAAGTTGCATTTTCCTCACTTTTCCTTCTAACAGTGCCATTGTACATTCTCAGACAATGGGATACACGGGCTCTGATAGGTAATTATAATTTAACTAACTCACAAAATAAGTAAAAAGACTCAAAAATCCTGAAATGAAACCTCATATTGAAGATACTAACAATGATGTTGGCTTCCTTCCTCCTCACAGCTCCCATATGTTACTGGTTGATTTCTTGATGGCAGCCATTCTTTCTGGAGTGAGATCGAATGTCATGGTTTTCTTAGTTTTTTATTTCTCAAATGGCCAGAGATGTTGAAATTTATTCATGTATTTATTGATCATTTGTATTCTTCATCCAAGAAGTATCTTCATTTCATGCCCATTTTGGATTGGGTCTTTACATTTAGGGGGTTGATTTTTTTTTTCTTTAGTTCTTTCTACATTCTGATGTTAGCCTTTTGTCTGAGTAGTAGCTGGCAAAATCTTTTCCATTCTGTAGACTGTCTCCTCACTATGTTAGTGGATTCTTTTGTTGTGCAGAAGCTTTTTAATTTGATGTGATCTGATTTGTTGATTCTTGATATTATTTCATGTGCAAGCAGGGTTTTGTTCATAAAGTTTTTGCCTATACATATGTCTTCGAGTTTTACCTATTTTGTCTTCCAAAAGATTAAGCCTGTTTTAGTATTTAGATCATCCATTTTGATTTCAGTGAGAAATATGGGGCTAGGTGCAACTTTCAGCATGCAGAAAGTCAGTTTTTCCAAAACTATTTGTTAAAGAGGCTAACTTTCCACCAGTGACAGGATTTGACCTCTTTACCAGTAGAAACAGAACTGGGTGTGCATTTCTGTGTATTCTATTGTACTTCATTGATCCATGAGTATGTTTTTCACCAGTACCATGGTGTTTTTATCACTGCAGCTTTGCAGCATAACTTGAAGTTTGGAATTGCAATGACACCTGCCTTGCCCTTGTTGCCTAGAATTGTTTTTGCTGTCCTAGAGCTCTTCTGGTGCCATATGAATTTTAGTGTTACTTTTTTACTTTGTTAAAGTAAAGTGTTACTTTGTTCTGTAAGGAATGCTATTGGTATTCTGGTGCGGATTGAATTATATATTATAATATTTTTGGAATATTAATAGCTGCTTAATATTTTGAAATGGCCATTTTGACTATATAAGTTCTGCTTATTTAGGAACAGGGATATCTTTCCATTTTCTGTTATGTGCTTCAATCTCCTTTTTCCAGAGTAATATAGTTTTCATCACAGAGCTCTTTCACTTATTTGGTTAGGTTAATTCCTAAATATTTCATTTCTTGATGCTATTATGAGTGGTACTGTTTTCCTTATTTCCCTCTCAGTGAGTTTAGTATTGATGTACAAAAGCACTACTAATTTTTGAGTGTTGATTTTGTATCCTGCTACACTGCCGAATTTGGATATTAATGCTACAAGTCTTTTGATGAAGTTTTTGGAGTCTTCTGTATAGAGAATCATGGCATTGGCAAATAATATAATGTAACATCTTCTGGACAGTGCATCTAAAAGTGTACCTTGACTTGGGACAATTGTATTACTTATTTTATATGTCATTTGACCTACTAGTTTAGTTTTCTATCTGTATATGATAATTAATTTTGTAAGTTTTTATAAATGAATAACTCTAATGCTGAAAAATAAGGGGGGAAAGAGAAGAAACAGAAATTGAAATATGTTTTTACACATACCAATCCCCTAGAGTAAATGTAATGATTATGTATTGCAAAGGTGTACTAATAAAAGTCAGAAAATGCAAAAGTCCAAAAAAAAGATACAAGAGTAAGTTAAAAAGTAAATGACAAAGCTGACAACTTTACTCTGGGATAAGCTCATTGTCAGCTACATTATAAGGAAAAAACAATAATGAACTAGTGCTGTGGATTGTTTAAATATCCCCTCAAATCCTCACGCAGTGATGGAGGCAGCTGAATCCAGTGCTTGTGATTGGTTCATTGTTTAGTGCTGCGATTGGCAATGTGAGTGCTGTACTTCCCAGGAGCAGGGAGCTAGCATATGACATAAAGAAGAGAAGAAGGGGGATCTCCCCCCCTTTTGCCCTTTTCATTTTTGTCAACTGTGACCGTCATGAACAGCTGTCCCTCAGCCACATCACCCTGCCTTGGAACCAGCTGAGTCTGAACTGACACCTCCAAAAACTGTAAGCTAAATAAATCTTTCCTTGCTTCACTTTGGGTGTCATATATTTTGTCTCAACCATAAGAGAAAAGTAACCAAGACAAGAATTTAGTACCAGAGGAGTGGGTTTATGGCTGTGACTATTCTTGACCATGTATTTCAAAAGCCTTTGGGAATGGCTTGTGGGAAGAATTTGGAAAAGGTACGGAGACGTCACTTGAAAGAGTGGCACTGGAACAGCTTAAGCTGTTCTGTAAAGGAGATTCTAGTCAGAGCTCAGAAGACCAGAAGGCTGATAGAAAGTCTGCCAGTAAAGACCAGGTTTCTGCCAGGAAAAAAGACTACATTGGCTGTGGGACTCCATATGTGTGTGTTATGGCTTGGCAGAAAGTTTGTCTGCATTTTTCTTGTTTCCAGAGAGTTTGCTTGAGACTAAGGGCAAGGACAGTGGAGTGATTAATCTGGCAGAAGAAATTTCAAGACAGTCACATGTTGTGGCAGTAGCATGGCTATTGTTCAGGCCTTTTTGAAAGATTTATGTGAATTTATGTGAATCAAAAACAAAGAGCCCAGCAGGGTGATTTAAAATGTGAGTTTTCTCAGAAAGCTGTGGACTATAAAGACAGGGATAAGATCTTGATTACTGAAAAGGAACAAAAAAAAATAAATAAAAAAGATGATCTGTGGACATCCCAGGAAGAGGCAGTAGGTCTCCACCCTTTGCAGCCTCAAAGCTTTTGCTTGGAGGAGAAAGCTGCAGAGTGTCATGTTCCAAAGTGGTGCTAAAGGCTGTAACAGTTGCAGAACAGCAGCAGCATGGAGAGTCTGTTCCTCACAATCAGGTTCAGAATTCTCAGCAATCCAGACACTTGACCCCTATGGCCAAGAGAGAGGAAAGCCTGGCTACTGCTCCAGCTGGCAGCAGACCTTGGCAGCTTCCATGTGGCACTGGTTTTTAGGTGCATGGTGAATGCATGTGTTCTGAGGTTAAAAAGACTTCCATCTCAATTTCAGAAGGCCTGGGAGGCCAGGCAGTGTGCCCCTGAAAGGACAATGCATGAAGCTGTGAATGTGAAACCAAAGGTGCAGTGGAGAACTTACAAGATTGGAAAAGCCAGGAGCATGGATTGTATAAAGAAACCTGCAAGGAGTGAACAAAGCCAGCTTAAGAAAGCTGTGGGAGCTGTGCTGTGGGGATGGAGTCACTCAAATCTTTTGAAGCTTACACCCAGATTGCTTCAGATGCTTAGTGTGGAACTCCAAGACTTAAAGTTTGCCCTCCTGGACTTTGGACTTGCTTTTGTCCCAATCCTTTGTGCCCTTCTGTCTGTAACTTTTGGAATGGGAATATTTATCTTATACTATTGTATGTTGGAAATGTTTAACTTTGTTTTCACTTGTACAGGGGGCTTACAGCTTTGAGTTTGCCTTAGATCTTGGAGAATACTTGGGACTTGAACTTTTCATCAATGCTGAAACTTTTAAGACTTTGACAACTCTTGGAGATGGACTAAATGTCTTTTACATAAAGGATGTGCGTGAGTCCATGAGGGACTAGGGGTGGACTCTTACTGTTTGTTTAAATGTCTTCCCAAAGCCTCATGCAGTCATGGAGAACTGACTGAATCTAGCATTGTGATTGGTTCGTTGTTTAGTTTGGGCCTGGTGGTGTGAGTGCTGCACCCACCCAGGGGGCAAGGAGCCAGCATAGGATATAAGGGAGGGAAGGACGTGCTTTTCCCTTTTGCCCTTTTTGTTCTTGCTGCCATCATGAACAGCTGCCCCTCAGCCACATCACCCTGCCTTGGAGCCAGCTGATTATGGATTGAAACCTCCAAAGCAAATAAATTTGTCAGAGAAATGGTGGTAGTTTGGCAATAGGATAAGCAGATGGGCAGATGCTGATGAACAGACAAACAGCTGGCATCTTGCAATATCAAGAATCTCAATTGCTATAAGCTAAATAAACTTTTCATCCCCTCACTTTGTGGGTCAAGTATTTTGTCTCGACAATGAGAGAAAAGTAACCAAGATAACTAGTTACATCAGCCAAGTGGTCAGCTGCAAAACTCTGAAATTTTCATCCTGCCTGATATGCATGTTTACAGCTACTATCATACTGAATTTAATCTTAATATTATATTTTTGTATTAAGATAGCATTGAGCCATCACAATTAGCAAGAAATTTTAAAATACTGTTACTTTGTCTGTTCTTTTTATTTTTTATACTATGTATATTTTTTAAGTATATACTCTGTTAATACGAGAATGGCAATGACAAAAACTAGACTGATTACTAAGGAGCTAGAGACAATCTATTCAGTGCTCTGTTTCAGAAAGCGGCAGTATGGGGTACAGCAGAGGGTTAGTAAGTGATAAACAGTAAGTGATGACTACCATTTCAGATGACAACCACAAAATATTAGGACTAGGATGGGAACATAGAAGTTAAGCAAATAAATTTGTCAGAGAAATGGTGTAGTTGTGGCAATAGGCTAAGCAGATCGGCAGATGCTGATGAAGAGACAAACAGCTGGCATCTTGCAATATCAAGAATCTCAACTGTTTCCTTCAAGTTTCCACAAATATTATCTGGTAATCTGAGGGGCTGGATGTTTTTTAGAATGACACTAAAACTTGTTACAGATACGGAACATCTAGAATGTGCACACCCTGCTAACTGAGTTCACTTTGGTTTGATTTGGTTTGGTTCACGGAACTTCCTTGAATTTTGCATCTGAAGCAGTGCCTTGTCTCAGCTCTTCGTTGGTGTGAGTACTAATAACATCCCAAAGTCATCATGCTGCTAGAAGTCAAGATAAAGGCTACTTGGAAGGCAGTAACAAGGAGAGGCAACAAGAGGGATTTTTCAGTCTAAAATATTCTTCCTTATCTGGGTCCTGATTAAATGAATATATTCTATTTATGAATTTTTAGATATACCACTACTACTGGCATGGGGTAAAAATCATATATCACATATTTGTTTGTCTTATCTCACTTAGCATAATGTCCCTTAAGTTCACTCATGATATCACAAATGACAAGATTTCTTTTACATTTTAAGATATATATAATCTATTTATGTATTCTTCCATTTTTACCAGTATTTTATAGTTTAAGGTTTACAGATATTTCATCTTCTTGGTCAAATTTATTCCTAAGTATTTTGTTCCTTTTGATGTTACTATAAGTATCTTGATAAAGCTTTATGATTTACTATATGTATTTCTTGATAACATTATCCTTCAGCAGAATGTTATGTTTGTAATTTGTCTTGCCACATATATTTCCAGTTCCCATTTGAAACCAAAACTCTGCTCTTCATTGCAGTTTAAACTCTATAAAGACATTACATGGAAAGTACACCTGATATTTCTTAAGTTGACAGCTCAGGCGCAAGAAAAGTACCTCACCCTTTTCCTCTGGACACTATTTTCCTACATTCCCTACTATCATGACAAAAGAGTTCCTGACAACCATGTAATTTAACTGCTAGCCCTTATCCCAGAATGATCTCATGAATTCTTTCCCTGGGATTTACTATGAATACGAGTTCACCCTGTCTTCTTCTAGGTGACTACGTTGGTAACATGTATATCCCAGAGCTTCTAGGACCATGCTTTTCCATTTGGATACCAGATAAAAAAAGGGAACTAATCTATGGAAAATAGGCACAAAAAGAAGAGAAGTGAATATCAGTGAGAAAAACCTAATTGCATTTGAGGCTCTGATTTTACCTCTTTCCAGGTGTTCACATGCATCCCTGCCTTTGAGCTCTCTGAAAAATCCCCCAAGACGGGTCTCTTTTATTTCTTAGTAAGACCAGTTCCAATGACTTTTTGTTGCTTCAACAAAAAAAGTAGCCCAAATATAGAGACAGGATCTAGGTCCCACAGATTTTCAAGTCCCCAAAGTAAAAATCCAAACTCAGAAGAGACTGAAAACCTAAGGACGGAAAATACAAAAAAAAAAGTCCAGAGAAGGAACACAAGTCCAGCTTCCCAGTCTCCTCACAGTCTCCATGTTTCCCTCCAGGAACCTGTGCTTCTGCTGTCACCGAGGAAGGGACTGATCCCACAGTAGGGAACAGGATCTTTGATTCCAATGACCTCACCTGCAGAAAGTGAGACACACATCGATCTTGACAGCAGTAACTAAATTTTTGTGGTAACTAGATAAAAATCACTTTCATCCTTTAAATTTTCAGAAGTTCCAAAGACTCTAATGTCCAGTAAGGGTAGGACAGCTGCATAAGAACTGCTGTCAGTAAGGAGGAACCCTACATGTAGGCTGATGATAATGTCTAGGGTACTGTTATACCAGCCAGCATGTGGTTGGCCCTACTCCTTTGGTCCTGTACTACGTGGCTGGTAACATTGCAGATGTAGGCTGCTCTGTATTCTAAATCTAAAGCTCAGGGTACAGATGACACGCAGCAGACTGCAGCCAGCACACTGTAGACATTTAGTGTATATAACAGTTAAGATGCAGAGGTCTTTCTCTGCCATCATAAAATCTATCTTATTCTATTTTATATTGGGATTATAAAGGTATCCCATGTCTTATTTGATTTGTACCCCAGCATCTAGCACAATATCAAACAAGTAATACTTACTTAAGATACAACAAATGAATCAATCCATTCTGAATATCTTTTTTTTTTCACAGTAGGATACTGGGATGGTAGTAATAGATACTATGGTATACCTCATTATCTTCACAATAGTTGTCCAGTCAATTAGGTAAAGTGAAATCAAGCCAAAAACAGAACATTATAAAACCAATTCAGAATACTGAATAGAGCAAAAGGAACATAATAAAAAAGTGAAAACAACCTTTGCCTTCAAACAGAAGATAGAAGGAAATCTCTCATATTTGCTATATTGCATATGGTAATCCTCCCAAGAGATGCTGAGACATTTCTCCCCAGTAAGTATGGTGGGGAAGGGTTTTTCATTTTCAGCCCCCATGCCAGTAGCTCATGGGAGGTACTGGTTCTCCTCCTGGCCTATGCCAGGGGCGCTTATCACGAAGGTGGGTGAATCAGCTGCCTAAGTCCCACAATGGCTGGATCTTGAGAGCACAGGTTCTCTTTCTGGCCCATGCCGGGGGTGCTTACCAAGAGAGCCAACCATTCTGAATTTCATGTTCACTAATAGAGTTAGAGCAGATATTCTACCAGGTATCTTCAAATGTGATTTCTATACTTTCAAAAATAAAAGATTCTATGTTTGCTTCTGAAACACTCACACACCAATGTTTCATTTCAACCTGAATTTTCTCTTCTAGTGAGAAGATTTTGTGCTTGGCTATATTTGCTTACAGCATTGTATGAACTACCTCAGATTTTAAAATCCTAGTGTAGGGGCTGGGGATTTAGCTCAGCAGCATAAGAGCCTGCCTTGCAAGCAGGCAGTCATGAGTTCGATCTCCGATACCAATAAAAAAAAAATCCTAGTGCAGTCAACTCATACAGACAAGAAGTTAAACACTAAAAATGCCTTAACTGTCCTTAGATGATGCCTCTCACCTCCACTCACTACTTATGCTGACTTGAGCAAGTACTGCTGTTCAAAGGCCATCTGAAATTACTTCCAAGAATGAAGTACTTTGAGAATAAGGCTGATAATTAAACAGTAAAAGAAGTTTCTTGTAGTTTTATGCAGAGTTGTTATCTAATGCCTAAAGAGATGAATTGTATGGGTTAAAAGTACAAATAAAATAAGGTATTTGCACAGGTGAAGTCTCTGCTCAGCAACCTTGCTTTCTTTAGGGCTCAATCCAATTCCCAGCACCACTGTCAAAACACCTGCCCAACGGTAATGTGATCATTAATCAAGACATGTCAACCTGACTGGATTAAGAGACACCTAGTAAATTGGTTGTATCCTGCACACCTATAAACCCAGCATTTTGGAAGGCTAAAGGAGGATCACAAGTCTTAGCCCAGCCTGGGCAACTTAGTGACGCAGCAAGAGCCTGTCTCAATACAAAAAATTAGAAGGGTTGGGAATAGAGTTCAGTATGAAGGCCCTGGGTTCAATCCCCAGTAGTAGCAAGAAAAAAGAAGGGAGAAGGAAGGCGAGAGGAAGGAAGAAAAGAAGGAAAGAGAAGAGAGAAAGAAAGAGAGAGAGAAAGAGAGAGAGAGAGAGAGAAAGAAAGAAAGAAAGAAAGAAAGAAAGAAAGAAAGAAAGACAGAAAGAAAGAAAGGAAGGAAGGAAAGAAGGAAGGAAGGAAGGAAGGAAGGAAGGAAGGAAGGAAGGAAGGAAGGAAGGAAAAGAAAACAAGAAGAGGACTTCCTGAGAACATGGCGGACAGACAGCAGCAGCTACTGAAGGCTCTCTAAAGGCTCGGCTCAGAGGCCAGGAATGATGCGGACTAAGGAGATACGAACCAGTAGAGATATGCTCTGCTGACTCAGGAACGAACTGGGCTGAGAGAATCTAACTTAGAATACAGTCCTGGCGCTAAAATAGGAACAGAAAAATCTCGGTGTGGAGGCTCGACCCCGCGCCATTGGAAACCGCGGTTTGGATTTCCCACCGCCCAGCGGCTGGCTGCCTCCACAGCGGCTCGGCAAGGAGAGACGCGCAGAAGCTCGGGAACCGGAGTCTGCGAACGGAGTCGGAAACAGGACGGACAAGGAGGAAAACTGACTGGTGGCAAGGTGAGCGAGAAACTGACTCCCTACCACAGTTTGACTCCAGCGGAGATTTTTCTGGGCTCAGGCAGTCCTGTAAGAGCAGGGCGCGGTGACAACTCCAGCCGCACATTCCCCTCTCGGACGGGATTGGTGAAAGGTGCCTGGCCTGAGTGACGCTGCTGGCGGACTCCCTAGGCTGGCCTAACCCAGATCCCAGAGCCTGACGGTGGCCCAGAGGAGCGACCGACTCCCGCGTAGGCTGCCTCCTCCGCAACTCCCTGGGGCGCAGCGGTGGGCGGGAACAACTAGCCAGCGCAATCAGGCTGTGGCTGACAGGCAGGGAAGCCGGGCCTCCTATGTAAGATTGCATTTTATAAGGAACAGAAAATATGGGGAAGGGAAGCAACAAAAAAGGCTCCTCGGCCCCCAATCCTGAGAAACAGGCAATAGTGGACACCGCACCAATATACATTAAGCGCCATCTAGAGAGCCTCATAGACCAATTCAGGAATGAAGTTATCAATGACCTGAAGCTAGAAGTATGCAGAATAGTTAGAGAAATGCTAAGCACCACCCAGGAAAAAGCAGATGGTGGAATGGAAGAACTGAAAAAGAGGGGAGAATTGCTTGATGGAGAAAACAGAGAAAGCATTGAGTATGTGAAGCAGGTTCAAAGAGACTATCAAGAAATTAAGAAGTCTATCCAAGACTGGCATAACAGCTTGAAAGAAACTAAGGACAGACTATCTGAATTGGAGGGCAGGCTTGAAACATGGGAGAATGAAATGAAAAACTTCTTAAAAATAACAAAGAAACACACAGCAATAATACAAAGACAAGAAGATGATAAGAGGAGCCATAACTTAAGGATTAAGAACATAAAAGAAGAAGTAGGGACACAAACAAGTGAACTACAAAAGCTACTCACAGAAATAATCCAGGAGAATTTTCCTAATTTAGCAAAAGGTAAAGATACTCAGATGTATGAGGCATACAGGACCCCAGCTACCTACAACCCTAACAGAGAAACACCCAGGCATATAATAATAAAAATTCCAGAAATTCAATACAAGAACAGAATATTAAAAGCTGTAAGAGACAAGAAACAGATCACTTACAAGGGAATACCCATCAGAATTACAGCAGATTTCTCTTCACAAACCATCAAATCACGAAGAGCATGGGGAGAAATAATTCAAGCTTTGAAAGATAATAATCTCCAGCCAAGATTGAGATATCCTGCACAACTGTCCCTGGAAATTGATGGAAAAACGAGGTGCTTCCAGGATAAAGAGGAACTGGGGGAATTTGCAACCACCAATTCAACCCTACAGAAAGTATTGCAGGATATTCTAAAAAAAGAAAAATACAAAGAACCCAGAAATAGTGGCGGGGAGGCCACAACGAATGGAGCAGAGAACAAAATGAAGAAGACAAACTGACAGCTACTGACAGAAAAAGAGCTCAACAGAAATGAGACAGAGAAGATTGGATGATAGGAACAGCTTTTTTTGGAGAAAATGACATCTTAATAGGTAATGCTGATTTAGTACCATCTTGTTTTGAAGTCTCATCTAGCTTTTGTTCTTCTGTCTCCAATGGTCTAAACAGGTTGTATCTTATTGGATTTTGTTATGTACGATAGTATAAGCAAAAACCTTTTAAAGACAAGGAGATTATACAGAGACCATTGTTCATTTTCTGTTAGTCGATTCTAAATACTCTATAATGCTGTCATTCTCTTAAATGGTTTTACATTGTTTTGATATACTTAATGCTACAGTATATGGAGTTGTACTCAAGGACTTCAGGGAGGGAGTCAATATGGTAACTATTTTTGGGTCAGGATTATCTGGTGGTGAAACACTATTCTGCTTAAATGGTTATGTTTTGATCTGCCCTGTTTCGCTGTTATGCCCTCTTTTTTCTCAATCTCCACTCCATTATTTACTTTTTTATTTTTATCCATTTAATTAAAGGGAAAAATATAGCAGGATATAATATAGTAACCCACTTTGACTTTCTATTATCTCGATTTGAAGCCCTGTATTACTCTCACCATCTTGTTTTTGACTGAGGTTCCTCTATTCTGTTTTGCTGGATAGTATCAGGTTCGAAAGTTTAGGCATCAGCTGAGAAAATAATGAGATTCATTATAACGCCCATTCTCATTGACTTTTATCTACTTTTGAAGACCTACAATATCTCCAATGTTTTGGTTTTGTCGGTTTTATTCTTTACGGTTTTGTTCAATTGTATAACAACTAATGATATAGGCAATTCTATTAGAAATAGCGGGAGGCATTATGGTAACCATTGTTGATCACCTTGTATTATGTTTTTATATTATCTATTATGTCCACCCTTTTGACTTGACCGATTCTGTTCTGTTATGTCACATTTGGTTTTACTCTCTTCCAAAAAAGCAATAAGAACCGTGGGAGCAATGAAACCCAAAATGTGTAATAGTCATTGTACAAAAGAGAGGAAAAGAGAGTGCTCTAAACTATATAACTGCATGTATATTCAAATGTATAAGATAGAAAATGATATCACAGAGTTTTATTGGATCATTGAACAGAACTGTTTGCAGTATCATTGTTGGAATGTCCACTCTACAAGCTTTAATTTTGTGACTTGAACAATTATTTCTAAGATGGCAATATGTAATCCATTAACTAGTGATTTCCTACTGCGCATTTTTTTCTCCTGTAAATCTGTATAACTTGTACCCCTTCACTGTTTTTTTTTTTCTTTCTTTTCTTTTCTCCTTAAATAAAATTTAAAAAAAATCTCCAGAAAACAAGAAGAAATGCCTAGCAGATTAGTCAAACACAGTTCTGGGTGTCTGTGAGCTCTTTCTAGAGACAGTCGGCAGGCAAGCCAGCAAACTGCAGGGAGTGGAAGACCCACCCCAGTCATGAGTGACACCAGCCAATAGTTTGAATGAAATAAAGAAAGGAAGGGTGCCGGTGTGCATTTTTAAAAGGTCCCATCAGCCTGAGGAGCTGTGTCTTTTGTTGCCACCATTTTTGCACATTGCTTTCCCCAATTCCTTCAGCCTTTCAATGCAGACTTATAACAGCAGCTCTCTAGTGAGTTCCCAGTTCTTCAGCTGTGGACTGGGGCTACATCTTTGCTCCTTCTTGTTCTGCAGTTTCCATCATTTTGGGCTGAGCCAACACTATATCCTGCAGCTCTCCGGCATACAGTTGGCATTGTGGACTCTCCTTTCTCTGACACCATAAGCCCACCTTGCATAATTATATATCTATTTTTTTTCTACTGACTCTGTTCACCTAGAAAATCTCTATCCAATACAACCAGTATAAACTCAGCCCTACAGGGGTAACCACCAGACAAGCATGGAATATTAGAATTGAAATGGACCTAAACTTAACTCCTTATCAAAAATCTTCGTTCCACAAGGAATTAAAATCCAGAAAAGCAAAGTAATTGTTGCATGCTCACAATGAGGGGTAACCAAGACACTTAGAGAGTAAAAACTGTGACTCATTGTATATAGGTTTTTAGGGAAAGAAAAAAGTACAGAACAATTCCAAATATCCGCAGTTGTCAAAGGAGAAGAATGATGGGGTCAAATGAGAAAGAAAGACTGAAAAAATATGGTGAGTTAAATATCTATTATGAAGCCAAGCATGATGGTATAAGCTTGTAATCCTAATACTTGGGAGGCTGAGGCAGGAGGGTCGTTGCAAGTTCAAGACCAGCCTGGGCTACAAAATGAACTCAAAGCCAGCCTGAACTGCAGAGGGAGACTTTGTCCCAAAATGACCAAAAAGAAAAAGAAAAAAAAAAAAAAAACAAATTTCTATCAAGTTGAATGTACAGGGTCTGCTTACTATACAGATAGCAGCATCAAGTAGACAGATGAATATTATAGATCTGAAACAGAGAGAAGCGGACAAGCTAAAGAGATCTGAAAGTCATTAGCCTGTCCAGGCTGCTTGAAGCTGTTAGAAAGGAGAGTAACTAGAGCAGAGCTAGCCAAACAGCGACAGATCTGTTACAAATAAAAAGGAGTTTACTAAGTACCTTCAAATGAGTGACAAGGTAGGGGAAAAATCAGGACAATAAAGGCAGGGGAAGGGGGGCTGCAGAATGGGAACAACGGTCAGTAGTTGGAGCACACACAAGCTAGCTGCTTCTCCAGTGTTCATGCTTCCCTTTTTTGCACCATCAAAGTCCCTTTTCTTTTAGAGCAGCAATGAATCTGAGAAACAAATAAAAATTTGCTCTCCTAGCGAAGAGCAGCAGCACATCCTCTGGCCAGTTACAAGCAGACGCCTACTTGGTGGGGCTCCTAGGAATACAAGTGTATTAGGAAATACAAATGGCCGAATATCTGGCACCACTCTGTTGCCCTTGCTGTCTTCCTCCGTTCCTTCCTTTTTGAATGATGCTGTTGCAAATGTTCAGAAGCTATCTAATAAGCATGAGTACAAAAGACACAAAATAGACAACCGCATGAAAAATGGTTCCTGAATTAATCTAGTTCCTCAAACAGTGAGAAAGTTGGAGTTCAATCCCCTCCCCACCCAACTACCTCTGGCTCACTTCACTTGGCCCAATCCTTAAAATATTCTTCAGATCCCCTTGCTTCTCACCACCTCTGCTAACCCGATTGGTGTGTCCCCCTGGCTTAATTCTCTGCCTTCCTAGTAAGTCTTCTTGCCTCCAGACTTAACTACCTCAGCCTGTCCTCCAATCTACTGTCACTGTCAAAAGCTGAATGCTTTTGATTTCTGCTTAAAACACTTAGTTGTTCTCTTTTGACTAACGGATTAACGTCAAATGCCCCACAGATGGGTGTTTAGGATTTGGCTCCATTCTTACAGGATGAAAAAGACACTGATAATGGTGGCACACTATAAAAACAAATTTGAATAGGGACCGTTTAGAAAAGCATTGGGCTGGGAACTTTACATTCTGTTAATCTTTACAATGCTCTCTTACATATTTGGTATCAATATTCTCATTTTACAGCGAGGACAACCAATTCTCCAAGTGATTAGCTTGTCAATAAATGCACACCTAGTTCATGTAGAGAAGAATTGGTTTTCAAAATTCTTCCCAAGGCAGCCAAAGAAATCAAAGAATGGGTCTATCACCATCCTGTTCCCCACTACCCGCTACTACCCAGCTAAGCTCATTCTTGCCCTCGGGGCCGGAGGGATCCTTACACCTCCGTGGATAACCAAGTGAAAAGAACACGGTGCTTGGATTCTCTGCACCAGGTCACTTTCAGCAAGGGCCTAGAGCCAGCCACCGGCGGGCAATGGCCCCGACGGTCCAGCCCACCTTGTCCTTGCGTCTAGCTGGGGACTTGACTAGGGGCCATGGCGAGCCTTCCTTCTCCATCGCCCCAGCCCGCCTGGGGCACCACGGCAGAGTCCGAGTGGGCCTGGGCGTCCACTCCGAGCTCAGGGGTCCACAGCAGAAGGCGAGGGCAGGCGCGAGCCCGGCGGGAAACCTCCCGGCCCGCTGACGGCGGTCCGGAGCCGCTGCTGTCCACGGGCGCCAGGAGCCGCGAGACCGAGGCCAGGGCAGTCGGGGCACCCAGATGTGTAGGTGGAGACGGGTGCGACGTCCCGAGACACCTCCGCTGGACCCGTCTGGGCCCCGGGCTCAAACACCCGCCCTGGGCGACCGCCCCGGCCCGCCCTCGGGGCCCTCGCACCCTGGACCGCTCCCAGCGCGGACACCGGTCCACTCACCCCGCGCAGCCCCGCCACGCGGGACACAGCGGCCCCTGGCTGCTCCCAGCCCGGACCCAGGTCCCCGACCCCGAGTGACCCCCTCGCGCGTCCGCGGCCGTGGTTTCCGAGCGGCTCGGAAAGTGATGTAAGGAGCCGCTGGCCGCGGTCCTCTCCAGCGCAGCCCCCAGGGGAGCGCGGAGCAGGCGCTGGCTGCGCGGAGGGAGGCGCCGCCGCTTCAGAGCCCCGGGACCGACGCGCGGCGGGGAGAGGCTCTCCCACGTCCCGCCTCCCCGATGCTCAGGCTTAGTGGGGAGACCGGGCTTTCTTCCTCGAGCCAAGGGAGAGCACCACGGGGCAACCGCGGCCAGGATTTCTGAAGAGACGACTGCCTTCTTTCCCTGCTCCCCAGGGGAGGCGGCAAAGCTCAGGTACCTTGGAGACCCCCGGCCCGGCTGGCGTTTATCAGAGACAGGGTTGCAAGAGAGAGGGAGAGAAGGAGACAGAGTAGGGGGGAGGAGGAGAAAGAGTTGTTGGAGGGAGGAGGGAGAGACAGGCAGAGAAATAGAGACGGAGAGGCAGAGACAGAGAGAGACAGAGATTGCCTGGGAAGCAGAGGAGAGGACCAACAGTACTAGAGGGTTACACAAAGTCAGGAAAAGAGACCAAGACTGAAAGACCAAGAGTCAAAGATAAGAAGCAAGGAAGAGAAGAGGTGCTGAGTGGCAACTTGAACTGGGTTTTCTTTTAACCCGCTGTGATTTCACCTCTAACAGAAGGGAGGACCTCCGCTCCCTGGCCAGCAAGCATCCCCAACCTGGATGGAGTGAAAGATGCGGCCTGATGACATTAATCCGAGGACTGGGCTGGTGGTGGCTCTGGTCAGTGTCTTCCTGGTCTTTGGTTTCATGTTCACTGTCTCTGGGATGAAAGGGGAGACTCTGGGAAACATCCCCCTTCTGGCTATCGGGCCAGCCATCTGCCTGCCGGGCATTGCAGCCATTGCCCTGGCCAGGAAGACTGAAGGATGCACCAAATGGCCGGAGAATGAGCTGCTCTGGGTCCGCAAACTGCCCTGCTTCCGGAAACCCAAGGACAAGGAGGTGGTGGAGCTGCTGAGGACCCCTTCAGACCTTGAGTCAGGCAAAGGGAGTTCGGATGAGCTGGCTAAGAAGGTAGGCCTCAGGGGGAAGCCGCTCCCACAAGCACAGAGTGAGGTGCCCATGGCCAGCTCCATCACCACCCACACACCCACAGAGGAAGGAGAATGCCAGAGCCTCATCCACAGTGGACATCAGGAAGAGACGTCCAGGTATCTGGATGGCTACTGTCCCTCAGGCAGTTCTCTCGCCTACAGTGCCTTGGATGCCAAATGCTCAGCCTGGGACAGATCCGAGTGCCCCGAGCCAGAGGACAGCATCTTCTTTGTACCCCAGGACAGTATCATCGTTTGCTCCTACAAGCAGAACAGTCCCTATGACAGATACTGTTGTTACATCAATCAGGCGCAGGGCAGGTGGGACAATGAGACGATAGTCTAAGTTCTGCAGACAAGGGTTGCTGTGGTGTTGATAGAAACACAGCTCCATCAGCTCCCAGTGGATGGATATTGCTTTCTCCAGCAGCCTTCACATTGCTAAGGTTGACATGGTATGTGATGGGTGTGCCAGCCTCCAGTGCCTGAAAGGCATATAAATAGGCATGCTGGGGACACATTTTAAGAATGGTAAGGATGAAGGACCCTGGAAAAGGAAGATATTAGGAAAGGAAGCAGTTTCAATTGGTTTTAACTGTCCATACAATGTCAAATGCCTTGTAAAATAACCTGAAAATTGTTACTAGCACCTGTAGAAAGCGAGATCAATCTAGAGTGGGCTGTAAATTCCAGGCACCAAGTGATGGCTGGGCTACCCACAAGGAAACAGAGCTGCTTTATGTCTGAAGACACTGACAGAAAAGAATCTTAGTGTTCTAGTATATAAAGTGATTTTTGCCTGGCAAAAAGCTTTTCACAACTGGTAATTAATGAAGGAAAAAATCAAGATAGAATAGTTAAGCTCTCCTTAGACTGTTTTTTGGGAAAGAGAAGTTTAAAAAAAACTGAATTGTGTAACTTTGTAGGGTATTATCCTCTGACAGATCATGTTTTCAAATAAAATAAATGTGATCAGTTATGTGAAAAACTAATATTGTAGATGGCATATTTTACTTCTTAAACTCATCATTTAAGTTGATGCATTGAGTCATCTGAAATTTTTAAACATTTATTTATTATTCCTGTATAATTTCCTTGCCAGGTACAACATGGCTTGATATAAAATTTTTTGTAGATTAGAATTTGTTTTAAACCAAGACAATATGAATTTTACATATATATTCAGGTGTCTTCAGCATTTCTGGGAGATGTGTACTAGTAACTACTATAAGCTTTTTAAAATCTGAGACATACATGTTAGCCCTGAACATTATGCAAAAATTTGTAAGAAATGCAATGATTAAACCTTTGGAAGTGTCATTATTTGTGCATTTGTTCTCAATATCCCACAGAATATAAATGCCAGTGAAATCTACTAAATTTGATTAAAGCCCGGATTTTATTATGCCCTAAAAAATCCTCAGGCTTTGTATGATAAAAGTATACCTTATACTTTTTCTGCATTTGAGAAGAAAAATCACTATGGTGTCCTGAAATTTATTTCCTATTTATTTCTCTTGTTCAATTACAGTAGACGAAAGGACAATGAACCAAAATACCATTTGATTCATATCATGGAAGCACATTAATTTATATATAGGAATGGCAATACACTTCATCTTGAAAGTGAAAAATATTTTGTAGTCTTCAAAGAATGATGATTTTAACTTATTAGATGATTTTAGTCACTCTCTACAGGTGAATTGAGGGCAAAAATTCAGGACTTAACTCTTTCATATATCTCAAGTCTGACTGAAATTCCTTCATATGTGTACCAATTGTTCTGTCATAAAAATTATGTTCTCATAAAATTCAAAACTTTCAGATCAAGTTCAGGATCTAAGGTACATGAATTTTTAATAGAGCTTAAATGCCATAAAATGAGATGTGTGATCCTGGGCAATTATTGTGTCAGTGTCCTACTACACGAAAGATGAGGGAGTGGAACTGATTTGTACTAAATTGTTTCTTTCATTCCTTCTCAGTTTGAATATTCTGTATTATACCAAAGGCACTTTATTTGTGGCTGGAAAATGAGTTACAGGAAAATGCATGTCAAAGTTATGCAGATTTTAACCAAAACTTATATGACATGGATTGAATTGCTACTACCTAAAATTTTTTTGATAGATGTATAAAACCATATGTATTTGATTACCAGGTATTATTTATTCAATAGCTTCCTGAAAATAAAATTGAAGAAGTTAGGAGTAAAATATTTCTGAGGAGGAGTTTTTAAATGTTGAGATATCCCAAGGCAATATAATGTACAAACTTAAAAAATGCAATGATTTTGGATTTCAGATGGGGAGAGATAGTGGCCTAGTACTTTTTAATAATTTCAAAACATTTTGAAAGTGGGAAATAATATTTCTATAAAGGAGAAAATATTGGGTAACTCTTAGAAACAAAGACTTCCACTAACTGTTTGCTACTGTTGACATATTTAGAAGAGAAAAGAAAGCTAGACAGATGTTTGCAGAAACAGTGAATTTATAGGTCCGAGAGGTATGGCTTGAGATTTGGAAAAGTTACTTTCTCATTTTCTAGAAGCAGATAAAACTCCTGCATAAAGCACACACACACACACATACACACTCCTATTCCCAAGTCTAGGGCCACCTACTTGTTTAGAGATATTACATATTTTATCACATTTTCAAGTTCTAGTTCATAAGTCTATTTCCTATTTCTTCTTCCACCTACCTACTTAACATTCTGAAAGTATCTTTGTAGGCATTTAAGGAACTATTTTCCTGTGCTAAAATGATCGTTTGCAAATGTTGGGATGGAGGTTTAGCTTTGCTAACCAGAAAGAATAAAATGTGTGATGTGTCCTGTGTCGATTCTTAATATCTTATATTAAGTAGCATTTTCCTCTATGCAGAAAGGTATCTACTGCCCCAAATCAACACTTCTAACTACTATTCAGAATGAAAGTGCTGTTCTTTTGAACAAAAATAAAAGTAAAGGTGAAAAAGAAATATTTCTGCCCTTTAGAGATGAAAGGAACTATTCAGTTTAATCAACAGTTTTAGAAAATATTAATATAGTATAATAGGCAAAAAGATTGTTCCTGGAAGCCTTTAAAAAACTTTCAAGCTGATATAAATTTAAGCAAGCATTAGTTTCCCTTATTTTACTATTAACCCAAATGTTTATTTCTGCTTAACTTTAAGTAGGCTTTTTATCTCTGAAATTTCTCATTCCTCTTGCTCTATATTCCCGCTTAGCAGGTGCAGGAGTTCTTTCCCCAAACTGTTTCTTGACTCCTAAGTGTTAATCTAGCCAAAATAGCCAATTTATAACATACGAGACAGCGGTTTCAAGACTTATTATCTGTTGCAATCTGCTTGGCAAACAAAATCCAGGTAAGTTAAGTTCAAGCTGTCTTCTAGAGCCTGCTAACCAGCTTCTCTGGAAATATTTTCAGGAGTGAAAATCTTAATATCAATTGAGTTGGCAAATATAGGAAAGAAAGAAAGATTCATTCTTTTAAATATTTTTTCTTTTATTACTATCCCCACATCATTTATTTGCTATTACCAACACTGCTATCATTTCGTCACATTAAAGAAAATATTCTGAGACTCCATAATTCCTGTGTCTCAATACGAGTTTTACATTTCTATGTTGGCATAGTGTCTTCCTGACTTCCATCACATGTACACGCAGCACGTATATTAAAACAGTATTTTTCTTCTTCTTTCTCTTTTAATATATCTTACATATGTTTGCATGTTTCTATACATTATTCCTAATAACACTGGTGTAATATGACATTTTAGTGATGCTCCATAATGTATCACACTGTTATAGGATAGTTCCTTTAGAAATGGCTCACCAATCAAAAGATTTCAGGTTCCTCTTGCTTCAAACAAAGAATTGGATGAGACAAGGCAATAATGGTGCCAAAAAGTTAATGTGAAAAGTGTGATAAAAGGGTATGGGAGAAATCAGCTCTGCTGAGCGAACTTGGGCCAAAGATTGAAAGATGATAAAAGCTAAAATTAAAGTACACTCCACATTCACAGGCACCAAGGGCCACTGTACCAATACAATAGCCACTTTCCATGATAGCTGGCCCTTTTTATGCCATTCACATCTCGTGGATGCTTAGAGCAAGTTATATGTATGGAGTCCTTGAGTTACCCTGGGTTCTTGTAATTGACAGGACCTGTTCATTGTCAAAGCCGGCTTTGCCATGGCTTATCTCCTATACAATAACATTCATTATTGCTGTCTAGATACTGAGTTTTATGAGTGATTTTATATGTTTTATGAGTGACTTTATATTTTTCTGGTTTTGATAACACAACTTTGTTAATCACTACTTCCCTATAGAGATTTTAAAAAATTAGATTGAAAAGCTGTCACCTGTAATCCCAGTTGCTCAAGAGGCTTAGGCAGGATGATCATAAGTTGGTGGCCAGCTTTGGCAATTTAGCAAGACCCTGTCTCAAAATGTAAAAGGTGTTAGGAGGGATTGGTGGTGTAGCTCAATGATAGAGGGCTCACCTAGCATATGTGCAGCCTTGGGTTCTACCCCTAGTGCCACGTTAAAAGAGAAAAGGAGGGGAATAAAACAAAGGAATAGAAAGGTTATTTCATTATAGAAGCTGAAGAAATATGTTAGAATCAGCCTATCTGTATTGTTGTTTAGTCATCTTT
Source organism: Cavia porcellus (assembly GCF_034190915.1). NCBI lineage: Eukaryota > Metazoa > Chordata > Mammalia > Rodentia > Caviidae > Cavia > Cavia porcellus. The sequence continues at coordinate 195,143,206 of NW_026947484.1, read as the reverse complement.
TCACTCATATAGATGTAGGTCACACAGTAGGAGACAATACAGTGCTGCTTCAGAAAGGTCCAGCCACCCACCAGGACCGTAGCTAATAATTTTACAAGTAAGATGAGATATTTCCCCGGTTAAGTTTTTAAGTACGTGTCTCAGGGTGACACGTACTTAAAAAGACTGACACAGTGTCAGTCTTCAAAAACATAATGTCCAACAAGCCAATCCTAACAATTTTTAATATTCCAAAGTATTTTCTTAAGGAACCTTACCAAATATTTTATATTTCAAATATATATATTTCTTGCTATTAGTGAGTTACAAATGAATTGCCTATGACTTTTATTTATTCATTTTAGTTCCTTTTCTTTGTCTACGATTTTTCTGTGCTTCACATCCTTATTACAAAAAACTAAACTGAGGATGGAAATGGGATCAAAGGCTTGGTTCAATCAAATCTCTTAATAAAGCTGATTCAGAGGGACTGTGTTGTTTGATTGGCTTTGCAGGCCAGAAGCCAGTAACCAGAGAACAACAATATGCAATACAGTAACTACTGCAGATTTCCTATGTCTTATTGCTATTTTGATTTGTTTTATTGCTCTGATTTATTTCCTTTAAAATTACAGAGAAAAAACTGAAGACGTTAGTGGAATCCAAAGTGTACAATAAATATTGTATAGGTGAAAATGGAGGAAATGGCTAAAAAGGGAAGCCATTGTTAATTTCCTGTTGTCTTATTTTGAAGTCCCATATCATTTTCATTGTTTGGTTTGTTTTGGTTTTATTCTGTTCTGTTCTGCTAGATTCTATTATGTCTGACGCTATGGGCAGCTGTTTTGAAGATAACAGGATATATTATGGTAGCCATTGTTGATTTCCTATCATCTTGTTTTAAAGTCCTGTATCACCATCATTGTTTTGTTCTGATTAGTTTTATTCTGTTCTGTTTTGTTTGATTTTATTATGTCTGATGGTATGGGCAGCTATTTTGAAGACAACATGGGTAATATGGTAGCCACTGTTGATTTTCTATTATCTTGTTTGAAGTCCTATATTGCTCTCATTGTTTTGTTTTGATTGGCTTTCTTCAGTTTCATTTTGTTTGGTTTTATTCTCTTTAAAATAATTTTTTTAAACCTCTCAATAAAAAATTGAAATTCTAGTCAGTCTCTTATCCTGTTAACATAAAAAAGCAGGTAAACCTGGTGTTAGTCAGTTTTCTGTTACTATAATAAAAGATCTGAGATAATCAACTTATAAAGAGAAAGATTTATTTTAGCTCACAGTTGTAGAGGTTTTAATCAGGAGATCTCTTGCTTTGGGGCCTATGGAAAGGCAGAACATCATGGTGGGGACTAAGGAGCAAAGCAAAGCTTTCATCTCGCGGCAGAGGAAAGAGTTGGAAGAAGGGCCTGGGTTCTCCATGTCTCCTTCAAGCACATGTTCCCAGATAACTGGAAGCCCTCCCAGAGATCCACCTCTTAAAATTCCCACCACCTCCCAATGGCACCAAGCTAGGGACAAAACCTTTAACACATGAGCCTTTGGGGTCATGAAGGTCCAAACTATAGCAAACATCATTAAATCTAATATCATTTCTTTGATTTCTCATAGCCTACCACAGCATCCTTATTCTACGGGACCCAATAGAAAGAATTTCCTACAGAATGAGTATTCCTTTCTCAAAATTCTTGTGACCAGAAAGTGTAGATTTTGGAGTTTGTTGCACTTAGAATATTCATATAGGTTTTACCAGGTGAACATACCTGACCAGAAATTCTAATCTGATATTCTCCAAAATCTAAAGCATTTTAATGTCATTTTTTAAAAAATAGAGCTAATCAACTTGCACATAGTGCTGCTCAGATACTCACAGAAACAGGCAGGCACTGGAATTTGATCTCTAGTCTTTTGTGAATTATTCCTGGGCCTGACCCCTGGTACTGGCTACAGATTCCTTTTTTTCTCCCCTACTCTCCTTTATTCCTTCTCCTAACCCCAGACTAGAATTTACAGATTTGGTATCCTTGGTAACAGTACAAGGTTTTCCACGCTTTATCTCTTGTAAGGTACAAAGTTACAGAATGAACTGGTTATTAAAAGAATATGGAGTTATTGCATTTCTGCTTCCAGAAGGTTAGACATAAAAGATATTCTTGCAATTAATCAGTTTCATAGTTTTCATGGTAATAAACTATTGTATATAAGATAATTCTTCAGTCTAAAGTGAAGCCATAAGAAAAAAATCTACCTTTAGGAAGTCGCCTGCATTAACAGGATGGACAGTGACCTTTCATCTGAGTGATGAGACTACCAGTGCTACTCAGAAGGCCCCATGCTGACCATGCTGCACCTTCTTCCCACCCTCTTCCGTGTATTCTTGCTATTCCTGAGTGTTCTTAGCAGCTCCCTGTCTGATCCTTTGCCCCAGCCATTTTCTCTGTGAGCTCGTTGAGTGAGAGGACCTCATTTCATCCAGCTCTCCCTCCATCCGTCCTCTACCGCATATCCAGCCTTGCTCAGGGAAAACTCTAAACTGCACTATTTCGTCACTCTCAAAGTATATTTCCCTTTTTATATTGAATAAAGTCAGCAGCTCTGTAGGTTAAATAAGTTTCTATGGGTTGAAGCCTGAACTTTTATTTAGTGTATTGTTTCCTTGGAGAAACCACACCTTATATAACAAGGAGAAAAAAGAGGTAAACTTTCCAGAACATTTTCATCTTGCTCTCCCCCACCAATTGACCTAATTCCCACTGCTTACAACTTTGCCCCCATCCCTGCAGTGAATCAGTGACTGCACCAAACAAAAGACAACAACTGGTGATTCCAGAAGCATGTGATAACTGATGTTTTGAATACCTGACCAGGAAAGAGGTGATTCAATGTGCTCAGGTTCATCTTGCAAGTAAGTCAACAAAATACAATTTCCCAGCTTTGACTAATGTCCCTCTATGAAGCTTCTCTCCAATAATTCCTAACATAATTTTCAAGACAACTGGGTATTCTCTTGGGTCAGTATTGGGAAGCTGACTTGCCAACCCTGACTCCCAATCCCAGTGAAGCTGCCCCTCTCCAAAGGTTGTAACATGCTCAGAGACTTTACAATGAGAGAAGCCCTATATTGTTCTGGAACAAAATGATGGCATTGTTCAGCCATTCCCCTAACTGATATTTGAGGCCAGTCTTAACAATTTCCAGTCCATACATCTTTTTTTTTTTTTTTTTTTTTTGCTTCTGTTTTTAGTATTTTGAGCAGGGTTTTACTATGCATCTCAGGATGAACTCAAATTCACAGCAATCTTCCTGTTTCAGCCTCCTGGGTGCTGGATGACAGGTACGCCACCAAGCTTGGCTTTTTTTTTTTTTTTTTTTTGTGCTGGGAATCCAACCCAGGGCCTTGTGGATGCAAAGCAAGAGCGCTAATGCTGAACCACATCCCCAGACTCAACACATACAGTTTATCCTGTGAACCTCCCTGCTACCTGCCTAGGTAAAAATGGTACTTAATTTGAATAACTTTTTCTTGAACATAGAGATATCAGTTAACAAAAGCAAAGGAGACATCTTTTGATAGTGCAAGAGACAGGGCAGAAATAGAGATATAGGAAAAAGTGCTAACAAGTCCTAATTAAGTTAGTTACTGTTGTGGCGTCACCTATTGAGAAACCTACATCACCACTTCTCATCTTTATTTTAGAAGCAAATGCTAGAAAATGAACTGAGAAAAAGCCAAACATAAAATTTTTAAATGTAAAGAGCACATAAAGGAAATGCTAGAGAATACATATTTAAATGGCTAAGAAAAATTTAAAATGTGCATAAGTTAAAAGTATAGTCTAATAATGAAAAATATGACTAGAAAATCCTTGCTGGACACAGTTGTTAAAAGGAATATAAAGTAGCATCCAGTAAAAAAAATCAAATGAGTTTTTAAAAAAGTATCCAATAACATTCTGAACTATACAACAAAAACAAGGAAGTTAAAATAATATAGAGTGAGTAAAATTAGCTAAATTCTTAGTTATATAAGGATAGTAAAATGAAATCATTTTTAACTACAATTTCAGCCAGAATTTCCCACTGAAAGAAGAATGAGGGATTAAATACAAGGACTAGAAGCCCAGCAACAGTAACCTAGACTGAGGGGAAACTAGACAAAGACAGAGGCTTTACTCAATTCCTGCCTCAGGAAAAATTCCCTCAAAGCAGGTTCTCATCTTTCAGACTGCAAATGTGCAGGGCTCAAATGATTTTTGGAGTATGATTCCAAAAGCGCAAGCAGCAAAAACAAAAGTAGACAATGGAGTTGCATTAAACAAACAAACAAAAAATGCTTTCACACAGCAGAGGAGAGAGCACCTACAGGATGAGAGAAAATATTTACAAGTAGATATTTGGTAAAGGATTATTATCAAATATGTAAAGTAACCCAACTCAATAACAGAAAGCAAGCAATTAAAAATGGGCAAAAGACTCAAATAGATTTTTCTTTAAAAAGGACATGAAAAGAGTTAACAGGCTCATGAAAAAAGTGCTAAAAATCATTAATCATAGAAAACCAAATTAAAATTACAATGATAAATTAAATTACATACTTTAAAGTGACTATCAAAGTGATGAAAGATACTGAGTGTTGGATGGAATTTGAGGAAAAGTTCACCCTTGCATTCTGTTTATAGGAATGCAGATTAATACTATTAAGAAGAATAGCATGGACATTCCAAAAAGGCTCTAAATAGAATTATTACATAATACAGCAATGCCACTGTTATGCATGCACCCAAAAGAATTGAAATTAAGATACCAAAGGGACAGATGTACTCCCATATTCATTACAGCATTATTCACAGTAATCAAGATATGAAAGCAATGTAAATGTTCAACAGTAGATGAGTGGATAAAGGAAATGTGATATATTACAAGATGAAATAATGTTCAGCCTTTAAAAGGAAGGAAATCCTGTTATTTGCAACAAAGTACAATCTAGAGAACACTATGCTAAGCAAAAAGCCAGACACAGAAAGACAAGCATTATATGAGCTTACTTCTGTTTGAACTCTAACAAAAGTCAAGCTTGCAGAATTACACAATGGAATGGTGTTTTCCAGAGGCTAGGGAAGGAAGGACATGGAGAATGAATGGGGAGATGCTGACCAAAGAGCACAGATTTTCAGTTAGGAGAAATAATTTTCAAGATGTATTTCACAACAGGATGACTATAAGTAGTAGTAATATATTTTTTCAAAATAGTAGATTTGAATATTTTCATTAGAAAAATATAAGTAGGTGAGGTAACAGATTACGTAGTAAGCTTGACAGCTATTTCGAGCTATTATGCCAGCTTCCCTGTCACTGGGATAAAATACCTTACACTTGCAATTTGAAGGAGGAGAGGTTTATTTTGGCACACCGTTAAGTAGGTTCAGATCATGGTCAGCTGGCTCTAAGGCAGAAATGGTACACTGAAAGGGCCTGCTGGGAGGAAAATATTCATGTTTTGGCTGCCAGGAAGCCAAGAACATAAGAGGAGCCAGGGATAAGAATATGCCCTTCCAGGTCGCTCCCTCTGACCAGCCCCACCTCCAAACACTTTTTGGGAATACTTTAGATCTAAATCATAACATTCCACCCCTTCACCCCAAAGAATTTACATCCATCTCATCATGAAAAGTGCATTTAGTCCACCTCTAAGAACTGCCAAAGTCTTAACACTTGGGGCATTGAAGCAAAATCCAGGTCCACATCTCTGAGATTCAGGGCAAACTCTTATCCATGAGTACCTGTAAAAGTAAAAATGAATGTTAGATGATTCCAACATACAGTGATACAGAGTAAACATTTACAGTTCAACAAGGAGGGGCAGGTAGATAGAGAGAAATCAGACCAAAGCAATATCAAAAACCAGCATGAAAAGTATTAAATGCTGTAGCTTCAAATGCAACATCTGAGGCTGGTGTGGTGAGAGGGAAGGATGTAGTGAGATGTGATGTGGTTATAACACGATGGCCTTGCTTTACAGCCCACATGACTTCTTCCGTGGGCTATTCCATTCACTCACTGCATGTGACCTTCCTCAGTAGATGTTCCCTTTACCTCCAACTTCTCGGGGTCTCCACTTCACTTTCAGCTTCACTCCCAAGCTTCACGCATTGCCCTCTCAGGAGGACACTGTGGCCGATCACGGTCTTCTGAAATCTGGATGGAAGCCTCCATGACCTCAACCCTTACATTCTGTTCTGAAAAACCAGCACTATGTGTATGATGCCAAAGTCTACTGTCAGTAGAAACACTATCCAGGGTACATTGGATTACAGCTATAGCAATCACCAGTGTCTGGACACCTAAACTTCAGGATACACTTTTCTAGGTAGCCCAGAAAGAGAAACCCTGGATCCCTCTTCTCAAAGCAAAGCCTTTCAGGGGAATTGATCTGTTAAATCCCTAAGTTTTAGAAGGGTAGGGGCTGGTCCAGCTATCTTCCTATTTCCCTGACACAAATTAAGTGCTTTGTTTTTAATGCTAACCTTTTTAAAACCAGCTCTTTCCAAGTTCTCCTTGATCTCAGCTTTGTAGGCTCCAACTTTATAAGCACATCCTCTCTGGCCAAGCTTCACATCATGCAGCTTTGCTTTTTTTCTTCCTGATTCTCAATATAAATCTGGCTAAAAGCAGCCAGTAGTACCCATGCCACCATTTCAGTGTTGGGCTGCATTAAAATTAATTCCACCAGACTAACTAGCTCATTGGCCTTAATCTTGGCCTCTAGCAATCTCAGGATATGGACAAAATTAAGACAAATTTTCTGCCAGAGTGTAATACACATTACCTCTAGTTCAAATTCCAATAGAGTCTTTACTCTCAACTGAAGCCTCCTGATCCTGGCCTTATTGTTTGCATTCTTATTAGCATTCTGATTCTCTGAACTATGACCAGTATCATACATCACTGTTCACAACATCATAGGACATCTCCAAAACCCTTGCAAACTCCTATAAACCAGTTTCAAAGGCTTCCAAACTACATGGCCAGGTCCAGTAACAATCACATTTCTTGTATCAATCATATTCCTTGTATTAATTTCCTGTATTAGTCAGGTTTCCATCATTAGGATAAAATACCTAACAGTCACAATTTAAAGGAGAAGAGGTTTATTTTGGCTCAGATGTTCAGTCCATGATCATCTGGCTCCAAAACAGAAAGGAAACTCCAGGCAAAAGAAAGCTGTTTATATCATGGCAGCCAAGAAACATACAACAAACAGACAACATAAGGAGGAACTCTGAACAAGAATATACCCTTTAGGCTGGAGATTTAGCTCAGTGGTATAAGTGTCTGCTTGGCAAGCATGAGGTCATGAGGTTCATACCCTAGTACAAATATATATATATATATATATATATATATATATATATATACCCTTTGAAGGCATACCTCAGTGATCCACAGTATTTGATCAGGCTCTACCTTTGGACACAAAAATTTTCAGGGCCATTTTAGAGCTAAAACATAACAGTATATATAGCTCAAAATTCACAAAACACTTCATAAGCATGTATAATCATTACCTATTAAAAATGAAAATTTAAATTAAAAAAATACAGAGTCCGGAACTACTGCTTTCCCAATGCCCCAAGAACCTTCTAAAGCTTACTTCTCACTTTCCCACTATTATAATAAAGGCCATCAGCAAATACATTTCAAGAATATAGATGTTTGTAGCCATATGGAAGTTCTAAGAAAGGAAATATATCGCCAATCATGCTCTCATTGGTCCTGCCTAATCTCTGTCTTCATCTCCTTTTTTACAAGCCAGTCAGCATCTAGATTTCACTCAGTGCATACCAGTTCAGAAGTGTCTATGAGTCAGGTGCATTGTTTAACCTGGGATGCAGAATGAAAGAATAACAGAACAGACCAACCCCTTATCTTCATGGAACTCACAGCCTGGTGGAGAGGCTGATGCATAGAAAGGATATATTAAAGGCTGAAATGAATATGTTATAGCAGCACTTGTGAGAAACAATAACTCTCTTTTGGGGGTATGGAAGAAATTATATGGAATTGTTATCAGACAGAAAATGTCTAATATTAGACTCAAAGAATGAAGAAGTCATGGCAGTGTGTGCATGAAGATCAAGAGGCAAGAAAGAACATGACACTGTTTGGAGAAACATAAAGTAGCATCAGGCTGGTGCGTGTTGTTCCAGGTGGGATTGGTAGGGAAAGGCCAGGGAATGGCCTGGGTCTCTCCTCCTCTACATTAATTCTTGGTTGTGTTGCACTGTCAGGGAAAGAAAGAAATAATCCTGTCAGGCCAATTTGTTTACACCGCAATACAGGGAAGGGAGTCTAGATTCATCTTAATTAGGACTTGCAGGTTTAACTCAATTCTACTTTAAGAAGGATTCAGCAAGCAACTCTAGTTTGGTCCTGTTTCATGGATGATGTTTCTTTCCTTGCTAATTGGACTAGTCAGCCTCCCTTTACAAATAGGGCCATGCTCATGTTGGGACTCAGGTAGCTTATTCACCTGCCATCTTGTTAGGCACCTGCGGCATGGGCCAGGAGGAGAACCAGAGCTCCCAAGATCTGGCGATGGTGGGACTTAGGCAGCTTATTCACCCACCGTCCTGGTAAGCGCCCCAGCGAGGGTCAGGAAAAGAACCACAGCTCTTGAGATCCAGCGATGGTGGGACTCAAGCAGCTTATTCACCTGCCCTCCTGGTAAGTGCCCCGGTGAGGGCCAGGAGAAGAACCAGCACTCCCGAGAATGACCATGGTGAGACTCAGGCAGCTTATTTTTCCACCCTCTTGGTAAGCACCCGTGGCATGGGCAAGAAAGTGAACCATTACCTGTGAGCCTACTGCCACTTGGGCTGAAAATCAAGCACCCTTTCCCTCTCCCCTCCCCCTGCCATAGCTACTGGGGATAGATGTCTCAGCAACTCTTGGGAAGATGACCATATGCAGTATAGCAAATATGGGGGATTTCCTTCTATCTTCTGTTTGAAGGCAAAGTTGTTTTCACTATTTTGTTGTGTTATGTTTCTTTTGCTCTATTCAGTATTCTCAATTGGTTTTATAATGTTCTATTTTTGGTTTGATTTTGCTGTACCTAATTGACTGGACAACTATTGTGAAGTTAAAGAGATATACCATAGTACCTATTACTGCTATCCCAGTACCCTACTGTGAAATCCTGTACCAATTTCACTGCATTGTCTTTATTGGCTTTCTTCTGTCTTGTGCTGTTACATTTTTACTACTTTCAAAGTAAAATGTAAAAAAAAAAATAATGAAAGATAAAAATAAAACCAAATAGGGCCATGCTGTTGCAAGAACCAATATTATCTGGAGATCTCTATGAAAATATCTGGCATAGAACCAGCTTTAAATTCAGCATCTTTGTGATACTTATAATTATCACAGACAGGTTTATACATGAGAAAACTTGTTTCCTTCATGAAGAAGCCAATAATAATGATGTTGACCCAATTTACATCTCTATGGTAAACATTTTCTGTACCTTAAGATATCCCTTAATTTCTCTTATCTCAGCTGCCTGGAATTTACATTCCTTGCTATAACAGCCACGTGTGTCATGTTCAATGAGTGTTCCACGGTATATCTGTTCCTTAAGATGTAAATACATGGCAGAAGGTGGTAGAACAGTAAGCAGCAGAATAAGCAGCTTATCTGAGAGACACAGTCAGGTCCTGGAATACAGCATGGTGAGGAAGGCAAGAAGGACTTACAAAGAATCTAAAGTAAACTGAAGTAAAGTAAAGTAAAGAAACTACAGTAAAACTGAAGCCCATAGAAAGAGTAAAAAAGAAAAACTTAAATGAGGAAAAAAGCAGTAACTAGTGGGACCTTAGCCCGGAGCCAGACCCACTGTGTGAGACGAGCTGTTGGAACCTGGGGGTGCACGGTCAAGGTGACCGTGGTAGCTAGTGACCCCAGAGGCCTCTGCAAAGAGACACTACAGTGCAGGAAAGCAGCAGACATGGAGGACTGCACTCACTGGCACTGAGAGCAGAGGACTCAGTCCTCACGTGGGAGAGAGTGATTGGCTGGAAGCTATTTCGGAGTTGGGCCAGATAATCCCAGAACCACAGCTTCTGCCTGCTTCCTCCAGCAGTTCCTAGCTGGGTGCAGACTGGTAGAAACTGCTCAGACTAAGCTCCACCCCCGCGTGCATTCCAGGTGCCACTATGGGGGCTGCCTGACCCGCTCAGTTAATCAAAGCCACGTGCATTCTAACAGCCATGGTGGGGGCTCCCTGCCATTAACCAGCTCCATCCAGTGACAGTAGCTGACCCCACCCGCTCTGTTCACTCTGGCAGCCATCATTGAAGATTGCCACCGAGCTAGGAGGCAGCGGCCAGCCCCACCCCCATGTGCACTCCGCCAGCCACCAGTAAGCCAAAGCAGGCTGGGAAAAGCAGCAGACTGCCCTGCAACGGCGCACCCAATGGCCAACAGATACCTGTTGTTAGCACTGGCTAGAAGAACCAATTTCGCTTCAGAGAAATTGTAGCCAATGTGGAAGGTGCCTGGGACCCCACTACCCACTTAACTGGAAGAACCAAGAAAGATGTCAAGATGCAGAAGCAAACGGCAGACTCTGGCCTCCAACTCAAGCAGAGCAAATTCAGGAGTTGCACACCTCGAGTTTCTGAAGTGATGGCAACTGAAGTAAACAAATTCATGAGGCTGTAAAAGAAATTAGAACAGAAATACTATCTCAGGTAAAAGATAAAATGAAATGCATGTCTAAAGAAGATATAGACAGAAGAATAGAGGAGCAAGGAGAGTGAAGGAAACACTTAATGAACATTATAAAACACACTTAGAATACATGAAACAGATTCAAAGAGATATATAGGAAATTAAAACTCCAATGAAAGTTGGCAAAACCATTTGAAAGAAACCAAAGATAGACTTTCAAACCTTGAAGATAGGTTTGCAGCTTGCAATTGCAAAAGCAAAGATCTCTTGAAAATAATAAGGAGCCAGGAAACAATTCAATGGCTGCAAGACAGCCCAAAGAAACGTAACCTAAGAATAACAGATGTAAGTGAAAAAACAGGGGCCAACACAAATGACATTAAAAGTCTACTTGCAGAAGTAATATCAGAAAGCTTCCCAAGCATGAGACAAGGAAGTGACATTCAGATAACTGAGGCATGTAGAATTCCAGCTAGCCATAACCAAAATAAATCTACACCCAGACATACAATAACCAAAATCTCAAAAGTCAACACAAGAACAAAATATTAAAAGCTGTTAGAGAAAAGAAAAATGTCACCTATAAAGGAAAACACATCTGAATCATGACAGATTCCTCAGCATAAACCATCAAGTCAAGAGGAACTTGGAATGAAATATTTCAAGTCCCAAAAGAAAACAACTTCCAACCCAGATTGATGTACCCTGGAAAACTATCTTTCAAAATTAATGGAGAAACAAGATACTTTCATAACAAAGAACAGCTGAAGGAATTCATGACCACCAAACCAACCCTACAAAAAAATATTGAAGGACATTCTAGAGAGAGATTTTAAAAAAAAAAAGACCATGATTCCAGGAACAGTAGCAGAGGGAGATCACCAAGCAGGGTAGACAATAGAATAGAGGAAAAAAGTAGGCAGCCAATGGCAGGAAAATAGCATGCAGAGATGAGCCAGTGCATGTTAGCCATAACCATTAATGTAGATGGCCTCAGTTCACCAATTAAAAAAAACACAGGCAGTGTGGATCAGGAGACAGGATCCATCAATATGCTTTTACAAGAAACACATTTATCTTGAAAGGGAGTTCATAGACTGAAAGTCAAAAGAGAGAGAACAATGCTGTATGTGACAGGGAACCAGAAAGAAGTAGGGGTAGTTTGCCCATCAGCTGCAGTGTGGACAAGGCATGGCATTTTTATACAATGGAAAGCTGCTCATCTAAAAAGAAAGATAACCTGGAGACTCTTGTAGGTAAATAGATACAACTTGAGATTATGCTCATGGATGAAACAGTTCAGACGTGGGTGAACATCGTATTATCTCTCTAGTATAAAAAAAATAAAGGAGTTAGTGGGATCCAAATTGTACAATACATATTGTGAAAGTGAAAGAGGAGGAAGTGTCTGAAAAGGGAAGGCAGTAGCCATTGTTAGTCTAAACTAGACCAGGATGTCCACTGCCTCCAGATTAGAAGACCAGATTACAATTAGACCCATATCATTCACCATACCCTAAACTAAATTCAAAATGCAGCAAATATCTAATACTAAAACAGAAACATTAAGTCTGCTGGAAGACAGAATACATAAAACTCTTGAAGATATTGGTATAGACAAAGACTTTATGAATAAAACCCTGATCACACAAGAAGTATCACAAAGAATCAACAAATGGGATCTCATCTTATTAAAAAATTTTCACAGCAATAGAAACCAATAAAGTAAACAGACAATCCACAAAGTGGGACAAAAATGCTTCTCAACTGTTCCTCATCCAAAGGACTACTATTGAGAACATATAAAGAACTCAAAATACAGACCTCCAAACTTTAAAGACCCAATCCAAAAACAGTCACCTAAGATGAATACACATTCCTTAGATGAAGAAATACAAACAGTAAATAAATATATTTTTTAAATGTTCAACATCACTGGTTGCCATGGCTTCTGTGGCTCTTGGACTCCTCAGTATGGGGAGTGTGTCAAAAAGGTGAGGAAGTAGAGAGAAGACACACAAAGCTGAGATCAAGTGGAACCCTCTCTCCTGGTGGGAGGAAAGGAGCTACTAACCAGTGGAGTGCGTTTATCTATACATTTGACAAGTGCACATCACAGGACACCCTGCTGCCTAGAAATCTGCATGCATGGCAACCTAAAGGCTTGGTGTCTCTGGATTGGAGCAGCTTGTTCATGTGGCTTGCCTTGGGAGCTCTTTGTTCTTGGGACCAACTTTGCTCCAATCCCACACACAAGATCAGTCTCTAGTTTCAGTCATTCTCAATATCACCCCATGTTTTTGAAGTTGCAATCATGTGGCATGCTTATTGCAAGCTAGTGAGAGGATTATAAAAGACACAGAGGCTAACAAGTGAATCATTCAACAATTGATTTTTGAAAACGCAAATAAATGGTTTAAAGAGACTTTAAGAGTGCACAAGAATGGGCTATGCTGTCTATGCTGACTTGAATTTGTGTAGATATTGGCTCTGTATATGTATAGGGCGCTCCCCTGGCAGCAGCTATCACTCAGGTTATTCATCCAAAGCCCAGAAGAAAACAAAAAACAAAATAAGGTTACTTGTTTAAGCTGCACAAGCAAGGGACATTGCCCAGAATTGCTCTGCTGCACCTATAGAGGAAGCACAGCTGTTATCTGTTCCTTCAGAACACATTTCGACTATCTGTCCAAAGTGTAGTTGAGGATAGCATTGGGCCACTCAGTGTAGACTCAGAATAGATGCCACAAAATCTTGAAATGATTCTCACCCTTTGGAAGAAATTTCCTCTAAGCCCTTGTGGCAACTATTTTAATTTCCTCATATACTTGCAATTCCAAAGTAAGTTATTTGTGGCAGCAAAAGTACCTTCTCCAGTTAACAAGAAGATGCATAACTTGTTCTGGGTTATTGGAAACTCAAAATTCAGTAACAGGGTAGATATGTTGAAAACCCTCCATGGACTCCCCACTCATCTGGCTTCTTTTAGCACCAATTGCAAGGGAGAGAGAGAAAATAGCTCTGTTTCCTGAGAGGTGAAAGTTCCAACCTCTGATGCAGCAAAATTTCTCTGAGCTGAAAAGGTGAGAATTGCTGTTTGTGGCTCAGTTAAGGTTATCAGGTGCTATGAAATGGAATTCACAGCAAAACGCTCCTTTAGGGAGGAAGAGTCCTTTTTGCCCACTGACCCTTCCTTAGCTAACTGAGCAAAATTAGAGGCCTTAAGCTCTATCAGGGTTGCTGTTGCCCTGCCATCTTTTTCCCACGTGGGATTTGATTTTAAAATAGTGCTCCGAGCCAAATCCTTTGTGATCACCTCCATAAGCTTATGACCATTAAAACACGCTCTAATCCAAATCCACAAAAAGAAAATAAATACAGGAATTAAGAATATAACAAGCATTTCAATATACACTTGTGGTTCTTGAGAACCTATTTGTCCCATTTTTTTACACCTGATATGGCTCAGTATTGATGATATTAATGAGCTCAATATTTATGATATTGATGGGTTCAATACTGAGGATATCCTCTCTCTCCCCCTCTCTCTTCCTCTCTCTGTCTCTCCTCTCTCTCTCTCTCTCTCTCTCTCTCTCTCTCTCTCTCTCTCTCTCACATGCACATTAGAGGTGTCCTTTTCACCTGCTAAATGACAAACTGCTTCATACCACAAGTCCATGTTCTTATGTCTTTGTGCCACGGACCACATGGCTCTTGAACTTCCTGGTATAAGGAGGTGAAGAAACAAAGACAAGCTACAGAAAGCTGGGATCAGATGAAGCCCACTCTCCTGATGGGGGAAAAGAACTGCTCAGCCAATGCATTGCATTTATTTATACATTCAAAAACTTAGTGTCACATGACACCCCATTGTCTATCAATTTACATACATGGCAACCTAAGGGCTTGGTGTTCTTTAGACTGGAGAGGTTTGTTAACTTGACTTACCTTGAGTACTTCTTGTTCTTGGGACTAGCTTTGCTCCGGCCCCAGGTGTGGGATCAATCTCCAGCTTCAGTCACCTCAACAACTGGTCATTGGCAATAAGCAAATTAAAACAACACTGAGATTCCATATCACCCCAGAAAGATATTTACCAACAATAAATCAACCAATAACAAATACTAGAGGGGCTGAGGGAGAAAAAAAGGAACACTCTTTCACTGCTAGTAGGAGTGTAGACTGGTACAACCACTGTGGAAATCAGTGTAAAGATTCTTCAAAAAATTAGGATTAGGGGTCCCATTTGACCCAGCTATTTCCATACTGGCTATTTTTCCAGTAGAATTTAAAACATTGTACCATAGCAATATATGTGTACCCATGATTATAGCAGCACCATTTATAATAGTTAAATCTTGGAAACAATTCAAACACCCATCAGCTGAGGAATGGATAAAAAAGACATGACATTTTACATAATGTGAAACCCAGCAATAGTGTTATTCTTTGTTCAGAGTGATATTAGCCTGCTTGGGTTTATTCAATCTCAACATAATTGAAGATATGGATAACTGCATGTATGTTTAAGTGTATAGGATTGATAACCATATTTCTAAGTTTTTGTTGGATAGTTGAACAGAACTGGTTGCAATCTCACTGTTTGAGTCCCCACTTTATATGCTCCACTTTAGCATCTTGAATAACTATTTGTAAGAAGACAATCTGTAATCATCAACTGGTGATTTCTTATTGTTTATTTTTTTTCTTTGAAATTATGTATTATTTCTATTCATTTTCTCTTTTGTTTAGTTTTTCTTTAAATTCAGTTTCAAAAAGAAGACACTACAGTACCCAGCACTGATCACGGAGTGTCATGACGTGAAATCCAGCAATACTATTATTCTTTGTTCAGAATGATTTTAACCTGCTTTAGTTTGTTTAATCTAAACATAAATGAAGATATGGATAACTGCATGTATGTTTAAGTGTATAGGATTGACAACCACGTTACTAAGTGTCTTTTGGACAGGTGAACGGAACTTTTTGCAGTCTCTCTGAATTCCCACTTTACATGTTCCTTTTTTGTACCTTGAACACTATTTGTAAAACAACAACATCAACTAGTGATTTCTTACTGTTTATTTTTTCTCTGAACATATGTACTATTTCTACCTATTTTCTGTTTTATTTAGTCTTTCTTTAAATAAAATTTTTTTAAAAAATATATGATTTTAACACAAAGGAATATTACTCAGCTAAAGAAGGATAAACTGCAGACTTCTATAGGTAAATGGATGCAACTTGAGACCACTCTCATAAGTGAAATAAATCAGACATGCATGTGTAAACATTGCATTGTCTTCCCCTGAGAAGCTGAAAGAATAAAATCCAAAATGTACAGTAGATATTGTGAAATGGGACGAAACTGAGAAAAAGAAAGGAACAACTAGGAAGGGGGAAGGGAGAAAAGGAAGAGAAAATAACATATATATATATATATACAAGATATCTAAGATAATTATAGTACTAATTTCTATTAATTCATTGGGAGAAAAGGTTTGTGCTAATATTGGTTGGAAAATTAAATGCCTGCGTCTTGTACTCTGAGTGACTAAATTTTTTGTCTTTTTGAGTCAGGGTCTTGCTATGAGTTTGGGCTTGAACTCACTTTGTAGCCCACACTGGTCTCAAACTCACAATGATCCTCCTGTCTCAGCCTCCCAAATGCTGGGATTATAGGTGTGCACCACCACACCCAGCTTGAGTAACTAATTTAAAGATAACAATATGCAGTGTATTAATCATTGTTACTCTCCTATTACCTTGTTTTGAAATTTTGTTCTATTTTTTCTTTAAAATTTTAAAAATCTAGATGTGCTAATCTCAGAATCCAAATGTCCAGAAACCAGGACTGCAGAATCAAAAGAAAAAGAGAAGAGTCACATTACCCCATTTTTTTCATTTTTCTTGGCCCTTTTCATTCACCCAACTGTAGTCTCCTTAATAAAGCATTCTTATATCAGTAGGGAGAATTTGAGTGATCAAAGAAAAATTGTATCTTCTAGATATGCTTCTATGTGTTAATTTCTTAGGTATCTAAGTACGTCCCACAAGTATTTCCAGGTCCCACCTTCACCCTAACCACCAAATTTGATGAGCTTTATGAGTCCTAAGAAACTAAATGATAACAGAAACTAAACAGTCCAGAGGCTGGAATCAGTCTGGAGCCAGTGACCCATTGGAAATTACAAACCCTGCCTTCCCTGGACTTACAACATGAGAGATATTAGCTTCACTCAAGACTTAAGCAAATATCTTAAAGACAGGCCAATGGTCTTAAACATACACCAGAATCATCTTCAGGGCTCATTAAAACACACATTTCTAGACTTCCGGGAGAACATGGCGGACAGATAACAGCAACTACCGGAGGCTCTCTGAAAGACTCGGCTCAGAAGCCAGGAATGGTGCGGACTAAGGAGACATAAGCAGGTGGAGATATGCTCTGCTGACTCAGGAACAAACTGGGCTGAGAGAAACCAACTTGGAATGCATTCCTGGTGCTAAAACAGGAACAGAAAAGCCTCGGTGTGGAGGCTGGACCCCACGCCATTGTAAGCCGTGATTTGGGTTTCCCGCCGCGCGGCGGCTGGCTGCCTCTACAGTGGCTCGGCAAGGAGAGAGATGCGCAGAAGCTCTGAGAACGGCAATCTGCGAACGGCAGGGAGGCGTGCACTGACTTGTGGTGAGGTGAGTGAGAGAAGCTGACACTCTACCACAGTTTGACTCCAGCGGAGGACTTTCTGGGCCCGAGCAGTCCTGCGGGAGCAGGGCGCGGTGGCGACTCCAGCCACACATCCCCCTCTCGGGCGGGATTGGTGAAAAGTGCCTGGCCTGCGTGATGCTGCGGGCGGACCTGGTAGGCTGTCCCAACCCAGATCCCAGAGCCTGACGGTGGCCGGGAGGGGAGACGCGTAGGCTGCCTGGTCCGTAACTCCCTGGTGCGCAGCGGTGAGCGGGAACACCTAACTGGCGCAATTCGATCAGGCTGTGGCTGACTGGGAGAGAAGCTGGGCCTCTTATATAAGCTTGCATATATAAGGAACAGAGAATATGGGAAGAGGCAGCAACAAGAAAGGCTCCTCGGCCCCCAATTCTGAGAAACAGGCAATAGCAGACACCGCACCAATATACATAAGGCACCATATAGAGAGCCTCATAGACCAATTCAGGAATGAAGTTATCAACGACCTGAAGCTAGAAGTATGCAGAATAGTTAGAGAAATGCTAAGTACCACCCAAGAAAAAACAGATGGTGGAATGGAAGAACAGAAAAAAAGGGGAGAATTGTTTGATGGAGAAAACAGAGAAAGCATAGAATACGTGAAGCAGGTTCAAAGGGACTACCAAGATACTAAGAAGTCTATAGAAGACTGGCATAACAGCTTGAAAGAAACTAAGGACAGACTATCTGAACTGGAGGGCAGACTTGTAATATGGGAGAATGAAATGAAAAACTTCTTAAAAATAACAAAGAAACAAACAGCAATAATACAAAGACAAGAAGATGATAAGAGGATCCATAACTTAAGGATTAAGAACATAAAAGAAGAAGTAGGGACACAAACAAGTGAACTACAAAAGCTACTCACAGAAATAATCCAGGAGAATTTTCCTAATTTAGCAAAAGGTAAAGATACTCAGATGTATGAGGCATACAGGACCCCAGCTACCTACAACCCAAACAGAGCAACACCCAGGCATATAATAATAAAAATTCCAGAAATTCAATACAAGAACAGAATATTAAAAGCTGTAAGAGACAAGAAACAGACCACTTACAAGGGAACACCCATCAGAATTACAGCAGATTTCTCTGCACAAACCATCAAATCACGAAGAGCGTGGGGGGAAATAATTCAAGCTTTGAAAGATAATAATCTCCAGCCAAGATTGATATATCCTGCACACCTGTCCCTGGAAATTGATGGAAAAACAAGGTGCTTCCAGGATAAAGAGGAACTGGGGGAATTTGCAACCACCAATTCAACTCTACAGAGAGTATTGCAGGATATTCTAAAAAAAGAAAAATACAAAGAACCCAGAAATAGTGGCGGGGAGGCCACAATGAATGGAGCAGAGAACAAAATGAAGAAGACAAACTGACAGCTACTGACAGAAAAAGAGCTCAACAGAAATGAGGCAGAGAAGATTGGATGATAGGCACAGCTATTTTGGAGAAAATAACATCTTAATAGGTAATACTGATTTAGTATCATCTTGTTTTGAAGTCTCATCTAGCTTCTGTCCTTCTGTCTCCAATGGTCTAAATAGGTTGTATCTTACTGGATTTTATTATGTACGATAGTATAAGCAAAAACCTTGTAAAGACAAGGAGATTATACAGAAACCATTATTCATTTTCTGTTAGTCGATTCTAAATACTCTGTAATGCTGTCATTCTCTTGAATGGTTTTACATTGTTTTGATATACTTAATGCTACAGTATACGAAGTTGTACTCAAGGATTTCAAAGAAAGAGACAATATGGTAACTACTTTTAGGTTAGGATTATCTGGTGGTGAAACACTATTCTGCTTAAATGGTTATGTTTTGATCTGCGCTGTTTCGTTGTTATGCCCTCTTTTATCTCAATCTACACTCCATTATTTACTTTCTTATCTTTATCTTTTTAATTAAAGGAAAAAATAGCAGGATATATTATAGTAACCCACTTTGACTTTTCATTACATTGATTTAAAGCCCTGTATTACTCTCACCATCTGGTTTTTAACTGATGTTCCCCTATTCTGTTTTGCTGGATAGTATCAGGTTCGAAAGTTTAGGCATCAGCTGTGAAGATAATGAGATGCATTATAACGCCCATTCTTGTTGACTTTTATCTACTTTTGAAGACCTACAATGTCTCCAATGTTTTGGTTTTGTCGGCTTTATTCTTTACTGTTTTGTTCAATTGTATTATAACTAATGATATAGGCAATTCTATTAGAGATAGCGGGAGGCATTATAGTAACCATTGTTGATCACCTTGTATTATGTTTTTACATTATCTATTATGTCCACCCTTTTGACTTGACCGATTCTGTTCTGTTATGTCACATTTGGTTTTACTCTCTTCCAAAAAAGTAATAAGAACCGTGAGAGCAATGAAACCCAAAATGTGTAATAGTCATGGTACAAAAGAGAGGAAAAGAAAGTGCTCCAAACTATGTAACTGCATGTATATTTAAGTGTATAAGATAGAAAATGATATCACAGAGTTTTACTGGATCAATGAACAGAACTGTCTGCAGTATCATTGATGGAATGTCCATTTTACAAGCTTTAATTTTGTGACTTGAACAATTATTTCTAAGATGACAATACGTAATCCATTAACTAGTGATTTCCTACTGTTCATTTTTTTTCTGTAAATCTGTATAACTTGTACCCTTTCCCTGCTTTTTTTTTCTTTTCTCCTTAAATAAAATTAAAAAAAAAAAACACACATTTCTAGTGCTACCCCAATTTCCAATTCAGCCAAATTCACATTTCTAGAAGATTCTCAGGTTATGCAGTGATGAGATTGTGGGTCCGTACTTTTCCTTTGTTCTGTGTACTTGTGCAGCCTAGAACCTACTATAGACCCTGGACCCAGCTGTGGCAGCACTTGAAGCTATTATCTGATACATAATATGATACTCTGTGGACAATTTCATCAAATTCATAAAGCAGTGCATTAAATTCCTAGGACTTGGATTCTGTTTTGGAGATGCCTCTCACCTTCATGGTGGAACAGGAGTCTAATCACTTCCCTCGAGTTACTCCACAGTGCTCTTGACTCATTGCTGGGTTTTTCTAAACCTTTCAGGAGCCACATGCCCCAAACCAGACCTTTGAACAAGCAACAAAAGATATAAAGGAACCCAAGCAGGCGGGGCCCTCTTTGGATCTAAAGATTTAAACTCCTGGGCTACCTGGAAAACCCAGGACCCTCACAATCAGGTTTATACCCATCATTTCTGGTTGATGCCTTATGCTGTGAACTACTCCTGAGCACCCAACAAGAACATAGCCCCTAAACTCTTAGCTGCACTGGGATTGTTGGGAAGATATCTGGCTCTGTTTTCATTCAGCCAGAATAAGGAATAACTTACTTTACTATTTTCTTATTTTACTTTACTTTTTCTTATTTTACTTTACTTTTTCTTATTTTACTTTACTATTTTCTTATTTTAATCATGCCAATGTCATTCTTCATGTGACTTCCCTGTGACTCCCATGTCTTCCCTGTGACTCATGTTAATGAACTGTGTAAAACAAAAAAACTCTACTGTGGCCCTGAGAGAGCAAAATATTCAGGCTTTGACAGATGATGGGCAAATATATTCTAAGAATGTAGATTTTCTAAAGAAATTCAAAAGTACAAGTAAAATCTGTTTCTAATACACCATCACTTTAATTCTCTCCACAATCCAATATCACCAAGAAAGTCCACATAACCGCCCCTGTGCAGCACAGAATGACCCATCTATGCTAAACCACAGACCTCCCACTCTTTTCTTCTGCAGCTTCTGCCACTGTTTCCCTTGGAAACCAAAGTAGCAGCTGTCTGCAAAAGCATCTCTCTTCCTCCTCACTTCTCAGTCCCAAGGACTAAAAGCCTGTTTTCCTCCTTACCGAAAACAGATGACACTGGGGGATGGTGTTCACATGACAGACAACAGGAAACTTCCACGTGAGGTCAGATACACTGTGCACTCCATCTAATATTTTTTCTAGAATAGTTTCTGTTTTTCCTTCTCATTTTATGTGATACATCATGAATTTCTTCCCTGCATTGCAATAATTAGTGTATACAAATCTTCTCTATTAATTGTTCAGCTAACATTAAGTATGACATAGACTTCTGTTTGACATGCCCTGAAAAGCTCTAAAAGCCCAAAGTGAACTGTATTATGTAATTATTACTTAATGTGATCACAGCCCAATGAAAGTTTTAGCATCTATTAATGATTGGATAAATCATTGCTATAATAGTTACAAAATATTTATTTATATTCACTCATTCTACATTTATCTTTGTAATTCTATCCTAATAAAGAACTTTTTCATCTTAATTTTTACTCATTTAATTTTAGTAGCAGTTTATGGATATATTATGTAATGAATTATACTGTGTTGCTCTGACTTCTTCCAGCTTTACAGAGATAAGGTGACAGCTCTCATTCCTAATGATCAAGTTCTCATAAATCATTATTTTATGAAATCTATAACTAATTCTTTTAATTATAATATTACACAGACTTAGCCAAGGTTCTAAATAAACTTTCCAGTTCACTTCTGTGTCTTTCGACACGTCTCCCTCTTGCTTGAAGTACTGAATGTTTCCATAAACTTATTAACTACAAAATAAAAAACAGCAATTTAACAGTGGCTAACCCTGTTAGGTAACACTTTAACCAGTGGTCAAAATCAGAATCACCAATGATGGTGCCTCCCAATATTATATCACTGAGAAGGGTATCTCATCACTCTGCTGACCTTTCTGCCAAAAAAGTGAATAACTTCAATATAATCATGATGAGACTTCAGAAAAACCCAATTGGAGGTTATGTTATAAAATAGTCCATTTAAAATATCAGTTATTAGTGCTTCATTACTCTGAGCACTTGCACTCCTCTCTTGAGTGCACCTTTTGTTTACCTCTAGTAAATCCTTCTCCTGTCTCTTTTATCTTTGACAAAGGGGCCAAACATGTTCACTGGAAGAAAGACAACCTCTTTAATAAAGGGTGCTGAAAAAACTGGTTCTCTACATACTGAGGACTAAAACTAGAACCATGTCTCTCAACATGCACTAAAATCAAAATTGATCAGAAGATATAGCTAGTGCTGATTTAATATCATCCTGTTTTGAAACTCCATCAAGTTGTTGTTCATCTGTTTCCATTAGTTTTAACATGTTGTATCTAATTATATTTTAATGTATGCAATAGTATAAGCAAAAATTTTTATAGGCAAAGAGATCGCATAGAAACCTAAATTCGGTTTCTGTTAGCTGGCTCTAAATACCCTGCAATACTTTCATTCTCTTGAATGGTTTCACACTGTCTTGATAAATTTGATGCTATAGTATAGGAAGTTAGACTCAAATATTTCAAGGAAAGAGACACTATGGTAACTACTATTAATGTCAGGCTACCTGGTGGTGAAACACAAGGATGCTTAAATTGTTCGGTTCTGACCTGTGTTGTACTATTGATATGCTCTTTTTTTCCAATCTCCCCCCCCTTTTTTTTCCTTTTTTTTTTTAATTAATTTATTTCTTAGTATCTTTGAATTAAGGGAAAACTAAATTAAAAATAGTGGGATATATTATAGTAACTTTTTTGTTTTCCTATTAACCTGATTTGAACCCTTGTATTGTTCTCCACATCTTGTTCTGACTGATTTTATTATATTCTGTTTTTTTAAATAGTATTAAATTTGAGGGTATAGGCAACCACTTTGAAGGCAACCAGATACTCTATGATGCCCATTATGGTTTGACTACTATCTTCTTTGGAAGTCCTGCAAGGTCTCCAATGTGGGTTTTACTGGTCTTATTCTGTACTGTTTTGTTCAATTCTTTTATACCAGCTGATATAGGTACCTCTTTGTAGGATAACAAGAGGCATGATGGTAACCATTGTTGATCACCTAGTAATCTCTTTTAGCATTATATACTATGTCCATCCTCCTGTTCTAACTGACTCTGTTTTGTTTTGTCACATTGGGGGTTTTTTTTTGTTGTTGTTCTGTTTTGTTTTGTCTTGTTTCTTGTTTTATATATTTTTTTTTCTTTTCCTCTTTAAAGAAAAAGTTATAGGGGCTGGGGATTTAGCTCAGTGGCATAAGCGCCTGCCTTGCAAGCAGTCAGCTGTGAATTCGATCCCTGGTACCATAAAAATGAAAAAGACCAAAAAAAGTTATAAGAACTGTGGGAGTAATGGAACCCAAAATGTGTGATTGTTAGTGTAAAATAGGGAGGAAAGAAAGTGATCTAAAGGATACAACTGCAAGAGTATTTAAGAGTGTAGAACAGAAAACCATATTACTGAGTTTTGTTGGATCATTGAACAGAACTGTCTGGAATCTCACTGTCTTAATGTCCACTTTGTATGCTTTAATTTTGTAACCTGGACAGCTGTCTCTGAGATGACAATATGTAATCTATTTACTAGTGAATTCTTACTGTATATTTTTTCTCTTGAAATTCTGTATTACTTGCAGCCTTTTACCGTCTTGCTTTGTCTTGTTTTGTTTTTCTCTTTAAATAAAAAAAGAAAAAAATTGATCAGAAGATATAAATTTTACAACAGAAACACTACATCTACTGCAAGAGAAAGTAGGTAGAAATCTTGAAGACATAGGTATAGGCAGAGAGTTCATGAACAAAATCCAGATTGCATGGGAAATACTTCAAAGAATCAACAACTGGGATCTCATTAAAAAGCATTTGTACATCAAAAGAAATTCACCAACAGGATGAAAAGATAGCCCACAGAATGGGAAAAAATTTTAGCCAATTGTCCCTCAAAGAACTTCTATCGAGAACATATGAAGAACTGCAAATTTCAGACCTCCTCCCAAATCCAAAAACCTAATCCAAAAATGGGCATCTGAGATAAATATACATATCTCAGATGAACAAATACAAATAGCAAATAAATACATGAAAAAATGTTCGGCCTCACTGGTCACTTGAGAAATACAAATTAAAACAACACTGAGATTCCATCTCACCCCAGAAAGAATGGCTACTATCAATAAATCAACCAACAACAAATGCTACCAGGCTGTGGGAAAGAAAGAGCATTTTTCCACTGTTGGTGGGAGTGCAGACTGGTGCAACAACTGTGGAAATCAGTGAGGAGATTCTTCAAAAAACTAGGATTAGGGATCTCATTCAACTCAGATATTCCCCTTCTGGGTATTTTTCCAGAAAAATTAAGAAGCATCATACCTCAGTGATGTATGTGTACCATGTTTATAGCAGCACTATGTGGCCTGTTCAAGGTTTCTCTATCCTCTTGGTTAAGTTTTGATAAGTCATATGTGCCTAGGAATTTGTCTGTTTCTTTTTGATTCTCCAACTTACTGGAATATAGTTTCCAAAATAGTTTCCTATAATCCTATAGATTTTAGAAGTATCTACTGTGATTTTGACCTTTTCATTTCTAATTGCATTATTACAGATCTCTTTTTTTTATGTTTGGCTAAATGTTTATTGATCTCATCTCTTAAGGAATCAATTCTTTGATTCATTGATCTTCTGTATTATTTTAGTTTCCATTTAACTAATTTCTGTCTGGATTTTATAATTTCTTTTCTTTTATGAGTTTTGGATGTCAATTGTTCTTGGTTTTCTAAGGTTTTTGGATACATCTTTGAATTATTTATTTGAAAATGCTCTATACTGCTAATGTAGGCACTCAGAAATAAACTTTTCTCTTAGAATTGTTTTTATTGTCTCCCATAGGTTTTAGTATTTTGTACTGCCATTATCATTGATTCTAAGAACTCTTTAATGTCTCCTGGGACCCACTGATAATTCAGGAATGTATTATTTAATCTCCATGTGCTCACTTAGTTTCTTTGGATGTTCACTTCTAGTTTTGTTATGTCCAGGTTTCTCTGGCTAGCAAATTCAGGTTTCCCTATTGTCAGGCAGGAAGTGGTAACCCCATGCCTGTAGACTACTCTGATGGCTTTTTCTCTGCCACTTTTGGTCCCAGAGCAAACCAAAACTCATGCTTTCTGACTTTTAGTCTGACCCAAGATTTTCCAGAGGTCAGCAAGTGGTTTTCTCTGTCCCCAGTGATCCCACATTCCATTGTTCAGCTTCAGAGAGGTTCTCTTTCCAGCCTGAAAGTTCAGTGGCATTTAGGACTAAGCGGAAGATAGCCCTTCATTATGGAATTCACTTGTGTTTGGATGGCAGTGGGAGGGATCTCACAGGAGAACAGAGTTCAGTGCTGTTTGCAAGTCGCTGGAAAAATGCTGGCTCTGGTTTTCTCCATCCTCAGGTTACACCAGTCACATCCACTTGTGATTCTCATTGTCTCATAGATCTCTCTGTGCCTTGTTCTGGGTCCCTAACCAGGGCCGAATCTCCTGTCCCTTTTTGTCCCTAGAGCTCATGGGTCCTAACACAGTCACTGCCGGCTAAATGATGTTCTTTTGCTGTCCTTAGTGCTCTGATCTGAGTCCCTCTTTTGTGAATGTGTCACTCACTGGGCTCCATCTCTGCTGTGGTTTATATTTAGCTATCTCCCCAAACACTTATGTGCTAATAGGTGGGGTTTTGGGGAGGTGACTGGGTCATAGCTGTGCGGTGTTTATCACTGAATTAGTCCACTGGTGGTTCTATACTTAGGTGTGATACTGGGAAGCAAGACCTGGTGGGTCATAGTGTGCATCACCTGGAAGCGTAGCTCCTTTTTCTTTTTTAATTTTAAAAAGCAAAAAAGAAAAGGGATAGAAATGATACAGAATTTCAAAAAAGAAAAAGAAGTAGGAAATAAACACTAGTTAATATATTGCATATTTTATCTCAGAACTAGTTGTTCAGGTTACAAACTGTAGACACAAAAGAGATCAGTCAAACAATGACAGCACAAACTTTTTGATGAACTAAGAGAGATTAGTAGTACAGTTATCTATCTAGCATACATATACACACATATATTTATATATGTTTACCAACATATATATAATCTTTATCTTTCTTACTTTTTTCCTTTCCCCTATCCCAGTAGTTCTGTCTTTTTGAGCACTTTAGTTCTCTTTCATTATTACAATGTCTATTGTATATTTTGGATGTTATTACTCTTTCAGACTTTTATTTTTTATACTAGGGAGGCAATATGATATTTATAAATGAGAGTTTGATTTATTTCACTTATATGGTCTCAAGTTGCCTCCATTCACTTATAAAAGCCTCAAGATTATCCTTTTTATAGCTGCATAATATTCCATTGTATAAAAATACTACAAATTTTTCATCCATTCACGGTTGATGGGCATTTGGGTTGTTCCCAAGATTTAGCTATTTCAAATTGTACTGCTATAAACATGGGTGCAAATATATTACTGTGTCATGACATTTTCAATTGGGGGGGAGGAATACCCAGAAGGGGAATAGCTGGATTAAATGGGACTTCTAGCTCTAGTTTTTTTTTTTTTTTTAGAATATCTGATTTCCATAATGGTTGCACCAGTCTACACTCCCAGCAATGTAGTCTCGACCAGCAGTGGAGAAGTGTTCCTTTTTCCCCACAGCCCCACTAACATTTGGTATCAATTGATTTCTTGATGGCAGCCATTCTTCCTGGAGTGAGATGGAATCTCAATGTTGTTTTAATTTGCATTTCTCAAATGACCAGTGATTTTGAGCATGGCTTCATGTATTTACTTGCCATTTGTATTTCTTCATCTGAGAAATTCATGTTTATTTCAGATGCCAATTTTTGGATTTGAATTTGGGAGACCTGATGTGTTTTAGTTCTTTATATGTTCTAGATAAAAGTCCTTTGTTTGAGAGACAGCTGACTAAAATTCTCTCCCATTTGTTGGGTTTTCTCTTCATTCTGCTTATAATCTTTTGAAGTACAAAAGCTTGTTAATAAAAAGAGATCTCGGTTGTTGACTCTGGGAAGTATTTTCATGCAGTTTGCATTTTGTTCGTATACTCTTTGCCTACCCCTAGTTAGAAAAGGTATAATGCATATATTCTTTTTACTTCCTTGATCTCTCACTATATCCTGCTTTCCGTACCATGAACTTCTTCCCCTCTGCCACCACCCCTCCCATCACCCTCCCTTGGAATCAGCTAACTATGGAAGGAAACCCTCTACAAATGTAAGCCAAAATAAATTTCTCCTTGTTTAACTTGTGGGTGTCAGGCATTTTGTTCCATCAATGAGAAAGTAACTAAGTCTCCCAATGGGAGGAGTGTTACGAGGATGTTACAAGGAGTGTTACGTCCCAAGGCAGTGGACGCTGGGCTGGGCACCTATCAGTAGCCCAGTAGTGCTGCTGCATTTGACCTCTTCCATCACAGAGACTTGAGGGTTTTTTCCAAGATGCTGTGTTCACCTGATCTGAGCTGTGAACCAAGCTGGGATCAAGAAATGGCCCTGCTTATTCTAAACAATCCTGTTACTAGATTTCATCTGATTGGCTTTTCCTTAAAGTTGATTTCCTGAGGTTGGATTTTTGTTTGAAATTTGTATCCAAGTACCTGAAGACCTTGATGAATGTCTTCTGAACATTTAGAAAGTGACACTGTCTCTACCTCACCACGATGGTCACTGAGTATTCAATTCTTAGCAAGATCTGCTCTCAGGAGAAACAATTTTAAACTGGGGTGTCATCAGAGCCTAGCTAATCTAGGAGAAAGGACCTCTCCAAGTCCCTACAGTCATGTTATTCCATCTACAAATGATAAGCAAAAGAGACACTTGTGAAGTTTACCAGCCAGAGACATAGAGTCACTAAAACAGTGAGACCTAATCATAGAACTATAGAGCACTTTCTTTTGCCTGAAACCTATCATCATATAAAAGCCAAATTTACCAGAGTTCTTTCTACATAGTACATCATAGTTGACTTGCAATAAAAAGTTATGTCATACTAAAAGACAAAATCTGTTTTGTAAAGAAACAGTATAAACATTAGAGAAAGACAGAAATATTACAGAGATGTTGAAATTTTCAGACTGAACAATTATAAAACAATTGCAAAACATTAATTTAAAACAATATGTTGAGAAGGCTGAAGGAAAAAGGAGACAACATGCAAAAACAGATGGATAATATAAGCAAAAAGATGAAAATTCTAAGAAAATTTCAAAAACAAATACTAAAGACAAAAACACTGTCATAGAAATGAAGAATGTTTTTGACAAGCTTATAAGCAGACTGGAAAGGGCTGACAAAGGAATCTCTAGACCTGAGGATTTCACAATAGAAATTCTCAGATGGAAAAGTAATTATAAAAATAGAAATACAATAAAACAATACTCAAGAACTGAGGGACAGCCACAAAAAGTATAATTGATACATAATGATAAAACCATAAGAAAAAGAAGAGAGGAAAAAAAGCAATATTTAAACAAATGACTGAGAATTTCTTCCCAAATTCATGTCAGACACAAAAATACAAATCTAGGAAGCTCAGAGGACATCAAACAGGATAAATGAAAAATTAAAAACAAATGCAAAATAACCTACTTTTATGTGTATAATCTTGCATCTACACAAAATCAAAGATAAAAAATTTGAATATAGCCATTTTAGAACATATTACCTATAGAGGAAGAGGTAATAAGAATTACACCTGACTTCTTCTCAGAAACTACACAAGCAAGAAGATATAAAGTGAGATATTTAAACTGTTCAGAGAGAAAAAAATCCAGCCAACCTAGAGTTCTCTGATCATGAAATTATCTTTCAAAAGTAAAGGTGAAATTAAAGAAATCCTCAAAGTATTTAAGAAAATATATAGCCAATAGACCTGCCTTATAAGAAATTAAGAAAAGTTCTTCAGAGTGATTAGTCAAAAACTAGGAACTACATTTAAAAATGAAGTTCACTAAAGAGAACAAGTGAGGGCAAAATAGACACTTTTCTCATTCCTAATTGACAACAGATAACAGATTGTTCAAAATAATAACAGAAAAAATGCATTTAGTGATTACAGTTTATGGATAACAAAAATCAGTGACAGCAATGACATAGGAATGGCAGGGAGAAATTAGGAACATTCCATTATTTTAAAAGCCTGGCACTACCTGTAAAGTAGTAAAGAGTTCTTTGAAAAGTGAACTTGAATTATCTGTAAATGTATATTGCAATATCTAGGAATACTAGTACAAGTTTTTTCTTTAAAAAAGTATAGTTGGTATGTTATGAGTGAAAAATCAAATTATGTAAATAAAGACAAAGAATAAACAGAAAACAGTAAAAAATATGATACATGCTACTCCAACAGAAGCAATAATTATTTTCTTTTGTTTTTAGACACAAAGTCTCACTATGTAGATCAGGTTGGCCTTGAACTCACTATGTGGCTCAGGCTGGCCTCAGCCTCCCAAGTGCTTGGCATACAGGTATGAGCCACCATGCTTGGCCAGAAGAAATAATTATTTTAAACATCAACAGTGTAAATATACCAGCTAAAGACAAAAGTTGTCAGAGTCGATCATAAAATAAAGCCCAGTGATATGTTATCTATAAGGAACCAATTTTAAATGTGAATATACATGTAGACTAAATGTAAAGAAATGGAGAAAGGCACACTATGTTAACAGTAATCAAAAGAAAACTGGAGAGAAGCAGCCCAGCACCACAGGCACAATGGCTGCCATCAGGACTCTCTGGCAGGTAGCCAGTGTGAGTCAGGAGAACCAGCCTGGCACACCTTGGAGAAGCTATGAATGTCTACAGATGCCTACCTCGCACCACCACCTCCTGGGGGACCTGGGTTAGGAGAAACCTAGAGGCTAACCCCCCCCCCCACTGTGGATAGGTAGCCAGTGTGGGAAGTGCTCTGGAAGCCACAATCTTCTTGTCCAGAGGAGCCCTGGAAAATGTCAAGATAAAAGGAACAAAAGGCGATCTCTGGTCTAGACCAAATGGAACAAGTCCAGAAACATGGATGTGGAAGAAAGCAAAAGTCACACACCTGAAATTCCTGAGATGATGGCAACAGGAGTAAAGAAACTACTGCGTGAGGCTGTAAAAGAAATCAGATCAGAAATAATATCAGAGGTAAAAGAAGAAATGACAAACATAATAAAAGGGTTACTGAGCATGTGAAAAGAAGACATAGATAAGAAAACGGAGAGGCATAGGAGAATGAGGGAAAGCTTGAATGAACAATACAGAGATTCAGAACACATGAAACAGAGAAGAATTAGAATATATGAAACAGACTCAAAGAGATATCCAGACAATTAAAAACTCCATTGAAAGCTAGCAAAATTGCTTGAAATAAACTAAAGATAGACTTTCAGGTCTTGAAGAGAGGATGGCAGCTAGCAATTGTGAAAGAAAAAAAATCCCTTAAAAATAACAAAGAACCAGGAAATAACAATTCTGTGGTTGCAAGACAAAGCAAAGGAAAATAATATAAGAATGATAGGTGTCAATAAAAAAGCAGGAGTCAGCACACATGACATAAAGAGACTACAGAAGTAATAGCTGAGAACTTCCCAAGCGTGGGAAAAGGACCTGACATACAGATAAGTAAGGAATATAGGACTCCAACCAGCCATAACTAAAATGAATCTACACCCAGACATATAATAACCAAGATCCAAGAAATTCAGCACAAGAACAGAATATTAAACACTGTCAGAGAAAAGAAACAGATTACCTATAAAGGAAAACCCATCAGAATCATGGCAGACTTGTCAGCATGAACCATCAAATCAAGAAGAGCTTGGAGTGAAGTGTTTCAAATCCTGAAAGAAAACAACTTCCAACCCAGATTGATCTACACAGCAAAACTATCTTTCAGAATTGATGGAAAAATAGATATTTTTATGATAAAGAACAACTGAAAGAATTCATGACCACCAAACCAACCTCACAGAGAGTGCTAAAAGATATTCCAGAAAGAGATTGTTTTGAAGCCATGGTTCCAGGAACAGCAGCAGAGGAGGATCACCAAATAAGACAGAAAACTGAATGAAGGGAAAAAGTGGAGGGCCAACAGCAGGAGGACAGCATGGCAGAGACAAACCAATGCATGCTGGCTGTAACCATTAATGGAGATAGCCTCAATTCAGCAATAAACGGAAACACAAGGAGAGTGGATCAAGAAACAAGATTCACCAATATACTGTATACAAGAAACACATTCAACTGGAAAGGAAATTCATAGACTGAAAATCAAAGGAGAGAAAACAATTGTTTCATGTGACTGGAGACCAGAAAAAGGCAAGGGTAACTTGCCATCAATCACAGATTGCATAAGAAAAATACGATATTTTCATGCAGTGGAAAGTTACCCAGCTATAAAGTAGGATAATCTGGAGACTCTTATAGTTAAATAGATGCAACTGAAGATCATGTTCATGGGCAAAATAGTTTGAACTCATATGGGTGAACCATAGCATAAAAAACAGAAGTTAGTGTGATCAAAAAAATAGATATTATAAAAGAGATAAGGCAATAAATAGAGAAGGTGGTAACCACTGTTAATTTCCTATTGTCTTGTCTTGAACTCATATTGTTTTCAGAATTTTGTTGTTAAGTTTGGTTTTGTTAGACTTTACTGTGTTAGACTTCATGTGTTGTAGCTAGAGGTTGTACACAGAGAACAATTAGGATCAAGACATGGAGTTTATGATATTATTTTTATAATGGTCACTGGGAGTTACCATAGGAAAATACAGGAAATCTATCTGCAACACCAAAGACATAGATTATTTAGTCAAAAGCCTAAATCCCACAGCAATGTCCCACATGAGTCCAGATAAAAATCCAGAGCTCAGGACAATGCCTCCACAAGTCCAACTGGAGGTCCAGAGCCCACAAAAAGCACTCATGCCAGTCTCTTTTATGGATCCATGCTGGGAAGACCCAAGGGTCAGCGGTAGGAGCCAGAAAGTCTATGCCAGCAGGATAAAGGAGCTGTGCTAGTGGGATGAGGGCTCTACACAGGAGCCGAGAAGTCACAGTCACAACAAAGACCAGGACTATCCTGAAAGGCACCACAGCCATCCTCAGCAACACAGAGGCCCTGAGCTCCTCTGACAACAAGCACAATCGGGTACATGCCAGGGAGCAGCGTGACGAGTTCATCCTGGAGACCAAGCAGCACATGTCTTCCACTCCAAAGCCAGGTAGCACTGCTCAATGTGAAGACCAGAGCTCCTCCAGGAGAAGCAACAGCTCAGACAGCAACTCATAGGAGAACCCACAATGCCTGCTTAACACCTCAACCCTCAACATCTCCCTTCTTCTCCACCTATTTATCCTGGCAACTTTCCTCAGGTGGAGCATCTTCGCTCAATGCCACGCTGATGTCATCCAGCTGGTGTTAAGTTGACCACCAGTTATTAATCCATAACACCACGGTTGATTTTCTATTATCTTGTTTTGAAGTCATATAATGCTTTCATTCTTTTGTTTAATGGGTTTTGTTCTGTTTTGTTTTGTTTGATTTTATTATGTGTGATGATATGAACAGTTATTTTGAAGGAAATGAGACATTATGGTAGCCATTGTTGATTTCCTATCATTTTGTTTTGAAATCCTATCATGCTTTTATTCTTTTGTTTTGATTGGTTTTATTCCGTTGTGTTTTATTTGATTTTATTATGTGTGATAGCATGGATGATCATTTTGAAGAAAACAAGACATTAGAGTAAACGTTGTTCATTTCCTGTTATCTGGTTTTGAAGTCTGTAATGCTTTTATTCTTTTGTTTTGATTGGTTTTAGTCTATTATTTGATTTCATTGTGTGTGAAGGTATGGACAGCTATTTTCAAGAAAACAAGACATTATGGTAGCCATTGTGGATGTCCTATTATCTTGTTTTGAAGTCCTGTATCACTCTCATGGTTTTGTTTTGATTGATTTTATTGTTTTCTTTTGTTTGGTTTTGTTCTCTTAAAAATAAATAAAAGAGAACTGAAGTATTTATATTAACTTGAGACAAAGAAGATTTCAAATCATGAGTAGTCAGAAATAAAGTGGACTACGGAGTGACCATGTCCCCTGAAAATTCATGTGTTGAAGTATTAACCCTCAGTGTGACTAAATTTGGATAAAATTAAATGCTATCTCTGCCTGCCGGGTGCTGCCACCAGAAGGCCCTTTCCACTGAGCGCCCAGCACAGGCAGAGAGAGCCAGAAAATCTGCCTCTGCCTGCAGGGCGCAGCCACTGGGAAGCCCCTTTCCTCCGCACACCCAGTGTGGGCCAAGGGAGATGGACAGGTCCACCTCTGCCTGCTGTGCACTGCCACTAAAAGGAGACCAGCATGGGCAGAGAGAACCACCAAATCCACCTTCACCTTCAGGGAACTGCCACCTGAAGGCTCCTTCCTGCAGGCAGTCAGCAGGAGCATCTATAGGTCCTGTGCATCTATAGGTCCTCATTGAAGGCCCTTGGTTCCCTCAGGCAGCAATCACCCATTAACAGAATCAGGCAAACAGACCCCTGTGCATCTGCCACCATTGTGGGAGTCCCAGTGTAGACACACAGGCTGAGAGAAGCAGCCCCATCTCCATGCACCCCTGATCATCAGCAAAGCCACAGTGTAGCTGCATATGTCTGCAGAAGCCCACTCCACACCCTGCCACCTCCCTGTAAATCTGGAATTAGAGGAACCTAGGTGCCTATCCCATCCCCTATGCTGCCTAGCAGCAGCCAACACAAAAAGTCCCTGGGGCTCCACAACCAGATTACTGGGAGGAACCCAGGAGAATGTCAAGATGAAGGAGCAAAAGGGCAAACTCAGACCTCTAGCCCACATAGAATAAGTTTGGGAGATACAGTCATGGAAGAAAACAGAAGTCACACACCTGAAATCCCTGTGAGGATAGCAACTGATGTAAGGAAACAACTTCATGAGATTGTAAAAGCAGTCAAATCAGAAATAATGTCTCAGGTAAAAGACATCACAAACATACTGAAAGAATTGTTCAACAGGTCTAAAGAAGACATAGACAAAAAAGAGGAGCATAGGAAAATGATTGAAACCTTAAAAGAATATAGAAAAGAATTACAATGCATGAAACAGATTCAAAGAGAGATACAGGAAATTAAAAATTCAATTGAAAGCTGGCAAAACCACTTGAAAGACACTAACGATAGATTTTCAGACCTTGAAGACAGGACCATGAAAGGAAACATCTCTTAAAAATAACATGAAATCAGGAAATAACAACTCAGTAGCTGCAAGATGAGGCAAACAATCATGATTTAAGAGTAATAGGTATTGGTGAAGAAGCAAGAGTCAACACAAATGAAATTAAAAGGATATTCACAGAATTAATAGAAGAAAACTTCCAAAACATGGGAAATGGATCTGGCCTGCAGATAAGTGAGGCATATGGGACTCCAACTAGCTATGACCAAAGTAAATCTATATGCAAATATATAATAATCAAGGTCTCAGAAATCCAACACAAGAACAAAATATTAAAAGCTGCTAGAGAAAAGAGACAGATCACCTATAAAAGAAAACCAGTCAAAATCACAGTAGACTTATCAACACAAACCATTAACTCAAGAAGACCTTGGAGTGAAGTGTTTCAAGCTCTGAAAGAAAACAACTTCCAACCCAGATTGATCTACACAGTAAAACTATCTTTCAGAATTCATGGAAAAATAAGATACTTCCATGATAAAGAACAACTGAAGGAATTCATGACTACCAAACCAACTCTACAGAGAATGCTAAAGAATATGCTAGAGAGAGGTAAAGATGACCATGCAACAGCAGCAGAAGAGGATCACCAAGCAAGACAGGCAATTGAATGAAGGGGAAAAGTGGGGGGCCAACAGCAGGAGGATAGCACGGCAGAGACAAACCAGTATATGCTGGTTGTAACCATTAATGTAGCTTGCCTCGGGTCAGCAATAAAAAGAAACACAGGAAGAGTAGATCAAGAGACAAGATCCATCAATACACTGTGCACAAGAAACACATTTAACTGGAAAGGAAATTCATAGACTGAAAATCAAAGGAGAGAAAACAATTGTTCTATGTGACAGGAGCCCAGAAAAAAAAAAAAGCAAGAGTAACTTGCTCATCAACCACAGAATGGATAAGAAAGATATAGTATTTTCGTGCAGTGGAAAGTTAACCAGCTATAAAGTAGAAATTTCAAGGCTCCTGTAGGTAAATGGACACAACTGGAGATCATGTCCATGGACAAAGCAGTTCAAACTCATACGCGTGAACCCTAGCATAAGAAACAGAAGGAGTTAATGGGATCCAAAAGCAAAATAGTTAATGTAAGAGCAAAGGAGAGGACATATCTGGGAGGGAAAGGTGAAAACTACTGTCAATTTCTTATTGTCTTATCTTGAACGCTTGCATTGTTTACACAATTTTGTTAGGATTGGCTTTGTTCTGTCTTGTGTTGTTAGATTTTATGCTGTCAGATAGTAGGGGCAGCTATTTTGAATATAATGAGATATATTATGACAATCATGGTTTCCTATTATATTGTTTTGAAGTCTTATAATGCTTTCACTCAATGGTTTTATTGCTTTTATTGTTTTGCTTCTTTTATTATGTGTGATGGTATGAACAGCTATTTTGAAGAAAACAAGACCTATGGCAGCCATTGCTGATTTCCTGTCATCTTGTTTTGAAGTCCTACTATAATGTTTTTGTTCTTCTGTTTTGATTGGTTCTATCCTATTGTGTTTTATTTGATTTTATTATGTGTGATGGTATAGACAAATTTTTTTTGAGGAAAACGAGATATTATAGCAGCCATTGTTCATTTCCTGTTATTTGGTTTTGAAGTCCTGTAATGCTTTCATTCTTTTGAATGGTTTTATATTATTTTGTTATGTTTGATATTATTGTATGTAAAAGTATGCTCAACTA
Organism: Cavia porcellus; assembly: GCF_034190915.1. Lineage (NCBI taxonomy): Eukaryota > Metazoa > Chordata > Mammalia > Rodentia > Caviidae > Cavia > Cavia porcellus. The sequence continues at coordinate 195,106,916 of NW_026947484.1, read as the reverse complement.
TTTCCAAGAGAAGAGACATTATGGTAGCTACTGTTGATGTCTGGTAGTCTTGCTGTGAAGTGCTATGTTGCTTGTGTTGTCCTGTTCTGATTTGCTTTGTTCTGTTCTTTTTTGTTTTATTCTCTTTAAAATAAAAAAAAATTTAAAAGTTAAATGCTATCATACCAGAAAGACCTGATATAAAGAGATTAGAATCATTACAAAAAGAAACTTCCAAACTCCTCTCTATCTTCCTCTGTCTCTCTCCCCCCCCACCCATCTATCTTTATCTCTCTCCACATACAAAGAAGAAATCATGTGTACGATAACAAGACGAGCCAAGAAGAGAAGCCTCTAAAAACTGTACTCTGATACCAATATTGGGCTTATAGACCGAAGAATTGTAAGAAAATTAATGTCGTATATGTAAATTATGCAGTCTATGGCATTTTTCTTATGAAAGCAAAGATAGAACAAAGATAGAGGGGCATTGTACAAGGAGTGACTCAAAAGTTGAATAAATATTTATATTTTTAAAATTTGTTACAGTAAAAGACATTGCCATTAATTCCCCTCAAAATATTCTGCCTTTCTTCAAAACCACTTACCCCACAGTTCTTGCCATCTTCTGAAGCAGTTCTGGAAGGTTCTCATGAGTGTCTGAGGTATGATAAAACATGAAGAACGTTGCTACTGAGTGCCATACACAGGAATGCAGGTTCATAAAACTGTCGCAGTGTGTATTCATTCATCTTATTCACTGAATCTGCCACCATGTAACTTTGGTTCTTCCCCGAACTCAAAATGAATATGAAATGTAAATGTTTTGAGCTGATTTTGGATATTGAGGCAGCTACAATAACGTGACTAAAAACACTCACGAAACAGATTTCCAGAATACCTCAGAAACTGGCAAAAATGATAGAACAAGTGTGTTTGACATGGGGGGGCACATTTTGAAGGGAACTTAACGGCAACGTCTTTTACTGTAATAATTTTTATTTACACATCTATCATATTTTTATCACATTTTGTATCATCAGAAAAGGATCAATGGGCCAGGGATTTAGCTCAGTGGCGTAAGCGCCTGCCTGGCAAGCATGAGGTCATAAAAAACAAGAAGGGTCAATTCTCCAAGAAGACTTAACAATACTTATTGTTCATATGCCTAAAAATAAAGTATCAAAATAGAATAACAAGGCTAGGGATTTAGCTAGCAGCATAAGCACCTGCCTTGCAAGCAGGCAGTCCTGAGTTCGATCCCTGGTACCGATAAAAAAAAAAAAAAAAGAATAGAATAACAAAAACACTGACCAAACTGCAAGGAGAAATAGATGAATCCACTCTTAATCAGAGACTTCCATCAGAAATGTACAAATGAAGCTGACAGAAAATCAGTAAGTATGTATGTGAATTCAACACCACTGAGATACAATATATACCTCTACACTACTTCATGGAACAATAGTTATACACATTCTTCTCAAACTCATATGAACCTACACCAAGATTTTGGACCATAAAGTACATCTTAAATTTAAAAGAATAGATATCATATAGTATATCTTCTCAAACAAGAATAGAATTAAATAAGAATAATAACAGGGAAATAGTTGCAGAATTTCAAAATACTTGGCAATTAAATTACATATTTCTAGAAAACACAAAGGTCAAAGGAGAACAAAAGAAAAATGTTTAAATATTTGGGACAAAGTATAAAGAATATACAATTATAAGACACAACGAAAGTAATATTTAAGAAGGTTGATAGATTTTACCAGCCTGGGGCTTAGCTATTTCTACCCAACTGGGCACTGGCACTGAGAAACAATTTCTCTCTCCAAAAGTAACTCCTGTGTTGTTCTTCTAGTTCCAGAAAAAAAAAAAAAAAAAAAAAAGACTCCAGCTCCCTTTCTGTACATACACTGAGCCCTCTCCAATCTCAAGACTTCAAAATCACCCAAGCACCTCTCCCTTCACCCCGCCCACCTCCATAAAAACCATTCCCCAGCTCCTCTTTCTGAGGGATCTTGCACTCTCCGGCAGCTCTCCTGTGCCCGCAATAAAGTCTCTCTCTCTCTCTCTCTCTCTCTCTCTCTCTCTCTCTCTCTCTCTCTCTCTCTCCCTCTCTGCCTCTCCCTCTTGATCCCTCAGCTGTGCTGAAAAAAACTAACGAAGGTAATTTATAGCACTGAATGTATACATTATAAAAGAATATCTTAAATTAGCTATCTAATCTTGTACCTTACCAAATTAGAAAAGAAACAAAATTAAACCCAAAGTAACCAAAAGAAAAGAAATAATAAAGCTTAAAGCCCCCAAAACAACACTGAAAAGAGGAAATTAACAGAGAATATAACATAAAAAGAAACAAATGAATATTATGGACAATTCTGGATCACAGATTTGATAACCTACATGACATAGACCAGTTTCACAAAAGACAAAACGCACTAGAATTTTTACAAAAGGAAATAGGCAATTGAAATAGTCCTATAACTATTAAAGAAATTAGGTAATATTTAATGAAACCTTATAAAACAAAAAGCACCAGACCCAGATGAGTTTACTAGTGAATTTTTCCAAATTTTTAATGAAGAAATTACATTACCACTGTATAAACTCTTCCAGAAACTAAAATAGGGAATATTTCCTACCTCATTTTATGAGGCCACCCTTTATTCTAACACCAAATCCAGAGATTTTTTTCAAAGCTTTATAAACTAATATCTCTGAAGTACAAAAGTCCTCAAAAAATAGCAAATTGAATCAAATAATGTATACAAAGGATTATAAACTACAACCAGGGCTGGTTCAACATTCAATAGGAAAAATTAGACAGACAATAAAAAGGTCACTGAGTGCCAGGGGCTCAAGAAGAGGCCGGGCGCAGAGGATTTTGGGAGGCGTGAAAACACTACATGGTTGTTATACACTTGTCAAATACATGTCGATATATACTTGTCAAAATATATAGAACATACAGTACCAGGAGTGAACTCTTATCCAATCCATAAACTTCGAGTGATAATGTTGGGTCGATCAGTGTATTTTCTTCAGTTGTAAAGGAACGCACGCTCTGGTGTGAGATGTTGATAAGGGTAACTGTGTATGTAGAGGGAGGCAAGAGAGAAGCAGGAACTCTGTATGCGCTGCTTGATTTTGCTGTGAACCCAAATCTGCTTTTAAAAAAATAAAGTCAGTTAAAAGAAAAAGGGAAACATTGCTGAATAGACTATTACAAAGCATCTCTGCCCTCTGAAAGCTAGTGAAAACCCACATTGTTAGAAAGGATGTCCTACATAATGGGTGGTTAATCGGCTACCATTAATTGAACTCTGCAACACCAACCATGCTTCAGAATTCACCCTCTGAGCAGCTGGATTGCAGAATCCGAGTGAGCAGTCCTCTGCAAGGACGATGTTCACAGCGACACTAGCTCTGGCTGCCTGGCCTTGTGCAGCTCAGGCTCTTCCCAAAGCGCTGTCTGAGCCCAGCGGGGCAAGTCCGACGCTAGGGACAGGGCTGGAGTAAAACGGGAAGAAAGGAACAGCAGGAGGAGAGCAACAGTGAGGATCTAAATCTTGACTGGCTTCAGAAAATACGGCTTTGAAAGACAGAAAAGCCACACATAGCCCTCCAGGAGCTATTAAAAGCTCCTGCCTTGAATGTGCATTTGTAGCCCATCAGTCTAAGATTGTATTTTGGCTCAGCTGACGAGGAATAAATGTTTGCAATGTAAAATTGGGAGAAAAAACTCCATGAAAATGTGTGTCTGTGTGTGCATGTGTGTGTGTGTGTGTGTGTGTGTGTGTGTGTGTGTGTGGTGTGTACACGGGCATATGTTCAAGCATGCCCCTCTCCCCATGAAGATATTAAAACTTTCATCAGGATTCTTAGTGCTTGATTACCACACATTTCCCCAAACCTTAAAGACCTCAGACCTACTGGAAACAGCTATTGGTAACTGCTTCTTACATCCCTCATTTTTTCCCCAGTAACTGACACACAGTCAGCAAATAGTGCAGTAGCAAGATCATTTCCTGGCTACTTGCAGATTGCCTGCCATGCTTGGATGTACCTATCACTTCTGACTGACATCAACTCATATTTCTTCACAGCAGAAGATGCCTGTGATGTACACATGCATAGGAAACATCTGTGACACTCAGAAAGTCACCCTAACTAAAACAACCAGGGCCAGATGAAGGACATGACCCCCACCACGACAGCATACACTCGTAATTGCCACTATTGTTACAGCTGTCTCCTCTTCAATTTGACTTTTACATCTGAAGTCTAACTTAAAGCAGTTATGAAAAAATCACACACCTCAATGTGATTTCCTATTCTTGCTGCAAAGTAAATTCAGATTAAAGGAAATCCTGCGTGAAAATCTGTTTTCTCTCATTCTCTCCTTTGGACATCTGCTCCTCACCCCATGACATGTCACTAATCCTCCCAAGCCCAAATGTTTCACCATTTGGTTTTGATAACTACATATATTTGACATCTGTATTATCTTTTGACCTTAAATTTCCCCTCTCTCTACACCTGCTCAACTAGCCAATCTTAGATGCCCCTCAGTTTTCCTAGAGTATTTGTCAGTTTATTTCTTTCTCTCAGCCATGGAATGGCCTGGATAACTCGACACAAAGTGCTGACATTTATTATTTCTGTAGTTTATGCTGTTACTTACCCCGACAATAATAACACTACTATTTTATTCAAAAACAAAATTTTATGTCATTGCTATGCACCTCCATTAACACAGCTCTGTTGCATAACTGTTACTTTTGTTTTTACAAAGCAGGATACACAAAAATTTTAAGAGCTGGAAAGGCATACAGATTCTACTGAGGACTCTTCCACCAATCTCTTTAGGTCTTACCTACATGCTAATGAAGAATGGAGGATCTAAATGTACCCTTGAAGTGCTTGCTACATGATAACCCTCCAGTGCTGACACATTTAGACAGAGATCACAGGCCCTAAGGAAGAAGCATAGCCAGAAAGACCATTTGACTTTGACTTGGGAAAGGCCTCCTACAGTTTGGCAAGCCCTCTTCCATTTTTCACCTGTGGGTCACAAGTGGAAGATTAGAGCTTCTCACTGTTTCTCTTTGTTTCCTTCATGTTTTAAGAAACAGTGAGAGGCTCTAATCTGCCACGAAGGAAACAATACATCCTTCTCAGTAAACCAACACTGACTATGGTACGTATGCCTTTGGCTGAAATTATCTCAATTCCGTGAAGTAATAGGTCCATTCCTTGTGATCAAAGCCTCTGCTTTACAGTTATGTAGACTTCTGTTTAATAAACAATTAGGAAACATATGAAACATACATAGTAAATACAGTGTAACAGGAAACAACCTTTCAGAAAAAAAATTCTGAGTCCTTGGTTATACCAACAGATGGACTCACTAGTCTTGGTCACTACTGGTCACTTCATTTGCTGAAACTCATCAATATCAATTTCATACCTTGCACACCCATCCCAGATCCTTCTGCAAATGTTATGGTTGTGACATGTGTGAGAAGCTAGGGTATATTAGTCACTTTCCCATTACTGGGACGAAATATCTCATAATTTAAAGGATGTTTATTTTGGATGGTTGTCTGGCTCTAAGGTAGAAAGAGCATGGCAGAAGAAAGTTGTTCAACATATGACAGCCAGGAAACAGAGAAGGGAGGGCCTAAGAACAAGAATACATCCTACCAAATCATGCCCTCTTCCAAGCAGGTCTAACTCCTAACAGCACATTTAGCTATGAACTCATTGAGGGATTAGTTCACTGATGAGTACAACACCTCTATGATCTAATCAGCAGCCAAAAGCCTCACCTCTGAGCGCATGAGAATTTGAGGGCATTTTAGATCTAAACCATAACATGGAGCAAAGTGTTTATTCTCACTAGACAGCCAGGAAAGTTTTTCTGAGCTGAGATGTGGTACGTTTGCAACTGGAGTTTAAGAAAAATTAGTTTGGGGAAATGTAAAGGATAGGGGAAATGGAGATATAGGTTGGGAAGCTGGGAAATGAACATAGGGCAAATAATGAAGAGGTACAATTTCACTCCCTCAAAATGTTGTGGCACATTTGTGGATAGAGGCTCATTCAAACTACCTGACTGCAATATGGAGGAAATTGTGAATGATTTTATAGCTGTGATAAGCTTCTTTCCGAAAACTAGAAAGCAATGTTTGATAAATTCAAAGGAAAGCATCTCTAAAGGCTTTCAGTCTGTTTCAGAGGCCTGAACTAAGACTGAAAGGAAGTTAATGGTATCCTGTTTTAAAAGACATATAATTTTTCAAGACAGCAGACACCATTCTCTTTAGGGAATGCTAAGAATTGCTTTTTTAAAAACGTTATTTTATAACCTTGTCCCTCAGTCGAAGTTCTCACTGCATATTTCTTCAACGAGATAAAACAACGGTGATCCCTATTGAAATGCAAAATATCACCTGTTCATCTGAATTTAATATCACAAAAATAATTTATTCCATTAACAAAAATTCAGTCACTAGTGAGGCCCCACAGGATGACTGCATTTCACTGGGAGCCTGGAGGAGTAAATGATCTAGAACTCAAAGTAAAAGAGTGGTCAAGAGAGAGGGCACCAAGGAATGGGGGCGAAAGCCACATAAAGAAATGAAGAAGCTGTAGAAAGAGTAGCCAAGAGCTTAGGGATTACATTTACCAATCTCAGTATTATGCTAAAAACCAGCCCTGCCATAATATGTTTAATAAAACACACATCTGCTGCCCACTCTGGACTGCCTCAGTCCTCTCTGACGCCTAACTTAGCCCACTTTCCATGCATTCCTTTGTAAGGAGCCACTATTCACTCATTTTTTTTTCCCTAGGAAAAGGCGAGAGAGAGATGTAGAGAGAGAATCATTTAAATTCCTATGGTTTCAGATGGTCTCAAGGGCACATACAGCCCAGAGTTACCAGTAAAACTTCAAACTCCAAGCACCTCTTCATTCACGAGTGTGGCAGGCTGAGCTACTCTGATACATGACCACTTCCCCTTCCTCCTGAAGAGGAAAAAAACAAGTGTTTAATTAGGGGAAAAAGAGCCAACTCAGCCAGAAAGGCAGCCATCAAGTGATAACTCACCAACTCATTGGACATGACAGCACACATCCTCAGGTCCTTCCAGGGAACCCAGGGCTCCCTCAGGGACAGCCATTCCCAAGAGGCAGCTCTTTAATTGGCTCCCCCAATGCTGCTGAGCGCATGCCTTTGCATTTAGGGCAGAAACTACTGCTTCATGGGCCTGTTGACACACCAGCTAACCAATGAGTCACCGGCACACTCACACACTCACTAATGCTGCCATGGCTAATGAAGCCACGTGTGTTGCCAAGCTGGGAAGGGAGAGGCAAACTTGGGCTTTGCAGTTCCTTGGCCCTTTAACAGAACTAAAAGAGGATAATGACCCAGTAACTCTGAGGGATTACATCTTGCTTTTAGGACAGTTACCAGGCAGACAGTACTCTCAAATGAAATATCAGCACCTTTGTATCAACTGTGAATCATTAACAGCCTCCTTGCGTGGGGGTCAGGACCATAGCCCCTCATTTATATGGAGACTGGTGTTCAGAAGCTTTCACTCTTAGGTTTACTTTAATCCACCCTGCAAGAGAAATATTATCTGCCTGTATTTGCCCCTCAGATACAGATCAATTAACTGAGATTCACTTTAATAGAAAAACATCAGGAAGGCACAGCCCTGTGGAAAAAGAATCTTAAGTTATAGGGGCAAGTTGCTTTTCCTGGGCTTTTCTATGTGGGTTACCATGGCATTTCCTCTAAACATATTTCATATTTTAAATATACAAAAACTCCATAGAAACTATTTAGACAGTGTCTGGAAGGAACCACCCACAAATAGCGTACATGTATTTTGTAGCTAGTTATATTGGCTCTCGAAAACATTGGTTCATTTGGATTTTTTACTAAGTCACAAACTCATTATTTCTCTGACAGTTTATTCGGGGGAGCTAGTAACAACAGTCCTAGTCATACCAGATCTAGGGTCTCGGGTGGTAGGAGAATGGCGAATGCCGCTTGCCCTTTGTCTGCCTTTGGACAGCGGCAAGGGTAAGAAGACTAGAAATATCCCTCACCTCCAGCTACCCCATCTGTGGCCCATGTGTAACTATGACTAAATTAATTTCTCTTTTTTAAGAGGATAAAACCAAACAAAATAAAACAGACAAGCCTATCAAAATAAAATCATAAAAGTGATACTGGACATCAAGACAAGGTAATAGGAAAGCAAAAATTGCCTCTGGGTATCTTTAGAATAGTCACCCATACCATCAGGCATCATAAAATCAAACAAAACTGAATGGAATAAAACCAATCAAAACAAAATAATGAAGTAATACAAGACTTCAAAACAAAATAATAGGACATCAACAATGGTATCATGATATATTTTATTATCTTCAAAATATCTGCCCCTGCCATCATAAATTAATTTCACTTACTTTAATGAGATTTATTTCATTGCATTTCCTAGAACTTGATCCTTTTTTAAAATAAAATATCCCAGGAGTATTTCCTTGGGAAGGAGTTCATGAATGGATTTCTTTTTTTGTGGGTTGAACTCCAGGCAAAAAGAGAGGCCTTGATCCAGTGGCTGGGAAAGAGATGGATGCTAAAACTAGAGACAAGGATTTAAAATGAGTACGCGGGAAAATCAAAAACATATTTTGCCTACTTCACAATTTCCCCAGGGATTTTTGGCCTTCCCTGTCCTTCCTTATGCAAAGTCCAGCCTGAGGATGGAAAAAATACATACCCTTTATGAGCCAAAGAAAGCATATGCAATTCTTTAACAGGTGTTTAGCCTAAAACCCTGTTTAGGCTGAAATCTTGGTCAAAAACTCAAAGTATTTTCAATTTCATTTGTGACTTTTCTCCCCCATGGTAGGGACACTGCTACAAAATCTGCTCGCCCATTTACCAAGCACAGTGACACACAGGACTTTGAGGGCTGGAGTTCCTTGGGGGATTTTCTCCCTTTCCCACCTCCACAGATTCAGAAAGCTAGTTATCTACCTTGACTTCTAAATTCCCACAACACACCAGTATGTAATCTCCAGTTTGCTGCAGGATTTGATACGCACTTGAACTGCTCTGGATTTTCAGAGCTAGACGATAGAAGTGGAAAGAACACAGTTACATAAATCTAGGCAACATTCCTCTTTTGCTTTGCCCTGAAAAACCAAACAACTCTGATGCATTACCAAGGAAATTCAACTCCAAAAGCCTCTCTTTGTGAAGGCTTATCTCGGGGTACACTCTAGAAAACATCGTTCGCTCATATTATTATTGAGTTAATGTTTTTCTTTAAACAGGCTCATTTAATCTTTTTAAATAATAATAAGACAGATTCAAAGCATTGTAGTATCAAAACAAAACCTTTTTTCTTGACATGATGAAAAGGCTGAAATACAACTAACTGAAAAGTAAATGACTCTTTCATGACGTGATTTAGTAATACTTAAATCCTTACCTCCTGAGCACTTAAAAACACCCAGCAGTATGGCCTCACACATGGGGCTGAGGTGCTCCTGGAAAATCCCAAAAGCCTGCTCTACATGTCTACACACATATACATACCCCTTCCACATGCCATTCACCATGAGGGAGTTTTGATCCATCAGGTACCCAAGCCTGGGTCATAGGAGTCAGCAGAGGCTGGAACTTTGACTTGTTAAATCAAAACAGATAAGTGTATGCATGAAATGATCCTCCTCCTAGAAGTCTTTCCAGCCCTGCCCTTCCTCACTTCTCTCCTACCCCCCTGCATGGTCAGGGCCTAGACCCCATATTTATTCCTCACCCTCATTAATAAAACCAGAAGAAGCATGCAGAAGACAGCTGAGGACAACTATGATGATTAATTTCACTTCTTGGACCATCTTTAGAAAGAAAACCTTCACTCTCAAGAAACTCTGATCTCCTGAAGAGTTTTTTGGGCTTTTCTTTTACCCAAAGCCTCAGGATCCACTACCTAGGGGAAAGGAACCAAGGAGACCTCACCATGCCTTCACCTCATATAAGTGAGGGGCAAAGGAGTCTGCCAGTCCAGAAATAGTTCTGCTCAAGCAGCTGCAAGTTCTGATTAATCACAGTTTTCCTCTGACACAATCAACCCTAAGCTGATTGGCAAATGACAATACTTTGTGCCCCAAACCCTATTTTTTTTATTATCCTCCTCATCTAATCAAGTTTCATTAAGCTGAAAGGAAAGGAAATTTTGAACGATACCAACTAGAATAACTGTTTCCTAGAAAAATGTATTAATTGTACAAGTCAATTGTGACTGAACCAAAATAATGAAAAATGTATTACTTCCCATAAAGTATATCAACTTGAAACAGCATTTATCACTGATAGGATTTTGGCATGGCTGAAAAGATAAGAAATATGAAATATAAATGACCTTTATTTTAAGAATGTGGGGAGAGACACCCCCCCCCCCGCATCCTCCGGGGTCTGGCATTGTCTCGGGGGGCTGGCATTCTCTCCGTGGGACACGTGGTGTGGGAGCATGCATGTAGCTTAGGTTTGGGGTGGTGCCTAAGGGGCATTAGTAATGCACACAGGTAGCTCATTGGTATTCATTTTGTACCACAGGTAAATTCCTAGGGGCGGGAAGATGACCTCAAGATAGAGCCTCTTGGTTCCGCCTCCAAGGCTTTAGGGGCTACAGTGTCCAGCCTAGGGCAAGATTCTTTCAATCACTTTTTAAATTTTCATATTAAAATTCTATTTTGAAGGCCCTTAAAAACTTTGCATCATATTAACAATCAGCACTTACTATGTGCTTAGTACTGAGCTAGAGTTTTAATGTATACTATGTTACTTAACCCTTATAACATCCCTAAAATGTAATTAGACTCACTCCTCTTTGTGTACGAAATAACTGAGGTTAAGAGAGGTTAAATACATGCTCAAGAGAACACAGTGCATTGACTTCAAAGTCAGGATACCAAAGCCCCCTTAAGCACTTCAATGATATCTCTCTAAATCCTAAACTACACCCCTCCCCCCATAAAGATAAGTCATGGGAAGTAGAAAATGGGTGAGCTTAAATAACTGTCTGTCTAGAGCCGAGAATACATTTTCCTAAAAGGGAGGCCTTATTTTGAGGTTTTACCAACCCAGTAAAGGATTTGAGGGCAGGCTTTTAGTAAAATTCCAATCTTTTTCTACTTGAGTCTCTTATTTTTATTTAAAGGACCTTCCTTAATGGAAGGAAGTGGCTTGGAAAAGGACAAAAACTGTTAACTGTCATAATTTTTTAAGCAACATTGTAATGACCTGGGTGATGATGCATCATAAGAGTTCCGATGGAAATTTTCCCATTGACTTTTGACTAAGACCCACTTAAAGTTTCCCTGAACTAAACTTTAGACAGTTTTCTTTCTGACTTCCCTTTCTTAGAACATTTACTCTAGAAAACTCTGACTATAATTCTTTCTTTGATCTTTTAAAATGTAAAATCTCTGTCTCTTTCACCTTTTGTATCCCAGAAATGTTCCCTCCAAAGATCTGGGATCTTCCCTTCGAAATGTAATCATCAGAGGCTGGGGTATAGCTTAGTAGTAAAGAGAGCTCTGTGTTTGAACCCAGCACAATAGAGGAGAAAATAAAAGGTAATCATCAAGAAAGGGAGACCCCTACCCCCTAGACTTTGTGGCAGGTAGGAGACCTAACTTAATAACCACTAATTACCAAACACTAAAAATCTAATCACGTGGACCAACCTGTTGATAACCCTAGTATCTTTCCACTGGCTTATTCCACACTTAAAAATGCTTTCCCTTGTGTTAGTGGAGTTTAGCCTCTCGATTCTATTCTGTCGCATAGACATGAATAGCCTCCCACCTTCCCTGTCTTACTATCCTGGGAAGCTTTTTTCTGATGCTTTTGATTTGCTATAACCTATGTCAACCCATCCTTTCTCTATCAGCGTTGACCTGGTGTTTGTAGTGGCTCACAAACCACAGATTCTCTTACTAGGGAATGAGGTAGAAGTGAGTGCTGGTACAAGTACTGAACTTTACTGGCCTGTGTCTTCTCCTCTGTGATCAGCTCACAAGGAGGCTGTAGGAAAATCTAAATCTGCTAAAAGCAGTGCCTTCAGTCCTGCTCAAGCCTGCACCCTCACCTTTGCCATAAGCACCAAGGCTATTTCCCACTCACTGGAGATTAACTCAGGTATGTATGTGAACTTTTTGAGAGAATGAAATTCCCCAGCACTGCACTGGAACAGAACATACCTGGAAATAGCTGACCACCATCTTTATGACCTTAAAGAATAGATGATAGGGGCACTGGGAAGCCAAGCAAGCAGCTCGCCCCTGTGGGCCAAGAACCACCAGCGTCTCCTGAGATCCACACCATGTTGGAACTGAGGGCGCTGGGAAACCAAGCAACCAACTTGTCTCCTGATAAGTGTGCCCATGAGCCTACCAGCACTCAGGCTGAGAATCAAACATCCCATCCTTCCCCCACCCTGCTGGTAAATGGGAGCCAGAGATCTGAGCATCTCTTGGGAGCTTGACCATATGCAGTATAGCAAATAAGGGGGATTTCCTTCTACCATCTCTTTGAAGGCAAATATTGTTATCACTGTTTTGCTTTGCTCTGATTAATGGTATTGCTGTATTCAATATTCTGTTTTGATAAGTTCTATAATGTTCTGCATTTCATTTGATTTTGCTGTACCTGATTGAAAGAACAACTATTTTGAAGATAACGAGATATACTATGGTACCTATTATTGTTATCTGGGTAACCCACTGTGAAGTTCTCTACCAACTTCACTACACTGTTTAAATTGACTTTGTTCCATCTTGTTCTGTTGCATTTTACTACCTCCAAAATAATAAAAAAATTAAAAAGAATAGATGATAATCAGTTTACTAAACATATATTTCACAAAATTTCTGTTCAACCTGCATTTTACTCTAGAGAACTGTGTTCTTTCTTTTATTCTTTAAGATGTACAATCTTCTCTGTCTCTTGTATTTTTGTATAGAGCCCAGTTTATGTTACTCCTACCCCATCAAGTTTTCCTAATTCTCATCTGAGCAGTTGTGATATTGCCTGAGTTTGATTTATTTGAATTTTGACAAATAAAAAGTTCAAAGGAAAAGGCTTTACAGGATTTTGGGAAGACACCCCGACAAAGGAATTACCACATAATCTTATGAATGGGAAAGCATACCAGCCAGTCCCATAGAAGACCAGACCTTCAGCCATGGAACAGAAGAGGCATCTGACATGGGATGGTTGACCTCACCCAGCACAGTTCACAATGTCTCCACATAGACAACATCAAACCATTTTGGTCCCACCATATCCAGAAACCACTGGGCCTGGACAGGGAGAAAAGTCTTGGATTCAGAATGTATTGGTTTATAAATCAAATTAAGCTTATAAGTTAAGTCAAGGCAGTAGTGGCAAACCTACATCACATGTGCTACAGTCAGCTGTTTGTTATTAGTCAAAGATTTAAAGGCTCAACATCACATCATTAATGTGTGCCTCCCTGTGTCTAATGCGTTGCATTCATATTTTATCATCCTTACAACTTTAACATGTACTTAATTGTGGTGGGTAACTAATCAGCCTTGAATTCTTATTTCTTTGTTCCCTTGGGAATGTGGCCATTTGTTAGGCAATCAGAGTATATGTTCTGTGGTTCAAATAGCAAATATCATACAAAGAGTGTAATAGTTAATGAAATACAGAATAAAGGCAATAATTTGTTGGAAAGTTAATAATCTGCTTTAGACATGTTTAATCTTGACTCCATCTAGGACACCTAGATGGAAGGGTCTCTGGGACCTTTATCTTTATTAACCTGTATTTCAGGAGAGAGGTCTGGAAAGTATCAGTTCGGGACTCTTCATTAACAAAGAGTTGCTTACAAACCATAAAAACTAGCCAGGTTGAACAAAACGAGTGAGAAAACAGAGGCTAAAGACAAAACTTAAGCACCACCACAGAAGAAGAAAATTGTTAAGATCTAAACAAGAGCAGCTAGAAAGATGGGAGGAAAAGAGAATGATGAGTAAAGAGGGGAGCAATGGAGGAGGACATCACTAGCGTTCCAAGGCTCAGCAAGATTGAATGAAGTAAAACATAACAAAACCCGTGGGTTTTCATAACGCTTCGGGGCAGAAAATTCTTCATAATAGTTTAAGAAGTCAGTGAAAGTTGGAGGCAGTGAAGACCAACTCTGAAGAATTCAGTATTGTGATAATGGAAGTACCTATAGATTACGTCAAAGTCACTAGGTCCTTCAGTACTGTCATCTCCACTTGAAGGAGGAGGAAAATTAAGCACAAGATTGTGAAGTAATTTACCCCAAATAGCAAATCTAATAGGTAGCAACAAAAAATTCAAATCCAAGCAATCTGATTTCAGGCTGACTTTCTAATTCTTAGGCTAAACTGTTTCTCTAGTAGAAGAAAGAATGAATGAAAGTAAGAACAAGAGGATGCAAAGAGAAAATTCCTATACATATTTTATCTGGGATGAGAACTTTTCTTCTCAATAGCAGGGATTGAACCCAGGGAGTGCTGGGCTAATCCACAGCTCTACTTGTTTACCTATTTATGTCTTTGAAACATAGTCTCACTAAATTGCTTAGGTTGGCCTCGAACTTGCAATCCTATTCCCTCAGCCTCCCTAGAAACTGGGATTCAGGCTTGTACCAATCATGCTTGTCAGGATGGAAGTGTTTGAGTAGGGTTTTAGACTCAGAGAAATGGGTAAGTAGGAAAAATCTGAAAATCCTAGAAAAAAATGAAAACATTGGAATAAGGCTCCACAGGAAGAAGCAATTTCTTATCTATTAACCCTCATACCCTCAGTCAATGCCTACATGCCAGACTTCTTGACACTGGAGACGCAATTAAAAATCACAAAGAAGGACCCTTGAACCAAAGAGGCTTCTAGTCTACCAAAAAAGAGATGGCTAAGAAACAAGGGAATTATCAGCATAAAGCCCAGTGTGCACGATGAGGGAAACAAATGAAGTCTGATATGGTCATTTGTCCTAATGAACATAGATGAAAAATCCTTTAAAATATACTAGAAAATGGAACACAGCAAATCATCAAGAGGATTATATACTATGATCAAGTGGGATGCATCCCAGGAATGCAAGGATGATTTGACATTAGCAAACCAATACACATAATACACCATATCAAAAGAATCAAGAGCAAAAATCACATGATAATTTCAATAGATGCAGAAAAAGCCTTTGACAAAGTCCAATACTGATTCATGATTTTTAAAAAAAACTACACTAATGAACATTGATGCAAAGATTCTCAATAAATATGCAAAGAGAATGCAGCAAATCATCAAGAAGATTATACACCATGACCAAGTGGGATTCATTCCAGCAATGCAGGAAAGGTACGACATATGCAAATCAATAACTGTAATCCACAACATAAACAGATCCAAAGACAAAAATCACATGATCATCTCAATAGATACAGAAAAATGCTTTGATCAAGTCCAACACTCATTCATGATAAAAATCCTATAGAAAAATAGAATAAAAGTCTTTATCTCAATCTGATGAAAGCCATCTATGAAAGCCCAACAGCCAACATACTTAATGGTCAAAAATTGAAAGCTTTCTCTCTAAAATCAGGAACAAGACAAGGATGTCCACTATCACCACTCTTATTCAGTATAGTTCTGGACACACTAGCCAGAGCAATTAAACAAGAGAAAGAAATAAAGGGAATAAAAATAGGAGAAAAAGTTCAGTTATTATTACTTGCAGATTACATGATGCTATACATAAAAGATCCCAAAAACTCCACCAAAAGACTTCTAGATTTAGTAACCAAATTCAATCACATAGCTGAATAAAAAGTCAACATGCAAAAATCAATAATAGCATTCTTGTGCACAAGTAAACTCATGGAGAGAGAAATTAGGAAAACTGCACCTTGCATGATAGCACTGAAAAAATGAGTATTTAGGAATCAATCTAACAAAGTGTGGGAGACAACTCCAGTGACTCCCCTGGAATGCAGAACAATTGCTGAAATTTTGATTATATGGAGACTTATTTCCTTATACTATATGTACAGTGCTGACTATGATGTTTCCTTCACTCTTCCATTGGCTCTAAGCATTGCAAATAAGGCTAGTGAGGTACTGGTGTGTGATCTCTAAAGCCATCGGACAATCTCCTGTTTCCTCGCATTGTGCTCTCTCTAAAGTATACATGCACAGTGGGCTTTTAGAGCCAGTCAGCTCCAGGAATGTCAACAGAGTATGAGCCTCAAGTTAAGAAGTGTGTGACTCCGCAGGGCACAAAAGTTTACATATCAGAAATGGAAACAACAGCCTCCAAAACAATTCAGTTGCTACTTTAATTGAATTACGCAAACTGATTCTTCTGCATATCCTTATCTATGCATTTTGCAGAGATACTTTTCTCACTACCTGGCCAGCCAGCTTAAGTTACTCATGTAGTGCCCACCATCCTCACTGTCACTCATTCTCAAACCACCCCCTTCTTCACAAGATAATAAATCCTAGGAGAGACCTAGGAAAAAGTCCTTTTGTCCACACATCCTCACAGGGACTGGACTTAGGCCCCCTTGGTAGCCCTTAACTTGGAATATGTCTTGGTGTCCTTATTCTTGCTGTGGGTTGTATTGGAGGTGGTAGATTAGAATTATCTTGTTGAGATTCCAATAACGCATCACTGAGATTATAACATAACTTTTGGATTGTGAGGAAGACTGGAAAAAGGATTATAGTACTTGGATAACTGTACTCTATATTTGGGATTACAATAACAAAGAAAATTTAAAAATATTGAAAAAAGGAGATTTAGCCAGGGACTTAGCTCAGCAACCTAAGCACTTGCCTGGCAAACACAAGGTTATGAGTTTGATCCCTGGTACAAAAAAAGAAAAAGAAAAATGGATATTGAAGAGCATATCAGAAAATGGGAAGATATTCCTTGCTCTTGGGCAGGAAGAACTTACATCACAAAAATGGTCATACTCCCAAATCTGCTAACATATTTAGTGTAATTCTGATCAAAACACTAACAGCACACCCAGAATTAGTGAAAAAGACCATAAAATTTATTTAGATCCAGGAGACACAGAATAGCAAAACAGTTCTGGTCAACAAAGGCCCAGCCAGAGGCATCACAATTCCTGACTTGAAATTATATTACGAAACTACTGTGACAAAAGCAGCCTGGTACTAGGAGTGGGGAGGCCCAAGGATCAATGGAAAAATTTAGAAGATGCAGAGAATTACTGTTTTCAGTTCAGTTTTCTTTTTTTGAAAACCACAACAAGGAGTTTGTTTTTTAGTCAGAATACTTTCAGAAGTATCTGTAATGTTTCAAGCAAAGAAATGGCATCATAGCATTTACCTTTTTAAACAACGAAGAAATCTAACTGGAGAAAAGAGAACAGCTATATAGGAAAAAGTGGTGACTCAGTAAAACAGGAAGAAAAAACAAGTTTTTATGGTTTAAAGTTTTCTTGAAGCAGAAAGGAATAATTCAAACCTAGTAATTGTTTTCCTTAAGAAACAAAGGCTTTGGTCCCACATGGGATAATTTAAGAGTATGCATATGTGGCTCAAAAGTGATAGGAACGGTCATCAAATGAAAGTAGAAAAGGAAGAAATCTGAGAAAATAAAAGGGTTACAGGCACTAGAGGCCTCAGACTAACTCCATCAGTGGATTCGTGAGCATCAGGTGAGATCATACAAGCACCTCCAGTGTGCAGGAGAGAGCAGGGCTGTTGGGCTTAGGGGTGGGAACTACAGAGCAAGTGCAGAGGAAGAATGAGGTGTCACAGAACGGAAGTCCTCAGTACACTACCACTGAAGAGCTTGGCCATGGAGCCCAGGCTGCAGGAGAGCAGCCAGCAAAACTGATCAGATTAGGACTGCTGGGATTTTGGAGACTTGCTGAAGCTGAAGACCGAACATATTTAACAAGAGAAAGAAAGGAGAGATAAATGTAGACACGGGTGGAGTTTTTTAGAATCAGCAATTTCAAGCATTGAAGTCTTGACTATAACAGTAGCAGCATCGGCAGCACCTGGTCCATCCACCATCCACCGTCTTTCCATCCACCTGGTCCATCCACCATTTTTACTTTAGGCAACACTATTTTCCCACCTTCTCTTGTTTCAGGAAGGATGAAATGAGAGATCACCCCAGAGATGGCACTGAAATGAAGGAACGTGAGAAGGAGTTCTGAAATAGCACTTCTCGGGATTGGGAATGTAGCCCAGTGGTACAATGCCTGCCTGACAAACACAAGGTCCTATGTTTGGGTCCCAGAACCAACATAAAAATAAATAATAAATAACACTTCTCTTTCATTGGTTTCCTCCGTTTATTTACCTTTCCATAATTTACTGCCCTTAGTTTGTCTTATCACCTCTCCACAAATTTGTCACCCTTTGTTAGGCTGGTATATAAACCTCTGTGTCTAACTAGTTCATACAGATTTTCTTTCCATTTTTGTGAAGTCCCCATAGGCACATCAAAATAAACACTTTGCTCTTATTAATCTTTTTTATCAGTTCAATTTACAGGACTCCAGTCCCTAAACCTAAGAGGATAAAGGAAAAAGCATTTATTCTTCCCAGCATTATTTAGATTCTAAATTCAAAGTACCCTACAACCACCAAGTATTATTTTTATTGGTAAGGATACTGGGGAGATAGTGTTGGGTCATATACTTGAAGTTCTGGCAGCTTTCTTGAAGCATTTAAACCCTGGATATGAACAATTGTTAGCCTCTATTATCACAGTGGGTTGGAAAGTTCTACTTAATAACAATTTGTACCATGTTGTCAGTCATCACTAAAATCATTGTCTCAGTTCAAAATGTCACTCTGTGAATACATGTATCACTGGCACCTGATTCTTACAACCCCTGGGTATTTCTTAATCTTGAATGAAATGCCTGTCAAGATCTTGGTTGGCATATTGCAAGATGGTTATCCATAGGATTTCTTTTAAACCTATGGATATTAGCTTGTTTCTTTTTTGTTTTGTTTTGGTTTGACTTCTTCCAGTTACCTAAAAGCCTGCTTATCAAAATCAGCTGAAAACTCAGGGACCTAGGAAATTAGTAAAGCATGCTTCATGTATGAAAGAGTCATGGGGATGTTACCTTGCATATTATACAAGGCACTGTTCCCCTACTGTGCTCCCATCTACCACGAACAAAGCAGTGTTGTTATGCTATATCCTTCTGTCATGATGTTCCTGCCTTAGAGCTTCCCAACCATGGGACCCCCTGAGACAAATGAACCTTTCCTTTAAATTGTGGGGATAAGATAATTTGCTTCAGCAAAAGAAAAGCTAATAGAATTTTGAAGACAGGATGCAAAATAGGAGCTGAAATCCCAAATACCTGGCAGTAAAAGGCAGCAGAGTACAGTTAAAACCACTGGCTCAGTGGTCAGATCTGGTATCAGTCTCAATCTCCAACTTAATAGCTAAGTAGATGTCCACAAATTCTATTCACAGTGTCTTCTCCAAGATGATGGGTTAATAATACCTGCTCTCCCTGATTGTTACAAAGATTAGATAAATTCAAGCGTGGGAAGCAATAAGCTCAGAGGTTAGCACATAATAAATCTTTGTTAAACTCTAGCTATTTATTATCATCATCATCATCATCATCATCATCATCATCATCAAGTTTCCAAATAGTATGCTTAGAGTAATGGATTGCTTTCAAGTCATTGCTGAGGGACTGCAGTGTCTTTAGACAGCTCTCTAGAGTGTTTATATAGGAACTAGAGAGTAGCAGTAGGAATAAGCTTTGATTTGTAACCATTACCATGTGAATACACGTGTAGCTCTTGGGAGCCATATAAGTTGGTTCCCATATAGCCCTGAATGGTTGCATGAGAATTCTCCCCAAAGGTCTTTGGGAATGCATTCATAGGTTCACTTAATGTGTATAATATATATTGTTATAGTTATAGTTTCAGTTTTTGCTACAGCTGTATATAACCTACTCTGTTATAGGCAAAGCATCTACATACAAGGAAGATTTTAAAAATAAAGACATGCCCTTCCTCCTCAGAGTTTAAGTCAGCCTTTACAATATTGTGAGGTAGGAGTCAGATATGAGGAGCAATGTGAAGAGGAGATCAAGGAGGGACACTTCACACGTACAAGGGTTCAGATGAGGCCGCAGGTCTAACTCAGATGTAGACTCTCCACCATTTTAAAGGATTGTCTACATCTACTGTCTCTCCATCTGTGACCCTGCATCCATCCCTATCACAATCTGAAACAAACTTTGCCACGGTTAGCAGAGACCAACAATGAAGGACTATTTAGAGCAGAAACTAGTCAAATAAAGTGATAGCCCAGGACATGACTGCCCAGAGACAGCAGAGCGGTGTGGCACTGTGGCCTGAGGAGTAAGTGAGCAGAGGTGGGGGTGCAGGTTGGGGAGCCTGATCAAGTTCTCTAGGCTTTGTGAGACAGAGTGGGGAAACCAGTGCAGGGCGGTAAGCAGAAGTGTAAGGTGACTGAGGAAAGGAAACTGAAAAGTGAGGAGTCAACCAGGAAAGTCAAATGCTGGTGAAGGGTCAAGATAAGAAGGATGGGAAATGTCACTGGAGGCCCCTGCTGACCTTGACGAAATTCAGAGGTGTGGAGTGGATGGATACTAGATCATGAATGTGGAGCCAGTGGGTATAGATGGTCCTTAAAGATGGCAGAAAAGTACCAGAAGATTGGACAGTAGCCAGATAGGAATGGCGGTTGATTTTAGGGAGACTCAATCCTGTTTAAATGCTGATAGGGAAAAGTTGAGAGAAAGGGAACATGAAAAGTTTTCCAGTTTCCTCTCCAGATGGGAAACGAAACCTCAAGGGTTTCAACACTTTCCAGAGTCCACCATTCAGGAAGGAGAGGGGAGAGGAGAGAAAAGGGACCAAAGAGTCACCCAACTGGTTTGCACAGTGCCAGTTCCAGACCTCAATGTTAGTCAAAGCATCACTATTTGGGAAAAACGTTATTGGACTTCAATTTTAGGTGATTCCATGAAACAAAGTGTTTGTTTTTCTGAGAATAAAGTTTTATTTGCATTATTTAAATTTTAGGAAAGAACAGTCACACTGGTAGCTTGTCAATCCAGTCTAACTGGGATTCGATCAAAATGGCGGCTTGCTAGGGGATCGAGCGAAGAGTCTCTCCGGAGAAATCATATTAGAAGCTAGAGTATGACAACATGGAGAGGGCCAGACAAATCGATAGCGATTCTTATTAACCAAGACAGTGCAGCTGGAGGATTTAAAGTCGTGCTGAGACTGTGAATGCTGATAACGGGAAGCTGCAAATCCCACGCCTTTAAATCAACAAACTGACCCGTGGACCCAGCAGGAAAAGCTGTGTTGGCTTTTGGTGACTGCGGGAAACTGAGACCCAGGACTCCGAGTAGCAGCCAGGACTGCACCGCTGCACCAGAGGAGATCGTACAAGGCTCTGGAGTTCCAAAGCCAAACGCTATGCAGGTTTCTGACCACTCCACACTGTGCCAGGAGTGCACACTGTGCACCATTCCGTGCTGTGCCGGGAGTGCGGGAAAGGTGGGCGGCTTGGTGTGTGGTGGACCCAGGATGAGGACCTGCGCCGGACTCTGGTGAGTACTGGGAACCCCGAGGCTGCTGGGGTTGGCCAGAGAACGTCTTGGAACTGGACAGTGCCCGCCACCACGGGGAAATCAATAACACAGAGTCTGGCGGCAGACATTTTAGTGTTGGGCAGAAACTACAGCTCGGTGACATCACCAGGTCCCCCTGTAGGGAGGGCTGGTGGAAGACATCTTGAAATTGGGCAGAGCCTGATTACGTGCTGGCTTCAGCTCCATACAGAGAACTAGTGGGAGACATCTTGGATTTGGGCAGATCTGCTGTTCTGGTGCTCCTGTCACAGAGAGGTCTGGAAGAGAACAGCTCGGATTTGGGCAGAACCATGTGCCATAGTGACATTAGTCAGCTGCTTCTGGTACAAAGAGAACCGGCAGGAGCTACTGGGGCTAAACCAAGCCTCTGCTTGGGGCCCAATAAGCGGATACAAAATAGTCACAACTCAGTGACATCCAGAAAGTACAGCCTAATTTACAGATTAACTGCCACAGAGGCTGGAGACTAGCCTGTACCGCCCCTGCATCCCAGCCTACCCCAGATAACAGCAAATTGGGGAGGATAGCAAAAACTCAAGTCAGCACGCTTCTGAAAGGACCTAAGCAATTTGGAGAGGGGCATAGAACCCCAGGACAGTCTGAAAGAAACCAGAAACATGACAAGAGATAAAAATAAAAAAAAATCCCCAGCTGCCCAACATGAGAAAATAAGTTCAGGAGAAGTAAACACTAAAGAGAACAAGCACAGTAACAATCCATTGCTCGACACAGCATCAGCCAAAATTAAAAAGTACCTACATGATCTCATAGAGGAATGTAAAGCTGTACTCCTGATCCAAGTGAGGCAAGATATAAAGAGATTAATTAAAGAAATGACAAGCCCCACCCAAGAGAACACAGATGGAAGAACAGAGGAAATCAGAAAAGAAAGAGAAACTTCAGAAGAAGTATTTAAACATAACTTAGAATACATGAAACAGATCCAAAGAGAATACCAGGAAACTAAAAACTCCATTGAACACTGGCGAAATGCCTTGACAGAAACTAAAGACAGCCTTCTGAAACTTGAAGAGAGATTTATGGCATATGATCATGAAAGAAAAAGCCTCTTAAAAATAACAAGGAACCAAAAAGAAGCAATTCAAAAACTGGAGGATGACAAAAAGATACATAACTTAAGAATAAAGAATGTGAGTGAGGAAGCAGGAGCAACCAAAAATGAAATACAAAAAATATTCACAGATATATTAAAGCAAAATTTCCCATACATAGCAAAAAGAAATGATATCCAGATAAAAGAGGCATACAGAACACCAGCTACCTACAACCAAAACAGATCTACGCCTAGACATATAATAATCAAGATTCCAGAAATCCACCAAAAGAACAGAATATTAAAAGCAGCCAGAGAAAAGATGCAGATTACCTACAATGGGAAAACTATCAAAATAACAGCAGACTTATCAACACAAACTCTTAAGTCAAGAAGGGAGTGGGGAGAAATATTCTAAGTCCTGAAAGAAAAAAATATGCAACCAAAGTTCATATACCCATCAAAACTCTCTCTCAAAATTAATGAAGAAATAAGATACTTTCAAGACAAGGAGGAACTGTGGGAGTTTGTGGCCACCAATCCAACCCTACAGAGAGTGCTGAAGGACATTACAGAGAAAGAGAGGAAGAGATACCAGGATTCCAGCAACAGTGGCAGAGAGGCCTCAATGAACGGGGCAGACAATGGAATGAGGGAATAAGGTGGACAAATTATAGCAGAAAAGTGGAGTAGCAGACATGAGGCAGAGACGGTAAGCTATAGTCTTTAGTATAGACAGCTCTGAAACTATACAAAAAAAAGGCAGAGGTCATTGTTAATGGTGTATAACCATTTAAAAGACACAGTAGTCCTACTGCCATATTTAGTTTGAATTTCATTTGTTCTGGTCTGTCCACTCATGTCAGATTTGAGGGCACAGACATCTTGAACCAAAAATAGCAGGTTATACCATAGTAACTATCCTTACTTTCCTATTAACTTAAACTGAAATCCTGTATTACTTACATTGTCTTACTATGACTGATCTTAATTGAATCTGAATCATAAGACTATGGGTTGGCCTTGGCTGATTTTATTTGAAATTGGTATGCTTGTTAGTATCAACCCTAAAAGTAGAGGCAACTACTCTGAGGATGACAAGATGTAAAGGATACCCATATGGGTATTAATTAGTAACAGCTCTCAAATCCTACAATGCTGTCAAAGTTAAGTTTTTATAAAAATAGGTGATACTATGTTTAACTATAATAAGCCAGTGTTGTGGACAAATCTATTGAAAATAACAAGAGAACACATAATAGCTATGGAAGATCATTTATATTGTAGCCTTATATGCCTTATCCATTGCATGTTTTTCTAGGAAATTGTTTTGCTGTCTTGCTATGACTTGGTTTTCCCTATAATACAGAGAGGATAGATATATATGTAGAAATTCACACATGGGTTGTTTTTTTTTTTTTAATTATTTACGGGAACAGATTATATAATGCAAGATGTAAGGAACAGATACTCTGAGGAAGAGATGCTGAGAAACCCGAGGCTTATTTTGTAGCATTATAATATAAATTCTAGCAATCTATTGTTCGCTGATTAGAATGACATTGGACTGTTTTCTTGAGTTCAATTTCAGCATATGTAGAGATGGGGACAGCTATCACAAAGAGAATGAGAGATGCGATGGTAGTTACTATTGTCTTCCCTAATTTGGAACTTGAGGACCTAAAATGACTTCATCATCCTGTAATGATTTGATTAGTTCTATAATATGCAATAAGTATATAAAGTGGGTGAAGATAGGGACAACTATTTGTAAGAAACTAGAGACAGTTAGATAATGAAGATCTCCAGTGGACTTGCTTTGAAATCTGTATTTCTTTAAATTGTTTTTTTTTTAAATGTTCTGTTCTGTTTTGATATGTTTAATCTTACCCTCTTTGAGATGTAAAACAAATGTGTAGGACTGATAACCATATTACTGAGCTTTTGTTCGATCATAGAGCATAACTGTTTGTAGGGTCACTTTTTGAATGTCATTCTAAATACTTTAATTCTATAACCTGAACAGCTTTTTCTAAGATGACAGTGTGTAACTTATCAACCAGCAATTTCTTACCATTTACTTTTCTGTAATTTTGTATTATTTCTACCCTTTTTTTTTTATCTCCATGTAGTTTTTTGTTTCCTTTTCTTTAAAAAAAAAAAATCCAGTCTAACTGGTAGACAAACATTTTCCCCAGTGTTATTAAACTCAGGAAATCGCATATGAAAAGTCCTTCTGAATTTTCTTGAAAACCTGAAAATCTGGCAATACAAGCCCTGCTTGGCACCCATCGGATGCACGGAGTTGTTGCAGCTACATCAAAAAGGAGCAAAGACTGGCTAGATGGCTCACTTAGCCTCTTCCCTGACCTGCCTTGGCCTCAGGCAAACTCTCTTGCTCTTTCAGGAAGCTGGGCTACGGCTGCTGTCTTTCATTCCAGTCCCACCTTGTTACTGAACATCTTCTACATGCTAGCCAGAGAGTTAAGGCACTGAGAATAAAACTACAACTCTGATTCTGCGCCTCCACAGAGCATGGGAGCTGAGAGGCAAATGAAGCTTTAATTTCAGCAAGATGGAACTGCTAACACCCTATGGCAACATAGATTTAACTTTGCATTTAGAAAACATTCCAGCTGTCTGCTCATCCCACACATGCACTGATGAACAAAAGCACATTCAGATGGGTGCTCAATTCTCTATAGAAATTTTGACATGAGTTTCCTGGAGTTTGACATTGCACTGTGGTACATCATTTTAGCAGTCAGGACAGAACCACCATCCAAAGAACAGAGAGAACAGCTTAAAGTAATACAAGAGAACTTAAGAGAAGCACTGGAATGTTTTGGGGAACAGCAGACTCCACACAGTTCTTCCTTTTTCTTTAAAAGCTGTAGTTATTTCCAATATTGTGCCAAAAGCTGACAGTCTTCAGAGTCAATTGAAGATAGATTAAAAGAATAGAGCAAGTATGATGTGTCGGGATCAGAAGATTTATTTGCTTTGCTAAAATTTTTGCAGCTGATCATTTGACCAAAGTAAGTGCCTGCCTGAGTATGTCCCTTGAGGGTACTATTTTAAGGAGAAAGAACTCAGTGGAACAGAGGGCTTTTCTACTACTGAACCTTACCCTATTTCTTCCACAGAAAGAATGAGGCAAAAATATTGGTAAAGTTTAAGCACTGAAAAAATGCTTGCCTAAAAAGATCACCTTTATATTTTGCAGTAGAAATAATTTTCAATAACAAAGAAAGACTAAAATATCTGAGGCCTCAAGGACTTTCACACAATAAAGCTAAACTAGAATATTTCTGTTTTGAGAATTGGTACTAACTAAAAACTCTGAGGGATTTGGAAGTTGAGGGTTGTGAGGAAGATTGTTCTAAGTTTCTGGGTAAGACAGTTACAGAATTTGGAAGTGAGGTCTGGAAGGCTGCCGTATTGTTCCAGGGTCCTTTGGCTCTCCCTTGCAAGTCAAAATGACAAAACTGTCTATAATAGGGTCTAGGATTGTATGTTTGCCTAGATTTGAATCCTGGTTCTGCTACTTACTGGCTAAGTCCATTTGGGCCTTACTTACTAGATAACCTTGTTCTTCAACCTCTCTAAACTTCCTCATTTATCCAAGCGTGTTATTAACACCCATCTCAGAATATCGTGCTGACTATGAAATGGGAAGCTTGGCAAAACAGTTGGTCCACATCAAGAATTCAGTAAGGGGCATCAAGAAAAACAAACATCTTTTCTAGGCATGTGGTCAAATAATATCAGGAGCCTTTCTGCAGCATCAGTTTTCAAAACTGCACAATCTGAATTCATGAGTTCTTAAGCTAAGGGTTCAATATGCAAACATAAAGAACCACTACACAAGCAAATGTAGAGAGAAAGGACACACTGAAGAGATGGTGTTAAAAAGCAGGTGTGATATAGAGAATTACTTTTCCCTTTTGATTCTTTTGTGTAGGTGAAATTTTTTCCAGCTCAATAAGGTGTTAATTTACATATAATAAAATTCATCTACTTTACATGTACAGTTTAATAAATTTGGTTAGTGAATATAAATACATTATCATGTAGCCACTCCATTAAGACATACAAAAGTTCTAGAGACACGATTCCCTTGTGTCCTTTTATAATCAATTGCTTCCATTACCTGGGCCCTAGGCAACTGTCCATCTTCTGTCTGATGTGATTGATTTGCCTTCTAGAATTTTATATAAAATTATACCATTAAGTATATAGTATTTGAATTTTGCTTAGTGTGCTCTTTAAATTCATCCACATAATTAAATGTATTAACATTACATTCTTTTTATTGGTGACTAACATTCTGCCATATTTACTCATCACTGAGACAAAATACTCAACACCCAAATTTAAGGAAAGAAAAGTTTATTTAGGTCACAGTTTGTGGAGGTTTCAGCCCAAAATCAGCTGGCTGCAAGCTGGCATGATGAGGGACAACAGGTCAAGGTGGCAGAAGACAGCAGAAGCAGCAGAGCAAGGAAAGAGGGGCACAAGCCTCTTTTCCTCTCTTACATTGTATGCAGGCTACTGCCCTCAGGTAGGTGCAGAACTCGCACATCTCAGTGCCCTCCTCTAGCACAGGCTCAGGATGTTTACAAAGTGAGGACCCTGACCCTCTGATGAGCCCCTCAGTTGATTTCTAAACTTTTCAAGTAGACATAATGAACATCTTAGAGATAAGGGCATGTCCCCTACACCCACGGTGTGCAATTGCTGAGTTACTTAGTGAAGCTTCTAAATTTCTCAAGTTGACCAATGTATCAACCGTAACATTCCATAGTGTAAATATTTCACAATTTTGTTTAACTATTCACCAGGTGATGAACATATGGATTGCAAGCAGCTTGTGCTATTATGGGTAATGATGTTGCTAACATTTTCATATAAATCTCTATGTTGTACACTTTACATTTTGTTCCAAATACATGAATTCCAGTTTTCAAAAGTAGGTTGTGGGAAGAATCACTTCTTTGAATAGCTAGACTCAGGGATAAATGAATATAATTACAGCGTGACTAGGCAAGATTTATATAGCTTCTTTCTATATATAATACTCGGTGGCTTTAAACATTTTATGTATGTAAATATTCGAGAACTATCTGGCAATACATTTGGTTGATTGCCACAGCAGATGAGATGAATCAAATCAATATGATAATATTAAATAGTTTCTAGTGGCCTTAAGAGTGCTTAATTTCATTTAAAAATATTCTTCCCTATACCTATTGGCCATTTCTTTGTCTTCTTTTAAAGAAAGTCTATTTAGGTCTATTGCTCATTTATTTTAAACTGGTTTATCTATATTCTTGCTACTGAGTTGAGTTTCCTATATATTTCGGATATGAATCCTTTGCAGCTGAATTGTTCACAAATATTTTATTCCAGTCCAAAGTCTTTATATTCACTCTTTATCCCTTTCTTCACTGTTCAAGAGGTTTTACTTTTATGTAATTCCATTTCTCCATTTTTACTTCTGTTTCCTATGTTTTTGAGGTCTTGTTGAAAAACACATTGTCTGTTCCAACATCCTAAAGTACTTCTCCAATATTTTCTTCTAATAGTTCCATAGTTTCAGGTCTTATATTTAAGACTTTAATTAACTTTGGGTTGATTTTTGTGACTAGTGAGGTAAGTGTCTAATATCACTCTTTTGTGTGTGGATATCAAAGTTCCTCAGCACCATTTATTAAAGACTCCATTTATCTAATGTGTGCTCTTACCACCTTTGGTAAAAATTAGTTGACTATAGATACATGGGTTTACTCCTGATAGCTCTCTTCGGTTTCATATAGTCTCATATATGAGAAACTATATGATATTAAAGCTGTGTGTCTGACTTATCTCACTTAAAATTATGGTCTCAAGGCATATCCATTTCCCTATAATTGGCTCAAATTTATCCTTTTTTATGGCAGAGTAGTACTCTATGGTTTCCATATTTTCTTTACCACATTTATTTACCCATTCATCTGTTGATTGATATACAGACCTATTCCAAAATTTAGCTATTATGTGTTTTGCTGCTATAGCAGCTATATAACAACACGGAAGGGATGTAAATATATCCACTTAGAACAAATCATGCATAAGTTCAGCTACAGGGGAAATTCATCTTTAGAGATAAGAGTTAAATGAGCACTTACACCTGGCAGGGGTCACCAGGACTGACTGGTTCAGGGGGGAAGAATGCACCTGTTGAATCTTAGGATGCTGGAACTGTTTTGAAGCTTTGCCTGTGTGTTGATTTCCTGCACATATACACCGATAACAATTCATCCAGTATAAAATTTAAAATAGTCCATTTTACTGTGTATTTAGGGTAAAAAAATATATGACTGCCTGACATTAATCATGTCACATAATAAAGGATACTTAATAATGTTCATTTCATCATCTTGCTTTCATTTCCAATGAAATATTTGGCAAAATATTAATATTACAAAGATGGGTATTAAACCAGGCATGGTGGCATGTGCCTGTAATCCTAGTACTTGTAAGGCTAAGGCAACAGGATGACCTTGAGTTTGAAGTCAGCCTGGGCTACATAGTGAATCCAAGTCCAGTCTTAACTACACAGCAAGATCCTGACTCAAAAAAAGAAATGAAAGTTAAATAGTTATCTTTTTTCCCCTACATTGATGGGGTCAAATTTCCCCCTCTAAAAACTGATGTGCAGGGAGAAAGGGAAAAGCATATAATGGGCTCTTCACACATCCTATATTGCCTTACCTGAGTGGATCCCAGCATGGATTTTTAGCTGGATGTATGGAATTTCAAGGGTCTTGTACCACTATACCCAGGGCAATGTTTGTTACATCACTAGCATAGAGGATGCCACTGGCCTTGGGTATCCAAGATAACACCATCTAAAAACAAATCAAACAGAAGGCATACTTCCATATACTAAAGTAGACTGTGGGGTTTTTTTAGGGCTACTGGCAAGAGCTTACCATCCTGAACCTTTACCTAGACCTTCCCTCACAGCAAGGGTAGAGTAAAGTGCCTGGAAAACACTTTGAGATTTGGACGTCTGGGAGCAAAAGTCACTGCAAGTAATTGGACATGAACCAATCCAGAAATTTTCTGGTCCACAATGTAAGAGATTTGTCCTTTAGCAACTATTAACCAATGATTCTTATGTCCAAATAGCATTTCTCTCACTTATACCCAGCTTCAACAGAAAGTTTGGGAGTAACCTGCCATGTTCAAGTCAATTTCTCTTACCTGTGATTTTCCCACTGACCAAAGGATGCTGGAACGAAGCTACTGAAGACCACAAAAATTAACAAAATGATACACTGAATACTAGTTCTGATTTCCAAAAGAACCTTTAGTGCAGTGAGGGAGCTGCTTAGTGAACCACAGCCAAGAAACTTCCAAGAAGCAGTGGAATATGGAAGGTTCAGAAAGGTCAACCCCAGGCTCAATGTGTCAACCTATGAGCAGAATAGATTTCCTAACTCAGTACTAAATAAGCCAGAAAATGAATGTCTTGGGAAAACTGGCCTTCTTTAGAGAAATGTGACAAAATCTCAGAAGCTTAAAAAAGCATAGTTTGTAAGTGATTCTCCAAGGTCGGGATCTGGGTATCAGAGAGAGGGTTAATAAGTAAGGTCTGCAGGATCAGAACATTGTCGCGTCATAATGAGCACTGGTGTGCAGTACAGGAGAACTCGGATGCTTAGACCCTGACCTTCATGGCTATACTGTTCTGGATAGAATAACTGATTGGGAGCTTCATTAAAAGAGTGATGCTGAGAGATGTCTTCAGCTTTTACAGCATTATTGTATAAGTGGGTAGAGAGACACTTACTGCTCTGCACACCCACTCTCTTTCTCTTTAGATGTGAAAAATGCTGCTTCCAGATACCATCCAACACACACACACACACACACACACACACACACACACACAGAGTTGCCATGGCAACGGAGGAACAGTCTAAATAAAAATATGTGCTGAGGCCATGTCTGTATGGAGCCAACAATTCAGATGTTTTGGGAGAAATACTTTTGTTTTGGGAAGGGGATGGGAAATTTTGCTCCCAGCAGCCAGAAAAAAACTATGTCTACACTATATACACTGGTCCTGCCTGAGTACTGAATCCTGGGATCTTGGATACTGAAATTAAAGTATTATTATTTAGGGTATCATTATGTTTTAGCAGAGATTTCTGAGGGGGATTTGCCAATTTCTCTTTACATTCTAACCCACAAAGCATCATAAGAACTAGACTACTGAAAAACAACTGTCAAACCAGTACAGTCCAAAGTTCTGGTTGAGGGTGGTGCTTCTTAAGAATCACAAATGTAAATCCATCAGTTGTTTTTCCTCTTGTAAAAATTCTGAAATTCAATTTGAATTTGATTACCTGAGAGGCTAGTAAATCACTTAGGTAACAACATAATCTAAATAATCAAAAAAAGTAATATACACCTAACAAAGATGCCTTACTTATAATGAACAAGCACCTTCAATTAATCCATTTCTACAAAACTATTGAATTCCTTACATAGAGGAAAATCATCATCATCATTAAGAATCATTATTGAGGCAATTATTTTGTGGTGAACCCTGAGATTACAGAGAGATGTAAGGATAAAGGAAGTCTACCACACAAAGCAAACAAAACTTTAAGAGTCAAGTAAGGCTTGAATTGAGCTTCATAAAAAAGACCCTAAAACTTAGGCATCCTGAACTTTTAAGAGGAAAATATTACAGACAAAAGGACATGAAAATGTGGGATGGTTTGGGTGTTACCTGTTTGGCAAAGGATATTCATCAGAAGAGCGAAGGGAAATCAGGCTGTGTGGTGAAAAATCATTCTTACCGTAAACAAGATCAGGCCTTTGCCCCTGGCTGCTGGGAAAGATCTTTGGACCCCTAGAAAGTCTTGCTTGGTTGGAGGCCTTGGCTAGTAATCTAACAATATGACTTAAAGCGGTGGCCTTAGGTCATATAGTATCAATTATGACCTCTGGAAGAACTGATGACTAACCTATTAGCCTGATCTCTGGTAACAACTGTAGACTAAAGGTCAATCATGTGGGCAAAATGGTAACAGGATCCAATAAAAGATCTGAACACCAAAGGCATGATTGAACTTCTGTGCCTGGCAGTGGTTTGCGTATCCAGAAGGAAGTTATCTGGACATGACTCCACAGGGAGAGAGTAACTGGCAGATTCATACTTGAGCTCTCCTGAACTCTGTCTAACATATCCCTTCCCTTGGCTGATTTTAATTTCTATCCCTTTTCTGCAATGAATCATTAGCAGTGAGTATAACACTGTCCTGAAGGCAGTTGGGATAGCTCCCAAATTTGAAGTCAGGATAGTTTGAGGTACCACAAAACTTGAAGCTGATGTCAGAAGTGAGAGCATCTTGTGGGAACTATTCCCTCAAACTACACAATTGGTTATACTAATTGGAAAAGTTAAGTCTTGTAATCCACAAATGAGCCCTCCAGAGCCCCAACCTCAAGTCTAAAAATGGAGCAACACATGTTTTTGTTTTTGTTTTTGTTTTTTTTAAAGCCGCACTGATTTATTTTATCCTGGGCCCAGCGACACAGTGCAGTTGGAGTTTGCAAAAGCTGTGGGTCTCCCTCAAAACTTTCCAGACTTTTTGTAGAAAGCACAGTTTACAAAGTAAGGGGTTATGGGCATGGATCAGGAAATCTGCTAAGGAATGAGGAAGACCTTTGTTTCCCTTTGCAGAGGACAGAGAAGTCCAGCAAGAATTAGCAATCCTTTGTCAACTTATTTTAGCACTCAATTTTAGATAACATCTGTTGTTTGTAGAGGGCAGCAATAGTTAACATATCAATTAGGTCAGGTTCCCAGGGATTTACAATTCTTTACAGACAGGAGCATTGATTAACATATCAATTAAGTCACCAAAAATTTGGTCATGTAATTTAGGCATAACATAAACATAACAAAGCTCTTTTTGCTAGTATACAGCATTAAGGAAGTCAGTTATATGTTTCACTAACTGCAAGCCTGAAGATTCTGGGCAATTTAGTTCCTGGTCATAAGAACAAGATAAACCAACTATGGTTTCATTGCTAACAGTGAAAAGACAAGAGGCAAGAAGACTAGTTAGGGAACTACTTCTTGTTCAGATGTTTGAAAATGAAGGTCTGATCCAGAAAAAGAGGAAGATTTGAATGCCACTTACAGAGACCATATGTCATGTTGGGCTTCCTGAGTACTTTATATGCTTTTAGTATTCAAAATGATCTATTAGAGTGGAAAAAATTACTCTCCCTATATTTCAGATAAAAAGAGTTGAAGCAAAGAAAAATTGGTTAATTAGCCTAAAATCATTCAGCAGGAAAGTGGCAGAACTAAGATTTGAATTCAGATGAAATCTGACTGTAGAACCTGATTTGTGATCATTCAGCCACATGGGGTAAAAGGATTAACAGCATTTGCTGGTCACTTGAATATAATAAAAGGTCAGGAAAAACAAAGAATGGCTCTAGGACTTTGCACATTTATCACAATAAAGATATAGATACCCTTAAGTGAAATAAATCAAACTCGCATGTATAAATACGAAGTTTCCCTAGTGTAAGAAATGGTAATAATACATAAAAGTATGTGCTAAACATGATTCTCCATTATATTGCTTTGAGGCCTTATAATGTTTTTGTTTATTAATTGGAATGGTTTTATTCTGGGTTGATTGATTTTATTGTCTGTGATGATATGAACAGTTATTTTGAAGAAAACAAGACAATACAATAGGTAGTGCTGATATAATATCATCTTGTTTTGAAGTTCCACGAAGCTTTTGTTCTTCTGTCTCCATCAGTTTATCATGTTGTATCTTACTCAATTTTATTATATTATGGGCGTGGATCAGGAAATCTGCTAAGGAATGAGGAAGACCTTTGTTTCCCTTTGCAGAGGACAGAGAAGTCTAGCAGGAATTAACAATCCTTTGTCAACTTATTTTAGTACTCAATTTTAGATAACATCTGTTGTTTGTAGAGGGCAACAATGGTTAACATATCAATTAGGTCAGATTCCCAGGGATTTTGTTTAGATAATATAGAAACCATTGTTTATTTTCTGTTAGTTGGTTCTAAATATCCTGTAATACTTTCATTCTCTTGAATGGCTTTACACCGTCATGTTGTGATTGATGCTATAATATATGAAGTTATACTCAAATATTTCAAGGAAAGGGACACTATGGTAGCTACTGTTATGTCGGAGTATCTTGTGGTGAAACACTATGTTGCTTAAATTGTTCTGCCCTGACCTCTGTTATTATGTTGTTATGTCCTCTTTTATCTTAATCTCCTTCTTTCTTTTAATTCAAAAAAAAGATATGGATGCCCCTGTAGCCCTAGCCTATTTCACCATGAATGGAAAGAGGGTGAGCCCAGAACATGTCAGTCATAGTCCCAAAGCTACTATTAACAAGGGGACTTTGGGTGAGTCACCAACTTTCCTGGGTCCCAGGTCTCCTCTCAATTGAATAAATCTCTAAATTCTTTGCCAGCAATGAGAAGCAGCACACTGAGTAGCTAGCAGCACGAGCTCTTGAATCTAATAGCTTTGGTCTCACCTCTGCATTTTCTAGCTATCCAAGCCTGGGTAAGTAACAGAGCCCTCACATTCTCTCCTGAGAAAGGGGGATTATGATATGATTACAAAATGAGAATGATCTGAGTCATAAGAATGTTAAGAGGATATTTAAATGTCAACTATAAACAATCCATATCAAATCTTTAATAGTTTGCCTGGCAAATGACTGCATCCGTTTGATACGTGGTAGTTTTAGTAGTTTTTCACCTTTAACATGTCATGAGATAACACAGAATACATGAGCCCAGAAGCTACTATTTTAAACAATTCCACTGGCCATAGTCAGAGGTGAACAATCAATTTTTCAATCTTTATCAATCATGATGAGAGAAACTAATATTTCTTAGCTATCCTTTATGTGAGTATACCATTCTGTATCTTACTGTGTGCTATCCATCATGGTCTAGGGCTGTGGGGATATTTAAATAAGCATAAAAGTACACAGTGACACATAAGCAAACCATGTGACAACTATAAAATAGATAATATTAAAGGATGAATATTCAGCATCATATCAGACCCTGACAACAACACACATTACACTTCAGCACTTCCAGGAAGCAAAACAAAGCAGAACTACTTTTATTACAACAAAGTCCTAGCTTCCTAAGTACTTAATTCACTTTTTACTTTAAAAGTAAAATAGAAAAAAATAGAAATGATACAGAATTTTGAAAACAATTGGAAATCAACACTAGTTAATATATTGCATGTTGTTATCTTAGAAGTAGGTGTTCACGTTATAAGATCTAGGCACAAAAATAAACCGTGGTAGCACAAACTGTTCTTTTTGATGAACTAACAGAAGTTGATAGTAGAGCTATCTATCTTGCATACAAATTCATACATACTTTTATATATGTTTACCGACATACATACCGTCTTTTCCTTAATCCATCTTTTATTGACACCAAGCAAATCTACTTCAATCTTACCCAAAAGATTATTTTGTCTTTTTTTAAATTTTTTCAACAGTAGACGTGAGGGATAGTAATATGATCCTAACCTAGATTTCTATATAATGAAACTACCCTTGGGGAATAAAGAAAAATCTTTTAAATCTGGGGATTATTAAAAATCAAAATCCCTGCTTACTATGTGTTTAGTGCCCTATTTACTCATTAACTGTGAGATCTGTTAAAAGCCATCATCTTTTGCTGGGAGCGCATTTGGATCTAAACATCTGTTCAGTGGTTCTGAATTAACGGTATACGGAGGAAAAGCTGAAAAATAAAAGTGGAATGTAAGAAAAACTCAAATTAATCAATTGTCATGTGTGAAGGCAACTTTAATTTTATAATGTAGTGCTTTCCAGTAGTGAAACATGAGAAACTGTATGAGCAGAGTATTAGTTGCATCAGCGTTAACCTCACAATGCAACATTCTTCGGTAAGGAGTGTGGAGAAAAGGGATTATGTGAGTCGCATGACTGACGCACTGACAGGAGGTGACAGGAGGTCAGGTGAGGAAGGCAGAGAGAGGGAAGCATAATTCCTTCTTCAGTGTGGGTACTGGCCTCAGTCCTTCTGTTCATTATGACACTACGCTGCAAGCTACTGGAAGATGCAGCTCTTGTGTATTGTAGTCAGCCTTATAAGCTCAGGAGCTACATTAACACAGTGCCTGGGACATTAGGATTTGAGGTAGAGTAGATGAAACAAAGATAGATAGAAAGGAGATAAGAGAAATTGCAATTTTAAAGCTGTTCTGTTAATAAAACTGCAACTTCAGAAAACAATTAAGTTACTGGGTTATCCATATCAGTATTGCATATTTTTACCCCTAAGATTGTTTATGCTATGAACTAAGACAAGGGAATATTTGTAACAGGGAGCTAGAGGCTGGAGCAACAGATGTACAATAAGTAAATAAAAACAATAAATCTTTTGCCTCCATTTTGTATTCTTTCTTCCACTAAAACTTTGGAGAGAGGAATGTTAATCACTTAGGCAATGTGGGTGAAACAAGGTTTTTAAATTGACTTATCTATCTCACCCCCCTTTAAGATTGAGAACACCAAAATAAGAGTAACTAGTTTCCAGGATTCAGAGGGGTATCCAGTTAGCAGCTTTTATGATGACCAGCTCCAAAAATCCTGTCCTCTACCCCACAATGCTTATGATGACCAGCTCCAAAAATCCTATCCTCTACCCTGCAATGCTTAGCAGATTCCACCCATTGGCTACATAAACATAGCCACCTTGGATTCCAGCAGAGCCTTCCAGAGTTACAAGATCAAAACTAAGATATGATCATCAGACCCCAGCCCATCACAGCATCCAATAAATCTAGTCCTTCTCTTTGCTATGAGGTCATTCTGAGCTTCTTCATCAGAGTGAGCACTCTCCAGCAACACTAGTTGGAGTCTTTCCTATCCTCTTACTGTGCAACTCTGCCTAGTAAAGCTGTGTCTCACACTGATGCACCCTGAAATTCTTTTCTCATGACACAAATCAAAAGCATGGTCATTGAGGTTCAAGCTGAGGGCGCTCCTCAGAGCCTGTCCAGTGACAGCATTCTCAGTAATATTATCTATTGAGAAAAATCGAACTATAAGTATTTTCTAAATCTTTTTTCAGTTTGTCTGGTAAGGAAACATTTTGTTGTTCTTATCTCAATTTATACAATTAAAACAAATTAGAAATTATAATGATTGTTGATATAATAATTTCATCTAATTATTATTTCCTCTTTGCTACCTTATTTAATTCCTTCCCTCCCTGACCATGAAGAAAGGGAAAACACTTCAATAAATAAATGGAGGTATTCCAGTGGCACGATTAACACATGGTACTTAAAAGAGAAAAATGGGAGCAGGCATATAACAAAGGTCATTGAGCTGAGTACTTAAAAGTCTGACCACAAAAATAGACGTTCAAAGCTACTTCATTTCTCTTAACTTTGAATAGAGATGATTCTTAGTGGCACAACCTTGTGGACTTAGCCCACAAGTCCAAGACCAGCCTGGAAAACATAATGAGTTCCTGTCTTAAAAAAAAATAGAGAATGTTCTAAAATCAAGTTAGTAACCTGAATGCCAACTCTGAGAAAAACCTACCAGCATAATTAAGGCTAGTAAGATTTACCTTCTAAGAGCTTACTCCTTAGGAAGGTTAGAAATTTTATACAATACAAATGATTGGCTCTCATTAATTCAGCTTTGTTCCCACTAAAATTTATTATTGTATATCTAAGGGAATTGACTGATAATCACAAGCAACTCCTATTAGGCTCTGCTTCATAGACATCAGATGGAGCTGTGGCTTCATCAAAGAGTGTAGAGTTTGTTCAGGAAATTCCCTCACCCATTGTGGTGCACACCCACCTGAAAGCTGCAGGAAGATTTTATGTCACTGGAAAGGAGTATTGAGGAGAAAAAAGTTAAGTCCGGCAAAATAGCTAGTAAGATTTAATTAAGGAATGGTACCTCCTTGTTCGGCATAACTTTTTAAACTCTCTCAAATCTGAGCTAAGTCAACCAGAAAATGACAGGCTAGTCAACTGCTCTTGAAAATATTATTAGTTGTTTGTGACATGTTCACAAGTTTCTTGTTCAGTTCTGTTTTGTTTTATGGTTTGGTTTGGTTTGGTTTAGGGGTTTTGATGTCGGGGTTGTTTTGTTTTGTTTTGTTGTTACTGCTTAGCTTTAGTGTAGACTGTGTTGATACAAAGCTGGGACAGCTTGTTTGATAAGAACTCCATCCCCTAACATCTGGACTCTCCCTATTTCTGTCCATCAAATGAAAAGGTTTACATAACAAGAGATTTACATAGTCTGAGACAGCTGTGCAAGCTTTATTTAGAGAAGTCTAAAATTGAGGTCAATTTCATTACCAGTTATCCTGATTCCTACCTATATTCTAGATTTTCTGTTTCTTGTTTTTCAGTAGTGTTTTCATTTCATCACATTAATACCTATTGATTATTTGAGATTATAACAAACTATTGGCTGAAAAATGAATACCCTGACTTCCCCCAGCCCTATCACTGGAGAAAATCACCATCTTGATACAGCATAGCTCTGACCCTGCCTTTCAACATTCTCCCTCAATTTCTCCATCTACAACAAAGAGGCTTCTGTGCCCATCTCCTTAGGGTCTGGCTGCTTTGAGTGCTTATAGTAAACTTCAAATTGTTTGCAATTTCACCTTTCAATCTCATAACTTACAATTTCAATTAGTAGAATCTCATAATCTTTTGGCTCTAGATTCTAAAACACATTGCCTAAAATGAAGGATATCTTTCTAAAGCAGTTTCCTACTGTTTTTGCTAAAACAGATGCCTTTTAGCTCTAAGAAATAGTTTTAAGGTTTAAAAAAATGAAAGGGTGGGGGGAGTGACTTAACTGAATCACTCCAATCTACTTTCTTAACAGGTTGCCCAAATGGTAAACTCACTGCTCCTTTACTCAAATGTCTATATTTTTTTCTGTTGCAGATGCTATTTACTCTCTAATAGTCACACTAAATTGTATAACCCCGGAGCAGGGTGCTCCAGTGTCTCTGCCTTTTGTGTTGAAATTCTAACTCCAGCTGTATTAATTTACTGGGAAAAAATGGACATGCTGGTAAATTTCAAACTTAGCAAGGCTAGCTTTGTCTTAGGTCATCAGTAACTTGTTTTAGTATGAATTAGCAGAGTTGATTATCCTCAGAGACCCACCCTCAATGTTTGCAGCATTCATTGTCACCAGGGTGGCTTTATTGTTCTGTTCTCTATACACAGCCAGGAGGGTATTGTTTGCTCAGCTATAGTGGATTTATATCAGGCCAAGCATGCTTCCCTAACTCAGGTTCTCCTGCAGCCACTGTTGATTTGGGGCCAGGGGTGCTGTCAGGACAGAGAATCAGGATGGGGTGCACTGAAGAATGGAAGCACCACCTGTGATATCGCTGGCATCAGCCTTTACTGACCTAGCACTTTAGTGGTTGAGATTGATGCTTCCCTCTCTTAAAACAGTTATTGTGGGAACCAGGACCTCTCAGAGTGAGTTAAAGAGGCCCAGCTCTTCCCCTGCAGGGATTTTCAATTTAGAGTTAGCAGTGGCAGCATTGTTAGAGAGCTCCTGGGCTTTGCATTTTGAAAGGGGGAGGGGAGTGTTGTTCCCCAAAAGTGGCTATTACCTTCTTCACGGGGAGTTTTTTTTCTAAATATCGGCTTATACAAAAACGGTTTTACCCTGTCTTCCTCTACTGCTGGAGATTTAAAATTCTAAAATTATTTGAAGGCTGTTGGAAGACGCAAATCAACTAAGATCTTCATTCTGGCTATAGGGTAAAGACACCAGTGATTTACTGGGTACATTTAGAACTCATTTTGCTTGCAGGAAGCTTAGGACCCCCCTTGAGGGATAAAGGATGAATATTTATTGCAGTCTAATAATAGTGGGAAAATCAGATATTTTATTTTTGCAGTGAGAGAAATAGGGTGATATTTTTATAATTCCCTCAGGAATTTCTGTCTCAATAGCCATTTTTGGTGTTCACATTCATAATCTCCCCTAGCAATATGCTAAATACTTATAAATGCAGCATGATCAGGCTATATTGCTGTTTATTCTATGCGTTCTTAATTGAGGAATGCAAAATGTAGTCAATCTTCAAGTCTCAGGAAATGAACTAAACACTGGGAGATGTACAGAAAATTCTGTTACCTTTACCCAGCATAATGGTGCAAGCCTGCAATCCCAGCATTTGGGAGGCTGAAGCAAGAGGATTTTCACAAGTTTTTTTAGAGTTCAAAGGTAACTCTAAATGATATAGGAAAACCCTGTCTCCAAAAAACAAAACAAAAATTCAGTT
The DNA here is from genome assembly GCF_034190915.1 of Cavia porcellus. Lineage (NCBI taxonomy): Eukaryota > Metazoa > Chordata > Mammalia > Rodentia > Caviidae > Cavia > Cavia porcellus. The sequence goes on along the minus strand of NW_026947484.1, from coordinate 195,066,680 downwards.
ACTTCACGCTAGAAAGTCATAAACCTGTAGGATAAACAGAAAGTCATAATGATATGGGGGTATGAAACTCCCGACCTACTATGTCTGGTATGAGTTCATGTTCTCTACAATCGAAGAATGAATTTTAGGAACAATGGAGGTTAAGAGCAGAATATATTTATTGAGAGAAAGAAAGCTTCTGTCTGAAAGAGAGACAGAAAGTGTCCTCAGCGGATTGCCAAGGACTCTGTCTCTTCCAGGGAATTTTATGGAGTAAAATCATGGGATGAAACAGGTTCAAAGTGGGGAAAACTGGAAACTCACAAAGCAGATGGGAATAAGGTGGGTCCAAACTATGGTTAGCCAATAAGGTTAGTAGTTCAGGTAAAATTGATTAAATTGGGGACAAATGGGGAAGCCAGTCACGCAGAAAGCAGGCATTCTTAGCAGTGACTTTTCCCTTGGAGGTTGGCATGGTGACTCCTGACTTCCTCAGGGTGGTAGGGAACTATTTAGAATACCAGTCCTTAGTATGGGATGCATTTGTTTGATCTTTTGTCTTGAGGCCTGGCCCATAGCAGGAGGTGCCTATCTCTCCCACAGCTGCAAGGTATCTGGGCTTCTGCGCTGGCTCCTTCAGGACCTAGCCCGGTCTCACTGCCTATAGTATTTCTAACTAACTCAGCTGCCTAGAACAATAAAATTAATCACATATGTTTGCTAGTTGAATATAAAAACCTGGCTTGCTAGAGCCTGGAAAATATTTAAAGGATAACACAAGAATTATTGAATTATTGATGCATTTCCATCTAAAAGGAGATGCCTTTCTTTTTTGATAGATTTGGAAAGTTATTCACACAATAATAAGGGAGTAATTCCTCTATAAATACAGAGCAGGACAGGCAAGACCCCCCAAAACACAAAATTGAACCACTTTGATTAGTTTAGCTCTTTATTCTTGATCAGACTTTAAGAATATGGATGAAAACATGGGCCTTCTCTTAGAAAAGGCACATACATACCCATTTTTGCATATATTTTGAAGAATGCATAATCCACTTGTCACTCACATATGGGCGCTGTAAAAGCCAAATTTAGATAAGCAGATAAAAGGATCAGCAATGACGTTCAAGTAAATATCAATATATAGGAGTTAAAAATATTTAAGGGAAGCCAAGCAGAGAGGAGCCATAGAAGTAATGTTGTCAAAATCAAGTTGAACTGTGAGGACTGGTCATCCTGGACAGCTCTGTGGGTCATTAGGCACCACTGGTTGCTAAAACATCGACCCAAATGTAAAAAGATGGACACTTCTATTAAAAACCAGACACTGTGCTCCTTTATTGATTACTTCACTTAATCTTCACACTAGCCTTGTTATGGTTATATCCTTCATTTTACAGATGAATATATGAGGTCTTAAAGAGAATGAGTCACGCAGGGCAGAAATAAAATCTAAACTCAGGATGGTCCATCTCCAGTGCTCTTGAGGTTTCACCTAAATAAAACAGAAAATACATCTACTGTAAACTGAGGTGAAAAAACTAGAACCAAAAGAGTAACTGATGTAGGTGTAAACTACAGGGAACATCACAGGTAGTCGTTGATGGAGCAAAGGCCATCAAGTGTTTCCTTTCTTCTGGTCATTCCTTCAGCTCTTACACCTCCTAAATTAATAAAACTCCTGTGACTTCTTCAGAAACAGCCTCATTTCTGTATTCCCCTTCAAGGAAAAACTCCGTGAAACAGTTGTCCATACTTGCTGTCTCCACTTCGCCTTGCCCCAGTTTTCCTCTGAACTCACTCTAAAACAGATGTTCTCTCCTCCACACTCCACTAGAACTGTTCTTGCCAAGCTCACCAGCAAGCTCTAAATCCCTTCATCTTACTTGACTAGAAGCAGTATTTGACACAGTTGATCAATGTGGAGAGGAGAAGGGAGGTTTGCTTTGGCAAGTAGAAGGCACAGATCTTCCAGCCGAATAAGAAACAAAGAAAAAAAAGCCTTTATCTGGCAAGTTTCATTTTAGTTAAAAACAAAACAGATACTAGTCAGTTTCCTGGAACCTGTGAGTGGGAAGGAGTGGCAGTAGAGCAAGGAGGACCCTAGGAATGAGGAGAGATGAGATTGAGAGGAGGTGATGGTTCATCTTAAGTGTGTCACAGGGGCTGTCAGGGGACTACAGCACACTTCTGAATGTACTGAGAGGGCCATGGAGGTGTGTCCTCCGGGTGTGTATCTACATCCTTCCTCCATGGTGCTATTTACCTGCTCTACTTCCTGGCTGCCAGGAACTAAACATCTCAGCTCCACTCCGTGCATCTGCCATGAGTTTTCTGCCTTGAAGCAGTAGACTGAGCCCCTTGACACTCTGAGCCAAATTAAACCTCTCCACTTTTAAGGGTGTGTGTTAGATATTGTGAATCATTAGCAGGAAATCTGGCTAATATACAAACAGAATGTAAGGAAAGCAATAAAAAGTAGGAATGACCATCACAGCAATTAAGACTAAATAAAAAATATTGCCAACAACTGTAATCAATATGGCCCAGAAATATGCCATTCATTGGCAATAACTATACATCTTGACCCCAAATTAAATAGAGGTTTAACAACTTAATGACTTGCCCCACGTATCACTTGGGCAGCACATTTGCTGGGGAATAACTTGATCAGGTATGGAGTAAATTTGATAAAATTGTCATGTTTATATTTTGTTATATTACCTTGTAAAAACAAAAACTACAGGTGTGGTGGCTCACACCTGTATTCCCAGCACTTGGGAGGCTGAGGCAGGAGGGTCTTTGTGAGTTCGAGACCAGCCTAGGTTACAAAGTGAGCTCAAGGCCAGCCTGAACTGCATAGAAAGACCCTGTCTCAAAAAAAAAAAAAAAAAAAAAAAAAAAAAACTATGCAGATTTTGGTCATCCTATATATAAATAATTAATTAATAAGTGTTTAGAAATTCCAGGTTTGGAAACTGGGTATGTAGGTGGTGGAAGAAGCTGAAAGCTTGAGCTTAAATAGAAATAGGGATAAATATGAGTAGAAAAACATGGTGAGCCAAGCATATAGCTCAATGGCATGATGCCTACCTGGTAACCACAACAAGGTCATGAGTTCAAGTCCCAGTACCAAAAAAAAAAAAAAAGCATGGCAACACTAGAGCCCTGGGAACTGCTAATGTCCAAGATTCTGATGAAGAATACAAAGCTGCTGGAAAGGCTTGGAAGGAGGCAGCTAAATAGCAGGAGGTGAACCAGGGAAGAGAAGTAAGAGAAAAACCAAGGCAAAGAGAATTCCAAAAGGAAGACTGAAATCAGCAATGTAAGTGCTGGAAAGAGGTCATGCAGAAGTAGGAAATTTAACTCCAACATGTTATTAAAGAATAATGATTATGGCAGTTACTGTACTACCAGATGCTTAATGATTAGATTGCATTAAAACAATGCTTAGTACCCAGGTGACCATAGTGGGCCTGCAGCTGCACTGCTGATCCCACCCACCACCCAGTAAACTGTGGGGTGGGCCTGAAACCAGTGATGCTACTCTCCACCCAGGACTGGGCAACTGGGAGAAAACCAGCCACACAATAGGAGTCTGACAACAGTGCAAATGAAGCATAGGTAAAACTAGCAAGATTAAAAAGACTGAAATTCAAACCAACAGGAGAAAATGACAATAAGAAAAAGCAAAATGCAACCTCAGATCTCCAGACTTCCCAAAACAAGTACAGGAGACATCAAAATAGAAGAAATAGGAAGATACATACCTGAAATCTCTGAAAAGATAGCAAGTTAAGTAAAGAAACAAACTCATAAGGCCATAGAGAAATCAGATCAGAAATAAACTCACAGGTAAAAAAAAAAAAAGTGGCATTCATAAAAAAAAGAATTGCTCAACACAGAGAAGACATAGACAAAAGATAGAGAAGCACAGGAAAATGATGGAAACCTTGAATGAACAATATAAGAAAGAATTAGAATGCATGATACAGATTCAAACAAATATCCACTGAAAGCTAGAAAAGCTGTTTGAATGAAGCTTAAGATAAACTTTCAGATCTTGAAGACAGGATCAAGGCTAGTGTCCATGAAAGAAAAAAATCTCTTAAAAATAGCAAGGGACCATGAAATAACAATTCAACAGCTCCAAAGTGATGCAAAGAAAAATAATGTAAGAGTTATGGGTGTCAGTGAAAAACCAGGAGTCAACACAAATGACACTTAAAAGCTATTTGCAGAAGTAATAGCAGGAAATTTCCTAAGCATGGGAATGGAATCTGACCTACAGATAAGCAAGGTATACAAAATGCCAAACAGTCATAACCAAAATAAATCTATACCCAGACATACAATAATCAAGATCCTAGAAATTCAGCACAAAAGCAAAATATTAAAAGCTGCTAGAGAAAAGCAGCATCACCTATAAAAGAAAACTGATTAGAATCATAGCTGACTTCTCAACACAAACTCTCAAAGGAAGATGAGCTTGCATCAAAATATTTCGAGCCCTAAAAGAAAACAACATCCAATGCAGATTGATGTACCCCAAAAAACTATCTTTCAAAATTTATGTAAAAATAAGATACTTCCATGACAAAGAACAACTGAAGAAATTCATAAGCACAAATCTCACTCTACAAAAGTACTAAAAGATATTCTATATAGTGATAAAAATGTCCACAGTTCCAAGAACAACATTAGAATGAAATTACCAAGCAGGGAAAGCAATTAAACAGAGGAAAAATCAGGGAACCAACAACAGGAAAATAATATGATAAAGATGAGGCAATACATATCAATTATAACCATCGATGTAAATGGCTTCCATTTAGCAATCAAAAGAAACAGACTGGCAGAATGGATCAAGAACTAGACCCCAAAATATGCTCTATCCAAGAAACACATTTAACTCAAAAAGAAAGTCATAGACTGAAAGTCAAAGGATGGAAAACAATACTCCATGCAACAGAAACCCAGAAAAAAGAAGGGGTAGCTATCTTTTTTACAAAAACTGTGAACATCAAACCAACAATTATCAAAAGAGATCAAGGTCACTCTATACTAATTAGAGGAAAAATTCAAGAGGAAGAGATAACAATGGTAATTATGTGTGCACTGAATATGGGAGGGCTCAACTGTATATGACAAATATTAATAGACATAAAAAATCAAATAAGCAATAAAATTGTAATGAGAAATCTTAATACCCCACTGTCACAAAGAGGTAGATTAACAAGACAAAAAAAAAGTCAGCAAAGAAATAACAGAACTGAATCAAACTTGTGAACAAATAGACAGTAGATACATATAGAGTGTTCCACCCAACAGCATCAAAATACACATTCTTCTCAACTGTCATGAGTCATTCTTTAAAATAGACCATACACTAGCCCATAGAGCATGCTTACATAAGTGCAAAAAAATTGAAATTATCCTAAGTATATTGGGACAGTGCAATGATTTGGGAATTAATGGCAAAAGTAACTACAAAAACTCCATAAACACATGGAAATTGAATAACACCTTCCTAAACAACTAACTGGTCACAGGTGAAATTCCAGAAAAATTAAACAATATCTACAATCAAATGAAAATTCAAACACAACATACTGAAACCTGTGAGATGCAATGGAAGCAGTCCTAAGAAGGAAATTTATAGCAATGAATTTTCATCTAATGCTGCACCTCAAGTTTCTAGAAAAAAAGCAGAGTAGGTCAAGCCCAAAGCACATAAATGGGAGGAAATTATAAAAATTAGAGCAGCAATTAACTCAATCAAAACTAAGAAAACAATACAAAGAATTAATTAATCAAAGAGTTGGTTGTTTGAAAGAATGAACAATATTGATAAACCCCTAACAAGCTTAACAAAAAAAGGAAAGAAAAAACTCAAATTCATGCATTGAGAAATGAAAATTGTGAAATTATCATATCCTGCAGAAATTCAGATCATCAATACCTGCTTCAAAAAATCTGTACTCCCAATGGATGGAAAAATACATAAGAAATAGTCAGATTCCTAGAAATCTATGAATAATCAAAGCTAGATCAAGAAGATGCAAAATTTCTGAATAACCCTGTATCAGTTAATGAAATTGTAAATGTAATTAAAAACTTACCAACAAACAAAAACCCAGGACCTAATGAATTCATGGCTGAATTCTATAAGAAATTTAGAAATTTAATGATGATATACTTCAGACTCTTTTAATGAAATTGAAAAAGAAGCAGTTTTCCCTAACTCACTCCTAGAGGCAAGTATTATTCTGATACCAAAACCAGAAAAGACCAAACCAACAAAGAGAAATACAGGCCAAGCTCTCTAATGAACATAGATGCAAAAATCCTCAGTAAAATACTAGCAAACATGATGCAGCAAATCATCAAGAAGATTATACACATGGCCAAGTTGGATTCATCCCAAGAATTCAGGGATGGTTCATCATATGCAAAACAATAAACATAATATACCACATTAACAGACAAAAATCATAACATCATCTCAATAGATGCAGAAAAAGCTCTACCAAAATCAGATAAAATCTGATAAAAGCCCTACCAAAAATCAGAATAAATGATTTCTACCTCAATCTGATAAAAGCCATCTATGACAAAGAAACAACCCATATCATACTAAATGAACAATAATTGAAAGATTTCAACCTAAAATCAGGAATAAGACAAGGATATCCACTGTCATCATTCCTACTCAGTATAGTTCTAGAAACAATAGGCACAGCAATTACATAAGAAAGATATAATAAAAGGAATAAGGATAGGAAAGAAAGAAGTTATCATTCTTTTCAGATGACCTGGTACTCTACATAGAAGACCCTAAAATCTCCACCAAAACTTTAGTAGACTTAATATACAAATTCAGCAATGTAACTGGATACAAACAACAAAGCCACTGAAAGTGAAATTAGGGAGACAATACCATTCACAATAGCATCCAAAAAACGAAATACTTAGGAATCAATCTAACAAAGGAAGTAAAACATCTATATATTGAAAATTTATGAAAATGGTCATGCTCTAAAACTGTTGTACTGATTTAAATACAATCCTGTTCAAAACACCATTAGTATACCCTACAGATCTAGATAAAACAGTCTAAAATTCATCTGGAACCAGAAAAGATCTAAAGTAGCAAAGAAAGACAATTCTGAGAAACAAAGGCAAGGCAGGAAGCATCACATCCCCTGACTTGAAATTATATGACAAAACCACTCTAATAAAATCAGCTTGGCACTGGCAAGAAAAAAAAAAAAAAAACTAGCCCCAAGGCTCAGTGGAACAGAATAGAACAGATAGACACAGCTACAAGCACACTTCCCCACCTCATCTCTGACAAAGGGACCAAACATGTTCACTAGAAAAAAGGCAGCCTCTTTAATAAATGGTGCTGGAAAAACTGGCTTACTACAAGCTGAAGACTAATACTAGACTTATGTCTATCATAATGCACTAAACTAATATCAAAATGGATGAAAGATCTAAATATTAAAACAGAAACACTAAATCTACTGGATGAAAAAGAAGGTAAAAATCTTGAAGACATAGGTATAGGCAGAGTATTCATGAACAAAACCCAGAAGGCACAGGAAAATACTTCAAAAAATCAACAACTGGGATCTCATCTTCTTAAAAAGCTTTTACATGACGAAAGAAATCACCAACAGAGTGAAAAGAACTCAGAGTGCAAAAAATTTTTTGCCAATTGTCTGTGAGATAAAGATCTTCTATCTAGAACATGTAAAGAACTGAAAACAATCAGACCCCCAAAGATCCAATCCAAAAATAGGCATCTGAGATACAGATGAAGAAATAAAAATGGCAAATAAATATATGAAAAAATGTTCAGTATCACTGGCCATTAGGGCAATGCAAATTAAAACAAGGTTGAGATTCCAACTCACATCAGAAAGAATGGCCAAGATCAAGAAATCAACCAATAGCAAATGCTGGTGAGGCTATGGGGAAAAGGAGCCCTTCTGCATTGTTGGTGGGAGTGTAGACTGGTGCAGCCACTGTGGGAATCAGTGTGGAGAGTCCTCAAAAAACTAATGTTAAAGAGGTTCTATTCAATTCAGCTATTCGCCTTCTGTGTATTTTCCCAAAAAAATCAAAAGTATCACACTGCAGTGATATATGTCCACCCATGTTTATAGCTACACAACTTGTAATAGCTAGATCTTGGAAACAACTCAATTGCCTATCAATCGAGGAATGGATGTAAAATATGTGATATTTTTATACAATGGAGTACTACTCAGCTATAAAGAAGTATCAGTTCAGGTTTTCACAAGCAAATGGATGTGACTTGAGATCATACTGATAAGTGAAATAAATCAGACTTATATGTGTAAACACCATATCTCCTTCCTAGTGTAAGTAATTAAAAGAGTAAATAGGATCCAAAATCTACAATAGATATTGTAAAAGGATATTAAACTGTTCAAAGGGAAAAAATAACTCGGATAGGGGAAAGGAGAAAAGAAGGAAGGGAAAAGAGAAAAGACATAAACTGTATATCTATGCATAAGGTAGCTAAGATTATTGTACTGCTAATTCTATTAGTTCATGGAAAACAACAGCTAATACTCATGTGGTTTGATCAATTTTATATGTCTATACCTGGCAATCTAAGCAATTCTTTTAAAGATAACATGCAATATAACAACCATCATTAAATTCCTATCATCTTGTCTTAAAAGCCTATATTATTGTTTTTGAGTTTTTGTTGTAGTAGTAGTTGTCGTTTGTTTGTCTCTTTTGTGGTTTTTTTTTTTTTTTTGGTTTTGCTTTTGTTTTTTCTTTAACATAGAATAAATTATTTTTCTCTTTAAAATAAAATAAAAATGCTTACTTTGCTTGTTAAGACTGCTAGTTAGTAGTTTTCCAATCTGGTTATGCATTAGATTACGCAATCTACTAGTGAGAGCTTCCAAAATTCCAAAGCCTAAATCTTCTCCCCAGATAGTTATAGCAGAATATCCAAGAGGTGGGGCCCAGGCATTACTTTACCATAAAAGCTTCCAAGGGATGATAACGTGCATCCAGGACTGACAAATTCTGTATAAGTTGATGTTGGGATTTCTATAATAACTTCACAGGAGCACCCACAACTGACACATACTGGACATTCCTATCCCACTCAAAGGGACTGTAAATCAGGGCAAAGCCTAGAGATAATGGGAAATCCATAGAGATGCTGGCACACTGTAGCCTGGATATATGACCTTCATCCTCTCTGCCATCTCCTCCTATCTATCTTCTTCCTTTGTTTGGCTGATCACTAAAACAAAAATCTTGCTCTGTTTGCTTATTTCTAATAATGATAGTACTGACTGAATTGTTATTTATGCCAGGTACTTGCTGATAGAATTTTCAGCATGGAAGGGAACCATCTAATAGGATTTTGGCGTGGCTGAAAAGATAAGAAGTATGAAATAAAAGAGACATTTATTTTAAGAATGTGGGGAGAGACACCTACCCTCCACCAGACACATGGTGTAGGGGCATACATGTAGCTTAGGTTTGCGGTGGTGCCTAAGGGGCATTAGGAATGCACAGGAAGCCCATTGGTATTCATTTCACACAACAGGTAATTTCCTAGGGGTGGGGAAGATGACCTCAAGATACAGCCTCTTGGTTCTGCCTCCCAGGCTTTACCAGCTACAGTGTCCCATCTGGGGCAAAAACCTTTCACTTGCCAAGAGTGTCAGATACATTCACACACTTAATGGGAATGACACCTGAAAGAGTTTTGGCCCAGACAGGACACTGTAGCCGGTAAAGCCTCAGGCAGAACCAAGGAGCTCCATCTTCCCCACCCCTAGGAATTTACCTGTGACTGTATCTTCCCCACCCCTAGGAATTTACCTCTGGCACCAAACGAGTGCCAGTGGGCTACCTGTACATCACTAATGCCCCTTAGGTTCCACCCCAAACCTAGGCTACTTACATGCCTTCACTCCACGTGTTCCATGGAGAGACTGCTGACCCCGGGGGGAGATGCCGTACCTTAGGGTGTCGGGGGTCTCTCCCTGCATTCTTAAAATGAAGGTCATTTATATTTCACACTTCTTATCTTTTCAGCCACCACCGTCCCCCCACAGTTCTATCATATGGTTCCCTGACCACAGCAGATGAAAGACTCCTAGGGCTTTCTCAGTTTGAGTCCCCTGCCATTCAGGACCAGGACCGGACTGCATCCTGCATTAATTCCTCACTTCTACACTCAGGAGCTGTAAACTTGTCACTGCTGGTTTGCAAACAACACCAACCCAATTTACCACAGGAGAGCCACCCCTGGAGATTGCCACTGGGCCAGGCCCCAGGTGGGTTTTCTCCCCCTTTCCGTGGGTTCGCGTGACGCTCTCACGTCCTTAGACAGCCCAAGGCAGAGTTTCTCTGGACCAACCTGGGTTCACACTGAGGAACTCTCACATCCTTCAGAGCTTTTTAAGTTCTCATGGGCAGAGCTGTTACTAAAACCCACGAGAAATCCACTCATATATATATATATATATTGGTGACGGCCAATTATTACGAGCTTTGGAATCAAAATACCGACCGGTCTAAAACAAGTAAAAAGTGACGACTTAAACTTAGTAGACCACAATCTGTTGCCTCATCTGGCTTAACTCCATGGGCCAGACCCCACACCAGATTTTATGTTGGGAACTACTTCCTGTCCCCCCCCAAAAAATCATACCTATCTATGGCTTATCACACTGACCACAAGTTTACAAAACTCTCTATCTTTAAGCCTTTGTTTTGAGAATATGTATCCTTTCCTGCCAGTGTCCCTTTTGTTTCTTTGCTGCTTCCCCCTTCCCACCACGTGCCGACCTATTCCCCGCCTAGATGGGGGAGGTGAGCCCAAACAGCATTGAGAGATACGCACGGGCTGCTTTAAGCTTTCACGGGCTGCTTTAAGCTTTCACGCCATGCCCCAACTCCACACGGTATCTTGGCTCTCCTGCACCCTAATCCTTGTGCCCTGTGAGCAGTTCTGGCTCCATGTGGCAGCTCAGCCCCACGCAGGGTCGCAGCGTGTAGGGTCCCAGCCACGTCCCAGCCCCACCTCGTGTGCTGCGCACCTGCCACCACTGCCTCTGCCTTGCGCACATTTCTGGGGCAGTTTCAGCCCTGCCCCCCCATCCTACATCCTGGCGCTTGCCCCACCTTCACTCTGCGTGCCCCCATGCTGGGCATGCTCTGCCCATGCATTGGACCACAAACACAGATAAACAGCAGCTTGCTGGCTTGGCTCAGAGATGCCATTTTTTACATTCTCAAACCATTTAATCAAGTTTAAATAAGCCAGGAATAGACAAGACTTTGGCTGATAAATGGGGAAGTGGCCACCTGGTAATTTTACCAGCCTTCTTTATCAATTAAAGCCTTCAGCAATCTCCTAAATGTTTAACAACCAAAATTAAGAGGTAATTATAAATTCCTTTTGTGTAAACCACCAGTAATGTCCTATGTTAAGCTTACTGCCTATATTATACTGTATTGTCACCAATCTCCTAATGTTTAACAACTAAAATTAATTAAACAGGCCATCTTCCAAAAATCAGATGACATTAGACATTTTAATAACATAATGAGATACTTATATATGACATAAATGACATGTCAGTTCCTAAAATTCTCTGGACCTGTCATAAATACCCTGTTGATTATATTTGACTCCTGCATACTTACTTAATTCTACAGATACCTTCTACTGTAGTCCAAATCCCAAACAAAAAGGCAAAACCTGACCTTCAAACTCCACAAAGACCTTCTTAATATGACTTTTCACGTTTTCAACAACAGAGATAACAGTGACACTTGAAGTTCTGAGACAGGTAAACCAACACAAAGTGGAGCTGCCTGCCCCCCCCCCATGGACCATGCCTCACATGCAGCAGAACACATTGGACAAGAGAGCGCCCCATCCTGGCGTTCCTTTGGGATCTTACCCCAGGGATACTGGACTGTCCTAGCCACCAGAGAGTGGGTAAGCCATCCTAACTTCCAACCCTCACAGAAAATGCCAACACTGCCAGATTCATCACTGACAGATCTGCTTAAACTTGCTGCTGAAGACTAATGGGGCTCAGGACCAACAACAGCTCCCTTTATGGGTGTCTACTTCAGAGTCCAAGTCCCACTAAAAGTCTCAGGTAAGACATTCTCTATATTTATGGACATAGGGGCCATACATACAGAGTTGTTCCTGAGTTTTCAGGCCGCTATAGTAAGTCCTCAATCTCTAGGGGGTATCGACGGTCAACCTATGCCATTTATAAACAGGGCCTATTATGTGCAGGTCCCAGACTGCTTCTTCCCAATCCCAGTGGCACCAAATCTTCCCTCCACCATTCACCCTTTAGTCCTAAATCTTAAAAATGCTTTTTATTCCCTTGTGTTTATACAGGCTGACCCAGACACTGAGTCCTCAACAGCTTACACCTGTTATCACTAGTAAACCTCTCCTCAGTGATATAAACCACCCCCTTCCTTTCTTATTCACCAATTTCTCAGACAACCCTGGTCAAGACTGACAGATAAATTTTGTCTTCTATTCCAAGAACTACAACCAGGTTAGAGCGACCCATACCTGATATTCTTGGCAACCTCAACAGTGATCAAAGCTGCTAGACTGCCATCCTGGTTTCACATTACTCAGGCTAAGTGGTGCTCTCCCAGCCCTAGATCCATCTTTTACCTACTCATCTCCATTTCACCAAGGCCTCACAACCACAAACTCTCAGGCTGTCATGTTTTGTTATCCAGTTTGGTTTCTAATTTCTTATTCTTTTTACATCAGGACTCTCAACAGTATTTCCTAAACACTCCCACATCATACATACCAGAGACAAGCCTTACCCTCTTAACTATTATCCTTTCAGATGGGGGAGTAATCACCTCTCATAACTTCACTCCTCCTAACCCATTTATTTTTCAGAATTCTGCCTTACCATGGAAATGTTTCTACCTCAACATGGTCCTGATAATAATGACATATCAAAATCAAAAGCACCTTTCCTTCTACCTCACCTGGGTACTTATATATGACAGCTCCATGCCTTCTCATAACATCTTGTCTCTTTGTTTTTCCAGTCTAACATACGTGCATTCACCAGTGAAGTTGTCCTGGCTAAAACACCTGGCACCAGCTTCTACATGGGCATCAACGGTCATCCCGTCGACTCCCTAGACCCCAGTACAGCACCCCCTTCCAGCAGGAAGCAATAAAGAAAGAAATCTTTGTCCCTTTTCATAATAATAATCATAAGATGGGATATGAAAGAGTTTTTGGCCCAGACAGGACACTGTAGCCGGTAAAGCCTCAGGCAGAACCAAGGAGCTCCATCTTCCCCACTCCTAGGAATTTACTTCTGGCACCAAACGAGTGCCAATGGGCTACCTGTGTCACTAATGCCCCTTAGGTTCCACCCCAAACCTAGGCTACTTATATGCCCCTTAGGTTCCACCCCAAACATAGGCTACACTCCACATGTTCCATGGAGAGACCACCGGCCCCGGGGGCAGATGCCACATGCCAGGGGCTCGGGGGATCTCTCCCTGCATTCTTAAAATAAAGGTCATTTATATTTCATACTTCTTATCTTTTCAGCCATGCCGCCATCCCCCACAGTTCTATCAACACCTCCGTGAAATGTGTAGTTTTATCCCTAGTTTACAGAACAAAGAAACTGAATGTCTGCACTGAGGGCCATGGAGCTGGGAACAGGGCAGAGGTTGAAAACTAACTCCAGAGGGGCTGGAGATTTAGCTCAGCGGCACAAGCACCTGCCTTGCAAGCGGGTAGTCATGAGTTTGATCCCTGGTACCGATAAAAAGGAAAAAGACAAAAAAAAAAAAAAAAAGAAAAGAAAAGAAAACTACCTCCAGAGCCCAAACTCTGAGCCATGTCTGTGTCATACCTGCTCTGTTGCACTGCCAGGATTGGAATCTTCTACCTTCTTTAGCTACTTCCTGGTCCCCCAAGGACTTCTCTCCCTGCTCTAGCTCCCCAAAGTCTGGGCACTTTCTCACAAGACTCTCGTGAAGCTTCCCAAGATCACTGCTGATATTAAATCCTTTTCCAGCACTGTGGCACATACACTCACAGTACCCTGAGAAACTGAGGCAAAAGAATTACAAGTGTGAACTCACCTTGAGCAACTTAGCAACTCAATGTGACCCTCCTCAAAATTTAAAAATGAAAAGGATTGGTACTGTAGCTTACTATAACTAGGTTCAATCTCCAGGAGCCAAAAGATAAAACAAAACAAAACAAAACAAAAAAACATTTTCTTTATTTACAGGTAAATAATTCTCTTCTACCTTCCACCTTTGATGTACAGAGAGTTCTGTTAAATAGACTGAGTTATCGTAACCCTAGTGCAAATGAGAATGACCCTTAAAAATCCATGTAAGCAGAACACAGGGTTTTTTAAAAAAAAGATTTCAAATTGCCATTTCCATGGCTTCAGCACCTAGGTCTCAAAAAAGAACATTTCTGAGAAACAAGTTAAACAGTAATGCATGAACTAACCCAACAGCTTTTAATATTGGCATCGTATTTCACCATGGCATTATATTACAAAGCAGCCAGTTGATTTTCGTTTTTCATAAATTAGATCTTAGGTCCTTGCTACCACAAGTACTTCCAGGTGTTTTCTGTACTTCTCCATTTATAAGTCATAACAAAAAGAAACTACTTCATGGGAACACTTTGCTCCCTGTGTATTAAATCTCTGATTCTTTGTAAGCACCTAGATGGTAGAGGAATTTCAATAGGGGGATCTGGACTTGTAATTATCAGCCTTTTGGGATCCAGTAATCAAATCAGCTGAGTGTTCCCTGTGAAGGCTGCACCACTGAGCCTAGCCCTGTATGTGCTAGCAAATCCATGGCTCAATGAGTCAGTCGTCAACTATTCGGATACAGTTGGAGAGAACTGGGAAATCACCCACACTTATGAAAGCCATCATTATGTCCACCAGACTGACTTTCTTGGGATTCATCTTGTATAAAAGCTACTTCACTTGCCTAAATGTTAGTCTTTGATGGACTCTTTTTCCTGAACCTCCTGTCAATTGCAATGGTCAAAAGTAATAATCATGCACTCATTTACTGACATTCTGAGCAGAATTACAGAACTGAACAATCTTAAAATCACCTAGTCCCAGCTTTCTCTTTTTAACCTTATCTCCACCCACCAGCAAGATTTGCTTTCAGTAACTCAAACTACAAAATAATATGTGTGATTTTTGTTCATGGTACATATATAAAATGTGATAATAAAATCCAGCGTGCTATGATAGTATAGGTAGTCACCCCCCATTCTAATGTGCTCTCTGTGTCTTACTCTTGGACTCACTGAGATTGTCTATTTTTTTTTTAATTTTAAAGAAAAAAAATGAAGAACTGTAAGTGCTAGGATGGCAGAAGACTGAGGATGTAAACTCAACAGGGAAAGCAATGCTGTGGCTGGCACTAGGTCAAGGAGCTATGTGCTACCCCTGGTCGATCTTGTCCACTCAGCCACTCTCCCATCATCTGTACTTAACTTTTTTGAAGTCACAGTTTTCATTTTGTGTTTTAATGAATTGGTTTCTATCAATAATGCAGATTGTTACAAACATGGCTAAAAGTCTAAAGTGTTATGGTTCTATAATTGTGCTGCAGATGGGGTACTCTGCATATGAACATGCATGCCCTGTCCGTCATCATACAAGTCTCTTTGTCATCATGTTTTCTTGGCACCAGGGTGCTCAGGTAATGTTTCCATGACTCATCTCTGCTCTTTTCTCTATGTGCTTTCTCTGGAAGGTTTCATCTTCATCCATGGCCATATCACTGGCCTGTATTGCTGATTCCCAAATTTCTACCTTCATCTGAACCTCTTTCCAAAGCTCCTGACACATATTCCAAATGCTTACTGAATAATCTCTACCCGCAGGAAAATGCTCCAAAATTGTTACTTAAGACAACAGGTTACTCTTGTGTTTCTTTGTTTGTTTGCTTGCTTGCTTGCTTATTTTGTGATACTGGAGATTGAACCCAGATTTTACCAATGAGATACATCTCCAGTGCTTTTATTTTTATATTTTTATTTTGCAATAGGATTTTGCTAAATCGTTAGTTGCCCAAACTGAGCTTAAGTTTAAGATCCTCTTACCTCAGTTTCCCAGAATATTTTGCATTGCAAATATGCAACACCACATCCAGAAAATATATATATATATAAGTTTTATATATATATATCTCCAAGACATAACCATGAGTTTATGGTTATCAATGGGATAAATTCATAGTTAACACTTCGCTTCTTTGCCCTCTGTCTTAGTTACTTTTTATGTCTTGTTGAGACAAAGTACCTGACGCCCAAATTAGAAAAGGAAAGGCTTATTTCTTAGAGTTCTTAGAAGTTTTAGTCCATACTCAGTTGGCTCCAAGGCAGCATAGCATGGAGGGGCAGCCCTTCAGGGCCGGCTGCAAACAGCAAGGTGCCAACTGACAAAAGAGAGAGACACTCTTTTCCCACCCTTACATTGTATCCTGGCTCCACCCTGGGTGGGTGAAACACTCACACCACCCTTGAGAGTGCTAGACAACAAACCAATCACAAATGCTAGATTTTGTTGAGTTCATAATTTGATGAGGCTTAGGGGCCACTGACATAAACCATGACACCCTCTTACCTCTGTAAAACCTAAAGGACAAGAACAGCAGCCTTCTTCGTAATTGGTTCCTCAAGAAGGAGACATAAGTTTGCCTCCTTAGAAGGCTTTCTTAGAAGGCAGAGGAGGAATGAAGACAATAAAAACAATTTAGCATTAGAATTAATCAAAATGGAGCCATGTGTCCAACTTCTCCACTGCAAAAAATATAATTTAACCCCTCTTAAAAGTACTGTCACCAATTTATATATTCATTCATCTAATATTTATTAAGTGCCTACCATACACCAATCATATTCTAGACACATGCTACAGCAAGGAGTAAAGAGACAAGGTGTATGTCTTTGTGGGTATTACAGCCCACCAAAAGGTTATACATTATCCACCAAGCATATATAATTTGTCAGCTAGCAATAAGTTAATAAAAAAATAGAATATAGATAAACGAGCCCATATCAATTATGGACAGTGGAATCTGTGGCAAGTGAGGAAAAGAGGACATGGAAGGGATAGAAAGGCAATCATGTCTATGTATTTACATCCAAGACTGAGTTACTGATGGAATTAGGAGGCTAAAGGGAATATGCTAGAAAAACAGAAGATGGCATTCAAAGGTTAAAATGTTGATACTGAGACTCTAAAGGGGACCCAGCCTTGGGAAGTGATCCAGTCTTAATTACTTTTCTCATTGCTAAGACAAAATACCTGAAACCCAAACTAAAGGAGGAAAGGTTTAGTTAGCCACAGTTCAAAGAGGTTTAAATCATAATCATCCAAGTCAGGGTGGTGTGGCAGACATGTATTGCAGAGGAAAAACAGTTTGTGGCAGGCAGAGGTAACAGAACAAACAAGGAGTGGCCACAGGTCTTTCTGTTCCTTATATTCTTTTATTTTTATTTTATTTTAAAGAGAATAAAACAAAACAAAGCAAATAAGAACAAAACAATGCAAGCAACACAAGACTTCAAAGCAAGACAGCAGGAAACCAACAGTGGTTACCTTAACATCTCTTGTTTTCTTTGAAATAGTTGTCCATACCTTCACAGATGATAAATTCAAACAAAATAAAATAGTATAAAACCAAGAAAAATAAAAGAACGAAAGCATTATGGGACTTCATAACAAGACAATAGGAAATCAACAACAGCTACCATAATGTCTCTTTCTGTTCCTTATATTTTATCTAGGCTACTTAGGGCAGGTAGTACTCACACCCTTAATCCTAAAACCTTGAGCCTAGTATTGCACCATGAATCAATCCCAGTGTCACACTCTAGGGCCAGTCATCTCAGAAAAATCCCCATATATATCCACATGAGGCTTTGGGGAGACGCCTAGTCACAAGCTATAACAGATACTATCCCTCATGTGTTGTAAAAATAATGATGCATGCATATCCATCTTTATAGCAGCACAATTCATAATAGCTAAATTTGGAAGCAGCCTGTATGTCCAGCAACAGATGAATGAATTAAAAAATGTGGTATTTATGCACAATAGAGTGCTACTTTGCATAATAAGACCATAATAATAAGTGATATAAACCAGACACACAACCTTAAGTATCACATCATTCCTCTTATATAAGAAATCCAAAATAATAAAGAACAAAATAAAAGATACATAACAGAAAATAGAGTACTTATTCTTCCTCAGATGGGAGCAAGATCAAGAGATAGAGGAGGAGGAGGAGAAAAGGAAGGATGGAAAGGAGGAGAAGAGAATGAAAAAAATTAAGATGTATTATATACATGTACAAACTCCCTACAAGGAACACAAACATTATGTGCTTCAACCATTTACAATACTAGCCTAAAAATGAGTATCTGAGACAGGATGAAGGACAGAATCATAGGGAAAAGTAGTGTTTAAAAAAACCTCTAATTTTCCAAGCATTAGACACATTTTTCCCGTGGACTTTAAGATTACCCAACATTATGATGAAGTAGTATTGAAGACAGAGAAACAGGGAGCCCATGGCTGACTTTGAATCATTCCGCCAGAGAACTAAAAAGAAACCCAAGTACAAACTGCGGTCTTAAACAGTCTCTACATCTCTATGTGTTTCAGTATCCTCTTCTGAAAATGAAATACCAGAAATAAATGATTAATAAAATAAGTTTCAGCTCATAGTTTTAGTTTTGGATGATTGATTCCAAAGAAGAACTGAGATGACTGATTCAATCACTGGCCTCACTCTTACAGGCAAGAAGGGTCCTAATGTAGTAGAAAATGCCTCCTCTGGCCAGTTCCTGCTACAATTCCGGTTACTTCCATCTCCTAGAAACAGATGGGATGTGTAGCTGGTCACTATGATGCATATTATAAGAACCAGTCAGTAACTATCTCTGCTTCTGTACTTGCTGTGCTTATCCCATGTTAGCCCCAAACTACCACCAATCAGAGCCAATATTTTGGGAATGATCCTGATCGGTGCTGATCAGTGTAAAATAAATCAGCCTCAAAATCCTGGGTGGTGACATTTTCAGTGTTTTTGCTTGCCATTGCAAAATCAAAAAGTGTGTAAATTATCCATTAAACAGCACTTAGAATTACACAGTGAGTTGGACTCCCTTTATGACACCCACTGTGGAGCCTAAGTGTCTTACCTGACCACCAAGAAAGAAAGTTCAATTCTACTATTCATACCCATCTGTATCTTCTTTCCACCATATCACTCCCATCATTTAAGCACAGCTGTTAGCTTCTATTTCTTCTTCATAATTGAATGTGACTTCTTCATCTCACATGTTAGAATCTCCACCTGAGATGCTAAGAAACTAAAAGATAGGCTTCAGAAGATGGACAGGTAATGGGATTTTAAATGATCAAAATATGTTAAATGCAAGGCCCAATTTCCCAAAATGAAAGTTATTTTTCTTTATGATTAGTATTAATTTAAAAAGGAGGTGGTTTGTGTAGTGGTAGGGGGAAGAGGAGGAAGAAGACTGTCCACCAAAGGACCACCCCTAGATATCCAGTCGTTGCTCATAGTCCCCACCACAGACCCATAAACTGGCCAACCCCTGAGTTCCCACCAATCCACACCCCTTATCCCCCACATATTCAGTCCTATAAAGGACAAAATGATGTCAGCCTAGGCCCTGACATAGACTAGTTCCATACATGTTCTTGCTTCATACAGAAATGGTCTCATTCCTCTACAGTGTCTGAGAGAGACAATTTTCAGATAAAGATACTGAGAGCCACAGATTTTTTAAATCTGGCTTTGTTTTCAGACTTCATGGGACCGCACTCAATCCAGAAGGTGTTGCTGAAAATTTACTTATTTCAGTATATTTGGAGATTGATATAACTGGATAACGGGGAACAGGAATAATGTACAAACCCTAACAGTGTCATTTTGCATGAAGTGACTTCTCCATTACTGTCAAAATTTCATGATTCTTTTAATTGAGAGTTGACATAGATTTTTATTATATATTTCCATCTTTCTTGTTCTTTTTTGCGTTTAGTTTAAAAGCATCAAAATTAGTTAATAATTAAATTCCACATCCCTCATCTGTTAAATGGCATTAAGAAGCAAATAAAAATAATGGGCCCTTCCTTCACTTACTTGCTAATTCCCTTACACAAATGTCTCTATGACAATTTGATCTATTGCATGAGGGAGGTAATTTGTGCAGCCTATTGGAATTCACAAACCTAGGGGAAATTTTCTTAAAATAAATAAACAAAGCCTAATGCAAAGGAGAGTTTATTTGAGGTTGCACATCCTAGGGAGCAAAATCCAAGCTCAAAGTCATTACAATTGGAATGTGATCAGGTGAAACAAATCCCAAGGGACACCCATGTGCCAGATGCAGCCAGGGTATTTTTAGTGTTGCTCTTCTTCACTCAATATGCCTAGATTTGGATGGGGAGAACTCCTAATATTCAGTAGATTTGACAGTAAGGGAATGCTGTCCAATGTTTGTTTAAGCCCCAATCATATGCTATTCCAAAAATATGTATATATAAATTATCTATCTATCTTCTACCTATCTATATCCTGGAGAAAGATACAGAATTCTTTTTTCCCTTAAAACTAGTGTCAGAATTCAACATACATACAGTTTCCTCTGTTGTTGTCCTGAACAAGACTTGTAAGTCACTAATGTTGATTGAAAACCGGTATGCAGTTTTTAAAATCTTGTCCTTTCCCTAGATCTAGAGTTCCTCTTTATGGCCTTTGTGGAACTTTGGGCCTAGAGCTACCTCAGAAGCTCAGCAGCTCATTCAGAGTCCCATCCTAAACAACAGAACTGACACCCAGAACCAAATATGTCTACACACAGAATCTATAAGATTTCTAAGAAGCCAAGTATGTCTACACACAGAACCTACAAGATTTCTAAGAACAATGTTGTCTGGCCAGGACTGGGGTCAGAACTGCTACTGAAAGCTAGGCTGATATTCTCTTATATGCCACACTGTTCTCTTAAACATATATAAGCAAATCAACACAATGTTATTCTCTAGATAAGGTAGGGCGTGCTGTTCACTGCAGAAAAATAAACAGATCCCCTGATGGTTCACTTGACACTACATTTAAAACAGACTTACTGACACTGGGTCACATCACAGCATAAGTGCCTGACATCAGGTCGGAATCTCTAATAAAATGATGATAGCTGCAACAGGATGCATATCATTTTCATGTGAGGTCTCTGTCCGGAGCAAATTAAAAATTCATGGCCATTCATGGACTGAGGGGGAAGAGAACAAGAAGTCACTAAGAAACAAGCCCTCCCTGAAAAGCAGCACTACACGTGGGCTGCCAGTGAGACAGCCAGACCCCGGTTTTTTTCCTGTGAGTCAGCACCATTTGTGGACTGCAGAGAAGGGGAACAAGAAGTCACCAAGAAGCAAGCCCTCCGGCAAATCAGTGCCATGCACGGTCCGTTGGAGACAGCCAGACCCCAACCCTTTCTAGCATGCAGACTGGCAAATAAGAAGAGCTAATCCCCTTCCCCTATAAGCAACCGGTTGATCCAGAGAAACACAGGCTGTGATTATAGCTATGGAGGTGAAATATAATTTGAGGCTTGTGGGGTTTGGTGTTTCACTGACCTTGCAGGTCTAGGGCTGATGGTCTGATCATCTAGTAACAGGATAATGGTACACAGTGTGACATCTATAGGGGTGGATCTCCTTCTGAGAGTGGTAACCATTGTTAATTCCCTATTATCTTGTTTTGAGGTCCTGTATCATTTTCATGTTTTGTTGGATTTGGGTTTTATTCTGTTTGATTTTGTTTTATCCAATGGCATGGGCAACTATTTCAAAGACAGTAACATATATTATGTAGCCATTTTGGGCTTACTATTGTCTTGTTTTGAACTCTTTTATTGCATTAATTATTTTGTCTTTAATGGTTCTATTTTGTTCTGTTTTGTTTGATTTTTACCATGTCTAAAGGTATCTGCAGCCATTTTGAAGAAAACAAGAGGCATTATGGTATCCATTGTTGATTTCATATTGTTTTGAAGCCCTGTGTCACTTATATTAGTTTGTTTTGATTGGCTTTATTCTATTTTATTTTGCTTGTTTTTATTCTCTTTAAAATAAAAATAACAATTTTGGGGGCTGGGGATTTAGCTCAGCAGCATAAGCACCTGCCTTGCAAGCAGGCAGTCGTAAGTTCAATCCCCGGTACCGATAAAAAAGGAAAAAGACAAAAAATAAATAAATAAATAAATAAATAAATAAAATAAAAATAATAATAACAATTTTTAAAACCAAATTAAAAATTCACACTTTTATAGGGACATTGCTTCAAGTAACAGTAATACATGTGTGAATTCTATAAAGTCATATAGTACTTATTCAGAAAGAAAAATATTCAAATATATCTGATTTATTTGAATATATGTCATATTTTTGAAATAAATTTAAGTGTTTTTCAGCTTGTCTACAATTACAGGATAGAAGTTACTTTTATGACATTCACATTGCTAATACCCACTAGATCACAGGTATCAACCTGAACTCTTTCATTAGTTATCTCAGTAAAAGATGCTAGAAATAACTTTTCCCAATATTCATTTGTCTATCAGTTTTCAAGGTGGCGCTACATAATTGTATATGGGTATATCTTTCTAGTACCTCTAACATTTTATTTTTTCATATTGAAAACTAAGGCTATCTCATATTAATTTGGTTAAAGGTGTGCACTACAAAGATGATGTTAGTTGCTACATTTTTATGTGTTGTTTGTTGTTTATTAGGGGACATTAACTACACTGAATACTTAATCACATTGTGATGTTTTCATACCTGATGTACTTAGAGCCTATATATCTCCACTATTACCCTCTCTTACCTTGCTCTCTCCCTCTCCGTGATCCTGTTCATCCTGCCTAATAGTCTCCCTTCTGCTTTCATGTTGTCTTTTTTCCCTAGATTCCATAAATGAAGGAAAATGTGAAATATTTGTCTTTTTTAGTTTGTATTATTTCACTTAATATGATGATACAGTCCCTACTATTTTCCTAAAAATGATTATTTCATTCTTGTTTATGTAGGCACTGGGTGTATATAATCTATGCCGTGACCGACGTGGACTGTACCACAATAAACATAGATGTTTAGGTATCTGTGTAGTATGAAAGTAGACAAAAATGAATATTAAACATAGCTAAGAAGAATACTTATTATAATTATTTAATCTACTTTAGTTTTGTCTAAGATCCTTGGTTTATGTCTTCAAGAGATCAAAATTGATGTTATAACTAATAGTTTGTGCTTGGATATATATCCACATCTATATCTATATATCTATATCTGTAGATCTAGATATACTTTTTGGTACCAGGGATTGAATTCATAACTTCACACCTGACAGGAGGGTGCTGAGCCACTGAACTATTTTCCCAGCCCAGTATTCTCTTGTAATCTTAGAATTAGACTCACTTTCAATCCCCATGTTTGCCAGTACTGTAGGAGAATAAAAAGTTGCTCAGCATTATACTGTTAGGTGTTCAGTCTTCGCCCTTAGTGTTCCTTCTGATCTGAGAACCCACAGTACGTTCAGCAGGATGACTTTGACCAGGTTTGGAAATCTCGCTTTACTAGCATCAGTCGTCTGACTCACAATTCACATGTGACAGAGATGAAAACAGTACACAACTTGCGAGCTTGCTCTGTGGATGAGAGCAGGCATGACACAGAGCACTTAGCAAAGTGCCTGCCAAGTGTATCTCAGTAATTGTCAGCCTTGTATTATAATTATTTCTGTCATCCTATTAGTTACTCCTATTTCTCTCTAACACCCAGCTTTTGCTCTCTTACACACTCTCAAGTTACTGCCTTTCTCTTCACTGCTTTATTCTCTTGTTCCATCTGTTGCCAAAGGGCACTTATTTAATTTTTTAATTTAATTAAGTTTATTGGGAAATTTTAGGTATATAAAATGATCGCACTCATCATAAAGAATTTGTACCTGTACATGATATACCCCAAGCTGGGGATTTAGCTCAGCAGCATAAGTGCCTGACTGTAAGCCCAAGGTTCTGAGTTTGATCCCCGGTACCAAAAATAAAGCCATATATCTTGATTTGTCTTTTTTCCCCTTCCCTTCTCCTCCCTTCAACCCTTTTTCCCTCCTTATTTACAAACTTTTGTTTCTATTTTTCTCTTCCTTTTTTCTCTTCCTCATTTTTTCTCTTCCTTTTTTTGCCCCTCCTCCAATTCCCCCTTTCCTTTTGAACAATTTCTTCCTACTTCAACATACTTCTTAAACAATTTGATTCTTATTTACACTTTCAGTCTCTCATACCAGCAAACCAATGCAGTATTTTCATATGTGTACCATTTATTTCACTTAAGATTATGGTCTTTTTCTAAATTTTTTTCTATTTTAAAAAGAATAAAGCAAACAAAACAGAACACAGCAAATCAGAACAGAACAATGCAAGTAACATAGGACTTCAAAACAAGACAATAGGAGATCAAAATAGCTAACCATACCTTCACACACAATAATATCAAACATAACAAAATAGTATAAAACATATGGTGGCTGGGGTGAGTCCGTGTGCCATTCTGAGCTCAGGACATTGTGTTAAAATCACTGTTCCCAGAGCTCAAGAACCTGCCCAGGGCCCAGCCAACTAGGCTGCACTTGCCTAGCAGGTTTGGCTGAGGTGAGTCTGCTTCTCATCCAGAGCCTGGGAGACTGTGTTAGGATCATCACTCACAGAGCTCAAAGGCCCGCCCAGAACCCAGCCACACTAGGCTGCACCCGCCTGGCAGGTTTCAGGCCTGCCCAGGACACGCCCAGCGACCTTCTCTAGAACTGGGAACCAGGAAACTCAGCTGGCAGCTGGGGTATGTCTACGTGCCATCCCAATCCCAGTACATTGTGTTAAGATCATTGCTCCCAGAGCTCAAGGACCTGCCCAGAGCCCAGCCACACTAGACTCACCTTGGGAGGTTTTGCAGCATGAGTAGATTACCCCTCAGTGATCTTCAATTACAGGAGTGGAGAGTAGATGAAATGAGTTCCAGGGCACTGGTCTTTGCCTGGGGAGAGCTTTAGCCCATCATCCACAGTGAGTAGGTGCCTGCCCACCTACCTGGAACATTGAAGGTAGCACGGGAGGACCTGAGGGCCTGACTGGACCACGCTCAGAACCTCCATTCAGTCCCAGGAGCCTACGGCATAGGAAACGATTTCCAACATATCTGGGGAAGCATTAGAAAAACACTTCAAGCACAGAAATATAGGAAAATGACAAAACAAAAGACCAAAATGCAATCTCAAACATCCAGCCCATCCCAAGAAACCCTAGGAGCCATGTACATAGAAGAAAATAATATGCCATACACCTGAAATACCTGTCATAATAGCAACTGAAATAAAGAAGCAACTCCAGGAAGCTTTAAAAGAATTCAAACTAGAAATAATCTCCCAGGTGAAAGAAATGATAAAAGTAATGAAAGAGATGCTGAATACATCTAAAGAAGACACAGTTAAAAAATTAGAAGAACAAAACAAAAAGACAGCATCCCTGGATGAGCAATTTAAGAAACAAACAGAATGCATGAATCAGATTCAAAGAGATATACAAAAAAAAATGCCAACAAAAGTTGTCAAAACTGACTCAACAAAAGTGAAGATAGAATTTCAGACCTCGCAGACAAGATTGCAGCTAGTGAACAGGAAAGGAAAGATCTTTTAAAAATAACAAGGAATCACGAAATAACAATTCAACACCTGCAAGATGATGCAAAGAAAAACAATATAAGATTAATAGGGATAAATGAAAAAGAAGAGAAAAGCACAAATGATGTCAAAAGGTTACTCACAGAAGTCCTAGCTGAAAATTTCCCAAACATGAGAATGGAAACTGACATTAGGATTAGTGAAGCATATAGAACTCCAAATAGCCATAACCAAAATAAAACTACACCCAGGCATATAATAATCACCGTCCCAGAAATCCAACATAAGAATAGAATACTGGCAGCTGCTGTCAGAGAGAAAAGACAGATCACCCATAAAGGAAAGATTCTGAGAATCACAGCAGACTTCTCAACACAAACAATAAAGTCAAGAAGAGCATGGAGTGAAGTATTTCAGATCCTAAAGGAAAATGATTTTCATCCTAGACGGATGTACCCTGAAAAACTGTCCTTCAAAATGGATGGAGAAATAAAATACTTCCATGACAAAGAACAGCTGAAGAACTTCATGATCACCAAGACAACTCTGCAAAGAATACTGAAAGACAGTTTAGATACACTTAGGAAAAAACCACTAAGCAAAGCAGACAATTAAACAGAACAGAAAGATAAAGATGCAACAGCAGAAAGATAACATGTCAACAATAAACCAACATATAACAGTTATAACCATTAATGTAAATGGTATCAATGCACCAATTAAAAGAAACAGACTGGCAGAATGGATCAAGCAACAAAATTCAAAAATATGCTGTCTACAAGAAACCCATCTAACATGAAAGGATACTCACAGACTGAAAGTCAAAGGATGGAAAACAATATTTCATGCAACAGGAACCCCCCCCCAAAAAAAAAAGCAGGGGTAGCTTTTCTGTTTGAAGACAATGTGAACTTCAAACCAATAGCAATCAGAAGAGATAAAGAAGGTCATTACATACTGGTTAGGGGGAAACTTCAAGAGGAAGAGATAACTATCTTAAATATATATGCACCAAATTCCAGAGCACCCAGTTATATAAAGCAAGTATTAACAGAAATGAAAAACCAAATTAGCAGTAACACAATTATAACGGAAGACCTTAACACACCATTGACACCAAGAGATAGATCAACCAAACAGAAAATGAGCACAGAAATAACAGAACTGAATCATACCTGTGAACAAATGGACTTGATACACATATACATAGTGTTCCATCCAATAACAACAGAATATACATTCTTCTCAGCAGTACATGGGTCCCTAAAATAGGCCCTATATTAGCTCACAGAACATATTTAAATAAATGCAAAAGAGTTGAAATTATCCCTTGCATGTTATCGGATCATAGTGCCATGAAATTAGAAATTAATTATAAAAGATACAGCAAAAATCCCACAAACACATGGAAAGTGAATAACACACTCTTGAGTAATCTGTGGGTCACAGGGGAAATTAAAGAAGACATTAAACAATACCTACAAGCAAATGAAAATACAAATACAACTTACCTGAATCTGTGGGATGCAATGAAAGCTGTCCTCAGAGGAAAATTTATTACACTGAGTTCCCACATCAGGAAAACAGGACGAATACAAATAAACAACCTGATGTTACACCTCAGACATCTAAAAAAAGAAGAGCAAGTCAAAACCAAAGCCAAAAGAAGAAAGGAAATTATAAAAATCAAAGCAGAAGTTAATGCAGTAGAGATTAAGAAAACGATCCAAAGAATCAATGAATCAAAGAGTTGGTTCTTCGAAAGAATAAATAAAATCAATAAGCCCCTAGCCAACCTTATTTAAAAAAGGGAAGAAAAAGCTCAAATTCATGCAATAAGGAATGAAAAAGGTGGAATCACTACAGAGTCTATAGAAATACAGAAGATCATTAACACCTATTTTGAAAACCTCTACTCTCAAAGGTTTGATAACACAGAAGAAATAGACAGATTTCTAGAAACATATGAAATATCAAAGCTAGGTCAATAAAATGTAAAACTGCTGAATAACCGAATTTCTATTAATGAAATTGAAAATGTAATTAAGTCCTTACCTACAAAAAAAAGCCCAGGTCCCAGACGGATTCACTGCAGAATTCTACAAGAAGTACAAGACTTAATGTCGACACTCCTCAAACTCTTCAATGAAATTGAAAGGGAAGCAATCCTTCCTAAGTCATTCCTGGAAGCAAATATTACTCTAGTACCAAAACTGGAGAAAGACCCTACTAAAAAAGAGAACTACAGACCAATCTCCCTAATGAACACAGATTCAAAAATCCTCAATAAAATATTGGCAAATAGAATGCAGCAAATCATCAAGAAGATTATACGCCATGACCAAGTGGGATTCATCCTAGGCATGCAGGAATAGTTCAACATATGCAAATCAATCAGTGTAATCCACCATATCAATAAAGACAAAAATAAGAATCACATGATCATTTCTATAGATGCAGAAAAGATCCATAATACATTCATGATAAGAACCTTACAGAAAATTGGAATAGATGGTCTTTACCTAAATATAATAAAGGCCATTTATGACAAGCCAACAGCCAGTATCATACTAAATGGCCAAAAATTGAAGGCCTTTACTTTAAAATCAGGCACAAGACAATGATGTGCCTTATCACTGCTCCTATTTAATTATAGTACTGGAAATACTAGCCAGAGTAATTGACAAGAGAGACAAATAAAAGAGGTAAAATAGGAAAAGCAGAAGTTAAATTATCATTATTTGCAGATGACATGATACTCTGACCCCCAAAACTCTTAGATATAATAAATTGATATAATAATATTGAAAGACTCTTAGATATAATAAATAAATTCAGCAATGTAGCTGGATACAAAATCAATACTCAAAAATCAATAGTATTCCTATACACTAACAAGAAAATCACAGAGAGAGAAATAAGAGAAGCCACACCCTTCACACTAGCAACCAAAAAAAATGAAATATTTAGGAATTACTCTCATGAAAGAGGTGAAAGACCTATACAGGGAAAATTATAATACACTGAAAGAAGAAATTGAATTTCATTTGCAATTTAAATGAAATGAAAAGACAAGCTACAGAGTGGGAAAAAATTTAGCTGATTGCTCCTCAGAGTTTGAGGAATAATGGCACTAGATCTTCTCTAAATTTCTTGTAGAATTCAGCAGTAAATCCATCAGGACCTCTTTTATTTTTGTTTTAAAGAGAAAAAAACAATAAAAACATTAATACAAAATTTCAAAACAAGATAGTTGATTAACAACAGTTAATACATTGTGTACTGTTATCTTCAAAGTAGTTGCTCAGATTACAAGAAAAAGCATGAAAAATTGATCAAATCCTTGTTTTCAATGAATAAAACTAGTACTATAATTATCTTAGCTGTTTTGTATATGTATGTATATACTTTTTTCTTTTCCCTACAGAGTTGTTATTTCCTTCTGAGCAATTTCTTCCCATTTCACAATATCTATTATCTATTTTGGATCTTATTTACTCTTTCAGTTTCTTATACTAGGGAGACTACGGTGCTTGCACATGAAAATCTGATTTATTTCACTTATAAGTATATTCTAAAATTGCACCCATTTACCTATAAAAATCTCATTTCTCCTTCTTTATAACTGAGTAGTACTCCACTGTATAAAAAAATTACATCTTTTTATCCATTCCTTGATTGATGAGCATTTGAGTTCTTTCCAAGATTTAACTATTATAAATTGTGCTGGGATAAGCATGGGTATACATATATCTTTATGGTATGATATTTTTATTCTTCTACAAAAATACCAAGAAGGGGATAGCTGAGTGGAATATGACCTCTATCCTATTTTTTGGATGACTCTCCACATTGATTTTCACAGTAGTTGTACCAATCTACACTCCCACCAACAGTAGAGAAGGGTTCTTTTTCACCACAGCCCCTCCAGCATTTGTCATTGGTTGACTTCTTGATGGTATCCATTCTTTATGAGGTAAGATGGAATCTCAGCGTTGTTTTAATTTGCATCTCTTGAATGATCCATAATGTCAAACATTATTTTATATATTTATTTGCTATTTGTATTTTTTATCTGAGAAGTATATATTGATCTCAGGTGCTCATTTTTGGATTAGGTATTTGAATTTGGTGGGTCTGATTTTTTCAATTCTTTATATGTTCTAGATACAAGTCCTGTCTGAGGGAAATTTGGCTAAAAACTTTTCCCACACTGTGAGTTGTCTTTTCACTGTGTTGATTTCTTTTGCTGTGCAAAGGCTTTTTTATAAGATGAGAGCCCAGTTGTTGACTCTTTGAAGTACTTCCTGTGTAGTTTAGGTTTTGTTCATGAACTCTCCACCTACACCTATGTCCTCAAGACTTCTACCTACTTTCTCTTCCAGTGGATTTAGTGTTTCTGTTTTAATATGTAGATCTTTGACTTTAATTTAATGCAGATATGGGTGTAACTTTAGTCTTTGGCAAGAAGACAGCTGGTTTTCTAACACCATTTATTAAAAAGGCTTTTTTCCAGTGAATATGTTTGACTACTTTGTCAAAGATAAGTTGGCTGGGTAGTTTTGTCGTTGTGTCTGCATCTCCTAATTTTTTTCCATTGATTTTTTCTTGATTCTTGATTCTTGATTGATTTCTTGATTTTCCATTGATTTTTTCTTTCCCCAGATCTGTTTTTGTTTTGTGGGGTTTTTTGTTGCTGTTGTTTTTATTTTGGGGGTTTTCTTTGTTTTGTTTTTTGTTTTGGGGGATTTTGTTTGTTTTGTTTTTTGTTTTTGCTGGTGCTATCCTGATTTTATAACAGTAACTTTGCAGTATAATTTCAAGTCATGGATTGTGATGCCTCATGTCTTGCCTTTTTTTCCCAGGATTGCCTTTGCTGTTCAAGGTCTCTTCTGGTTCCAAATGAAATTTAGGAATATTTTTTCTCTAGAAATGTGAGGTATGTTAAAAATCTGTACAATTTTGGGATCATGGCAGTTTTCACTAAGTTAGATCTTCCCATCCATGAACAAGGGATATCTTTCTATTTTCTGATACCCTCTTCAATCTCCTTGTTTCAAAACACTGATATATATATATATATATATATATATATATATATATATATATATATCTTTTACTTCCTTAGTCAGATTAATTTCTAAGTATTCCTTTGTCTTTCTTTTTTTGTGAAGGATGTGGGTCCCCCAATTTCTTTCTCAGTGAGATTGTTGTGTACAGAAATACTATTGATTTTTTAAATTTTGACTTTGTATCTGACTATGCTACTGAATTTTGTAATTAAATCTAAAAGTCTTTTGGTGGAATTTTGGGGTCGTCTATGTAGGATATCATGATCCTTGTTTTGCTCCTGCTTTTAGCATGAAAACTCAGTTTTTGCCCATTTAGTATGATGTTGGCTTTTATCATTTAGGTATATACATTTGATTTTAACTTTTAGTAGGGCTTTTGTCATGAATGGGTGTTGGACTTTAGTAAGAATTTTTTCTGTATCTATTAAGATGAACATGTGGTTTTTGTCTTCAGCACCATTTATGTGGTGATTTGCACATGTTGAATCATCCCTGCATTCCTGAGATGAATCCCATTTGGTCATTGTGTATAGTCTTCTTGATGATTTGCTGCTTTCTATTTGCTAGTATTTTATTGAGGATTTTTATATCTATTTTCACTAGGGAGATTGGCCCCTAGTTCTTTTTTTTAAATTGGGTCATTCTCTGGTTTTGACATTAGGGTAATACTTGCCTCCATGAATGAGTTGGGAAGAATTGCTTCCTTTTCAGTTTCACTGAAGTGTTTGAGGAGTACTGGTATTAAATCTCTCAGTTTCTTGTAGAACTGAGCAGTAAACCCCTCAGAACTTTTTCTTGGTTGGTAAGTTTTTAATTATGTTTTCAATTTCATTAACTGATATTGGCTTATCCAGAACCTTTATATCTTCTTTATTCAGCTTTGGTAAATCACATGTATCTAGGAGTCTACCTCTTTTACATTTTCCATCTTATGTGAGTAGTTTTTTAAAGTACGTATTGACCTTCTGAATTTCCCAAATCTCTGTAGTGACTTCCTCCTTTGTTGGGAGCCTGCCGTATTACCCATGAGAATATAGCCACAAGATGGCATCCGCCTACCGCCTCGCTGCTCCCCCACCCATCGTGTGCCCAAGATGGCGCACACATCCTGCTTCCTGGTTCTTGCTCGGCTTACTGTCCCCGCCATATATGGTAATGATTGATTGCTTCCTTGTTGCCGCCCAATCGCCTGTCCCCACGTGTAATCCCATGATTGGATAACATTAGCTATATAAGCCCAAGTATAGGAAGTGCCCGACGCACAACACGGAAGAAGCCCTCGAGGACGGACATGTATTGAGGTTGCTGCCCAGTCAATAAAGGTGCTCGCAGAGGCTAAGTGTTCGTGTGCTCCATTCCGCGGGACGGAAGCGACTCCGGACACTCCTTTTCATTATTGAATGCATAGATTAGAGTCTTTTCTTTCTTCTTTTTGATAAGATTAGCTAAATGTTTATCAATTTTATTTATTCTTTCAAAGAATCAACTTTTTAATTCATTATCTTTGTATTGTTTTCTTAGCCTCAACTGAGTTAATTTCTTCTCTGATCTTTATAATTTCTTCACATCTATGGGCTTTCGGCTTGACTTTCTCTTCTTTTTATACAAGCTTGAGGTGTAGCATTAGGTTATTTGTGCTAATTTTGTTTTCCTGATGTAAGAATTTATGGCTATAAATTTCCCTGTTAGGATTACTTTTATTGTGTCCCTCAATTTCTCATATGTTTTATCATCAAATTATTTCATTTTTGATATTAATTTCTTCTTTAATTCCAACTGTGACTCATTGGTTGTTTAAGTAGGTGTTATTTAATTTTCATGTGTTCATGGAGTTTTTGTGATTTCTTCTGCCATTAATTCCCAATTTCATTGCACTATGGTCAGATAATATGCATGGGATAATTTCAATTCCTTTACATTTACTTAAGCATGTTCTTTGTGTAGTATATGGTCTATTTTAGAGAATGTCCCATGTGCAACTGAGAAGAATGTGTATTCTGATGTTGTTAGGTGAAGCACTGTTAATGTCTACAGTCCATTTGTTTGCAGGTTTGCTTCTCTTCTTTCATTTCATTGCTGATTTTTGTCTAACCGATTAATGTCTTTATGACAATGGAGTATTAAGGTCCTCCATTACAACTGCATTATTCTTTGATTTTTCAAGACTGCTCATACTTGTTTTATACAGTTGGGCACTCCCACATTTGATACATATATATTTATGGTCTTAATTTCTTCCTCTTGAATTTTTGCCCTTACAAGTATGTAGTGACTGTATTGGTTACTTTTTTCTCAATGCTGAGACAAAGTATCCAATGCCCCAAATTAAGGAAGGAAATATTTATTTAGCTCACAGTTTGTGGAGACTTTATCCCATAATCAGCTGGCTCCAAGAC
Organism: Cavia porcellus; assembly: GCF_034190915.1. NCBI lineage: Eukaryota > Metazoa > Chordata > Mammalia > Rodentia > Caviidae > Cavia > Cavia porcellus. Next base: position 195,033,364 of record NW_026947484.1, on the reverse strand, counting down.
ACAGTGGCATGGCACAGGGGCATTCTTTTGTGGTGACAGAAAACAGCAAAAGTAACAATAGCCAAAAAGGGAGGAGCATGGAGAGAAGTCGCTTTCTGTCCTTATGTTGTATATAGACCACACCCACACAAAGATGGGTGTAGTACTCACCTTAAGGTGGTTGTAGTACTCACACCCATAATCCCAGCACTGGAGCATGAACCAATCACAAATTCCAGATACCTGCTTCCATGACTGTGTGAGGCTTTGGGGAGACATCCAGACACAAGCCATAAACGTGTCTTTCTTTATCTTTTTTGATCATTCTTGGTTTGAAGTTCACATTGTTTGCAAACAGAATAGCTATCCCTGCTTTTTTCTGGGTTCCTCTTGCATGGAGTATAGTTTTCCATTCTTTGATTTTCAGTCTATGAATTTTATTTTGAGTTAAGCGCATTTCCTAGATACAGTGTATAGTTGGATTGTGTTTCTTGATTCATTCTGCCAATCTTACTCTTTTGATTGGTGAATTTGGTCCATTTACATTGATGGTTATAACTGATATGTATTATTTTATCTTTGTCATGTTATTTTCCTACTGTTGATTCCCTGTTTTTTCCCATCATTTAATTGCTTTCTCTGCCGGTAGTTTCTTTCTGTTGTTGTTCCTGGAATTGTGGGCATTTTAATCTCTATCTAGGGTATCTTTCAGTATTCTGTTGTGTTGTTTTGGTAGTCATGAACTTATTCAGTTATTATTTGTCAAGAGAGTATCTTATTTTTCCATTAATTTTGAAAGATAGTTTTGCAGGGGACATCAATCTGGGTTTGAACTTGTTTTCTTTCAGGAGAGTTGAAATACTTCACTCCAAAATCTTCTTGTCTTGAGGGTTTGTGTTGAGAAATCAGCTGTGATTCTGGTGGGTTTTCCTTTATAGACTATATGTTTCTTTTCTCTAATAGCTTTTAATATTGTCTTTTGTGCTTAATTTCTGGGATCTTGATTATTACATGTCTGGCTGTAGATTTATTTTGGTGATGGCTACTTTATATAGGCCTCACCACTTATTTGTATGTCAGATTTTTTTCCATGCCTAGGAAGTTTTCTGCCTTTACTTCTGCAAATAGTCTTTCATTTGTGCCAAATCCTGCTTTTTAATTGATATGAATCTTTTGCTATTCTTTGCATCATTTTACAGATGTTGAATTTCTTTAATTGTCCTTTGTTACTTTTAAGAGATCTTTCCTTTGGTGATCACTAGCTGTGATCCTGCCTTCTAAGTCTCATAGTCTATCTTCACTTTCATTCATGTGGTTTTAAAATTTTTTAATAGAATTTCTAATTTCCTGGATATCTCTTTGAGTCTGTTTCAACCCATTGCTTACCAGGTGTAAGGGTTGCTATTCTTGTCTCTTAGCCCATGCACTGGCTAGATCATGGGAAGACATGATGGGGTTCTTGATTCTCTTCCTGTTCTCCATGGCAGCTGCCGCTGACTCATGGGAAGGGGTAGTTTGGCTTTTTGATTCTCTTCTCATTCTGCATGGCCGCTTCTGCCTCAAGGGAAGACACAGTTTCTCCATCATTTTCTTATACTCCTCTATTTTTTCAATCTATAGGTACTCTAGATTTCCTGAGCAAGTTCTTCTTTGTGGTTGTCATCTCTTTTTTTACCTGAGAGATTATTTTTTATCTGATTTCCTCTATAGCCTCATGGATTTGTTTCTTTACTTTGGTTGCTATCACTTTGGAAATTTCAGGTGTGTGTCTTCCATTTTTCTCTATGTCAGTGTCTCCTTGTTCTGGAGGTCTGGGGTTATATTTTGCTTCTATATCTTGTCATTTTCTATTTTTTAAAGTTTTATTTTGCTTTCTCTGTTGATTCTTGTAAGTTTCTATAGTGAATAGCTTTATAGCTAGTATCAAGGCCTCCCTAGGAAAAGTCTGTTCTTCTGGGATATCTTCTGTGTCAGGGGTTCTTCGATTTGCGCTGTACCAAGATCCTACCTATCATATTTACTAAGGGTGTGATGTGGTATCTATTTGGTCCAGTCTCCATTCCTTTGGTACTGGATTATGGTGGTAGTTATTACCCCAAACCTTCCCAGGATTGTTATTCAAAGGAAAATAACTCATTATTACAGATATGACCTCCTTGCTAAAGTAGTATAATTAGCCATAATGATAGCATTGAGCACAACTTAGAAACTGAAAAATTGTAGTAATTATTTGTTCGATACCTTTAGCTATAGGAGCAAGACCTACAGTTGTATAACAGAATCCAAAATAAATTGGGAACTTATATGCAAAGTTTTTGCCCTTGGTAGAGTGGTTTTACCTTGTGGTGGTGGGGGATTTAAGAGGGATAGCAGATAAAACAGATAAATGAAGAGAAATAAAGTAGAAGTGAAGCTGGAGGACAAAGGATGATCACACAAGCTTTGGGAAACTAGCAAAAAAGGCAGAAGAGAAAAAATGAGGGAGTAAACAAAAGATTATCAAAGATAGCCAGGAAGATTACAGAGAATATTACTCAAATGAAAATGTGATTAAATCAAGAGAGATAAGAGGGAAAGGAGAAATATGACAAATAAAGTAGAACAAAAATATAGGTAAAAGACCTAAAAAAAAATGGGAAGAGAGTGAAACAAACAGCAAAGAAGGAATAAAAATAAAATTCCTCTAGGGTCCACTGAAAGTCCAAAATTACTGCACAACCCTGCCCACTCTGCAGTAGAGTTTGTGTTGGATATGAGACTGATCATGGGCTAAGATATAGTGGGTTGGGACCAGAATCTTCAACCAGTACTTTTTGTATGTCCTTTAGTGGCCCTCCGTCTCCTGACTCTGTTTCTCTCTGTAGTAGTTCTCTCCCAGTTGCTGTATTTCCCTCAGACAGGCAGCACACGGCTCCCAGTTCCATGTATAGCTGGCTCCTCCTGGTCCTTGCACAGCCTCCTGCATCCCTTCTTCTACTGAAAAGGCTCTGTCTTCTCAGGTCACTTATTGCAGGGTAGTGTAAGGTTCTGTGATGTGGGATGGCCCTCTGCTCCTGAAGGCACAATTCAAGGCTGCTCAGTCCTAATCCTTACTCCTCCCCCGAAAGGAGAATGCTAACCTGACCGTTGTGTGAGGGAAGTGCTGCTTAAGTCCCACAAGCCACTGGTAGAAGGGTGGCAGTAGAGTCATGCTGTTCCACTCCAGGTTTTCACATGGCACCTCCACAGCCACTCCATTCACCTCAGCTGTAGTCTGTAATCTCTTTGTGGCAGGCAAGATGGAGTAGTGTGTTGAGGAGTGATTTTCTGCTCCTGCCATTGGCATGGGGACACCGTGGCCGCTTGGTCTCACAATACAAGGCCATTTAAGTCCCCATGTCCCTCTAGTCACTGGTCACACAGAGGGGTTGTGCTGTTCCACTCACTGCACTCCCCTACAGTCTTTAATCTTATTCCTAGAGGTGTCAGTTAGTGCTCTGATGCATGAAAGGAGGGGGAAGGAAAAGAAAATTTAAAAAGAGAAAAAGAAAAGCTGGCTGGTCATCAGAGAGCCGCACGCATGCCTATGTGTGCTGGAAGAACTTACTCCTGGGCTGTCGTAGCCTCCATCTGGAGGAAGGCAAAAGAGGTAGGGGATCTTGTGTCCCAAGTCCACACTGTGCAGCTCGATTAGCCACACTACTTTAGTTTATCATTTTCTTCCCTTTCTTCTTTTGAACTTCCTAGTATAGTGGGCCTCTTTAGCTCATGGTCAGGTGACCCACCAGCAGCCCTAGGGGCTGAGGTCCTATGTCTATGCTTTGTTTGATCCACAAGTCTCTTATTCCACACTGATTTTGGCTTCAGGATGTGTGTCCTCCCCTTCTTCCAGTTATCTGTTTTTAGTTGAATTTCTCCAAGTAGCTCTGGATATGGCTCCTCCTCTATTCAGCCATTTTTCTTTTTGGCCTTATTTAATTTTTATACTAATCCCTTAAACCGTGTCTTGGTCATAATAAGTTTTCATTGATTACAATTCAAGAAGAGAAGGACTAACAGAAGGAGGGTAAGAATTAAAACACCAAAGGTTACCTATTTATATCTCCTGGAGCTGCAAGTTTATAATTCATCAGGAAGCAAGTTTAGGCCAGATATATCTGTTTCAGGCATTATTTGTATGAGCCACAATACTCCTTGCAATACTTCTTTCCTTAAGATTTCACACCAAAGTCCAGCAGCAAAGAAAAGAAATACATTTTCAGTGAGAGTGTACAACTTTCTAAAACTGGAAAGCATCACAAGCATGACTGCCATCATAACTGACATAAATGTCATTGCAATTTAGATGTCCTTGAAATTAATGAAAAATGGAAATGACAGAATTTATCAAGTACAGAAATTAAAATAAAAACCACCTAGATTGAATTAAATAAAAAAGTTTAATCGTAACTGAATTTGGATTTAAACACAACATATGAGAGAAGGGAGAAGACAATGTGGGGGAAAAAGCCCATTTTCATTCAGAAAGAATTGCCCAAATGTAAACACTGATTCACAAGCCCCAGCTTATCTGCATGATTGCATTTAAGAGGATTATTGTGACAGCCTTAGTCTGCTTCTCTGCTGAACCCCAGTAATCAGGTTGACAAGAGGGAAACCTACGCCAAACAGTGAGCACATTTGAGTTCTAAGGTCCCGGTGAACATTACAATTCAGTGTGACCCCAGCATCACTGACTTCACCAGTCACAGACTTTCTTCCTTATGCTAATTCTGAAAAATGTAGTAGTTCTAAAACAAAGAAACGTATCGTATTAAGACTTCATATACATAGCAGAGCGCCAAAAGTCCACATACACTCTCTCCTTAGAGTCCTCGGCCACAAGTAGCTGTGCCTCTTTCCTGATTTCTGTCATCTACCAATCTCAAGGTCATTTCCTCTCAGTCTCATCTTGGATTTTGTCTTTCTGTGTCACTAACCCGTGTATTTCTTTGTTGTTGTTATTTTGCCTTTTTATTGTAAAAGATTTCAATCATATGTAAAAAAGAAAGAGATTATGTAATAATCCCCATAACTCAGATTCCACAGTCACCAGCATCCTACCATTTGTTTTTGCCTGTTTCCCCAAGTTGCTTTGCTTTCTGTTTGTTTTTTATTTTGTTTTTGTGGTACTGAGGATTGATTGAAGGCCCTTTGCACTTGGTTGTATCTGCAGCTCTTTTTCATTCTTTGTTTTTTTAAGTCATGGGTGTCCTAAGTCATTAAGTTGCCCAGGTGACCTCAAACTTGAAATCCTCCTGCCTCAGTCTCCCAGAGTATTGAATTACAGAGGTACAGCATCATGCTTGGCTTGTTTGGTTTTGTCAAGTTTTGTTTTGTTATGATACATTCTAATTACTTTATCCTTTCACCTACAAAAAAAATGTTCAGTCGGTGCTCTGTGTGCATGTTTATGGTTAGGAATACTACACCGCACAACCTCAGAGAAACCATTCCCATGCCATGCACAATCTAAGCAGCCAGACATGGTGTTCCTGCCCACTGCTTAACAACAAGGGAAGCTTTGGATCTCATAGTACATTTATTTTTTATTTTTTGGGCCATATAGTATCTACAGAGACAACTACTCCAATCTATCATTGTAGCACAAAAACAGCCACAGACAATATATAAACAAATGAGCATAGCTGTGTTCCAATAAAATGTTACTTGCAAAAACAGGCAGGAGAAAAATCACCAGACTTCAGGGTACAAGTTCCTGACAGCTAACGCCAACACTGGCATATAGGAATGGTTCCATACATGATATCTAGTGTGAGAATAGAACAGAACATGTCTAAAAATGGATTCTTAAATGAAATACACTCCTAGCAAGAAAACACTTATCCCAATATGATGCTTTTCTTTTCATCTGAAATTTTTCAAACCCAACATCACCAATCAGACAGCCAGTAGATTTCAGCCTCCCACAGCACATCACATTCCGATGGGGATGCAATGTACAAGGCAAAGAAAATCAAAGATTCACATGTGCACTAAAAGCAAGATTCAGGCCTCGAATGTTCTCAGAAATTCCAAATTTAATCAACATCAGAACAAAGATAATGAATGTTTTGCAACAAAAACAATGCTCCCCACATTGGGGTGGGGGATAAATTTATATCACAAAAATGACTGACTTTTCCGGCAATGTACAAACAATGGATAAACTAAGAAAACAAAAAAAAGAAGGAAATTAAGCTAAAAAAAAGAAAAATGAGAAAGAGGATAAGCGAAGCACTGTAGGATGTATTTTGAGAAAACTCTTTAAACTTAATTTTCTTAAAGTCATATTGGGTTCTGCCTCATGTGCTTCCTGAATCTGAAAGTTTCCAAGGGCAACTTTCCAAAGGAAAACTAGTGTCTAGAAAAATATCCAACAAGATTAAAATCTACCTACCTTACCTCCCCATAGCTACCACCAAAGTCAATTAAGAAGGTTCTAGTGTCAACCCTGATCCAAGGCTGAAGGAATTTCAAGCCTTCCAGCCCTACACTGTAGGACTCGGAGATTACCCCCAGCTTCTGGACCAGCCTCAGCTTTGTACCACATAAACTCTGGCTTGTCCTCCTAGACTGGTCCCTTCATTCTGCAGCATTGTTCAGGTTACTGTGTCCCCCATACCTTATCACACCTGAGAACCTAGCCTAGAACGCCAGATCCCAGAAAGTTCAATCCCAGAAAAGACTGACTTTTAGGCTTGTACCCAGCCTTTCTACTGATAATGGGCATTCATTATGTCTGCTGGTCTGGCTTAGGTTTCTGACAATGGCCACCACCTGGGACTATCCTGCATCAGGAGCAATCCCTAACCCTTCCTTCAGTGCTCTACACCTTTAACCTCTCCTTCTTCCTTCCTACCTCTTTCTTTAAAGCATCTAAATTAATTTCAGTCTGAAAATATTTTCCCTTCAGCCCTACCCTTCAGAACAAAAAATCCTTAAAAGATTTCTTTCTATCTCTAGCTCCTGCACTAATATAAAATCTATCAATATTTACCTCACTGAAATGAACCTACTCAAGACTTTGAATGCCTTCCTTGTTGCTAAATCCAATACAAACGTTTCATCCATTAACTTCTTACTTTGGTGGCCCTTGACAATGTTGTATCACTAATTTTCAGCTAGTCTTTTTTTTCCCTCAGTGTCTTGACCTCTATCCATGCTGCTTTTCACACACACAACCCCTACAGTTCTCAACTCAATCCTCTTCTTTACCCCTCACTTCCTCTTAGTGTCTCAAATTATCTATTAACTCCTAAGTCCTTATCTCTAGCCAAGACTCTCCTGAGTTACACAACTCAAGTGGCTCCAAACTAAATGTCTCTAAACTCTGAAAGACTTCAAATTCAATATATCTATCAATGATCCTTCCATCCTATCCTAAAATCTTATTCTATTACTGAGTTCTCTAGGTCAACATTTTTCCCGCCCATGTACTGAAGAATACCTGTCATTCAAGGTGGACCAGGAAAGCACGATTCAAATAAATGTGGAAACACTACCTTGAAGATTCTCAATGAATATTGGCTACTCACACTAAAAATGCAAAACTTATCTAACATTGTTACTACTATACTTTCTAAACACAATTTCCCACAGAACTTCAGTAAACCCTATAGCAAATTCAACCATTGTCCAATCCATTAAAAACACTAAAAAAATTTTCAGTTTCTCACCAAATATCATGCTCTTCCCAACTGCCCAAACCAAAATTCAGAAACCTTATTTTATTGTTTCCTTTCTCTCGACACTCAGTAGCTCTGGTCCTTTCAACTTTGACTCCCTTCAATCTCTCCGACACATCTTCCCCTCCATCTCCACGGCCATGCCTTCCTGGCACCATTGCTGTTGGCCAGAATGACTAAAAATCATTGATAACTCGTCTAAATATAGCTGTCTTCAAATGATTCTCCATTGTCTAAAATAAAAATCAGATGACACTCTCCATTACTCCTGGCTGCTCAGACTTCCATTTGTGATCTGGCCATGCTCACCAGGCTTCATGTCTTTACCATTCTTCTTCCCTGTGTCCAGCTCCATCTCTGAGCTTTAACCATGCTAATCTATTTACAACCCTAGATTGGTTTGTCCTCTCCTACATTTTACCCTGTTGGTCCTTCTGTTTAGAATGGTTTCTGTTTGCCCTGTCCTTCAGGAAAACTCTTCAGTACATTTTCACCAGAGAAACTTCCACAGCCCATTCCCTATGTCCAGCCTAGATAGTATTCCTAAGCACCTAAAAAACTCCTAAGATGCCATCACTGTTCTATCACCCTGATTATTTGTCTTTGTAAAAGAACAAGCTATATTTGAAGGTAGAGAATATTTTGTATTTAATGACATAACTTTCTGTGTTCAGTTTAATGTTTGTTACATAAATTAATTAGACCTAGCCAGTGCATATTGCTCACCCGAACTACTTGCTATTGCTTATAGCTACAGCATTTAGCTGCTAAATAGGACTTTTGCCAGCATCTCTGAGCAGTTCTCTCAGGGTCACCAAAGGTCTCGTTTTTGCATAAGTCCTTGCCTAGATATAATGGCCTACCCATTCTCATTCAACTCAGAGTGTAACACATGATATTGCATTCACTTCCAATATAATGCATACATGTGGTAATAGATTATTAGGAACACTGATGGAAGGGGAGCCTAGGTGTAGGATTTCACTGGTTGTTTCCTCTCCCTCAAATGATGGGCTCTTGGCAGAAATCCTGTTAAAGGAAACATTATCATTGAGCATAACATCTATCAAGCTTCCCTTTGGGCAGTATTCCATCATAGTAACAACATCTGGCAGCTCAATCCAGTTTCCAGTGAATCTGCAAATGCTCAGATGATCTAATTCCCTGAGAAAACCAACAGAGATAAGGAGAGATTTATCTAGGACATGATCTCCTAATTTTTACTTTAAAATCTGACCCAGTTTTTTTAACCACATAAAGGAACGAATATCCTCCAGACCTAGTGCTATCTACAAAGCTTGCAAATCCACCCACTGTGATGCAGAGCAAAGCATTTTAGAAAACATATCATTAAGAACACAATTCATTGTGGCCTGGACATTTTATATTCTGTGTATAATCTATACAACAGCCATGACTGATGGCTATGATTGTCCTCACAGTAAAGGAGGAAATTGAGGCTGAGAGAGGTGAAGTGAGTTGGCCAGCATCTTCCAAAGAGACAGACCTTAAATCTAACTTTACCTGGCTCCAAAATTTATTCATGGCATTTTATCATTGCACTCCAATACAAACACAAATACAAATACAAAAGTCTCAAGTGAGAAAAAGTTTTCTTTTTCCAACCAAAGTTCAAAAAAAGGATAATTTTTTCCAATCAAATAGTTACAGACTTCTCACAGTTTCTCTGCACCTGCCTCTCACATGCTTGTTTTTATTGAGTTGGAATCCATGCACCTCACTCTGGGGGAGGGAGCAAAGCCTCCCTAAACCCCAGGCATGCACCTGGAATTTCAACAAGGTTAATTATTACTTTGCACTGTCAGCACAAAGGCAAAAATGCTGTTTTTGCACAAACCAAGGACTGACTTGCAAATTATCCATTAAGAGTTTTCCAGTCATAAAACTTTTCTCAAGTCAGAAATCTACCATCTTTATAGCTTATGGCTTGCCATCCCAATGACCAATCCTTAAATTAAATCAGAAATGAGGTATTCACAAGGGATAACATCACTTTTCAAAATCAGTACAAGAGTTAGGAGTAATGTTGAATTCCCACCTGGAAGATGAAAAGCCTTCTCCTCTCTCACCTCTCTCTTGGAGGCACTGAGCTAAATACTTGGTCCTGTCTACTGCTTACTCACTTTCCATCAAACAGTGGGTCATATGATGAATAGGAGCTCCTATTGTGCAGTGATTGCCAGTGAGCACCTCACTGGAGCAGAGACCATCTCTTCCATTTCTGCTTCCACAAGGTACACTCCCTGAGTAGTTTCTCCTAGCTGACACAGGGCTGTCTTTCTTGTTCTTGCTTTATCTACAACTGGATAAGTAAAACAGGCCTGTAGTCCTGGTGTGTGGATGTTTAGATAAGCAACCTTATTTCTGCTTTGCAGAGCAAGGTGCTCATTTTCTCACTCTCATGGCTGAGCACATGACTCTAGTGACAGATTTAGGCTGGGAGGAGGAAGCATGCACTTTAATTTTAATCCAGCATCACATTCTCCAACCATCTTTTCTAACAGCTTGCTTTGGAAATCAAGAACTTTCTATCCATAAAATAAGCGATGCTTTCCTTTCTTGATATTATTGCTTATATATGCTCCTCATAACCTCAGTGTCTTACAACTGAGAATTCTTGAGAATGAGGCTCTGGGCATATCACTCTCAGCATTAGAACACCAAGTCAAGGGTACATAAGTATCCCTCCTCCCACTGCAGGATGAGAAGTTTGAAACATAAATAATGGTATATTAAAAGAAGAGTTGATTCTGTCAAATTTCATGATCTATAATGTATTCTTATGTGTATACAACACATCAAATTAATAACTGGTTTGTTAAACCTATTGAGCTATAGAGCCCTCTGTGACAGTGAAAAAACAGAATGTGGTTTCCAATATGGTAGGGTACTCTGCTACCTGGAAGGCCAGTTTTAGTATCAGGACTACTTTGAAAGCCCTCAAAGTTCAACACAACACAGTATCTCCTAATAAAAATAACCTATTGTCAAATCATTCTTTTCCTCCATCCATCCCCTACCCTTTGGTACTTAGGAATAATACCAGAGGAAACTGAAGACTGACATTGTCACATGAACCTTTTGAAATAAAAGGAGAGGAAAAGAGAACAATGTGCCTTTTTCCTTTTTCTTTCCTTGTTCCTGCATCAGAAGCCAATCTAATGGAGTAGGAAGGGCTGAGAGGGCAAGAAGCTCAATCACAAAGAGGAAGACCAGTCATGATGTCCACTAATAGTTAAGTTTTTGGCATAACATGTTCACAAAATAAAGCCTAAGATTATAAGAAAATGATGACTCTTACATAATAAATGCCATTGTACTTTTGCTGCAACCAACTTTCTAAAACTGAGAAACTGATTAATTCAATCCAGTTATAATACTATGATCACACTAGTTTTCTAGTCCTTAGTGGATCTCTGTTTATCCTTTACCCTAAGGAGTTAAATGTAAAATAAAGTATAATAAAAATCAGTGAAAATTAAAGAAGTTTTATATTCCAGCTCTAAGAAGTTATTGGTAATGATTTACTGAAACATTGTACTAAGAAAGATTCTGAGATGACATGTGGACTCAGACGAAAATGTGCAATATTAAGGAGGCCCATAAACACGAGCAAGTCTCGTGGCTGTGAATAAATGCATATATTTTCCATCCTTTATTCTTGAGTCTAAAGGGCTAATTTGCAAGAACATTGGCATAAAGTTGATGTCCCAACAATGTACGAGGTGTGATTGAAGGATGTAATGAATGTTTCATTTTTTAAAGAAATATTGACAGTAAAAGACACATTACCATTAATCTCTCAAAAATATTGGCTCTCACTTTGAATACACTTATCCCACTAGAACAGTTCTTGCCACAGTTCCAAAAGTCCTCTTTCATGAGTATTTTTAGGAGGTGTGATCAAAAAGGCAGTGAAGATGAAAAGTCAACACCTCCTGAGAATTGGCCATGCCAAGACTGGGAGGACCCCACTGACAAGTCAACTATCTACCTTTCTGGTAAGCCATGCAAGACATGCAGGGCCAAGGAAGAGAAAAGTCTGATAGCGCCTCCCATGAACCCACCGGGAAAGGGCTGAGAATCACCAACTCCCCCTTCCCACCCACCCCCATAAGCAGCCAGCTGGTTTGGAGGACAGGCTAAGCTGATAGCAACTGAGGCACAAATCTCTTGCACTGTTCGGTTGATTTTCCAGGTCGAGGGAGAGCAGTCTGAGCACCTCTTTAGAGGATGACAGTATGCAATTTGGCAAATATGGGGGATTCCCTTCTATCTTATCTTTGAAACCCAATATTGTTCTGTTTTGTTTTGTTCAAATTAATTGTTTTGCTTTATTCAGTGTTCTCTTTTGATTGGTTTTATTCTGTTTTGCTTTGGTTTGATTTTGCTGTATCCAATGGAATGGACAACTATTGTGAAGATAACAAGATACACTATGGCACCATGGTTGTTTTTCTAGTATCCCTCTTCAGAGTTCTGTAACAATTTCACTGCTTTGATTAGATTTATTCTGTTTTGCTTTGATGGGTTTTATTATCTTTAAAGTTAAAAAATGCAATGAATGTTGGGTATTAAGATTCAATTAAGAAAAATAGACTTGTAAAACATTACAGTGTGTCCTTATCCAGATTATTCACCAAATCAGGTAGTTGGCCCTTCTGGCTCTTCCCCAAAGTCAAAATGATCATGAGAGATAAAAATTGTGAATAAATTCTGGTTCAAGGAAACCAAAAAGTACAACAAAAGAAATTCATAAAACAAGACTTCCAGATCTGCTTTCAGAAAATGACAAGAAAGATAGGAAAGGCACACCTGAACTGAGGGAAAGTATTTTGTGAGGAATTTAATGGCTATCTGCCTTTATTAAAATAAATGTTTATGTTCTGTTATTTTATTTTTAATTAAGTTTACAGATACATTTAGATAAACATAATGATCACATTCATCATAAGAAATTTGTACCTGTACAAATAGATAGATCTTGATTCTTCTTTTTTCCCATTCTCCACCTCTCCTTTCGACCCTTCTTCTCATTATCTATAAAAGCTCTGTTTTCATTGGCCCTTCTTTTCTCTTTATTCCTTTTCCCTTCCTTTATCTCTACATCTCCTGAATTCCCCTTCTCATTTAAATACTTTTTCTATATCACAATATCTATTGTATAGTTTTATCATTATTATACATTCAGTTTCTCATACTTAAGAAACAATACCATATGCTTTCAATTTATTTCACTTAAAAGTATATTCACAAGTGCATGCTTCTTTATGGGTGAGTAATACTCCATTATATTAAAACATGCATCTTCTTTATCTATTCCAGTTGATTGGAACTTGGGCTGTTTACAAGAATTACCTGTTAGAAACTGTGCCACTAAACCTCTACTCTCATAAGTTCCATAACACAGAAGAAATGGACAGATTCCTAGAAACATATGAAGTACCAAAGCTAGGTCAAGAAGATATTAAACTGCTGAATAACCCAATTTCTATTAATGAAATTGAAAATGTAATTAAGTCCCTGCCTACAAAGAAGAGCCCAGGCCCAGACAGATTCACTGCAGAATTCTACAAGAAGTACAAAGGGGGGCTGGGGATTTAGCTCAGTGGCATAAGCACCTGCCTTGCAAACAGGCAGTCGTGAGTTCGATCCCTGGTACCGGTAAAAAAAGAAAAAGAGAAAAAAAATTTAAAAAAAAAAAGAAGTACAAAGAAGACTTAATGGCTACACTCCTCAAACTCTTCAATGAAACTGAAAGGGAAGCAATCCTTCCTAAGTCATTCCTGGAAGCAAATATTACTCTAGTATCAAAACCAGAGACAGACCCAACTAAAAAAGAGAACTAAAGGCCAAACTCCCTAATAAACACAGATGCAAAAATCCTCAATAAAATATTGGCAAATAGTATGCAGCAAATCATCAAGAAGATTATACACCATGACCAAGTGGGATTCATCCCAGGCATGCAGGGATGGTTCAACATATGTAAATCAATAAATGTAATCCACCATATCAATAAAGCCAAAAGTAAGAATCACATGATCATTTCTATAGATGCAGAAAAGATCCATAATACATTCATGATAAAAATCTTACAGAAAATTGGAATAGATGGTCTTTACCTCAATATGATAAATGCCATCTATGACAAACCAACAGCTAACACCATATTAAATGGCCAAAAACTGAAGGCCTTTACCTTAAAATCAGGCACAAGACAAGGATGTCCCTTATCACTGTTCCTATTCAATATAGTACTGGAAATACTAGCCAGAGCAATTAGACAAGAGAGACAAGTAAAAGTGGTCAAGATAGGAAAAGAAGTTAAAATACCATTATTTGCAGATGACATGATACTCTACATAGAAGACCTCCAAAACTGCTTTGAAAGTCTCCTAGATAAAACAAAAAAATTCAGCAATGTAGATGGATACAAAATCAATACTCAAAAATTAATAACATTCCTATACACTAACAACAAAATCACTGAGAGAAAAATAAGAGAAGCCACACCCTTCACACTAGCATCCAAAAAAATGAAATACTTCTTTGTGACTTAGTAATACTCCATGGTATAAAAATATCACATCTTCTTTATCTATTCCTTGATTGATGGACATTTGTGTTGTTTCCAAGATTTAGCTATTACAAATTGTGCTGCTATAAACATGGGTGCACATATATCATTGTGGTATGATGTTTTCAATTCTAGTGCTTTGTCTGAGGAACAGCTAGAAAATTTTTTTTCCATTCTGTGGGCTGTCTCTTCACTCTGTTTGTGGTTTCTTTTACTGTGCAAAAGCTTTCTGTAAGATGAAATCCAAGTTATTGATTCCATGTAGTATTTCCTGTGTAATCAGCAGTTTTTTCATAGTTTGCCTACACCTACGTCTTCAGAAATTCTACCTATTCTCTCTTCCAGCAGATTTAGTGTTTTGTTTTAATATTTATATGTTTGATCCACTTTGATTTTACCTTAGTGTATGGTGATAAAATGGGTCTAATTTTAGTCTTCAGCATTGGAAAGCCAGTTTTTCCTGGACCATTTATTAAAGGCTGTCTTCCAGTGAAGGTGGTTGGTCCCTGTGTGGCAGGTAAGGTAGCTGAGTGTGTTTGGAGTTTTTTGTGCATTCTTCTAATCTGTTCCATTGACCCTGGGTCTATTTCTTTTGCCAGCATCATCCTGTTCTTATCACAATACCTTTGTGGTATAATTTCAAGTCAGTGATTGTAGTATCTCTGGCCTTGCCTTTGTTGCCCAGAATTGCTTCTGCTATTCTAGGTCTCTTGTGGTTCCAAGTAAACTTTAGGGTTGTTTTTTCTAATTCTGCTAGGTATGCTATGGGTATTTTTATCAGGATTGCATTACATCTGTATAACAATTTTAGGAGTAAGGCCATTTTCATGATGTTGGTTCTTTATATCTATGAGCAAGGGATATCCAATACACTCCTCAGTATCCTTCTTCAGAGTACCATAATTTTCAATGCAGAAATCCTTTACTTCCTTTGTTAGACTGATTCCTAAGTATTTCGTCTTTTTTTTACTCTGTTGTGAAAAATGTAACTTAGCTGATTTCTCTCTTAGTGAGTTTGTTATCTATGTAGAGGAATGCTATTGATTTTTTTTATTTTAAAGAGATTAAGACAAAAGAGGACATAACAAAGCAGATCAGAACAGAACAATTTAAGCAACATAATTTTGTACAAGACAAACCATAATTAATAGCAACTACCATAATGTCTCTTTCTTTGAAATATTTGAGCATAACTTCATATACAATAGTATCAAACATAACAAAATAATATAAAATCATTCAAGAGAATGAAAGTATCACAGGGCATTCAGAACCAAATAACAGAAAATGAACAATGGCTACTATATTATCTCATTTTCCATAGAAAATTTATGTATACTATCACACATAATAAAATCCAATAAGATACAACATGACAGAACCAACGGAAACAGAAGAACAAAAACATGGTAGGACTTCAAAACAATATGATATTAAATCAGCACTGGCTTTTATAATGTCTTGTTTTCTTCAAAATAGCTATTCATACCATCACACATAATAAAATCAAACAACCCAGAATAAAACCATTCCAACTAATGAATGAAAACATTATAAGGCTTCAAAGCAATATAATGGGGATTCATGATTACCATAAACTTTTATGTATTCTTACTATTTCTTACACTAGGGAGACTATATGGTATTTACAAATGAGTTTGATTTATTTTGCTTATGAGTATGATCTGTTGCATCCATTTATTTATAAATATCTCAATGTGATCATTCTTTATAGCTGAGTAGTACTCCATTATATAAAAATACCACAACTATTTTATCCATTCCTCAATTGATGGACAATTAGGTTGTTTCCAAGTTCTGGCTATTACAAATTGTGCTGCTATAAACATGGGTACACATATATCACTGTGGTATGATGTTTTCAGTTTTTCTGGGAATATGCCTATAAGTGGAATAGCTGGATCAAATGGGACTTCCAATCCCAGCTTTTTGAGGAATCTCCAGACTGACCTCCACAATGGTTGCACCAGTCTACACTCCCACCAACAGTGCAAGAGAGTTCCTCTTTCCCCACAGCCTCCAGGATAATACTTTCTTCCAGGAATGACTTTGAGAACATTGCTTCCCTTTTAATTTCATTAAATAGTTTCAAGAACAATGGCATTAAATCTCTAAATTTCTTGTAGCGTTCAGCAGTGAATCTATCAGGACCTGGGCTTTATTTTGTTGGTAAGTTTTTAATTACATCTTTGATTTCATTGACTGATATTTGGTCTTTTTAGGATTTTTATATCTTCTTGGTTCAGCTTTGGTAATCATAGGTATCTAGGAATCTGCTCATTTATTTTGTGCTTTCCATCCTATTATATAACACGGGTTTTCAAAGGATGTATTGATGATCTTATGGATTTTTATAGGATCTATTGTGGTGGTACCCATTTCATTCCTAATTGTATGGATTTGAGCTTTTCTTTTCTTAGTTTGATAAGGTTGGCTTTTTATTTAATCTTTCAAAGGACCAAATCTAACAAGATATACTATGGCAGCCATTGTTTTTCTATTATCCTACTTTGAAGTTCTGTATCAATTTCACAGCTTTGTTTTGATTGTCTTTATTCTGTTTTGTTTTGTTAACTTTTATTATCTTTAAAAAAAAAGAATCAAAGGACCAAATCTTCAAATTAATTGACTCAGCCTCAAATGCATAGATTTCCACTATGATCTTTACAATTTCTTCCCTCATTTAAGCTTTGAGCTTGACTTGTTCTTTCTCTAAAAATTTGAGGTTCAACGTTAGGTTATTTGAGCTCACTCTGTTTTCCTGATATGAGCATTCACCTGCTATAAGTTTCCTTCATAGGACTGCCTTCATCATGTCCCATGAGTTCTGGTATATTGTATTGGCATTATCATTTAATTGTAGAAACAGCTTAATTTCTTTGATTTTATCTGTGACCCACTGGTTGCTCAAAAGAGTGTTTTTTAATTTCAATGTGTTTATGGAGTTTTTGTGGTTTCTTTTGCCATTGATTTCCAATTTCATTGTAATGCAGTCTGATCATATAAATAGGTTAGTTTCAGTTCTTTTGTTTTGACTTGAGCATGTTCTGTGAGCTCATATGTAGTCCATTATGGAGAAGGTCCCATGTGCAGCTGCAAAAATGTGTATTCTGATGTTGTGGGGTAGAGTAATCTATAGACATCTCCTAAGTCCGTTTGTTCACAGATTTAGTTCAGATCTGATATTTTTTGTTGATTTTTGCCTACTTGATCTATTTGTGACAGTGGGGTATTAAGGTCCTCTATTATAACGGTATTAGTGCTTTTTGATTTTTCATGTCTGTTAATACTTCTTTTAGATAGTCGGGTGTGCCAGTTTGGTACATAAATATTTAAAATTCTCTTCCTTGGATTGTTCCCTTTACCAGTATGCAGTAAGCTACTTGTTACTCTTGATCAGTCTTGGCATGAGGTTCACCTCATCTGAAAATAGAATAGACACCCCTAGTTTTTCCAGGTTCTTGTCACACAAAATACTGTTTTCTAACCTTCAACCTTTAGTCTATGAATTTATTTTTGAGTTAAATGTGTTTCTTATATGTAACCTATTGTTGGGTCTTGTTTCTCAATCCATGGTGCTGGTCTGTTTACTTGATTGGTGAATTGAGATCATTAACATTGACAGTTATAACTGATGTGCATTGGCATATCTTTGTCATATTATTTTCCTATTATTGACTTCTGTAATTGCTTTCTGTTTGATTGTTTGCTTTGTTTAGTGGATTCTTTCTGTTGGTTGTCTTAGAATTATGGTCTTCTTCAGCTCTCTTTTTTTCTAGAGTAAAAAAAGCTTGTGTTCATTATTCATAAATAATACATCAGAATTTTCTATCCTTTTTTCATTTGCCTTTTCATTGACTTTGATTCTTCTGCAGTTACTCTAGAATTTTTCAAAATATGGACTATGAAATTGATGCTGTAGGTCAAAATTAACTTTTTTATTTGTTTATTTTAAAGATAATAAAGCTAAGCAAAATAAAACAGAATAAATCCAATCCAAAAAAATCAGTGTTAGTGTACAGAATTTCAAAACAAGATAATAAAAAATCAACAATGGCCACCATAATGCCTCTTGTTGTCTTCAAAATAACTGCCCATACCATCAGACATAGGAAAATCAAACAAAACAGAACACAATTGAACCAATAAAAACAAAATGATGAACACAATACAGGACTTCAAAACAAGATAATAGTACATTGAAAATAGCTACCATAATATATCTTGTTATCTTTGAAATAGCTGCTTGTACCCTCAGCTATAATAAAATCAAATATGACAATACAGAATAAAATGAAACCAAACAAAGCAATAAAAGTGATACAGGACTTTAAAACAAAATAATAAGAGATTAACAATGGCTATCATCTTCAGAAGGAGATCCCTCATTCATGCAATGCAGTGTATTGTATCCAGATTACTAGCTTTAGGCCTGCAAAGTCAATAAACCCTAAACACTACAAGCATTAAATTGTATTTTACTTCAATAGCTGTCATCTAAGTCTGTGTTTCACTGGACCCGGGGTTGCTTACAGGCGTGGGGCAAACCCTGGCTCTTCTTGTCTCCCAGCCTGCATGCCAGGAGGGACTAGCATCTGGTTGTCCTCCGCACAGCTCACACATGGTGCTGACTCACAGGAAATAGCCGGCCTCTTGTTCTCCTCCCCCTGGCCCATGAATGGTACTGACTCACAGGAAGGGGCTGTTGTCTGGTTGTCCTCCCTGTAAGCCATGCATGGTGCCAACTCACAAGAAGTAACTGGCTTCCTGTTCTCCCATGGCCCACGCATAGCACGGACTCACATGAAATGGCTATCTTCTTTTTCTCTTCCCCATGGCCCACAAATAGCATCAACTTGCAGGAAGTGGCTGGCATCTGGTTGTCCTCCCCATGGCCCACACATGGTGCCAACTCACAGGAAGTGGGTGACTTCTTGTTCCCCTCCCTGTGGCTCATGAATTGGTTTTTCATCTCTTTCTAAAATACTATCCAGAACATTTTGAAGAGCCTGTTTGGTGCTCTTTCTCATGGGAGTATCCTACCTCTCTGTTGACTTTGAAAGATAGTTTCGCAGGGTACTTCAAACTGGGAGGTTGTTTACTTTCAGGACTTAAAATACTTCTCTCCAGGATCTCCCTTATTTGAAGGATTGTGTTGAGAAATCCGCTGTGATTCTGATAGGCTTCCCTTTAGAAGTGATTTGTTTCCTTTCTCTAGTAGCTTTTAATGTTCTGCTCCTGTACTTGAACTTCTGGACTCTGGTATGTTATTATATTCCTTGATATAAATTTATTCTGGTTATGGCAAATTGGAGTCCTATATTCTTCACTTATCTGTATGTCAAATTATTTTTTCTGCTTGGGAACTTTTCTGTCACGACTTCTGTGAACAAACTTTTTATGTCATTGGTGCTATTTCTTGATTTTTTCCATTGACTCCAATCAGTCTTATGTTGTTTTCATTTATATCATCTTGGAGCTGTAGCATTGATTTTTCATGGTGCCATCTTTTTACAGAAATCTTTCCTTTTATAAACACTAACTGCAATCTTGTCTTCTAGATCTGATATTCTGTCCTCATCTCAGTTCATTCAGATGCCTATACTTTTGAATCCATGTCATGGATCCCATTTTTTTTCTACATTGGGCATTCATGCTCTCCATCATGTTCATAAGCTTCTCTGCTTTTTCTTTATCTGTGTGTACTATAGATTCACTGATCAAATTCTTCATTATGATTTTCACCTCTTTTTTTTACCTGAGATATTATTTCTGATCTTATTTTCTTTATTACCTCATTCATTTGCTTTTTTTCTGATGCTGCTACCATTTCACAAGATTCAAGTGGGTGGCTTCTGATTTCCTCCAACTCATTGTTCCATGAACTTGTCCTGGGTTTGCCAGAGGTCTAGGGTTGTATTTTGCTAACTGCATCTTTTTATTTTATATTTTTATTTTAATTTGTTTTCTGTGTTGATGGTTGTAAATTGCTTATGGTAGGTAGCTTTATCACTAAGATCAAGGCATCCCTAGGAAATGTCTATTCCTCAAAAACTTCTTCTATGTATAGCTGTCTATTGGTTTTTGTGTCCATCCAAAAGCTTACCTGCTGAATTTTTTGGGAATGAAAAGTTGCTGTCTATTGACCTGGCACCCAATCCTTTGGTACTTGATTATGGTGATGATTATGAACCCAGGCAATACAGTGTAGTAATACAAGGGAGAACAACTTATTACAACAGGTATGACTCATAGACTGTAGTAACTATTAATTTTGTACCATTAACCATAAGAGCAAGACCTATAGTTTATTTTTAAAATCCAATATAAAACAGGAATTTGTATGCAGTGAGTTTCTCCTTAGTAGAATGATTTTATCTTGGGAGGAATTTAAGAAAGATGGGGAAACAGAGTGATAAATGAAGAGAAATATAGTAAATGCAAGGTTGAAGGACAAAAGATGATCATACAAGTTTTGAAACACTGGAAAAGAGGACAGGAAAGAAAGAAAGGAGGAGAAAGCAAAAGAATAGCAAAGCAAACTAGAGAAACTAATGATGATGTTTATGCACATGATATAAATAAAAGAATTGAGAAAAGCAGTTGAAGAAAAAGAGAAAAAAAGACAAACAAAAAAATAATATAAATAAAAACCTAAATAACAAAAAAACAACAGACAGAAAAAGGAAAATAAAACAAACAAAAACAATAAAATTTCTCTGGTATCCACAATTCTATGGTAGATCCAGGTCAGAGCCCCAGTCTGTACTGGGTAAATCCACCAAGTCTGAAACAGGATTAGTGCTGGGTGTTGGGCTGATCTTGGCCTCCAGATGTGGGAGATTATGGCAGGAATGTTGGGTTCCATTCCATATGGAAATGTCAAATCAACAGACTGGAGAACAATGAACTCAATAAAGGACTTTGGAGCCTGTATTTTATGAGGAAAAACAAAAATATCCAACCTGCTGGAGAGAAAACTCAATGAAATCCTGGTACCTGTGACTTACTGTCATCCCCAAGGTTGCTCTCCCAAAGATTTTAGCAATCACTACTTTATCTAATTAGGCAATTCATATGAGCTATCTGGCATATTTACCTGCCTGTCACTTACATGGCATGCCTGCTGCTCTTAAATTGTTGGCTGGAGTCAATTAGCAATTATAATTAAAATTGAATGTTGATCATCACTTAACAGTGTTCTTGTTTAATTTCCTGAAGTTCAGAGATTATGAGATCCCCGACAGAAGATAATAAATACAAATAAAGCTACAAAATTCACATGTGCATTTCAGTCACAACCAAACAACTGCTCACCAAACTATTGTTACCAGTCAGAAATTCACCAGCCCACAAGATTAATGACCTTGTGGCTTACTACCAAAAGACTTGGATGCCTCTGCTATCTTTAAATGTTTAAAAATAGATAGCTGATGATTGCACAACAATGTGAATGTGCTTAATACCACAAAATTGTAGATGTAAAATGATTAAAATAGTAAATCTTATGTCAGGTACTATTGTATGACAATAGACATAAAGTGCCATCTAGAGAGCACCAATAGACATAAAGTGCCATCTAGAGAGCCTCATAGATCAGTTCAGGAATGAAGTTATTAATGACCTGAAGCTAGAAATAAGCAGAATAGTTAGAGAAATGCTAAGCACTACCCAAGAAAAAAAAAAGGTGGAATGGACGAACAGAAAAAAAGGGCAGAATTGTTTGATGGAGGAAATAGAGAAAATATAGAATACGTGAAGCAGGTTAAAAGAGATTACCAGGAAACTAAAAACTCTATCAAAAACTGGCATAACAGCTTGAAAGAAACTAAGGATAGATTATCTGAACTGGAGGGCAGATTTGTAATATGGGAGCATGAAATGAAAAACTTCTTAAAAATAACAAAGAAACAAACAGCAATAATACAAAGACTAGAAGATGATAAGAGGATCTATAACTTAAGAATAAAGAACATTAAAGAAGAGGTAGGGACACAAACAAATGAACTACAAAAGCTACTCACAGAAATAATCCAGGAGAATTTTCCTAATTTAGCAAAAGGTAAAGATACTCAGATGTGTGAAGCATACAGGACTCCAGCCACCTACAACACAAACAGAGCTACACCCAGGGATATAATAATCAAAATACCAGAAATCCAGTATAAGAACAGAATATTAAAAGCTGTCAGAGACAAGAAACAGATCACTTACAAGGGAACACCCATCAGAATTACAGTAGACTTCTCGGCACAAACCATCAAATCACGAAGACAGTGGGGGGAAATAATACAAGCTTTGAAAGACAATAACCTCCAGCCAAGATTGATATATCCTGCACAACTATCCCTGGAAATTGATGGAAAAACAAGGTGCTTCCAGGATAAAGAGGAACTAGAGGAATATGCGACTACCAATTCAACCCTACAGAGAATACTGCAGGATATTCTAAAAAAGAAAAATACGAAGAATCCAGAAATAGTGGCAGAGAGCGGCCACAATGAATGGAGCAGAAAACAAAATGAAGAAGACAAACTGACAACTAATGACAGAAAAAGAGCTCAACAGAAATGAGGCAGAGAAGATTGGAACAGCTATTTTGGAGAAAACAATGTCATAATAGGTAATGCTGATTTAATATCATCTTGTTTTGAAGTCCCATCAAGCTTTTGTTCTTCTGTCTCCATAGGTCTTAACATGTTGTCTCGTATTGGATTATATTATATGTGATAGTATAAACAAAAACTTTTATAGACAAGGAGATTATACAGAAACCATTGTTCATTTTCTGTTAATTGATTCTAAATACCCTATAATACTATCATTCTTTTGAATGGTTTTACATTGTTTTGATATATTTGATGCTACAGTATACGAAGTTACACTCAAAGATTTCAAGGAAAGAGACAATATGGTAACTACTTTTATGTCGGGATTATCTTGTGGTGAAACACTATTTTGCTTAAATGGTTATGTTTTGATCTGTGCTGTTTTGTTGTTATGCCCTCTTTTATCTTAATCTCCATTTTTTTATTTACTTTTTTATTTTTATCCTTTTAATTAAGGGAAAAATAAATTTTAAAATAGCAGGATATATTATAGTAACCCACTTTGATTTTTTATTAACTTGATTTGAAGCCCTGTATTGCTCTCACCATCTTGTTTTGACTGATATTCCTCTATTCTGTTTTGCTTAATAGTACCAGGTTCGAAAGTTTAGGCAACAGCTGTGAAGATAGTGGGATTCATTATGATGCCCATTCTGGTTGACTATTATATACTTCTGAAGACCTGTAATATCTCCAATGTTTTGGTTCTGTTGGTTTTGTTCTTTACTGTTTTGTTCAATTTTATTATAACTGATGATATAGGCAATTCTATTGGAGATAGCGGGAGGCATTATGGTAACCATTGTTGATCACCTTGTATTATGTTTTTATGTCCACCCTTTTGATTTGAACGACTCTGTTCTGTTATGTCACATTTGGTTTTACTTTCTTCCAAAAAAGTAATAAGAACTGTGGGAGTAATAAAACCCAAAAAGTATAATAGTCATTGTACAAAAGAGAGGAAAAGAAAGTGCTCTAAACGATATAACTGCATGTATATTTAAGTGTATAAGACAGACAATGATATTACTGAGTTTTGTTGGATCATTGAACAGAACTGCTTGCAGTCTCACTGTTTGAATGTCCACTTTATATGCTTTAATTTTGTAACTTGAACAAATATTTCTAAGATGACAATATGTAATCCATTAACTAGTGTTTTCCTACTGTTTATTTTTTTTCTGAAATTCTGTATAACTTGTACCCTTTTTCTGCTTTTTTTTTCTTTTTCTCCTTAAATAAAATTTTTTTAAAAAGTATGTCGTAGCCATAAAAGTATAGGATTGTCAGTTAAGAGTGATAGAATTCTGGCACGGCTGAAAAGACAAGAAGTATGAAATATGAATGACCTTTATTTTAAGAATGTGAGGAGGGACTCCCCGACCCTCCAAGGGGCGTTGTTTGTTTCCGCGGGCTGGCATTCTCTCCGTCGGACACGTGGAGTGGGGGCATACATGTAGCTTAGGTTTGGGGTGGTGCCTAAGGGGCATTAGTGACGCACAGGTAGCCCATTGGTATTCATTTCATGCCACAGATAAATTCCTAGGGGTGGGGAAGATAGAGCCCCTTGGTTCTGCTTCCAAGGCTTTACTGGCTACAGTGTCTGGGGCAAAAACCTTTCAGAGAGAAACTTAAATACTTTTTGGGCTACTCGCTGGATCTGTAACCTTCAAGCAAGTTGCTAAACCTCTCTAAATCTCAGTTTATTCTCTGCAAAATGAAATCATTTCCTAGTTAATGAGGTAAATAGTTGGAGGTAAGGAGCAGAAGTGATGTATAGAAATTACCCAGTGGTGACGTGGCTATTGAGGACAGATTAGACTCAGCATAAGAATCATTGGGTAAAATTTACAGTAGGGCCTACTAATATTCAAAGTAACAAAGATTTGATGACTTAGAGCTGTCAAACAGTGGAAGAAACACCTTCACAGAGGGACTATAGTTCCACAAAACCACAACTCTGCAAACCACAGAAATGGAGAAACAATGACCCAAGAACCTGAGGTTCACAAATGATTCACTCCCTAAGACCAAGGCTCCTAGTCCATTTTCTAGGATAACAGTAAGCTTTCATTATGCAGCTGAGACTTCCCAACAAGTAAGCCACCAGTCCCATGTTTTCTAATTACCCTCTTTGCTTCACTTCCTCATGGGTCACCTTGGAAAGAGTGAATGTCTTCTGGATTCTCCTCATGGCCACAGTCCTACCATCATCATAATAAGAAAATCATTTAACCTCTTATTTTTGTAAGTCTAAATTGTGTTGCCCCTCTCATCCTGGATAAGCCTAAGTGTATCCTCCTAGGACAAGTCACTTCAATGGACACAGGGATTTGGTTAATAATGTGGAAATTGATAAAACTGTGGGCTACTGGCGGCAGCTGAAAAGTTAAGAAGTATGAAATACAAATGACCTTTATTTTGAGAATGCGGGTAGAGACACCCCCGACCCCCTGGGCGTGGCATCTCCCCCAGGGGTCGGCAATCTCTCTGTGGAAGACGTGGAGTGGAGGCATATATGTAGCCTTGGTTTGGGGTGGAACCTAAGGGGGCATTAGGAATGCACAGGTGGCCCATTGGTCTTTGTTTGGCGCCATAGGTAAATTCCTAGGGGTGGGGGAGATGGAGCTCCTTGGTTCCACCTGAGGCTTTACCAACTACGGTTGTCCTGTCTGGGCCAAAACTCTTTCAGAAACCACTCCACTGAGGGTTTAAGCTGAGAGTCAAAACAACTGTCAGATATATTAATGGTACTATACCCTGTCTTGCTGAAAACCTTCCCTGGGAGTCCTAGTTGTTACCTTCAGGCCTCTGAGAGGAATAAGAAGAAGCAGAGATGGGGATACCTGTATAGTGCCTAGTTTTGCTATTAGTTCTTCAATTATTTTTCCAGCTTCTCCTGGCACTGTTTTCTTGGAGATCCCACAAAACTGTAGCAAATCTTTCTTACTGTCATGTTTCTGGGCTTATCTGTGTAAGTGTTCATGACCCAAGAACTGAGAGCCAAAAATATGTCTCTTTCTTGTTTGTACTTCCAGAACAGGAGCCAAGTACAAAATAAAATTTCAATGTAATATTGATGAAAAAATTAGATAGCAAGCTGAGGCCAAGTGGGCTACAGAAGGACAAAGAGAGGAAAACAAAGAAGAAAAGGAAACATTCATGAGGGACTGAGTCCATCCTGCTTTCAGGTGTTAGTTAATCTTCATGAGAATCTAAAGAAACAAGGCACTGTAATTTGAACTGAACAAAGAAGCAACTTTTCCAGAGATGTTCTTGAATGAGTGATGAGTCAAGATTCCAACCACACCTGTCTGTTCTATAATCCTGTGCTGTTTTAACAAAAAAACTACAACCCACTCCAGTCCCTTGCCCTGGTTCTGAAGTCCTGTCCAATCTCCATTCTGCATGACCCCTTCTATCCTTAAAGTTTCTCCAAAAATTCACAGAGCTTGGTTTTACTACAATTCCAAATTCAATGGATCCATACTAATACTTTCATGGGTTCTTCAAATGGGAAATATTTTTAAATGACTTCATGTACCTCAGCTACTTTCATTCTCAAAAAAAAAATGATAGCTATAGTTGCAGTGAAAATATGGAAGGGAATAAAAGACAACTCATGCTTTTATTTGGACAAAAACAGCTGTACAGAACTAAATTCTTGCATGCTAAGTAAAAATTGAGCTGAAAATAGTATTTTGATAAGAATCAACAAAGCAAAAGATTAATTTTGAAGTATCCACGTTTCATTGTGCAGACAATTTTAATAGAAATTAATTTGACTTCGTCTTCCCAATAGGATCAACTTTATTATTCCTACAGCTTTTAGAAATCTGTATTTTCAGATTTTCTCATAGAATTTAGCAAAATCCTATTCTAATTAAACCTATGTCATTGGGAGGTCCAGCCTGGTAGAAAGTTTCCAGTTTTTGAGGGCATATTCTCCTGGAAAGAGAGTGGGAACCTGGTCTTCATCATTTTCTTTTGCATCTAGCTATATGATAAGTAGCTTTTTGCTCTCCATGTGCTCCTTCCATGACCTACTGACTCCCTACTGGTCCAAATCCAAGGAGACCAACATATTGCAGAATGGAGCCTCCAAAATCATGAGTCGAAATAAACCTTCCTTGCTATAAGTTGATTTTTTCGGGCATTTGTACAACAGTGGAAAACTCACTATAATGAATCTTTAGAGGGGATAGATAGTAATAAAGGCAGAGGCTGCTGAGAAATAGCACTTTGATCACAATGTATTGCTTGTAGCAGATAATCTCAAAGTTACTTCAAAATTTAAAGGGGGAAATTGTCAGAACTGTGCCTTGTAAATGAATTGTTTTACTATAAAAACTTGACTGCCTTGACTTGGGTAAAGAAAATATTTTTAGTTAAATAGATTTCCTCCCTGGTAATTGTTGCAACATTTGCAGTTTTCATAGCAGTTTTCAATTTTACCAAAACCTGTTAGTTTGTTATGAGTGTTCTTTTGTTTTGTTTTGCTTTTTGAGTATATTCTTGAGAAACTGGGTACAGATACATGAGAGGCTGCTAAATAGATGTCATTTAAGCCATTTAATTGTTATTTTAATGGCATGTTGGAAGAAAGTATATTAGAGTACTACTAGGTAATCTGTCGATGTGTGACCCAGAAAAACAGATATATGTCAAACGTACTTTTGACTACTACTGGGAAAAACCTCATTTACTAGTGAACAAATGACTTAAACTCTAACAGATTTGGATTCTAACCCTGGATCTACTCAATACTATTTAAAAGCCCTGGGAAATCTTACTTAACAGGTCTGTGCCTCCATTTTCCCATATGTAATGTTAGAGAACTAAAACATAACTTGTAAGATTAAAGGACTACAAATAATGCATATAAGGAGCTTTCCAACAATAGCTGACACAAAGTAGCTAATAAATGCTAGGTATTAAGGCCATCAATCCTCGGTATGCCCATATTTCTTTATTATTTCTAGTCTAAAGAGTTCACCAAGAGAAAAGGAGGACATGAATTACGCTGAGTAAAGGGAAAAGGTTCTAAATGATTCTTCTAATTTGCAGAGTTTCTGACTAAAAAATCAAGCGTTTGCCTTTTAAAACATCAAGACAGCCCCTCAAGCTTAGCTCAGCAATGGGAATGTGCCACACTAAACACAAACTTAGGAATCCACTTGCTAGATCCTCAAAGAATCACAGCATCCATGAAAATGGGCCCCTTGTGTGCCAGCTGGCACAGGACCCCATCACCACTGCTGACTTGCTGCCTAGGCTCCATCATGAGCCACTGAACTACATCTGAGTGAAAGAAACAAACAATGGCAAAAGTTTGTGCAACCAATGAGGGGAACACATTGATCAGCAAATGTTTACTGGACAAGCCTTCCTAATAATATCGAAGGTTCCCGCATATGTTTCAGATACCCTCACAATAATACTGTGAGACAGGTATAGCTATCATCATTTTACAGAAGCCAAATGAGACCCGGAGAAATTCAAAGTAATTGCCTACCATTCCACAACTGGTAAGTCAGAAATAGGATTCCAACCCAGATTTGTCTAACTACAAACCTCTATCACAGCAGATAGGCTCTTCAAGAGTTTGTGTACAGAGCTGAACTGTTTTCTGCATGGAGTTCAGAACCTACTTTATAGACTCTGACCTGGAAAAACCTTGAAGTTGATTTTAGTTATTGAAACCCAAGCCTGCCATTGCACAGTCCACTTCTCCTTTGTCATTGCCCCCTTGAAGCATTTCCAGTAGTGGTGTGGGTGCAAGGTGCTAAAAGGAGACAGAGGGAAGATGAAGCACATCTGTTACTTCTTGCATGCCCCCATTTAAGTCACCATAACCCCAGCACTGTCTCCTCTTTACCTTGGCTTCAAGTCATTCGTTTCTGTAACACAACAATTCTGTTTATAGTTTTCTTGACCCCAGTCACACTTTGACAGCCTCCTTTCCCCTCCCCAGAATCTGCAGGTGTTAGGAAGCATGTGGCTCCTGATTTTTAAGTATCAATTTCTTACCTCTCTTGTCCTAGTCCTAAGGGTATGCCATGGTTTGTGTTTGGGTGCCCTCCCAAAGGCTTGTACAGTTATAGAAGCAGCTGAATCTAGCATTTATGATTGGTTCCTTGTCTAGCACTGGAATTGGTGGTGTGAATGCTGCACCCACCTAGGGGCAGGGAGCTGGTGTACAAAATAAGGCAGGGAAGGAGGTGCACTGTCCACTTCTTTGTCCTTTTCACTCGTTGCTGGCAGCCACCATGGCTGCCCCTCAACCACCCCACCCTGCCTTGGAGCCAGCTGAGTATGGACTGAAATCTCCAAAACCTGTAAGTTAAATAAACCTTTCCTCCATTCACTTTGGGCATTGGGTATTTCGTCCCAGCAATGAGAGAAAAGTAACCAAGACTGAGTGTTAGCTGCATCTTGCCGTTGCTACTTTACAGTTCTTTCATAAACTCTGAGTGCCTTTCCAGTTCTCAACATGTGACTAAGAATTGTTTATACTCATTTCTTTGTTAAATAACTGGCATTGTTTCTCTTTCCTGACAGTACCCTGAGTGGCATAAGAATCATCTACTTTAATCCAATCCAATGAGGAAAATGAGGACAAGAGAAGTGACTTGCTTAAGCTTTCACACCTTGATAATACTAGAATTTAAAATGGTTTGGCTAATAATTGTCAACTTAAAAATGTGTTACAACTTGAAGGAGGAGCAAAGATGGTGGATAAGTTACAACTGGCTACAGAGACTCCCTGAGATAGTCAACTTAGAATTCAACATAATACAGAGTGGGGAGCCCCAAACAGAGGAGATGAATTCTCTCATCCCGAGAAGAAATTAAGCAGGCGACTTGCCAGCCATCCAAGGTCCCGCCACAACCTGCTGAGGTTCCCCCCTGCAACATGCCAACGTCCTGCCACTTTGACTCATTGGAGGTGCAGATACATTAAGTTTGGGGGTCGGTGAGCCAAACAGAGAGCTGAGTTGGCAGGGTGGCTATATAGACCTGTGGTGAGTGACAGGAATGAAGCCATTCCATAAATAGGGGGCTCCAGTGGATGACATTCTGGGACTGGGCAGGACTGGCAAGTACAAGGGGCAGTGGTGACTTCAGTTTTGTTCCCAAACGGGATTGGTGGAGCGAGCTAGGCCTGGATCACGTGACCTGGCTGAGACCCAATAAGTTATCTGAAATCAAGTCCCTACAGTGGTGGCACACACTAACCACACTAACCCAGTGAAGCCTCAGAAGTTTGACTGATCTGGAGGGGAGGCAGCACAAAGTAATACAGTGCAGGCCACAGCAACTTGACTGACCTGGAGGAAAGGTGGTGCAAACCAGTACAGTGCAGACCACAGCAATATGACTGATCCGGAGGGGAAGGGCCAGCATATGCTGTCCCTGTCTGCTACTCACTAGCACATGGCAGTGGGAAGGTTCATCTAGCCAGCACACTTAGGAAGAATTGTAACCAAAAAAGAAACAAACTAGGGACTCCAGGAAGAAGCAAAAAAGATGGGAAGAGGAAGCAACAACAAAAAGTCCCCAGGTCCCAACTCTGAGAACACTGACCCAGGACAGATAAATACAAAGGAGAATGAGAACAACAAACATGCAATATCAGACACAGTGCCAGTGGACATAAAGAGATATATTAGGGAATTCATAGATGAGTTCAAAAGTGAAATATTTAGCTATATAAAGCAAGATATAAGAAGACTTAAAAAGAGATACTAAGCACCCCTCAAGCAGACACAGACGGAAGAAGGGAGGAACTCAAACAAAGGAGACAACCATTTGATGAAGAATATAAAAAAATATAGAATACAAGAAGCAGATTCAAAGGGATCACCAGGAAATTAAAAACTCTGGAAAGATGGCAAATCTGCTTGAAAGAAACTAAGGATAGATTATCCAAACTGCAAGACAATTTTGCAATGTGGGAGTATGAAAGGGAAAATTTTTTTAAAATAACAAGGAAACAAGCAGTAACAATACAAAGGCTAGAAGATGACAAAAGGATCTATAATTTGAGAATAAAGAATGTGAATGAAGAAGCTGGGGTACAAACAAAGGAACTACAAAGGTTATTCACAGAAATAATTAAGGAACACTTCCCAAACATAGTTTCCTATGATATTCTGATCTATGAGGCATACAGAACTCCAGCCACCTACAACCAAAACAGAACTACACCCAGGCATATAATAATCAAGATCCCAGAAATTCAACATAAGAACAAAATATTAAAAGCTATTAGAGACAAGAAACAGACCACCTATAAGGAAGGCCCATCAGAATAATGGCAGACTGGCGTGTCTGGAGGACTCTGGATATCTCCACCCAGACTGCTGGAGTTCCCCCAGGCTTCCAGGTGCAGTGAAGGGGAGAGGTGGGTTTGAGGCTTCCACATCAGCCTCCCCATTCCGGCTTCACTTGGAGAACTGCTGAGCTCCCGATAGGTGGGCTGGCCCACACTACCAGCCTAGCCCAGACTGTTTAGCTGCCGCGCCTGGCCATAGGTCTGCAGAGGAAGAACTGGGCAGATCTGGGGTGCCCTCACCGGCCTCTCTGCATGTCTGGAGGACTCTGGATATCTCCGCCCAGACTGCTGGAGTTCCCCCAGGCTTCCAGGTGCAGTGAAGGGGAGAGGTGGGTTTGAGGCTTCCACATCAGCCTCCCCATTCCGGCTTCACTTGGAGAACTGCTGAGCTCCAGATAGGTGGGCTGGCCCACACTACCAGCCTAGCCCAGCCTGTTTAGCTGCCGCGCCTGGCCATAGGTCTGCAGAGGAGGAGCTGGGCAGATCTGGGGTGCCCTCACCGGCCTCTCTGCGTGTCTGGAGGACTCTGGATATCTCCACCCAGACTGCTGGAGTTCCCCCAGGCTTCCAGGTGCAGCGAAGGGGAGAGGTGGGTTTGAGGCTTCCACGTCAGCCTCCCCATTCCGGTTACACTTGGAGAATTGCTGAGCTCCAGATAGGTGGGTGGGCCCACACTATCAGCCTAGCCCAGCCTGTTTAGCTGCTGCGCCTGGCCATTGGTCTGCAGAGGAGGAGCTGGGCAGATTTGGGGTTTCTGCATCGGCCTCTCCATGTGTCTGGAGGACTGTGGATATCTCTGCAACCAGGGAGGGTCCACC
The DNA here is from genome assembly GCF_034190915.1 of Cavia porcellus. Taxonomy (NCBI): domain Eukaryota; kingdom Metazoa; phylum Chordata; class Mammalia; order Rodentia; family Caviidae; genus Cavia; species Cavia porcellus. Next base: position 195,001,292 of record NW_026947484.1, on the reverse strand, counting down.
AGTTCCTGAAGCACTGCGGCCTGTGGTGAGTACCCTAACCCGGCTGCGATTGAAGAACTGTGGAGCTTCCAAGGGGCAGGTGGGCGCACAATATCCCTGAGGCCCAGCTTGTCTGGAACTGCGGAGTTCTGAGCAGGCAGAGGAGGGCCACTGGTTCTGTAGGCCCAATGGCTTGGGGTAGCGCGGTGCCAGAGTCTCAGTAGCTCCAAACATAGAAGGGGATTTTCAACAGATCCTGAGGAAGCTTTCAAATAACACTTGAAACAGAGAAATATAGGAAAATGACAAAATGAAAGACCAAATTACAACCTCAAACCTCCAGCCCATCTCAAGAAACCCTAGGAGCGATGTATATAGAAGAAAATATATCCCATCCACCTCATATATCGGACACAATAGCCACTGAAATTGACAAGTAACTCCAGGAAGCTTTAAAGAAATTCAAACTCGAAATAATCTCCCAGATAAAAGAAGAAATGATAAAAGAAATGAAAGAGATTCTAAATATATCTAAAGTAAACACAGATAAAAAATTGGAGGAACTAAACAAAAAGATAGAATCCCTAGACGAGCAATATAAGAAACAAACAGAATACATAATGCAGATGCACAGAGATATACAGGAAATAAAAAACTCCACTGAAAGTTGTAAAAACCGCCTTAATGAAAGTGAAGATAGAATTTCAGACCTTGAAGACAGGATTGCAGCTAGTGAACAGGAAAGGAAAGATCTTTTGAAAATAACAAGGAATCAGGAAACAACAATTCAACAACTGCAAGACGATGCAAAGAAGAATAACATAAGAATGATAGGGATTAATGAAAGAGAGGGAGACAACATGAAGGATGTCAGGAGGATATTTAGAGAAGTAATAGCTGAAAATTTCCCAAGCATGAGATCAGAAACTGACATCAGGATCAGTGAAGCATATAGAACTCCAAACAGTCATAACCAAAATAAAACTACACCCAGACATATAATAATCACCATCCCAGAAATCCAACACAAGAATAGATTATTAAAAGCTGTCAGAGAGAAAAGACAGATCACTTATAAAGGAAAACCTATCAGAATCACAGCAGACTTCTCAGCACAAACGATAAAGTCAAGAAGAGCATGGAGTGAAGTATTCCAGATCCTAAAGCAAAATGATTTCCAACCAAGACTGATATATCCTGCAAAACTATCATTCAAAATAGATGGTGAAATACTATACTTCCATGACAAAGAACAGCTGAAGAACTTCATGAACACCAAACCAACCCTGCAAAAAATATTGAAAGACAGTTTAGATACACAAAGGAAAAAACCACTAAGCAAAGCAAATAATTAAACAGAACAGAAAGATAAAGATGCAACAGCAGAGAGATAACATTCCTACAATTAACCAGCATTTAACAGTAATAACCATTAATGTAAATGGTCTCAATGCACCAATCAAAAGAAACAGACTAGCAGAATGGATCAAGAAACAAAATCCAACCATATGCTGTTTACAGGAAACCCATCTAACCCAGAAGGATACTCACAGACTGAAAGTCAAAGGATGGAAAACAATTCTTCATGCAGCAGGAATCCAAAAAAAGGCAGGAGTAGCCATTCTGTTTGCAGACAAGTGAACTTTAAACCAACAATGACCATAAAGGACAAAGAAGGTCACTACATACTCGTAAGGGGAAAACTCAAAGAGGAAGCAATAACTATCTTAAATATATACGCACCAAACTCCACAGCACCCAGTTATATAAAACAATTATTAACAGAAATGAAAACTCAAATTACCAGTAACACAATTGTAACAGGAGACCTTAATACACCACTGACACCAAGGGACAGATCAACCAGACAGAAAATGAGCAAAGAAATAATAGAGCTGAATCACACCTGTGAACAAATGGGTTTGATAGACATATACAGAATGTTCCACCCAACAACATCAGAATACACATTCTTCTCAGCAGTACATGGATCATTTTCTAAAATAGACCATATTTTAGCTCACAGAACATATTTAAGCAAATGCAAAAGAGTTGAAATCATCCCTTGCATATTATCAGATCATAGCGCTCTGAAATTAGAAATTAATGACAAAAGATACTGCAAAAATTCCGCAAACACATGGAAACTAAATAACACACTCTTGAGTAATCAGTGGGTCACAGAAGAAATTAAAGAAGAAATTAAACAATACCTAAAAGAAAATGAAAATGCAGATACAACTTACCGTAATCTGTGGGATGCAATGAAAGCCGTTCTGAGAGGAAAATTTATTGCACTGAGTTCCCACATCAGGAAAACAGAACGAATACAAATAAATAACTTGATGCTACACCTCAAACAGCTAGAAAAAGAAGAGCAAGTCAAGCCCAAAGCCAAAAGAAGAGAGGAAATTATAAAAATCAGAGCAGAAATCAATGCAATAGAGACTAAGAAAACAATCCAAATAATCAACGAGTCAAAGAGTTGGTTCTTTAAAAGAATAAATAAAATCGATAAGCCCCTAGCCAACCTTATTTAAAAAAGGGAAGAAAAAGCTCAAATTCATGCAATAAGAAATGAAAAAGGAGAAGTCACTACAGACCCAATAGAAATACAGAGGATCATCAACACCTATTTCGAAAACCTCTACTCTCAAAAGTTTGATAACACAGAAGAAATAGACAGATTCTTAGAAACATATGAAGTACCAAAGCTAGATCAAGAGGATATAAAACTATTGAATAACCCAATCTCTGCTAATGAAATTGAAAATGTAATTAAGTCCTTACCCACCAAGAAGAGCCCAGGCCCAGATGGATTCACTGCAGAATTCTACAAGAAATATAAAGAAGACCTAATGTCGACACTCCTCAAACTATTCAATGAAATTGAAAGGGAAGCAATCCTTCCTAAGTCATTCCTGGAAGCAAATATTACTCTAGTACCAAAACCTGAGAAAGACCCAACTATAAAAGAGAACTATAGACCGATCTCCCTAATGAACACAGATGCAAAAATCCTCAATAAAATATTGGCAAATAGGATCCAGCAAATCATCAAGAAGATTATACACCATGACCAAGTGGGATTCATGCCAGGAATGCAAGGATGGTTCAACATACGTAACTCAATAAATGTAATCTACCATATCAATAAAGCCAAAAATAAGAATCACATGATCATTTCTATAGATGCAGAAAAAGCCTTCGATAAGGTCCAACACTTATTCATGGTAAGAACTTTACAGAAAATTGGAATAAATGGTCTTTACCTCAATATAATAAAGGCCATTTATGACAAACCAACAGCCAGCATCATACTAAATGGCCAAAAATTGAAAGCCTTTACTTTAAAATTGGGCACAAGACAAGGATGTCCTTTATCACCACTCCTATTTAATATAGTACTGGAAGTACTAGCCAGAGCAATTAGGCAAGAAAGAGAAATAAAAGGGGTAAAGATAGGAAAAGAAGTTAAATTATCATTGTTTGCAGATGACATGATACTCTACATAGAAGACCCCCTAAACTCCATTGAAATACTCTTAGATACAATAAATAAATTCAGTAATGTGGCTGGATACAAAATCAATACTCAGAAATCAGTAGCATTCCTATACACGAACAACAAAATTACAGAGAGGGAAATAAGAGAAACTGGACTATTCACATTAGCAAGCAAAAAAATGAAATATTTAGGAATTACTCTTACAAAAGAAGTGAAAGACTTATACAGTGAAAATTATAATACACTGAAAAAAAATTGAAGATGATCTCAGAAAATGGAAAGACATCCCTTGCTCATGGATAGGAAGAACAAACATTGTGAAAATGGCCATTCTCCCAAAACTGTTATACAGATTCAATGCAATCCCAATAGAAATACCATCAACATACCTTATAGATCTAGAGAAATCACTCCTAAATTTCATCTGGAACCAGAAGAGACCTAGAATCGCAAAGGCAATTCTAAGCAGCAAAGACAAAGCAGGAGGCATCACAATCCCTGACTTGAAGTTATACTACAAAGCAACAGTAGTAAAATCAACATGGTATTGGAATCAAAACAGAGCCGAAGATCAGTGGAATAGATTAGAAGATACAACCACAACTACGAACACACTCAACCACCTTATCTTTGGTAAAGGAGCCAAGCAGGTTCACTGGTAGAACGACAGTCTCTTTAATAAATGGTGCTGGAAAAACTGGCTCTCCATTTGCCGAAAACTAAAGCTAGACCCATGTCTATCACCATGTACTAAATTAAAATCTAAATGGGTCAAAGATCTGAATATTAAAACAGAAACACTAAATCTGTTGGAAGACAAATTGGGTAGAAACCTTGGAGACATAGGAGTAGGTAGAGAATTCATGAACAGGACTCAAACCGCACAGGAAATACTTCCCAGAATCAATAACTGGGACCACTTCTTATTAAAAAGTTTCTGCATGTCAAAAGAAATCTCCAGCATAGTGAAAAGAAAACCCACAAACTGGGAAAAGATTTTAGTGAACTCTCTCTCAGACAAGGGCCTCTTGTCTAAAACATATAAAGAATTAAAGAAACTCAGACCTCCGAAATTCAAAGATCCAATCCAAAAATGGGCATCTGAGATGAATATGCAATTCTCAGATGAAGAAATGCAAATGGCAAATAAATACATGAAAAAATGCTCATCATCATTGGTCATTAGAGAAATGCAAATTAAAACCACACTGAGATACCATCTCACTCCTGAAAGAATGGCCAGGATCAAGAAAACCGACAACAAATGCTGGAGAGGCTGTGGGAAAAAGGAACTCTCCTGCACTGCTGGTGGGAGTGTAGACTGGTACAGCCTTTGTGGAGATCTGTCTGGAGATTTCTCAAAAAGTTGGGACTGGAAATCCCATTTATTCCAGCTATTCCACTTCTAGGCATATTCCCAGAAGAACTGAAAGCATCATACCACAGTGATATATGTGCACCTATGTTTATAGCAGCACAATTTGTAATCGCCAGATCTTGGAAACAACCCAAGTGCCCATCAACTGAGGAATGGATAAAAAAGTTGTGGTATTTCTATACAATGGAGTATTATTCAGCTATAAAGAAGGATCACATTGAGATATTTATCAATAAATGGGCGCAGCTTGAGACCATACTCATTAGTGAAATAAATCAATCTCGCATGTGTGAATACCGAATAGTTTCCCTAATGTAAATAATGATTCAAATATATAAAAATATGTGGTAATCATGATTCCCCATTAGGTGGCCTTGAAGCCTTATAAAGTTTTCACTCATTAATTAGAAAGGCTTTATTCTGGGCTTCTTGATATGAAAATATTTGAAGCTAGAGTATATGAAGTTTTATCCAAATATTTCAAGGAAAAAGACACTATGGTAACTACTATTAAGTCGGGTTATATGGTGGTGAAGTACTAGGTTGTTGAAACAGTCATGCTGTGACCTCTATTGTTATATTGTTATGTCCTGTTTTATCTCAATCTCCCCCTTATTGTTTCAAAAAAATTATTTAGCCATTTCTTATGTTTGTCTTAATTAAAGAAAAAATTCAAAAAATTAGGATATATAAATAGTAACTCTTTTTGATTTCCTATTAACTTGTTTTGAAGTCCTGTAGTACTCCCACGATCTTGTTTTGACTGATTAGACTCTGTTCCATTCTATATGATAGTATCAAGTTTGAAGACATAGGCAACTACTTTGAAGACAATAAGATTCACTAAGATATCCATTCTGGCTTGACTATTGTCTTCTTTGGAAGTCCTGTAATGTTTACAATGCCTAAGTTTTATTGGTCTTGTTCTCTACTGTTTTGTCCAACTTTATAATATCTAATGAGATAGACAATTCTTTTTAAGGAAACAAGGGACAACGTTGATAACCATTGTTGATAAACTTGTACTCTGTTCTACACCATGTGCTATGTCTATCCTTGGTATTGACTGACAGCTTTGTTTTGCCATATTTGACTGTATTCTTTCCCCCCCCCCCCAAAAAAAACTAATAAGCACTAAGGAGTAATAAAATCCAAAATGTGTAAATTTTGTTGTACAAAAGAGAGGGAAAAAAAAAAAGAAAAAGAGCTCTAACGGATATAACAGCAAGTGTGTTTAGGGGTGTTAAATAGCTGACTATATCAATGTTTTTGGATCATTGAACACAGCTGTTTGCAGTCTCCCTGTTTGAATGCCACCTTGTATTCTTTGATACTGTGATTTGAGGAACTATTTTCAAGATGATAATATGTAATCTACTAACAGGTGATTTCTTACTGTTATGTTTTTTTTGTTTTTTTTTTTTTTTTGTAGTTCTGTATTACGTGTACCATTACACTGCTTTGGTTTGTTTTGTGTTTTTCTCTTTTTCCTCTTAAATAAAAAAAAAAGAATAATGGCAGACTTCTTGACACAAACGATCAAGTCAAGAAAAGCCTGGAGTGAAATTCCAAGCCCTGAAAGAAAATAACCTCCAGCCCAGATTGATATACCCTGCTAAACTGTCTCTCAAAATTAATAAAGAAACAGGATGCTTCCAAGACAAAGAGGAACTTGGGAAATTTGCAACCATCAAATCAAGTCTACAGAGAATACTGCAGGGCATTCTAGAGAGAGAGAAAAGTACTAGGGTTCCAGGAACAGTGGCAGAGAGGCCTCAATGAATGGAGCAGAAAGCAGAATGAAGAAGATAAACAGACATCTGATGACAAAAAAAAAGAGCATAACAGAAATGAGGCAAATAAGATTTTATTCAAAACTGATATGATTGATAGTATCAAGTCTGAGAGTACAGGCAACTACACTGAAGATGACAAGACTCTATGATACACATTCTGGTTTGATAACTGCCAGTTTTTGAAGTTCTATACTATATACAAAGATGTGTTTTTTAATACTGTCATGTACTGATATATTCAATTATACTATGTCTGATGATATAGCCAATTCTACTGGAGATAATAAGAGACAACACAGGAACAGGTAGAACTCTTCGTACAACGGTCTTATATGTTTAGTTCATTTCATGTGTTTGTAGGAATATGTTTTGTTTTGCCTTGCTTTGTTTCGTTTCTCCCTCTAATATAGAATGTGGGAAGCCCTGTAATTGGCTGCCACCTTATATCTGCAGGCTGCACTAGCTTAACATCTGCAGGCCACACCATCTTAACTCCCTCTAGGAGTTAAGTTTGGTAGCTAAGCAGCACCTTGCCTACCTAGCTTGTTTGATCTATTCAGGGATTATGTTAATCAGCCTGCCTTATCAGCCCATGCTCAGGAAGTTTGAATTGACCTATAACCCTCTGTCTTGCCACTGTTGCTAAGTTATCTGCTGACATCTCAGAACCCAAACCCCTCCTCCTCAATACCCTATATGATTCTCCTTCCTTGAATAAATGAGACTTGATTGGACTTCTTCATCTTGTCTCCATCCTTTGTGTCTCTTGTCCCCTCTTCATCCCCACTCCCCTTCTAGGGTCTCCTTGGACTTACCTGCAGGCCAGGACAAATGGCACCCAATGTGGGGCCCGAGAATGGGGGACTTAGTGAGGCCCAAAGTAGAAAAAGGAAAAGAAAATAGAGGACCAACGTGGGAGCCCGCCATGCTGCTGAACCTCGGTAAGTGAACATTTATGGGACAGGTAAACAATTCACATAAAGTGAATCGTTCACATAAAGTGAATGATTATGGGACAAGATTAGACAGCATGAGATTTTTGTTGAAAGTTTAGAAATGCTTTAAAGATGCAAAGGGTAAAGGAAAAAACAATTTAGCAATTGTGTCCCCTAGGACAAGAAATGAGCCAACATGAGATTTTTGTTAAAAATTTAGGAAAGGCTTTAAAGACGCAAAAGGCAAGAGAAAAAAATTAAGCAATTGTCCATTAGGGCTTAATAAACTTTAACTCGGGAGCAAAGCGACCTGGTAACTACTTGCACCCAACCCCCTACAGGCTTAACACACTGCAGCCTCACCCTGCACCAGGCAGCCAGCGCAAACAAAGCCCTTAGCGTGGCCCTAGCCACACATACCTTTCCCCATACTGTAATGGCCATATAGTTCTGGCTTCAGCATGTTTAACTTTTGATACTAGGAAGGGATTAAGAGACCAAATTAAACTTTTAAAACAACAGATTAAACTGAAAGAAGAATGTCAGGATTTGATAGTTCATTTAGAAAAGCTAAAAATAGCAAAATTTAAAATGAAAAGTGAAACTAACCCCAGAGTTTCCTCCAGGATTTCTCCCTCTCAGCAATCCCCACTGAGAGGCATGATTTCTAAATTTACCCCCCTGGCCTGATCCAATATTAAAGCTAGATGATAGGGAGGCTTTCCCTGTCACAGAAATGATGGATGCAGAGGGCGGAGTTTTTTGCCACCACTCTGGTTTCGATTTCAAACTGAACAGAGAATTAAAAACAGTGGTTGCACAGTAGGGAGACACAGCCATGTATACTTTTGTTGTTTTGAATTCTTTGGCTGATGGTTGGCTCACACCTACAGATTGGCAAGGATTGGCCTGAGCAATTTTATCAGGTGGGGATTATTTTTTGTGGAAATCAAAATATATAAAAAATTGCAAAGAGACTCCCGGCACAGTTCACAAGCCGGCAATGGGTGGGACCTTGATATGTTAATAGGGGAGAATGCCTATGCAGACAGAGAGGCCCAAAAACTATTTTTTCACTCAAATTCAAACAGCAACTACTGGAGCATGGAGAAAGCTGCCTGCAAAGGATAATATGAGTTCCTCTCTCACTATTAAGCAAGGCCCAGATGAACCCTTCTCAGAATTTGTTGATCATTTGATTACTGCTGCTAGCAGAAGCTTTGGCCACGCTGATGCATGACCGGCACAGCCCCCCAATGAGACAGGAGACGCTCTTGTGGGCGACAGTTAACTGCTGCTTTATTTACGCGGGCTCTGGTTTATATATTTGGCCATGACCAATCACAGGCTGCCACGAGGAAGCAGGGCGGGAATGGGACGCAGGCTCTGGCTACTATATCCAGCTGTGGCCAATCAGGAGTTGCCACAGAGTCGGCACGGGGTGAATACGGAGTGAGCACGAGGTGCGCACGGGTTGCCTAATTTAAAGAGGGACGTAGCGCATTGCGGAAGCTGACGTGGTCCTTAGTCCCGGGTGGGGTATGGTATGTTGAGCGCCTGCACCCAACAGATGCGGGTACCAATTTTATTAAACAGCTAGCTTTTGAAAATGCCAACATCACCTGCCAGGCTGCTATCAGACCTTAGAAAAATAAAACAGACCTAACAGGATGTATATATGCCTTTGCTGTGACATTGGAACTGCTTATCAGCAAGGCCTTGCTATGGCTGCCGCCTTGCAAGGTTTACAGTTAAACAGTTCTTATCTCAAAAGCATAAACAAAAATGTTTTACCTATGGAGAGACTAGTCATTTTGCAAAGAACTGCAAAAAAGACTCCAGAGATAAGAGATTCCAATGTCAATGCAAAAGCCAAAGCACCAGGATTGTGCCCTAGATGTAAAAGGGGATAGAATTGGGCTAATGAATGCAAATCTAAAAGGGATATTAATGGAAAAGAATTGCTTCCACTGCAGGGAAACAGGAATCAGGGCCAACCACAGACCCCCAAACCCAAACAAATCTTTGGGGCAGTAAGCTTTGTTCCAACAAACAACAATCCATTTCAGACCTCTTTAGAGCCACAACAGGGAGTGCAGGATTGGACCTCAGTTCCACCATCCACACAATATTAACCCCTGAAATGGGAGTTCAGGCCCTCCCTACAGGAGTTTTTGGGCCCCTACCAAAAAATACATTCAGCCTTATAATGGGATGCAGCAGCACAACGCTTAATGGGCTACAGGTTTTTCCAGGTGTAGTTGATAATGATTATTCTGGAGAAATAAAGGTCATAGCATCCTCACCTAAATACACCACTACTATCACTTATGGACAAAGCTTTGCTCAGTTACTACTCTTGCCTCTAATTCAAACCTCTAATAAAATAATCTCCCAACAATGAGGTAATAAAGGATCTGGATCTTCAGATGTCTATTGGACAAAAGTAATTTCCACTCAGAAACCCCTTATGTTATTATGGCTGGATGGTAAAAAATTCTCTGGCCTTATAGATATAGGTGTGGATGTCACTAGTATAAGAAAGCAAGACTGGACTCCTGCCTGGCCCTTAGATATTACTTTGACTCATTTAAAAGGCATAGGTCAAAGCCAAAACCCAGAGAAAAGTTCAAAACTTCTGACCTGGAAGGATAGAGAGGGCAATCAAGGCACAATACAGTCATATGTCATAGCTGGATTACCAATAAATCTTTGGGGTAGAGATCTACTGGCACAAATAGGGTTAATTATAGGTAGCCCAAATACCATTGTCACTGCTGAAATGTTAAATAATGGATATTCACCTGGTATGGGCCTTGGAAAAAATAATACAGGAATGACAGAGCCCATAAAGACAGTACCAAAAACAGACCAAGCTGGATTGGGCCATTTTCCATAGGGGCCATTGACACTCCTGTGATCCATGCAGAAAAAATTATGTGGCTGTCAGAGGAGCCTGTATGGGTCAATCAATGGCCTCTCACCTCTGAAAAGTTAGTGGCTGCACAACAACTGGTGCAGGAACAGCTTAAAGCAGGCCATATAGTACCTAGTAATTCCCCATGAAACACTCCCATCTTTGTCATTAAAAAGAAATCAAGGAAATAGTGATTTCTTCAAGACCTTAGAGCAATAAACAAGACTATGGCCTTGATGAGAGCCTTACACCCAGGCCTCCCTTCACCTGCTTCTATAGCTTTGGGCTATTTTTAAATCGTCATAGATCTCAAGGATTGCTTTTTTACTATCTTCCTACATCCAGATGATCAGAAGCATTTTGCTTTTAGTTTACCAGTTATTAATTTTAGAGAACCCATGCAAAGATTCCAATGGCATGTTCTCCCACAAGGCATGGCAGAAGCCCTGCCCTATGCCAGTTTTTTTTACAGTCTGTAAGAGACTACTGGCCAGAAATATATCTCATTCATTATATGGATGACATCTTGATAGCTGGAAATAATGGGGGAAAAGTTTTGAGCTGCTATGATGCATTACAGGCTGCCCTACAAGATAAAGGACTTGAGATAGCCCTTAACAAAGTTCAGCTCACCAACCCATATACATATTTGGGTTTTCAAATGAGGGGACCTCAGATTTCTTCTCAAAATATACAGTTGAGGCTAGATAAACTTCAGACTTTAAGTGATTTTCAAAAACTTCTTGGGAATATTAACTGGATCATGCCCTACTTAAAAATTAGTAAGAGTGAATTAAAACCCCTCTATGATATCTTACATGGTAATCCTGACCCTACCTCCCCTCACAAACTCTCTCCAGAAGGAAACCAGGCAATACATGCTGTTGAGCAGGCCATTCAATCCCAGACCATTGCTTTTATAGATTATGGTAAACTCTTGAAATTTATCATATGCAGGATCACTCTCTCTCCAACTGCTGTCTTTGGCAGACAGCACCGTTAATGTGGATTCATTTGCCAGCAACACCTAAAAAGGTCATTGAACCCTATTATCAGGCTATATCTACCCTCATTCTCTTGAGAAGAGAACAAGGAAAATGTTATTTTGGTAAGGAGCCAGATATTATCATACTGCCTTATACCAAAAAACAGATTGATTGGCTCATGCAAACAACTGAATCCTGGCCCATTGCCCTTGCCTCCTACACTGGGCTTATACACAATCATTATTCCCCAGACAAGCTTATTGAATTTGCCAATCGACATACATTTATCTTCCCTATGGTCACATCGTTCCATTAAACCATTAAAAAATGCTTTGTTGGTATTTACTGATGGCTCCTCAACTAGCTTAGCAGCCTATGTTTTTCAAAACCAAGCTGTATCTTTCCAAACAAACAGTACATCAGCCCAGATCACAGAGGTGCATGCTGTCGCTGCAGCCCTTTCAGCATTTCCCAATCAGCCCGTGAATTTATATACTGACAGCACTTACATTGCACACTCTGTGCCCCTGCTAGAAATAGCTGGCCAAATCAAAAGTGCCTCCAACAGTGGAGAACTGTTTAGGCAAATACAGGTGCTTATTATAAAAAGAACTTGCCCTTTTTTATTGGACATCTACATGCTCACTCTGGGTTACCAGGACCTTTGGCCAATGGTAATCATGCAGCAGACCTGGCCACTCGACCGCAAGCTCTCCTTTGTACTTTAGCTAATGTTAGCTCCAGTGATCATGATGACAACGTTACTTCAGCACAAAAGAGCCATCAATTACACCATCTCAATGCTCAAACCCTCCACCTTATGTACAAGATCACTAGAGAACAAGCCAGACAAATAGTAAAAAATTGCCCCTCTCGTGCCATGCACCTCCCAGTTACACACTTTGGGGTTAATCCTGGAGGACTTATCCCCAGTGCATTATGGCAAATGGATGACACCCACATTCCTGAGTTTGACAATCTTAAATATGTTCATGTAACTATACATACATTTAGTGATTTCATTTATGCCTCTTCCCAGACTGGCAAAGCTACCAAACATGTTATTAGCCATATGTTAACTACCTTATCAGTTTTAGGATACCCACAACAACTAAAGACTGATAATGGTCCAGGCTATGCTAGTTCTGCCTTCGCCTGTTTCTGTCAACATCTTAATATTCATCATATAAAAGGCATACCTTATAACCCTTAAGGTCAAGGCATAGTTGAAAGGGCACATCTCTCCCTAAAACTCACTATTGATAAAATAAAAAAGAGGGAATGGTATCCCACAAGGGGGACACCTAAAAATATTCTATCTCATGTCTTATTCATCCTTAATTTTTTAAATTTGAATGCTGCTGGACAATCAGCAGCCACGCGTTTTTGGCATACTGAAACACAAAAGCAATTTGCTTCTGTACTATAGAGAGAGCCCCTGACTCTGGTCAGTCCTTATCTGGGGATGAGGATCAGTATGCATTTACTCTAAAGAGATGAGATGTCTGCCAGAATGATTGGTTAAACAAATAGATCAAATACAACAAATAGAGGATAATGTTACAGATGTTTCCAGTGATGAAAAAAAGACCTCTGAGAGAATTTTTTCACAGCTTTTATTTTTCAGATGATGGAACCAACAGCCTGGATCCTATCTCTTGGGATTATGATGACTAAGTTGATGGCTTTTGTCAAACAACAGGTGGATGTTATAAAAATGCAACCTACAGGACCATTACCACAGGCTTAGAATGGCTGATAGAGAAAATTACATGGAGCCTGCAAAACTGTATTATGATAATGCTTTGTGAAAGCATGCTGCCCGCTCCATTTCTCTTGCCTTGGTGCAATAGACTGAATAGTCAGAGATGGGCAACTGGGCCTCATACAGGATGCCAACCTCCACCTAAGACAGGAACTGGGCCTGTTGCTGCCCTGCCTTCCAATGATGGATAAGGCTAGGTTGGTCCCCCTGTGGAAGCGCCCTGACCCAAGACAGGCAGTCTCCTCAAGGATGCAGCCTCTTATATGCCTCTTATATTTTAAAGTAAAAGGGGACCTGTGGGAAGCCCTGTAATTGCCTGCCACCTTATATCTGCAGGCTGCACCACCTTAACATCTGCAGGCCACACCATCTTAACTCCCTCTAGGAGTTAAGTTTGGTAGCTAAGCAGCACCTTGCCTACCTAGCTTGTTTGATCTATTCAGGGATCATGTTAATCAGCCTGCCTTATGAGCCCACGCCCGGGAAATTTGAATTGACCTATAACCCTCAGTCTCGCCACTGTTGCTAAGTTATCTGCTGACATCTCAGAACCCAAATCCCTCCTCCTCAATACCCTAAATATTTGATTCTCCTTCCTTGAATAAACAAGACGATTGGACTTCTTCATCTTGTCTCCATCCTTTGTGTCTCTTGTCCCCTCTTCATCCCCACTCCCCCTCTAGGGTCTCTATGGACTTACCTGCAGGCTGGGACAATAAAAGAATAGAAATACATGTTAGGACTCATGGATGTGTAGAATCTATAAACAGTTTATGAGAACTGATCTTATGACACATGATGAAATGAACAGATTCTTTGAAGAAAAAGAGACACTAAAATACTCAGTGCTGACCCTGGAGTATCATAATGTGAAAACCAGCAGTAGTATTATTCTTTGTTCAGAGTGATATTAGCCTGCTTGGGTTTATTCAATCTCAACATAATTGAAGATATGGATAAAGTATGTTTAAGTGTATAGGATTGATAATCATATTTCTAAGTTTTTGTTGGATAGTTGAACAGAACTGGTTGCAATCTCACTGTTTGAATCCCCACTTTATATACTCCACTTTAGTATCCTGAATAATTATTTGTAAGAAGACAATCTGTAATCAACTAGTGATTTCTTACTGTTCATTTTTTCTTTGAAATTATGTCTTATTTCTACCCATTTTGTTTTGTTTAGTCTTTCTTTAGATTAAATTTTTTAAAAGACACTATATTACCCAGTATTATCACCGAGTGTCATGATGTGAAATCCAGCAATACTATTATTCTTTGTTCAGAAAGATTTTTAACCTGCTTTAGTTTGTTTAATCTAAACATAAATGAAGATACGGATAACTGCATGTATGTTTAAATGTATAGGATTGATAGTCATGTTACTAAATTTCTGTTAGACAGTTGTACAGAACTGTTTGTGGTCTCACTGTTTGAAGTCCCACTTTACATGTTCATTTTTTGTACCTTGAGCAACTATTTGTAAAACAATATGTAAACATCAACTAGTGATTTCTTACTGTTTGTTTTTTTTCTCTGAACGTATGTATTATTTCTACCTATTTTCTGTTTTGTTTAGTCTTTCTTTAAATAAAATTTTAAAAATAAATTTTAAAAATGTGTTACAATCTAATGAGGCACATACCACCATTCCTATAAAACATATGTGCATACTGAGGCTAAAAGTCATACTGTTATGACTTTTTTTATCCACTTCAGTTGAAATTGTTACAACTCAAAGAGATGTATATCATCATCCCTACAAAACAGATGTGCCATTTTCCCACACAATGAGTAATAGAGATATAATTCAACCAAATAGTCATTACTGCAAAACCAAGATTCTCAATCACTCCTCTGTACTTGGGTCTTATCTCCCCACACCTTCAGATTAGGTAAATATCCCTGCATGTTCAAGGGCTGCTGATGTTCCAAACTGTAGTCTTTCATCTTCTTCTTAGGACTGTTTACTCTTTTTTACATTCCTAGCATGCAATAAATATCTAAATATTATTCTGTCTACTAACATTTCTTTACCCACATCCCCAAACCAAAAGCAGCTATTTTTTAACATAGCATAAGTTGTCTCTCAAGCTATCCAGGAATCTTCAAAATGACTGAAGCTTCTCTCATTGCCAATCATAGTGACTCTGAGTTCTGGGTGATTCACAGACAAAAGAGGAAGAGAATGCTGAGCAATTAGCAAAATGTAAAATCATAGTTATGAAAGTTATAAATACCTTTCACGTGCCCCTTATAGATTGTGCTGCAAAATGAGAAAGCCCCAATATGTTACTTACTAGTTATCAAAAAGTGCAAAATTGTACTTCAAAAGTACCAGTAAGTCTTCCTTGCCCCCCTTGATAGGTGATGCCCAGTTAGGAGGTTCCAAGAAGCCGGGCTTGGAGTGCAGCCACTCCCTGTCTGAGAGCTCTGCTGAACACAGCTGAGCTGCACTCAGTAAATCATGGAAGGAGATTGACTGGGTCCTGTGTCAGAGACACTGCAGGGTCATGGCAAGATGGGAGGGTGCTTGGTGTCTACTAATAACTGTTACTGAGCCTAGCACCCCTGTGAACACCCCCCTCAGAGGAATTTGTCTCAGTTCAAGGCAAGGTGGAGATTATAACCATGAGCATCAGTGCATGCAGGAGGCCTGACCACTGTCTGAGGGTTGAGACCATGTACAAGTTGAGGAGTAGAGAACACAATGAGAAAAGACATGGCCTTTCATGCATCTGGCATCTTGGTGGACAGCTCCCTTAAAAGTCTGGAAAGTGTTGTTGCTTTTATTTGATAACTACAAAACACTAACTAGGGACCAAGCACTGACAGTATTGCTTTATTCAAGTCAATAAATGTTGACTGAAGAAAAAGGATTTATTCCCAGAGTGGTGGCTTTCTATGCTGGTGTGTGACTTCCTGCTCATCTCAGCACCCTAACTTTCCTAACTTCCTCAAAACTCATAGTAGAAGAATTTCAGTGACTAGAAACAGCACAAGATCATGAACCAGAGTGCTAAGTCTGGCCTCTGCCACTCATCTCCTGTAAAGTGCAGGCAAGTCATGGCACTAATTGAAAGGGTTTTGGCCCAGACAGGACACTGTAGCTGGTAAAGCCTTAGAGGCAGAACCAAGGAGCTCTATCTTCCCCAACCCTAGGAATTTACCTCTGGCACAAAACGAATACCAATGGGCTACCTGTACATCCCTAATGCCCCTTAGGCTCCACTCCAAACCTAAGCTACATGTATGCCCCCCACTCCACGTGTCCAACAGAGAGATTCCCAGACCCCGGGGAGAATGTCAGACCTCAGAGGGTCGGGGGGTCTTTCCCTGCATTCTTAAAATAAAGGTCATTTATATTTCATACTTCTTATCTTTTCAGCCGCGCCACAATTCTATTACTAATCACTTCATTTTTCTTACATGCCAAAAGGAAGCTGACTGATTAAAAGCCAATGAGACAAATCTAAAACTAGTTATTACTGGGGGCAAACAGCACGGTGCTGAAGTCCCTCAGCAAAAAAAAAAGCCTGCCAGGAGGAAGGTGGCCCCAAGCCTACTAGCGCACTGCCTGGGAGGCTGGACCTTCAAGAAGTGGCCAAAAATGAACCCCCAACAACAGCTCATGGCTCAATAGGGACCAATCTGGAGCTGAGTGTCCGGCTGGACTTCAATGCAATGTCTTCCCCATCTGTTAATAGTGAGAAAACCAGACCACCAACATTGGGAAGCGGTCAGTTCAATGGATCAGAACTGATAAGATGATGAAACACCTTTCTTTATGAAGCCAGAGCTAATCTGATTATCTAGGCCAGACAAACAGTAAACAATAGAAGAAGGACAAAGGAAAAGAAAACAGTGGACCAATTTACCTCATGAATATACTTCAGAAATCTTCAAAAAAAAAAAAAACTAGCAACTTAAATTCCACTGTTCATAAAAGGAAAAACATAATCAAAACTGAAAGAGTTTTGGCCCAGACAGGACTCTGTAGCCAGAAAAACCTCAGCCAGAACCAGAGAGCTCCTATCTCCCCCACCCCTAGGGATTTACCTGTGACTCTATCTCCCCCCACCCTTAGGAATCTGTCCCTGGCACCAAACGTGTGCCAATGAGATACCTGTGCATCTCTAATGGCCCTAGGGCACTACCCTAAACTTAGGCTACTTATATACCCTCCACACCAGGTGTCCGCAAGCGAGAAAGCCGGACTCCAACAGTTGGGGGGGGAGGGTTGTTCTCAGAATAAAGGCCTCTTTTGTTTTATACTTCACATCTTTTGGATATAATCTTATCAAAAACAAACTACAACTAACATCATACTTAATGGCAAATAGTTTTCTTCTATGACTAAGAACAAGGCAAAAATGTCTACTTTTAGCTTATCTCAAGCTCAGTGTTTTATTGTAAACTCTAGTCAACATTAATATAGCAACAAAAGACAGTAAAAGAGGAGACTGAAAAAGAAGGAATAAAATTGTTTCTATTGGCATACAACACAATTGTCCCAAAGAATCTTGTCCCAAAAATTGTCCCAAAAAACTAGCGTTTAGCAAAGTCACTGGAGACAAGATACACACACACACACACACACACACACACACACACACACATCTTCATTCAGTATACATTTGGCTCTCTATTTCTCCAGGCTCTTTGTCTGCAGATTCAGCCAACCATGGATTTAAAACATGTGCAAAAAATGTGTTTGAACCAAGCATGCATCTGAACCAAGATTCTTGTTTCCAAGTTCCCTAAGAAATACACCAATTGCTTACTGAGCTAATACATTGTAGTGGGTATTACAAATAATATGGAGATGATTTAAAGTATACAGGAGGATGTATATAGGCTGTATACAAATATTATGCCATTTTTAAAGAAACTCAAGTACCTGTTGGTTTTGGTATTTGTGTGGTTTCCTGGAATCACTTTTTCTCTCTCTGAAAGACCATTGTCTAGCAATGTACAATAGGAACATAAAATGATAAGAAGTACTTACATTAGTTCCAAAGGAACAGATACTTAGGTATAAACATAACATGCATGTACACTTGATCTCTATGCTGAAATCTAAATAGTGCTGAAGGAAATAAAAACATCTAAATAAATGTGTAAGTATACTGTGTTCATATAAAAACTGTCAATCTTTTATAGATTTCATACAGCTCCAGTAAAAACCCTAGCGGTATATTTTATGGACAGAGGGTATCCAACATCAAAATTTAGAGGAAATGTAAAGAAATTAAAATATTTAAGAGAATTTTGGAAAAGGAGAGCAAAATTAAAAGATTATACTTTGTGGTTTTGAGATAGTGTAATTTACAAAAAGTACTATGGAAGGATACAGACGTCCCTCCTCCACCTTTCCCTCTGTTGACTACTTCCTGTATTTGAAATGCTGGACAGAACACTAAACCAACAAAACATGGTTGTCAGACAGGCATGTCATTTCTAGAGTCATCCGTAGTTATATTCCCATCCAAAAAAGAAAATTAAATTATTTGAAAGAAGTTTCTAAAGCTCTCCTTTCAGCTTACAAACTTTCAGTCTAAAGACAGTCTACATACCCATTTATTTTGTCTGTCAAAGCTTCAGGTTTAATCAGATGAAGCAGAGGTAATCTTCTCATGCTGTACTAGATGTGCTAGTTCTGAAGCACTTTGTGAATCATGACTGATCCAAAGTACTCCTTTATCATATTCACACGAAAAGCAAACAGATAACATAGGTTCTACACTGAAGAAAAATAGGCTAGTTCTAAAAACAACAAACTGAATTCACTGTGAGCTGAAAGTTCAGTATTTAAAATTGTACTTGTAGAGTACATTGCTACTTCATTCACAACCAACAGAAAAAGTCGTTATTCCACAAAAGGAACATGATAATTTCCTAAGGTCTCTTTCATGAAAAGTCCTAATATTAAGAAAAGTTCTTGTGCAAAACCCTATTTTCTTTTTTTTTTTAATTTTATTTAAGGAGAAAAGAAAAAAAAAGCAGGGAAAGGGTACAAGTTATACAGATTTACAGAAAAAAAATAAACAGTAGGAAATCACTAGTTAATGGATTACATATTGTCATCTTAGAAATAATTGTTCAAGTCACAAAACTAAAGCTTGTAAAGTGGACATTCCATCAATGATACTGCAAACAGTTCTGTTCATTGATCCAATAAAACTCTGTGATATCATTTTCTATCTTATACACTTAAATATACATGCAGTTATATAGTTTGGAGCACTTTCTTTTCCTCTCTTTTGTACCATGACTATTACACATTTTGGGTTTCATTGCTCCCACGGTTCTTATTACTTTTTTGGAAGAGAGTAAAACCAAATGTGACATAACAGAACAGAATCGGTCAAGTCAAAAGGGTGGACATAAGAGATAATGTAAAAACATAACACAAGGTGATCAACAATGGTTACCATAATGCCTCCCACTATCTCTAATAGAATTGCCTATATCGATAGTTATAATACAATTGAACAAAGCAGTAAAGAATAAAACCGACAAAACCAAAACATTGGAGACATTGTAGGTCTTCAAAAGTAGATAAAAGTCAACAAGAATGGGCGTCATAATGAATCTCATTATCTTCACAGCTGATGCCTAAACTTTCGAACCTGATACTATCCAGCAAAACAGAATAGGGGAACATCAGTTAAAAACCAGATGGTGAGAGTAATACAGGGCTTTAAATCAAGGTAATGAAAAGTCAAATTGGGTTACTGTAATATATCCTGCTATTTTTTTCCTTTAATTAAAAGGATAAAGATAAAAAAGTAAATAATGGAGTGTAGATTGAGATAAAAGAGGGCATAACAACGAAACAGCGCAGATCAAAACATAGCCATTTAAGCAGAATAGTGTTTCACCACCAGATAATCCTAACCTAAAAGTAGTTACCATATTGTCTTTCTTTGAAATCCTTGAGTACAACTTCGTATACTGTAGCATTAAGTATATCAAAACAATGTAAAACCATTCAAGAGAATGACAGCATTACAGAGTATTTAGAATCGACTAACAGAAAATGAATAATGGTTTCTGTATAATCTCCTTGAATTTACAAGGTTTTTCTTATACTATCGTACATAATAAAATCCAGTAAGATACAACCTATTTAGACCATTGGAAACAGAAGGACAAAAGCTAGATGAGACTTCAAAACAAGATGATACTAAATCAGTATTACCTATTAAGATGTCATTTTCTCCAAAATAGCTGTTCCTATCATCCAATCTTCTCTGCCTCATTTCTGTTGAGCTCTTATTCTGTCAGTAGCTGTCAGTTTGTCTTCTTCATTTTGTTCTCTGCTCCATTCATTGTGGCCTCTCTGCCATTATTTCTGGATTCTTTGTATTTTTCTTTTTTTAGAATATCCTGCAATACTCTCTGTAGAGTTGAATTGGTGGTTGCAAATTCCCCCAGTTCCTCTTTATCCTGGAAGCACCTTGTTTTTCCATCAATTTCCAGGGATAGTTGTGCAGGATATCTCAATCTTGGCTGGAGATTATTATCTTTCAAAGCTTGAATTATTTCCCCCCACGCTCTTCGTGATTTGATGGTTTGTGCAGAGAAATCTGCTGTAATTCTGATGGGTGTTCCCTTGTAAGTGGTCTGTTTCTTGTCTCTTACAGCTTTTAATATTCTGTTCTTGTATTGAATTTCTGGAATTTTTATTATTATATGCCTGGGTGTTGCTCTGTTTGGGTTGTAGGTAGCTGGGGTCCTATATGCCTCATACATCTGAGTATCTTTACCTTTTGCTAAATTAGGAAAATTCTCCTGGATTATTTCTGTGAGTAGCTTTTGTAGTTCACTTGTTTGTGTCCCTACTTCTTCTTTTATGTTCTTAATCCTTAAGTTATGGATCCTCTTATCATCTTCTTGTCTTTGTATTATTGCTGTTTGTTTCTTTGTTATTTTTAAGAAGTTTTTCATTTCATTCTCCCATATTACAAGTCTGCCCTCCAGTTCAGATAGTCTGTCCTTAGTTTCTTTCAAGCTGTTATGCCAATCTTCTATAGACTTCTTGGTATCTTGGTAGTCCCTTTGAACCTGCTTCATGTATTCTATGCTTTCTCTGTTTTCTCCATCAAACAATTCTCCCCTTTTTTTCTGTTCTTCCATTCCACCGCCTGTTTTTTCTTGGGTGGTACTTAGCATTTCTCTAACTATTCTGCGTACTTCTAGCTTCAGGTCGTTGATAACTTCATTCCTGAATTGGTCTATGAGGCTCTCTATATGGTGCCTTATGTATATTGGTGCGGTGTCTGCTATTGCCTGTTTCTCAGAATTGGGGGCCGAGGAGCCTTTCTTGTTGCTGCCTCTTCCCATGCTGCCTCTTCTTCTCTGTTCCTTATATATGCAAGCTTATATAAGAGGCCCAGCTTCTCTCCCAGTCAGCCACAGCCTGATCGAATTGCGCCAGTTAGGTGTTCCCGCTCACAGCTGCGCACCAGGGAGTTACGGACCAGGCAGCCTACGTGTCTCCCCTCCTGGCCACCGTCAGGCTCTGGGATCTGGGTTGGGACAGCCTACCAGGTCCGCCGGCAGCGTCACGCAGGTCAGGCACTTTTCACCAATCCCGCCTGAGAGGGGGATGTGTGGCTGGAGTCGCCACTGCGCCCTGCTCCCGCAGGACTGCTCGGGCCCAGAAAGTCCTCCGCTGGAGTCAAACTGTGGTAGAGTGTCAGCTTCTCTCACTCACCTCACCACAAGTCAGTGCACGCCTCCCTGCCGTTCGCAGATTGCCGTTCTCAGAGCTTCTGCGCGTCTCTCTCCTTGCTGAGCCACTGTAGAGGCAGCCAGCCGCCGCGCGGCGGGAAACCCAAATCACGGCTTACAATGGCGCGGGGTCCATCCTCCACACCGAGGCTTTTCTGTTCCTGTTTTAGCACCAGGAATGCATTCCAAGTTGGTTTCTCTCAGCCCAGTTCGTTCCTGAGTCAGCAGAGCATATCTCCACCTGCTTATGTCTCCTTAGTCCGCACCATTCCTGGCTTCTGAGCCGAGTCTTTTAGAGAGCCTCCGGTAGTTGCTGTTATCTGTCCGCCATGTTCTCCCGGAAGTAAACCCTATTTTCTATAAGTGAAAGAAACCTATTGGAGATATGTGCGGTACTGGTTAAATGAGAGGATCCTCATTCTCAGTCATTATGTTCTGTAAGGTCAATATGAACAGTGAATTAGTGAATACTGAACTTACTGTTCAAATTTCTGCATATACCTGGACACATTTTCATTAACTAATAGGTCCATAACTGTGTTTTATTATATTTAACAGTGCTTTCATTAATGGATATTATTGATTCATATACATATATTATTGTATATTGAGTATATATATATATAGATTCGATAATGCATATTACTGATTAAACTCACAGCCCACAGTATAACTTGTGTCTGAATAAACCTTATCAAACACACATTTTCTCCTTAACCGTACTACAGCCTGTGCTCAGAATACTTCACAGCATTTGAGATGGCTGGAAGAGCATTTTTAACAAGCAAAATCACCAACAGAACCCCAAAATTAAATTAATAAGTCACTAAATAGAATACACAAAGGACACTCTTTGTGGTAAGAGCACTGAAAGAAGAAGGCCTTGTCCCAGGTTGATTGAGAAAGTGGCTGGTTGGTGACTCAATGTTTGTGCTGCTCTTCAAATGTCCACAAACGAATGGAAAGCCCAGGGGCTGTACAAATAAATTTTAGTGAGACAAATTTGCAAATATGGATCTATGACTAACCAAGATCACCTGATTCTAATGGTCTCCAGTACTTCTGCAGGTACTACACATACCTTCCAAGACAGGCACTGCCCTGGACTGTGAAATGCTGCATGCGTTTCCTGGAGTTAAGTGAACGTGGAATTTGAGTGATGTGTGTTCCACTTGAGGGATCAGTGTTCTGTGGGGTGAACTTGGGCAAATGCTGACTATGATAGTCTCCATACAACTTCCTCCTATAGATCGCATTGCTGCTATTGAAACAAAATGCATCTATTTCTCTTATAACAGTCTGCTTAGTATTTTAAATTCTAAATAGTAATTCTAATTGCCTTTCAGTAGATTTCCAAATATATTATGTTTTATTGGACATATTGGTATTGTCTTATTAGATTTTAATGTCAGTTATGACAAAGGATGTCTCATTATCTGGTATGCATCATAGTACCATGCATTATGTACTTAGTTAATATTTAGTACATTAAAATGCACTTCCTTTGAAAAATAAAAGTAGTTGTTGAAATTGGGAGAGGGAATTAAAATGACTTTAATTTAATCATTAGAAGAAACAAGTATAATTCTCTGAAGAGTAAAAAAAGACATGGGGAGAAACTAATACACAAAATCAGCCTCAAGAAAATGTGACCACAGATAGTTTTCTCTTCAGGATTGCTCCACTTTAACTTTTGGTGTCCACCTCAGCCAGTTCCTAAACCCAGAAGATAGACCAGCTCCACATCACTTCCTTCAGGCTCAGTGGGTCATAACAGGGAAGGCCCTCTGAGCCCTTCATCTAGTCAACTGTTCTACAGGACTCTGGTCTCTAACACTCGCTAAGGCCTTCTATCTTTTGCGTGGATACATTCATGGCTACCATGCTCGTTGTTTATCAGTATGACATTCCATGCCTGCTCAGCTTTGATGAGCAGAAAACACAAATCCAAAACCTTTCCCTGTAGATATGTCCCCTTACTTGTAGCTCAACACTTCTAACACTAAAGCCTCTTCCCCTAGAGCAGCATGTGACCCAGTCTCACTCTCCTCACCTTCCTAAGAACTGCTATCAATCTCTTTAGGGTTTACAGAAAATTTTCCCTACAGGTCATTAACAAAATAGTATTTCAAAGGAAGGGAGAAAAAATCCCACACTCTTACATTGCTTGGGCTCTATTAACAGAAAGGAGTTCTTCACCTTGTTGTTTGGAAGTTAGGCATGAAAATAGGCATGACCTTCTCAGTCAGACCCCAGAGAAGAAATACTAAAAATACAAATGTACATTTTCAGGCACCATGGCAGAGCTAACACTATAAATAACTTTCTTTGATCCCTAGAGACTCAGACAGGCAACACGAAGGGACCCGCAGGCGAATTTGTATGTCGGATGCTAGGACAGTCACAGTCAGGGCTGGTCTTTGTCCTCTAAAATGTAGTGTGACCCAGACCAACACAGGCCTCATCCATTCCTGAGCCTTAAAGTAGCCCAAAGGAGGAAATGGAGATATTCAATTACTAGGGTATTTGGATGTATTGTAATCATAACAATTCTCTACACTATTTGAGATTTATAATCAAAGAGTTGGACTCAAATTAACTTATGATTAAACCCAAATAATATCATCATATTGTTGATTAAAGTAAAATAAAGTCAGACCACTGTATTCATGGTTTCTAAAACTGAGGATTCGGCCAATCACAGGTTAAAAATATTCAAAAAACCAAAATATCATCTGTATTGAATATGTTCACAGCTTATTTTTGTCATTATTCCCTAAAAATTCCCTAGCTACTTTTATAACACTGACATTGTATTAGGCATTATATGTAATCTAGAGATGACTTAAAGTGTATGAGAAGATATGTACAGGTAATTATTATACCATTTCCTATAAGGGATCCACAGATTGTGATAGCCATGGGGATCCTGGAACGAATCCCTGCAGTAGCCAACGCTGTACCCTTCAATGAGTACTTAATCCTACATAAATACTATCAGCTAATAATATTTATTGAGCCAGTCACCATGCTTTTCTATCTCATTTAATCTGATCTCGTTTTATTCTCATTTAATCTTCACAACAACCCAATAAGGGTATACAATTTTTTTTCATTTTACAGATGAGAAAACTAAAGCCTATAGCAGGTAGGCAACTTGCTGGAGGTCATGCAACTAGTAAATTTTACCTTACATATACACTTCTGAAAGAAAACAAAACAGGCTCTGGCAGATGTGGAGTCTCTAGGTGCCTTTTTCCCCAAAGGTTCTTGATTGTAACCTAAACTACACCTGAGGTGCCAGTCGTATCATTTCTGGATTCCCAAGCTCCTCTGTCTCTTCTGCTACCTTAACTGAGCAAGGTACATTTCTTCCAAGCCTGTGCTAAAGCCCTGAACCCTTAAGCATGGAAGATCCACCTGGTGATTCCCAGACATCTGTCAGTCACGTGCTACCATCACAAGTTTGGAAATCTCTGTAAACCACTGTTACTTATTCCATGAGTTTCTACAAAATAGCTTCCATTAGTCCTCCACTTACTGAGATTTTACTTTACATGATTTCAGTTCCCCCGCGGAGCTGAACAAATCATAAATACTACACTATTTTATAAAAATATTACATGAATTGACAGGGAGCTGCTGGGACTGGCAGGTGGAAGGTCTGAGGAGGGCTCTTGTCCCCACCATTGAGCTGAGCTGCTGTTACTGGAAGGAAGGGAGCTTGAGAGGGGCTCCTGCTCCCTCCACTGATGGGACTCAGGGACCAGAAACCATCAGGAACCCAGTTACACAGTGGAACCCCAGCTAGAGCTCACACAATGGACTGGCAGGACCAGTGGCATGGGAAAGTCTGAAGCAACAGTAACAGTATGAGCCAGCAGGTAGTTTAAGTTAGGTGAATTAACTTTTTATTTGTGGACAAGGACATGTGGAGTAGGAATGGGTGAGTAGTGACAGCTTCTTTTCTTTTCCCTATTTTTTCTTTCTTTCTTTTTCTTCTTCTCTCTTTTTTTTTTGAAACATCTGGGGACAATTCCAGCTACAGAAAACATCCCACTTCCCAAATCCAGAGACAAAGATTGGACCCAAACCCAGCACAAACCCACCTGCAGTCCTGACTGGAGTGCACACTTGGAGATCAGATATGACCGACCACAGAACTGTAGACACTAAAGGAGTCTCACTACTTTTATTTTTCTCTGTCTGATGACTTTTCTTCTTAATAGTCCACTAGGTTAGTGTGTTTTGTTCTGCTGTTTGTTTTTATCTTATTTTCATTGTTGGGGGTTTTTTGTTTGTATTTTTTCTATTTTCTTTTCTCTTTTTCTCTCTGTTCTGTTTTGCCTTGTTTTGTTTTTCTTTCTGTATGTTTGGGTTTTTTTCCAGGTGTGTGATTATTTTTGTTTCCTATTTTTTCTTTTCTTGTTTTTTCTTCTTTTTTTCTTCTGTTCATTCTCTTTTCTACTTTCTTTTTCCTGTCATTCACAATTTAGATCTCTAAACTTTTCTTTTGTATTATTCCACTCATCCTCTTCCTCTCATCATCTTGCTGGATTTTATGAGACTTTCACTGCCTCTCACTTTTCTGGTTCACTTCAATACTCCTAGGCTTTCCTTCAAATTCATCCCTCTTATATCCTACAATTACCCAAAACTTGCATGACAATCCTTTGCCCACCAAATTTGCTCCTCCTATATTTAACCCCATCTACTTCTTCATCCTACCCTCTATCCCTCTAAAAGCCACACACACACGGCAGGGTAAAATCACTCCACTAAGTGGAAAAACATTGCATACAAGTTCCTCGTAGAAGTTGGATTATATTAAATAACTGTAGCACTTACTCCTATGCCATGGTTCTTCGGGTTAAGGACCGCAAGTAGATGAGAAAAATAAGGAAGAGACAAAGCTGGGGTCAGGTGGAGCCCTCATCCTCCTAATGGGAGGAAGGGAACTGCTCAACCAAGGCAGCATATTTATTTATATACTGGGAGGGATGATGTCAATTTCAGTCCCTCTGCCTAGCAACCCATTCCTTGGATTGTCTAGGAGCTTGATGTTTTCCTGGGCTGTAGCAACTTCTTCACGTGGCTGACTCAGGAGCTCTTTATTTTCTGGTAGGATCACATCTGGGTCATGCTTTAGGTCAATCTGCAGCTTCAGTGGCTCCCAACACTCCTACAGTTAAAGAAATAACACTAATAGTTACCTCAGTGTGTCATTTATTTGCATATTTTGAATCATCTCTGTATCCCTGGAAGAATTCAGCTTAATCATGGTGCCTAATTATCTTGACGATTTGCTACAGTCTATTAGACAGTATCTTATTGAGGATTCTTTCATCTATGTTCATTAGGAAGACTGGCCTATAGTTTTATTTTTTAGTTGGGTTTTTCTCTGGTTTTGGAATCAGGGTAATACTTGTCTCCAGAAATGATCTTAAAAGCATTACTTCCCTTTTAAGTTCCTTAAAGAGTTTTAGCATTAGTGGCATTAGATCTTATCTAAATTTCTTATAGAATTCAATTGCTATTCCATCGGGGCCTGGGATTTTCTTTGTTAGTGAATTTTTAATTACATTTTCAATTTCATTGGCTGATACTGGGTTTTTAAAGAATTTTTTGTATCTTCTTAGTTTAGTTTTGACAGTTGGGTTGTTTCTAGGAACTTGTCCATTTCTTTTGTGTATTCTATCTTATTAGAATATAGGTTCTCCTAAAAAGGATTTTTTTTTAATTTCTCTAGGATCTCTTGTGACTTTTCCCCTTTCATTCCTAATTGCTTGAATTTTTCTTTTTCTTCCCCTCTTTTTGATGTAGTTTGCTAATGGTTTATCAATTTTATTAATTCTTTCAAAGAACCAACTTTTCAATTTGTTGATTGTATGTTTTTTGGTCTCATTTGCTTTTATTTCTGCACTTATCTATATAATTTCTTCCTTTGTGTGAGCTTTGAGTTTGATTTGTTCTTGTTTTTCTAGAATTTTGAGGCTCAGCAGTAGGTTGTTTATTTGAGCTTTTCTTTCCTGATGTGAGAATTTATCACTATAAATTTCCCTCTTAGGACTCTTTTCATTGTGTCCCATAAGTTTTGGCACATTGTCTTGGCATTATTGTTTAATTATTGTGAATACTGTATAATTTCATGTTTAATTTCCTCTGTGACCCTATTGGTTGTCCAGAAGCACATTGTTTATTTTCTATGTGTTTGTGAAGTTTGTGTGATTTCTTTTATTGTTGATTTCCAGCTTCATTGCTACAATTGTATTACTGCTTATTTGGTTTTTCATGCCTGTTAATGTTTGTTTATGTAGTTTGGTGCACCAGTATTTGGTGCATATATATTTATGATTCTTATCCTCTCTTGCAGTTTTCCCTTAACAAGTGTTTCATTTGATCAGTTTTGGCTTGCAATTTACACTGTCTGCAAGTAGCCTAACTTTCCCTGCTTTTGGGGGGGTTCTTGTCATACGGAGAATTGTTTTTCATTCATTGACTTTTAGTCCATGAATTTGTTTTTGAGTTAAATGTGTTTCTTGAATGCAGAATTTTGATAGATCTTGTTTCTTGATTCATTCTGCCAGTCTGTTTCTTTCAGTTGGTGAGTTGAGACCATTTACATTCATGGTTATAATTGATATATTTAGGCTTATCTTTTTCATGTTATTTTCCTATTGTTGGTTCCCTGTCTTTCTCCTCTGTTTAACTGCTTGACTTGCTTTGTGGTTGCTTTCTATTGGTGTTTGTGTGTTTGTGGTCTTAGTTATCTCTTTCTAATATATTCTTCAGGGCAATCTGTAGTACTGATTTGGTGGTCATGAATTTCTTCAGTTCTTTGTCATGGAAGTATCTTACTTCTCTGTTTGATTTGAAGGATAGTTTTGTGTAGTACATCAATCTGGGCTGAAGATTGTTTGCTTTTTAGGGCTTGAAATACCTCACTCCAGGCAGACTGCTCATGTTAAGAAATCTGCTGTGATTCTGATGGGTTTTCCTGTATAGATGATTTGCTTCTTTGCTCTAGCTGATTTTAATATTTTGTTCTTGTGTTGAATTTCTGGAGTCTTGATTATCATATGCTTTGGTATAGATTTATTTTGGTTATGGATGTTTGGAATTCTATATGTTTCATTTATTTGTATGTCCACTAATCCTCAAAAATCAAGAGTACTCCTGTACACAAGCAACAAACTCACAGAAAGAGAAATTAGGGAAACTATACTCTAATACTTAGGAATCAATCTAACAAAAGAAGTAAAAGATCTATGCATTGAAAACTGCAGTACACTTACAAAGGAAATTGAAGAAGATATTATAAAATGGAAAGATATACCTTGCTCATAGATAGGAAGAACCAACATAGTGAAAATGACCCTACTACAAAAACTGTTACAAAGATTTAATGCAATTTCCATCAACCTACCATAAGCTTACCTCACAGAACTAGAGAAAGCATTCTGAAAATTTACTTGGAACCAGAAGAGACCTAGAATGGCAAAAGTAATATAGGGCAACATAGAGCATCACAATCCCTGACCTGAAATGATACTGCAAAGCTACTATTATAAAATAAGCTTGAGGGGCTGAGGATTTAGCTCAGCGGCATAAGCACCTGCCTGGCAAGGCAGGGTCGTGAGTTCGATCTCCAGTACCACCAAAAATAAAATAAGCTTGATATTGGCTGAAAAATAGGCCTGAAAACCAGTGGAACAGAATAGAAGACACAGACACAATTACAAATACACTAAACTTACAACAAAGGAGTCAAACATGTCCACCGGAAGAAAGTCTCTTTAGTAGATGGTGCTTGAAAAACTGACTTTCCACACACTGAAGACTAAAACTAGACCCATGTTTATCACTGTGCACTAAATCAAAGTCAAAATTAATCAAAGATCTAAATATTAAAACAGAAACACTATATCTACTGGAAGAGAAAATAGGTAGAAATCCTAAAGACATAAGTGTAGGCAGAGAGTCCATGAACAAAACCAAGACAGAATATGAAATACAACAAAGAATCAACAGGTGAGACCTCCCCTCATTAAAAAGCTTCTGCATAACAAAAGACATCACCAACAAAGTGAAAAGACAACTCTAAGAGTAGGAAAAAATTATAGCCAGTTGTCCCTCAGACAAAGAATTATACCTAGAATATATAAAGAATTTTTAAAAATCAGGCCCCCCAAATTCACAGGCTCAATCCAAAAATGGGCATCTGAGATGAAAATACACTTCTCAGATGAAGAAACACAAATGGAAAATAAATATATGAAAAAATGTTCTACATCATTGCTCATTTAAGAGATGCAAATTAAAATACTGAGATTGCATCTCATCCCACAAAAAAATGGCTATTATTAAGAAAACAACCAGCACTCAGGAGGCTGAGGCAGGGGATCATTGTGAGTTTGAGACCAGCCTGGGCTACAAAGTGAGCTCAAGGCTAGCCTGAACTGCACAGCAAGACACCGTCTCAAAAAAAAACAATAGGCTATTCACAGACTGGGGTAGAGAGAAGAAGGCCACACCAGGAAGCAAGGCCACCCTGAGAATCTGCACCATGCAAGGCTGCCACAGGACGGGAATAGACAGAGCCCCAGTCCCCTCCAGCACAGGGGCTGGCCAACAAGAAGTACCAATCCCACTCCCACCCCATCTGCACCAGAAGTGACTGGCTGATCCAGAGAAACACAGGCTGTGATGATAGCTATGAGGTTAAATGCAATTGGATGCCTGTGTGCTGTGGTGTTTTCTAACACTGCAGGTCTAGGGCCAGTGGTCTGATCATGGGTACAGAGGACAGCGATACGCAGTGTAGCGTCTGGGAGGATCTCCTTCTGAGGGCGGCAGCCATTGTTGATCCCCTATGACCTCGTTTTGGAGTCCTATGTCATTTCCATTGTTTTGTTGGGTTGAGTTTTATTTTCTTTTGTTTTGTTTATGTCAAATCCGATGGCAGGAGCAGCTGTTTTAAAGATAGCAAGAAATATTATGATAGCAATTTTGGATGTACTATAGGCTTATTTTGAAGTCCTTTACTGTATTCATTGTTTTGTTTTTATTGTTTCTATTCTGTTCTGTTCTGTTTGATTTTTTCTGTAGCTATTTTGAACATATCAGAGGCTTTATGGTAATTATTTTTGATTTCGGAATGTTTTGAAGTCCTGTATCTCTTACACTGGTTTGTTTTGATTGGTTTTATTCTGTTTCATTCTCTTTAAAATAAAATAAAAAAAGAAAAGAAGGGGAGGAGCAAGATGGCAGATAGACAACAACTGGCTACAGAGGTTCCTTGAGATAGTCAACTTAGAATTCAACATAATACACAGTGGGGAGCCCCAAACAGAGGGATATGAATTCTCTCACTCCAAGAAGAAATGAAGGCAACTTGTTGACCATCCAAGGTCCCAACATGGTACCGCCGCAGCTTGCCGAGGTCCACCATATCTTGCCGAGATCCCGCCGCAACTTGCCCTGCTGTCCCAGGTCCCGCTGCTTCAACACTGAGTTTGGGGACTGGCGAGCCAAAGGGAGAGCTGAGTTGGCAGGGTGCCTACATCAACCTGTGGTGAGTGACAGGAGTGGAGCCATTCCATAAATAGGGGGGCTCCGGCGGACAATATTCTGGGACCGGGTAGGACTGGCAAATACAAGGGGCAGCAGCAACTTCAGTCAACTGCTCCCTTTCTGAACAGGATGGGTGGAATGAGCTAAGCCTGGGTCATGTGACCTGGCTGAGACCTAATAGGTTATCCGAAATCAAGTCCCTACAGTGGTGGTGCACACTAACCATACTAATGCAGTGGAATCTCAGAATTTTGACTGACAGTGCAAGCCACAGCAGCTTGATTGACCCAGAGGGGAGGCGGTGCAAAGAAATGCAGTGCAAGTCACAGCAACTTGACTGATCCCCGTGCCCCTGAACTCCAGCAGCCACCTGCGGTGGCTCAGGGCCACGGCAAGACCTGTTTCAGGGCCTGGGAGTGACTGGGCGCCTGGCTGCCCCTGCCCCTGACCCCGCCCTGGCCACCAACCCAGAGGGGAGGCAGCGCAAAGTTCGCAGCTGCCACCGCTGCCTCTGCCGCTGCTGCTGCTGCCATGCTCCAGCCACCACCACCTGGAGGGAAGGGGAGGCAAAGTAATACAGTGCAGGCCACAGCTCTTGACTGATCTGGAGGGAAGGGGCCAGAATAAGCTGTCCCTGTCTGCAACTCACTAACACACTGCAGTGGGAAGGGTCATCTAGCCAGCTTCCTTCAGAAGAATTATAACCAACAAAGAAAGAAAATGGGGCCTCCTGGAAGAAGCAAAAAGATGGGAAGAGGAAGCAACAACAAAAAGTCTCCAGGTCCCAGCCATGAGAACACTGACCTAGGACAAGTAAATACAAAGAAGAACAAGAGCAGCAAACGTGCAATATCAGACACAGCACCAGTGGACATAAAGAGATATATTTGGGACTTCATAGATGAGTTCAAAAGTGAAATATTTTACCAAATAAAGCAAGATACAAGAAAATTAACTAAAGAGATACTAAGCACCCCCAAGCAGACACAGATGGAAGAAGGGAGGAACTCAAACAAAGGAGAAAACCATTTGATAAAGAATATTTTTAAAAATATAGAATACATGAAGTAGATTCAAAGAGATCACCGGGAAATTAAAAACACTGGAAAGATGGCAAATCTGCTTGAAAGAAACTAAGGATAGATTATCCAAACTGCAAGACAATTTTGCAATGTGGGAGTAAGAAAGGGAAAACTTTTTAAAAATAACAAGGAAACAAGCATAACAATATAAAGGCTAGAAGATGACAAAAGGATCTATAACTTGAGAATAAAGAATGTGAATGAAAAAGCTGGGGTACAAACAAAGGAACCACAAAGGTTATTCATAGAAACAATTAAGGAAAACTTCCCAAACATAGGAAAAGGAAGTGATATTCTGATATATGAGGCATACAGAACTCCAGCCACCTACAACCAAAACAGAGCTAAACCCAGGCATATAATAATCAAGATCCCAGAAATTCAACATAAGAACAAAATATTAAAAGCTGTTAGAGACAAGAAACAGATAACCTATAGAGTAATGCCCATCAGAATAATGGCAGACTTCTCGACACAAACAATCAAGTCAAGAAGAGCCTGGAGTGAAATATTCCAAGCCTTGAAAGAAAATAACCTCCAGCCCAGATTGATATACCCTGCTAAACTGTCTCTAGAAATTATGGAGAAACAAGATGCTTCCAAGACAAAGAGGAACTTGGGAAATTTGCAACCACCAATCCAAGTCTACAGAGAATAATGCAGGGCATTCTAGAGAGAGAGAAAAGTACTAGGATTCCAGGAACAGTGGCAGAGAGGCCTCAATGAATGGAGCAGAAAACAGAATGAATAAGATAAGCAGACAACTGATGGCAAACAAGAACATAACAGAAATGAGGCAGAGAAGATTTTATTCAAAACTGGTATGATTGATAGCATCAAGTCTGAGAGTATAGGCAACTACACTGAAGATGACAAGACTCTATGATACACATTCTGGTTTGATAACTGCCAGTTTTTGAAGTTCTATACTATATTCAAAGTTGTGTTTTTATTAACAGTGTTATATACTGATATATTCAATTATACTATGTCTGATAATATAGCCAATTATATTGGAGATAACAAGAGACAACACAGGAACCATGGTAGAACTCTTTGTACAATGGTCTTATATGTTTAGTTCATTTCATGTGTTTATAGGAATATGTTTTGTTTTGCCATGCTTTGTTTTGTTTCTCCCTCTAATATAGAAAGGATAGAAATACATGTTAAGACTCATGCATGTGAAGATTGGATGATAGGAACAGCTATTTTGGAGAAAATGACATCTTAATAGGTAATACTGATTTAGTATCATCTTGTTTTGAAGTCTCATCAAGCTTTGTTCTTCTGTCTCCATTGGTCTAAACAGGTTGTATCTTATTGGATTTTATTATATACGATAGTATAAGCAAAAACCTTTTAAAGACAAGGAGATTATACAGAAACCATTGTTCATTTTCTGTTAGTCGATTCTAAATACCCTGTAATGCTGTCATTCTCTTAAATGGTTTTACATTGTTTTGATATATTTAATGTTACAGTATACGAAGCTGTACTCAAGGATTTCAAGGAAAGAGACAATATGGTAACTACTTTTATGTCAGGATTATCTTGTGGTGAAACACTATTCTGCTTAAATGGTTATGTTTTGATCTGCACTGTTTTGCTGTTATGCCCTCTTTTATCTCAATCTCCACTTTATTATTTACTTTTTTATTTTTATCCTTTTAATTAAGGGAAAAATAAATAAAAATAGCAGGATATACTATAGTAACCCATTTTGACTTTCCATTATCTTGATTTAAAGCCCTGTATTACTCTCACCATCTTGTTTTTGACTGATGTTCCCCTATTCTGTTTTGCTGAATAGTACCAGGTTCGAAAGTTTAGGCAACAGCTGTGAAGATAGTGAGATTCATTATAATGCCCATTCTCGTTGACTTTTATCTACTTTTGAAGACCTACAATGTCTCCAATGTTTTGGTTTTGTCGGTTTTGTTCTTTGCTGTTTTGTTCAATTTTATTATAACTGATGATATAGGCAACTCTATTAGATATAGCGGGAGGCATTATGGTAATCATTGCTGATCACCTCGTATTATGTTTTTACATTATCTATTATGTCCACCCTTTTGATTTGACCAACTGTGTTCTGTTATGTCACATTTGGTTTTATTCTCTTCCAAAAAAGTAATAAGAACTGTGGGAGCAATAAAACCCAAAATGTGTAATAGTCATTGTACAAAAGAGAGGAAAAGAAAGTGCTCTAAATGATATAACTGCATGTATATTTAAGGGTATAAGATAGAAAATGATATCACTGAGTTTTATTGGATCATTGAACAGAACTGTTTGCAGTATCATTGTTGGAATGTCCACTTTACAAGCTTTAATTTTGTGACTTGAACAATTATTTCTAAGATGACAATATGTAATCCATTAACTAGTGATTTCCTACTGTTTATTTTTTTTCTATAAATCTGTATAACTTGTACCCTTTCTCTGCTTTTTTTTCCGCCTTAAATAAAATTTTTAAAAAAAGACGCATGCATGTGTAGAATCTATAAACAGTTTGTAAGAACAGATCTTATGACACATGATGAAATGAACAGATTCTTTGAAGAAAAAGAGACACTAAAATACCCAGTGCTCATCCTAGAGTGTCATAATGTGAAATGTCATAATGTGAAACCCAGCAATAGTATTATTCTTTGTTCAGAGTGATATTAGCCTGTTTGGGTTTATTCAATCTCAACATAATTGAAGATATGGATAACTGCATGTACGTTTAAGTGTATAGGATTGATAACCATATTTCTAAGTTTTTGTTGGATAGTTGAACAGAACTGGTTGCAATCTCACCGTTTGAATCCCCACTTTATATGCTCCACTTTAGTATCTTGAATAACTATTTGTAAGAAGACAATCTGTAATCATCAACTAGTGATTTCTCACTGTTTATTTTTTCTTTGAAATTATGTATTATTTCTATCAGTTTTCTGTTTTGTTTAGTGTTTCTTTAAATTAAATTTTTAAAAAGGCCCTATAGTACCCAGAGCTGATCACAGAGTGTATGATGTGAAATCCCGCAATACTATTATTCTTTGTTCTGATTGATTTTAGCCTGCTTCAGTTTGTTTAATCTCAACATAAATGAAGATATGGATGACTGCGTGTATGCTTAAGTGTGCAGGATTGACAGCCATGTTACTAAGTTTTTGTTGGACAGTGGAACAGAACTGTTTGCAATCTCACTGTTTGAATTCCCACTTTACATATTCCACTCTTATACCTTGAACAACTATTTGTAAAGCGACAATATGTAAACATCAGCTAGTGATTTCTTACTGTTTATTTTGTTCTCTGAACATATGTATTATTTCTACCTATTTTCTGTTTTGCTTAGTCTTTCTTTAAATAAAAAAAAAAAAGATTGGAAAAGAAACAACCAATAACAAATGCTGGCAGGGCTGTGGGGAAAAAGGAACTCTTCTATACTGTTAGTGGGAGTGTAAACTGACATAACTACTCTGGAAATCCATGTGGAGATTTCTTTAAAAACCAGGATTAAAGGTTCCATTCAATCCAGCTATTTCCCTTCTGGGTATTTTCCCAGAAGAATTAAAAACTTAATACCACAGATACATATGTGCCCCTATGTTTATAGCAACACAATCTGTAATTGTTAAAAAAGGAGTCAAAGGAGTTGGAAAAAAATTTTAAAAGATATGGCTTTTTATATAATAGAGTATTAATTACTCTGTCATAAAAAATAAACTTGAGGCTTTTACAGGAGTAAATGGATGCTACTTGAGACCATACTCATAAGTGAAACAAATCAGACCCACATGTGCAAACATCTTATTGTCTCACTTTATTAGAATCTGAAAGTGTAACAATATCCAAAATGTACAGTGAATATTGTGAATAGGGATGAAACTTTTCAAAAGAAAAGAAAACCTGTAAGAGAAAGAGGAAAGGAGGAAAGGAAAAGGAAAAATGTATGTAAACACAAGACAGTTAAGATAGTTGTACACCTGGTTTCTGTTGGTCACTGAGGGAAGAGCTTTGTGACTGTAATTTTCTGGACAATGTTTCATGCCTAAATCTTGTGCCCTGAACAACTACTGTGAGTATAACAATATACAATGTGCTGACTGTTTTTACTCTCTTTCTGGTCTGTTTCAAAACTGTTTTACTGTTGTTTGTTACTTTTTTCTATTTAATATAAAAATATTTTAAATTACATGAAAAATTCCAGAAATAAACAATGTAATTTTTAAATTAAGTGCAATTCCTTATATCATGACACAAGCTCTCCATCCTGCTCCATCCTGCATGGGACAGAGTCATCCCTTTGTCCAGAACATCTACATCAAATGTTCCCCTACTGACTAGTCACAGAGCAGCCGTGTCAGCCATCATATCTACTGTCCTGGCATTGCAGTACTGGTATTCAAGCAATCTTTATTTTACTTAAGGGCCCCAAAGACAAGAGATGCTGCCAATGTTATTACAGTACATTGTTATTTTATTATTGGTTATAATCTGTTATTCTGTATAACTTAGAAGTTCAACTTTATTATAAGTATTCATACAAAGGAAAAATAATATACATATGTCCAATATGTATATCCAAGGTTCAGGCATCTACTGGGAATTTTGGAGTATACGCCCTGTGAGTAACAAAATAAGGGACCTACTTTATTCCTTTTTATCTGTGTCTAAACCGAAATGTCTGAAATCATACATTAGTATGCTGACTAATTTTTTCAATATGTGTTAAAATGCACTAGTTTTTTTAAATTTCTCATTTATAATACACAAACCACTGCTGGCCAACTGCCTTATTAGAGACACAGATTTCTCTCTACCACTATGAACATATGATAAAATTTGTTTCATAACTTCAATGAGGGGACGCACCACTTTCTGACTGTTACCTAAAGAGTTCCTTCCCACATAGTCAAATAGCTTTGGAAAGACACTAGGCAAAACTGAAGAGAATAATGAGATAACCGGAAATTTCTGCATTATTTTCAGAAACATCAGAAATTCAGAGGTAGCTAGAATTTAATCACCATTACTCGGCTGTACATTCCTGAATAAAGTGATACTCTGAACCTCAATTTCTTCATTCTCTAAGGAAAATATGATACTCATCTGACAGAACTGTGCTAGGAGTGAGGCTGCATACATAAAGCATCTACCACAGCTCTTGGCACAGAGTGATCACCAAGTAAACACCAATTCCCTGCCCTTTCCAAAACAGTAATGAGTACGGTGCCCTGGAAGTGCTGGCCAGTGGCTTTCCTCGGTAAGCATATCCTGGTAAGCATCTCCTAGATGTGTTCCAATCATTCATTACTCTGCATGTGAACTTGGGGAGTATTTTCCTTCAGACTTGCCTGAGAGCCTGATTACCTTTGCAGGCCATAATGAGAATCATGATCATTCTGAGTATCAAGACAGAATTTCTGACTACAATGGCCGAGCCATGGCTATTAGTTTTCTAAAGAGGACAGGTTTCCATGATCCCCAAGGAAGATTGCCCTGTCTTCAAGGAGCATGCCACAAGCAGATGGAAGGGAGGATGGGCTCTAACCTGAAAGGAACAAAGTCTGCATCCAGCTGGATACTTAAGCTGACAGAATTTTGGCAGAAACCATCACCCATCACTGTCATAAGTCCTGGGGTCTATGAACAGAGGCAACACAGCTCACAGAAAACAGAGCTGGTGCACAGACAGCCCCAGTGAAGTGAGGTGCTATCAAAACCTCATGTGCATCCATTTGCACTCACTGTTATGTGGCATTAAGGAAATTTTCTGCTGACCTTGACATGTGATTTCTTGTGCTGCTCTGGATATATGCAGAGCATTATAAGTAATGATTCCCAAAGAGCCCATCTAATCTGACAATTTTCATCAGCCTTCAAAGAGAGATTTTACCTGTTGTCCATTTCTCCAGGTTTTTCCCCCCAGTGTTACTATAAAAAAGAAAGAGAACAAGATCTATAACCTTCAACAGTGTGTTTGCAAAAGTCAGAGATAGGACATAAATTCTGCCTTTCACTTGTCTTTACTGTATCTGCATTTCTCAGCAGGTAAATTAAATATATTCAACTAGCCAAACTCTCTTTCTAAGTCTTCAGGGTGCCCTCCAGGTGTTTCACGTTTGGCCTAAGAAAATCCTACTAGACTTTGGGACCAACCAGCATGAATCTGGGGTATCAGAGCCTGACCCTTCTAATCTCAGCCAACTGTGGGTCCACATTTGGGACATATGTTGTGAGTACTCTTGAATAAACTTTTGATTCTGGTCACTACAAACTTTGTTTGATATTAAATTCTGCTACCCAACTTTCATCCAAAACATCTTCTCTTTCTGATGTTGAGTTCACATAAAAAAGAAAGAAAACAAAAACTTAGAAGTATAAAATATAATTTAAATGCTTTATAGTAAATGCTATATAGTGAAAATTAAAATGATAGCATTCAACACAAAATCAATTATCACTAGCAAATGTAAGATCACCAATATGATGTTCACTGTAACTGTTTAATAAGTATCTCAGTTTAAAAATCATATAAGGGGGCTGGGGATTTAGCTCAGCGGCATAAGAGCCTGCCTTGCAAGCAGGCAGTCGTGGGTT
The DNA here is from genome assembly GCF_034190915.1 of Cavia porcellus. NCBI lineage: Eukaryota > Metazoa > Chordata > Mammalia > Rodentia > Caviidae > Cavia > Cavia porcellus. Next base: position 194,962,037 of record NW_026947484.1, on the reverse strand, counting down.
CGATCCCCGGTACCGATAAAAAGGAAAAAGACCAAAAAAATAAAATAAAATAAAAATCATATAAGTGAAGAAGTCAGAAAGGGTATGAAGGATAAAGAGGTTGGATCTGATCAGTACACACTATTTGCATGTGTTGAAATGCCACAGTGAAGTGTATTAATAGATACAATTAATACATGAAAATTAAAAATTTTAAAGTGATAAAACAAGTCATATAATTAAGAAGCCAAAGATTGATAATTGAATACAACTTTTAAAACACTACCCATTTCAAGTTTATCAAAATCTCCATTTCTAACACATTTCAGATTTCAATTTCAAAATAAAGACAAATATTTTGTTTCTCAACCTTCAAACACTATTTCTATGCTTCCTCCCTCCTTCCTCCTGCTTCTCTGGAACCCTTCTTTATCCATCTTGTGAACTTCTCTCTCCATTTTCTTATTAAAATCTCCAAAGCACTATTTCTCTCTCACAAATTCTCCATATACACTTCTGCCACCACAGTCAGAAAGTTCTGGTCTTCATCCCAAGGAGAAAACCATCAGCATCAACAATAGAAAAAACAACAGAAAATGCCACACCCTAGACATCTTTTCGTAATGTACTGTATAAATTTGGGATGGGGAATAGGCCTTTCTCCTGATAGTCTCTAGAATAATATTTAAATATACTTTGTCAGTTTTTAGATATGCACCACCTGACACGAGGACCAGGAGCCTACACTTTAGACTATGAGCCGGTAAGAGGTTTTTCAGTCTGCCTCAGTGAGGACACACCACGTTGGTTTGACAGAGGACCAAAAAAATGCACGAATGGTCTCAGTCACTTCCCTGCCATGCCCCTACCTCCAAGCAAAAAGGAAGAGACGTTCCCCAAAAGCAGGACAGACAGCAATGGCCAAGTGTAGTGTGGAACATACCAAATACAGAACTGGTCCTGCACATCTCTCAGCCCGGGGGCTGAGAATCTGAGGTAATCTCTGATCAGTGCTGAAATGTGGTGAGAAGACTCTAGAATCCAGACAATTGAATTTAATCCAACCCCTGTCACTACCTTAATAAGAAGCAACACTGAGTCGGGTGGTTGAGCAAAGAAATGGACTGTGGAGCTAGGTAGAACTAGATTCAAAGCCAAGCTCCCTCACTTTCTCTTTCTGTGATCAACTTGGACAAAGTAGTTGACTTTTTGTGTCTTATTTTCCTCATCTGTATGAATGGATAGTTCTATATGCTTACTAGAATCTGTTGTAAATAAGAAAAGAGACACAGATAGGTACTCAATTAAGGTAGTTGTGGCCTTGAACAAATCCCTAAACATCACTGAACCTCAATTTCCTCATTTGTAAAGAATAGCGTGAATTATATAATTTCAAAGACTCTTGACTATGCACTCTGAGATGTCAGAGCCTAGCAAAATATAGCAATATAAAACACGAATAGCTGCAATATGAGATGTTACTACATCTTACAAAAATAGTCAAGACTGAGGCATCAGAAATCAAGCATATTATGAAGGCCATTATCATCTGTTAATCTCTAGGAAGAGGAAGCTACCCAGAGTCAGTCAGGCACGTGAAGAAGCTCCCACTCTCCTCCAAAGACCACCGCACAGACTGAGCCAATGGAGAAAATGAAGAGGTAGTAATACTATGTCAAAAAGTAAATTTTAATGCCAAAAGATATATATTCGATTAAAAATTTTGGTGGTGAGGTGGTGGCAGATAGGAATATAATTCAATGGTAGAGTTTATACTGAGTGTGTGGAAGGCCAAAGATTTGATCCCTAGTATTGCCAATTTTTTTTAATAAGGCAAAAAGCAGACTGGACTAAGACTATGTTCTGATACTGTTTTATCACTACTTGGTCCCCAATTTTGCTTCAACTATTGGGAAGCTCACAGCCAAATTCACTTTTAGTAACGCTATAGAAGTCTTTTGGTCAACATATTATCATTAAACACTACTTCCCCTTTCACTTGAGCACTATATTTTCTTTTCTATTGTGCTAATTTATCTTAGGGTAAGAGTAAGAAACACATAGAGAATTGGTAAGTTGTTATTTCTGGATATATCTGTGCGGGTGCTTCCGGAGAAGCTGGTCATGTGAGTGGATGACTAAGTGGGAAAGATTCACCCTCAGTGTAAGCAGACGTCATCCAGGCAGCTAGGGGCCTGGATAGAACAAAAAAGAAAAAAATGTTTCTTATGTTTCTCCTGAAACTGCGTGTACTTCTCTTCTCTTGTCCCTGGACCCCCGAACTTCAGACCCTCTAGTTTTGGAATATAGGACTTACGCCAGTGGCCCCCAGGTTTTCAGGCCTTTGTCGTCAAACTGAGAGTTACACACACAGCTTCCCTGGTTTCAAAAATTTTCAACTTGAACGGAACCACAGTACTAGCATTGCAAGACCTCCAACCAGTAGATGACTTGTCAAAGGACACGCCTTCCTTAACTGCATGAGCCAATTCCTAAAATAAGACACCTTTAATAGATATACATATTGAATATACATAATCCCCCCTAATATATATCTTCCATTGATTCTGTTTCTCTGCAAAATTCTAATACATTCATCATCACAGCTTTGTTTTCACATTTTTTATTTCATTGTGTCTATTCTTATAATCTGCTTGAATTCCTTTATGAAACAAGGGAGTGAGTAAATAAATAGAAATAATCTTATGAGTCACTCAATTACTTTAAATGTCATTTTCCATGTACAAAATTAGAGTTTAGGACTCAGTATCAAAAATCCCATTCAGCTCTAACTCTTTTCATCTAGTCTTTCATTTCTGAAGAACAAAGATCATGCATGTTAGATTATAAGCCTTCATTTGATAAGTATAGGCAGCACTTTCAAGTCCATTGGTTCTCCAAGGTGTTTTAAGTTATCCTTATACTGCACTTTTATTGAGAATAATTTATGATGTAGATTTTCAGTAGTACTAATGAATTTTAGATGACTCATTTTGTTATTTTCCTTCCCATCTTATTACTATTAGGTGCTTCTTTATTATCCTTTGAATTAAAGCTGGAACTCTAATACTGAATAGGACTTAATATTTGTATAAACTGCAACCAACTTGACTGAGTTTGAAATTTTCCCACTTACATGTTCAACAACCCCGTGTGATAAGTGAAACAGGAATGCATCTTCACTTATACTTGGGATAACACAAAGAGTTAAGTGACTCACTCAAAGTCACCCAGACCATTCTTGGCACAAAGATTTGAACTCTAATGTTCTGGCTCTAAGACATTTTTCAAACTCCTATGCTCTGAAAAGATCCTTCTAGTTTCCACTGACCACTTCTAGACCATGCACATCCCAGGACAAACTTACTGGTATGTTGCCATGGGATGTTACTTGCTCCCATCCCAGATTGGTCTTATCTTTTCTTGACTTACAGACCTTTTAATGTGTAAAAACAGCATTCCTGTGCCCTTTCAACCTTTTATTCCTGAGCTGAACAAATATCACAGTCTAATTCTCTGTGAGCCATTTTATCTGGTAGGCACCAGAGGCTCAGTGCCTGCGACCACCAGCTTTCCACGAGTCTGTGAAGAAAAGCAAAATGAATTGGCTCTCAGCCATAGATAACAAAAGCTGAAATTAACAGCCATTTAATTAACTGCCTGAAAAATATTATATTATGTCAATTTTGTAGTTAAATGTGTTATTCATTTTAAAAATCGCATTACATGTGAGAACAATTTGTGGACTAGATTCTCTTGTTTTGCAAAAACGCCTGAGTAGGCAATGATTGATTAGAAGACACAGCCAATTGAAGTGAATAAGTCTTTCAAAGCAAATAATTTCAAAAGCAAAACTGTAAAAATCACTTCTGCATTTTTATGGAAAATTCTAGATGTGAATGTATTGTAATATGTTTGGGCTAAATGACAAAGCCTGTACAAAAGCCTACAGGAAGCTTAAAATGGTCTTAATTCTTCAATTACCTAAATTTCTCCATGCAGGCTAGGATATCTTTTAGTAAAATTGTTCCCTATGGATTCACAGTTTATGTAATTTCTTCTATTTGCTGAATTTGGACAGAAAATTGAGCTTCATTTGTTGGAAGAAATGTAAAGGGCTGGGGAGCACTTGGCCCTGTCAACGTGGTGGACTATACCAGAGGTTGTAGATAACCAGGAATTCAAAAAGAAACTTCCTCTCTACACATCATCAAATTTAACCTGCTCCAGATATGAAAAAGTGCTCTTAAAAAATTCAAACTCCAGCAAAAGAGCCAATAAATTCAGCCACATTGCCAAGGGCATGGATCTAATTGCCTCAAGGAGCCTTGAGGTGCATTGGCAGGATCCTAAAAATGTTGTAGGCTAAAAACCACCTTGTATCCTGACAAAGAGAGTGCTGTTAATTCTGTTAAATTTCTTGTATTTAACTGCTATGGTTGGCATCAGAAATGGGCTGCTTTTTAAAGGCTCAATAGCTCTGCAAAAGCTGCCTCCACAGAGCCTAAGGTGAGACCATCTGGCAGGAAGTCTTTACCCCCAGAGCCCTCAGAAGTCAGCAAGGAGCAAAGCTGTGCAGATCAGCTCTTGAATACTAAGGGTTGGTAATGATGACAAACCTCTTTCCTGGAGGGATGAGCCTGTGACTCGGCTTCAATTCCAGGCCTTCAGAGAGTTCGGGGGAGCTGGATTACTGAGACGACAATATTGATGGTTCCTGCTGAAGCCACAGCCAATTTTAGAACTTGCTCTCCTACTGGGAAATGAAATCCTGAACTTCAGTTAGAATCTAGGAGATCTTCCTGAGTCCTCTGCCTAACACAGGAAATAAAGCAACCTCTTGAGAGGAGCAGGGTAGCAGGCAGGGGGCCCTGCATCAAGAAGATAAGCACAAGAAAACATTCTACCTGGAAGTATTTATGTCCTCAGAGGCTCAGTATTCTGCCTGAGGGTAAATTTTTCCTCTCAAAAGTCCCGGCTCCACTTAACACTTCAGAAGTCTGTCTGTGGCTGCCTTTTACTCCTTCTTCCAAATCTGCTTATTCTGCTTTTCTGTCTTGAATCTGAGTTCACTACTGTGTCCAGGTCCTTCAGACTGATATACAAATCAGCGTGGTTCTAAATCCTAGCTTCTCCAATGCTATCTGCACACTTCCTTTGTCTGTGCTCCAAAAGCCAGTTCCAGAATTCGGTCAGGACTAAAGAACCACGCCTCTAGTTGTCCAAGGGGAAGCTTTGAGTTCCCTAATGCAGATATTTCTAGAGCTTCCACGTAAGTTCATTCAACAACCTTGGGGCAAGAGGCAAGTTTGAACACAGAGTACTACACCACTTTTAGAAATGTAATAGTGCTTACTGGACCTGTGCTGCACAGTAACTGCACTAGACATAATACAGGTATGGCAAGAAACAAGGAGCACGTGCACTCCACCTTCACAGACTCTGGAGCCGCGTTTTGACCTGCTGAACAAACATTCTGCTTCCTTATCCACTGCCGGTAACACAGCTGTTTTGGCTTCCAAAACACCAGCTATCTTTCTTATTCTGATATGAGCAAGAAGAGAGAACATACCAATGTGAGCCAACACACCACCTGGAATATCAACAGGGCAAAACATCAGTACAGCCAAGACTTACTCAATCCCCTCTACCTGACAGCAGGAAAAATGTAGCTTGTGGAGCCACATTACATTATCTGCTAATCTTAAAACAAAACCGCTCATCCAAATTAAAATACTCAATACCAAAATTCGTAGTCACCTGCAAGGTATACAACTATTTAAAAAGAAGTGTTCTTGAATCATGAGATTGGTTTTTCAGAAGCACGTAAAAAGGGAAGATTGTCTCCTTTCTTTATGGTAAACCCAAGATGGGACTTCTAATAGCTATGACCACAGACACTGCCCCTCTTAATCTTTCACAGTTTGTGATATTTTAACTAAGTCTCTTCAAAATATTATTTAATCCTTGTTCTTTTATACTACCCTCAGTGATATTAAATTTTGAAGCTCAAATATCCACTATTAAGATCCACTGTCATTAGGTAGTAGATTTTAAAAACCAAAAATTGGAGGAGGAAAGGGAGGGTGGGAGGGGTAAAGAACAAAAAAGAATTAAGATTTATTATGTACGCATGACAACTCCCTGCAATGTTATCACTATGTTCTGAAAAAATGTACTAATAAAAAAACTTAAAAATAAAAATATAATACAGCTTGAAAGGAAAAAAAAACCACAAGTTTACTTAACATTTTTCAGTTTTAAAACTTATTTTAAATTGGGTATGTCACAGTCTTGTCTCTGTTTATCACAATTAGGCATGCCTCACTTCGGGTAATAACAGCATCCCACAAGATTCACCTTTAACATGATTCTTCCTCTTCTGAAAATCATAAAAACTAATCCTAAGACAAAACAAAATTATCTTCAATGATGCAGAAATTCTTTTTAATTCACACATTTAAAAGAGAAGTTTTTTATATAATAATAACACCCATATGAAGACTAAAGTTTCTTTTCTTTGACAGAATCACTTCTAGAGTTAAGAAAACGCAGCAATTATAGCTTAAGAACAGAACATCCTAGACTAAAATCTCATCCAGCTTTTATCAAATCTCCTCACCACCATTTTACAAGAGAATAACAGGAAATTCTCTTTGGGTGCTCAGACCTTGTTTCCTAGCAATTTATGGAAGCTAAAGAATGAGCAGTTGAGCCAGGGCTGGGCAAGGGTAGAAACTAATGTTCTGGATGGCAAAGGAAGTGGAACAGTAAAGTAATTATGAAGAAGCTGACCCCCTTTTATGCTTTCAGTGTTACCTACTTACTGCTCAATTTAAAGTTGAGCTTTATAGACGTCACATAGAAATCCTTTTAGTCAACCAAAAACCATATATATCCATAAAGTTTGAAAAAGGGATGGCAAACTCAGGTAAGAAAAAGGTAAATGTCTAATCAATGGGAGCCAAAACATAAAGTATTATAAATCAAGTTGCAAAGCGGTCAGGAGCTCAGCATCTGACCCAAGACACCAGTTAGACAAAGGTGGTTGCCTGTGTGCAATTCTGCACACATGTGTACATACTCCCACAGATACACCCACTGAAGCCAGTTTGCCTTCCCTTAAGCTGTACAAGCCATATGAGACCCAGGAAGAGAGTAGCCAGTTCGCCCTCTCGTGAGCTGGCAAAAGTCATGCTGGGCCTGGAAGGAGCCCAAGAGGAAGCCAATTTTCCCTTCCCATACCACGCAACCCATGTGGGGTCCCGAAAGAGAGAAACCAGTTCACCCCTCCAGTGAGCTGACCACCACTAGGGTGAGAATCAAGAACACACTCCCCCTCCCCTGCCATAAGCAACTGGCCAGTTCCGAGGACAGGCTGAGTTGATAGCAACTGAGGCTCAGAAACAACTTAAGGCTTGTAATGTTTGACTGACTTTGCAGGCCTAAGGTCAGTAGTCTGAGCAGCTACTAGGAGGAAATCATTTTGCAGTATAGCAGATATGGGGCATTTCTTTCTGTCTTAATTTTGAAATCCAAGATTTTTCTCACTGTTTAAGTTTGTTCTGATTTATTGTCTTGTTTTGTTTTATGTTCTGTTTTGATTGACTTTATTCTGTTTTGTCTTGATTGATTTTACTATGTCTGATATTATGGACAACTATTGTGAAGATAACAAGAGATACTATTATGTTAGCCATTGTAGATTTATTATCCTATTTTGAAGTTCTGTACCACTTTCCCTGCTTTGATTTGATTGGGTTTATTCTGTTTTATATTGTTAGGTTTTATTCTCTTTAAAATATAGATAGATAGAACCGGGCGTGGTGGCGCACTCCTGTAATCCCAGCACTCGGGAGGCTGAGGTAGGCGGATTGTTGCAAGTTCGAGACCAGCCTGAGCCATAAAGTGAGCCCAAGGCCAGCCTGAACTGCATAGTGAGACTCTGTCTCAAAAAGACAATAGGTAGATAGATAGATAGATAGATAGATAGATAGATAGATAGATAGATAGATGTATTATGCCCTCTAAAGAAAGAATAAAAGTTCAAGTCCTAGATCCACTAAAAACAAAAAGATATACCCATAGTAAAGTAATCCAGCCTCATGACTTTGCTAAACATTGGTACAGACTTAATGAGAAGAAAAGATCAGGAGGATAACTCAGAATACAAACCTAAACATGTATTTTCAGCTATGTAAAAGTAAAGAGATTTGTCAAGCTTTAATGATGGTTATTTAGATATCTGAGGATAATTATGCTTGGTTTTTCTTTGTAAGTTTTTGCAACTTTCCTAATTTCTATAGTAAACATTTATAATGATGAAATGTTTTTGTTTTACAAAAGAAAGAAATAGTTTCAAATCAAGGAACAAGCAAAGAGAAATTTTTCTGAAAAAAGAAAAAAATAAAGGAAGGCTTGATCCAGAGGCTGGGAATACAGTTGCTAGAAAATATATTAAAATTCACCTAAGAGGCTGCACCTGAAGAGAGCCAGGATTGAACATAAAGATGACTCGGGGTGAAAGAAACAGGAAAAGTAAAAAGTGGCTGGCATTAGTGAAGTTTCATAGCTGTAATTTACCCACTGGGGTGCCAGGGGCACCCCCCAAATTACTTTGCATATAATAAAAACAATCTTTCCATTTAAATTGTCAAGTGAATGTGTGAACACAAGGCTCATTCTTGCAAAGGACATTTGAGGAGTGGAAGAAAAATACAGCCATCCTAAAAAGTGCCATGTAGAGAGGATATTTCCTGTTGTCAGTGGAAAGAAACCATGACAATACCTCAGAAACTCTGGTAGGAACTAAGAGCCAGTTACTGAAGCATGTGGCCCAGAGCAACCTCAACAGGTGCAGCTATAAGAATTGTCCTCCCCAGAGTGTAGACCCTTTATCGGGTGGAAGAGAGAGCAGAGTCCCCACTGTGGAAGTTGTGATCCAACCCTTCTTTCCCCAGTGGCTGCAGTATAATTCAGGAAATGATAACCTGAAAGAATACACATCATGTACATGGTAAAGAGAAATAGTTCATATGCACTAGTGCCCAGCTTCTCTTCTCCACATTTAAGAGAAATCGCCCTCTGTATTAGTCATTTTCCCATCACTAAGACAAAATACCAGACACTGCAACTTAAAGGAAATGACATCTATTTTGGTTCCCAGCTTCACATGGTTCAGTCCATAACCAGTTTACTTTCAAGCAGAAACATTATAGAAGGGCATGGCAGAAGAAATCTGCACAACAGAGAAATCAGAGAGAAGGGGAGGAGCCAGGGGCAAGAATATATCCTGCCAGGTCAAGCATTCAGTGACCCACTCTTCCAAATATACCCCACATCTGCAGTTCCATTCAGCTATAAACGCATATGGATAGTACCCCATGGTCAATGACCTTCCAAAAGCCCCACCTCTGAACACATGAGACACTGAGGGAATATTTCAGAACCAAGCCACAACACCCTTCACCCTACTCGCAACCTAGCCACAGACAGCTCTGTATTGCTAAGTAAACCCTTAGAACTTTATGATGCAGAGGGAAGGTCCAGGAGAGAAGGGTGAGAGGTCTAGGAATTACATCTTATGGGGGTATGGAGGGTATGTTAGAGGGAGGCTGGAGTGAGGGAGATGAGGAAGCAATTTCAGTGTGAGGGAAACGGGTGGAAGAGAAAAAGAGGTATTAAAATGAGGTGTTTTGATCTCCTTATCTCCCCTTGCAAAGTTCAAGAAAGACAAATGCCTGAGATCTTTGGAAATTACTTTTTAAAGTTGGACTCCACTTTTGAACCATAACAGTGCATCCCACGAAGACACATAATTTAGAAAAGTTACACGTTGAGGCATCACACCATACCCATATAGGACCTTGAGGCTCGTGGGAGCATTAATGAGAGTCCAGAAAGCCACAGCAAACAGCTTTTATTCCTACTGCTCTTGTGTGTGCTGGCTACAAGAAGGGTCTGCAGCACTTATTGCTTTCCTTGGGTTTTATTTCTGTCAACAGAATTGTCCCTATAGCTCCTAACTCTGACAGTTAAAATTTCTTTCACAGTACAGAAAGTAGAAAATCATATAGCATTGAAAGTGATGAAGGAAAATGATAATATCATAAGATAAATAAATGAATCTGATGCTGGCAAAAATGATAATATCTTCACTAAGTTACAGCTGTACAGAAATCTCTAGGTTTGTTTTAAAAAATGAATTACCAAACTTAATGGTCTGCATATCTAAAGAATGGTACTTGAAAATTTCATACCCTGGAGTGAAATAAAAGCCATTTAATAGAACCATTGTATTAACTTAATCAGTAGGAATAAGTCACCCTATATGCACTAAAATGGTGCTGCTAGTATCATATGCATGTAGTCATATACAGTACATAAGGTGCACAATGGTACTTGTTGGGGATAAGAAATCAGTAGCAAACCCTGAGTCTTTGTGAACAGTCAAGAGGTAAATGGTGACGAATTACTTCCTTGACATGGTAGAGAAATGTTCATTGCATGAAACACTATGGCACATAGATAGCAAGAATGCAACATGCCTATTACCACTGTACCTTCAGCAACCCTGATAGACATCATAAATTGTTTACAAACTTCTGCTGAATTCTCCTAAAGCTTTTTCCTTACAATCTTGATTGTCGACCTGGTTGGCATGAGAGACAACTAGATTAGTAAAGCACATTTATAGGTGGGTCACGAGGACATGACCTCATAAACTGTGTCTGGTCCCTGGGTCTTCCTCTCTTGCTCCTCCCTTGTGCTCTGTTCTCTGGTTGCCATGAGGTTTGAAATGTCCTGCCAGAGATGCCAGGAATATGGAACATCTGCTGAGGAAACCCACATGCAGTGAATGAAGCCACTCAAAAACAGAAGGTATGTGGGCTCTAACAGCAATTCGTTATGCATGGGGCTCCCAAGACCTTTGGAGCTCACATCCCATAACAGCCTGAAGCAGGTGCTGGATATGGAGCTACAGGCTTTCATGTTTGCTCTGCTGGGTTTAGGCTTGCTTTGGTCTGAATCCTTTCTCTGTGTTCCTCCCTTTTGAAATGGGAATGTTTACCTGTGCCATTGTATATTGGGAAGTAATTAACATTCTTTTATGTTTACAGATGCTCACACACGCATTCTCCCTGAGTAACAGAAGATACTTTGGACTTGGACTATGAAGACTTTGAGACTCTAGAGGATGAGCTAAGTGGATTTTGCTTAAGATGGAAATCAGCTGGGCACTAGTGCATATGAACTATTTCTCTTTACTATGTACATGATGTGTATTCTTTCAGGTTATCATTTCCTGAATTATACTGCAGCCACTATATTATGGCTTAGATATAAAATGTCTTCCAGAAGTCTCTATGTTCAGAGGTGGCGCTTTCAAAAGACGATTGGATCCTTGTGTCATGAGTTCCTAGATGAACATGCTGTTAGAAAGTGAGGTCTAGGGTTGGGGATACAGCTCGTGGCACTGCAGCTGCCTGGCAAGTGTGAGGTCCTGAGTTCAGTTTCCAGACCCAAAATAAAAAGAAAAGAAAGTGGGCCTTGCTCACCGAGGGCATGACCTAAAAGGATGTATTCTTGTCCCAGCTCCTCCCTTTTCTCTCCACTTCCTGGTTGCCAGGCATTACGCAGCATTTCTCCTCCATGGCAATTCACTGAGCCAGTTCTGCCTTGGAGCTGAATCTTAGATGTTTGTTTGTTTGTTTGCTTGTTTTTGGTACAGCGATTGAACTCATGACCTCACACTTGCAAGACAGGCACGTATGACACTGAGCTAAATCCTCGGCCCGATGTTAGATATTTTGTCTCAGTGACAAGAAGGTGACTAATACAGTCAATATCCATTGGTATTCAAATAATTTGCTTTGAAAACTAACATTGCACAATGCTCTCTGGCTCTCTCTGCTTCACTTACCTTCTCTGACTTTTTTTTTATTTTATTTAAGGAGAAAAGAAAAAAAACAGTGAAAGGGTACAAGTTATACAGATTTACAGAAAAAAAAATGAACAGTAGGAAATCACTAGTTAATGGATTACATATTGCCATCTTAGAAATAATTGTTCAAGTCACAAAATTAAAGCTTGTAGAGTGGACATTCCAACAATGATACTGCAAACAGTTCTGTTCAATGATCCAATAAAACCCTGTGATATCATTTTCTATCTTATACACTTAAATATACATGCAGTTATATAGTTTAGAGCATTTGCTTTTCCTCTCTTTTGTACAATGACTATTACACATTTTGGGTTTCATTGCTCCCACGGTTCTTGTTGCTTTTTTGGAAGAGAATAAAACCAAATGTGACATGACAGAACAGAATCAGTCAAGTCAAAAGGATGGACATAATAGGTAATGTACAAACATAATACAAGGTGATCAACAATGGTTACCATAATGCCTCCCGCTATCTCTAATAGAATTGCCTATATCATTAGTTATAATACAATTGAACAAAACAGTAAAGAACAAAACTGACAAAACCAAAACATTGGAGACAATGTAGGTCTTCAAAAGTAGATAAAAGTCAACGAGAATGGGCGTTATAATGAATCTCATTATCTTCATAGCTGATGCCTAAACTTTCGAACCTGATACTATCCAGCATAACAGAATAGGGGAACATCAGTCAAAAACAAGATGGTGAGAGTAATACAGGGCTTCAAATCGAGATAATAGAAAGTCAAAGTGGGCTACTATAATATATCCTGCTATTTTTTCCCTTTAATTAAATGGATAAAAATAAAAAAGTAAATAATGGAGTGGAGATTGAGATAAAAGAGGGCATAACAGTGAAACAGCGCAGATCAAAACATAACCATTTAAGCAGAATAGTGTTTCACCACCAGATAATTCCAACCCAAAAGTAGTTACCATATTGACTCTTTCCTTGAGGTCCTTGAGTACAACTTCGTATACTGTAGCATTAAGTATATCAAAACAATGTAAAACCATTTAAGAGAATGACAGCATTACAGAGTATTTAGAATCGACTAACAGAAAATGAACAATGGTTTCTGTATAATCTCCTTGTCTTTAAAAGGTTTTTGCTCATACTATTGTACATAATAAAATCCAATAAGATACAACCTATTTAGACCATTGGAGACAGAAGAACAAAAGCTAGATGAGACTTCAAAACAAGATGATACTAAATCAGTATTACCTATTAAGATGTCATTTTCTCCAAAATAGCTGTTCCTATCATCCAATCTTCTCTGTCTCATTTCTGTTGAGCTCTTTTTCTGTCAGTAGCTGTCAGTTTGTCTTCTTCATTTTGTTCTCTGCTCCATTCGTTGTGGCCTCCCCGCCACTATTTCTGGGTTCTTTGTATTTTTCTTTTTTTAGAATATCCTGCAATACTTTCTGTAGAGTTGAATTGGTGGTTGCAAATTCCCCCAGTTCCTCTTTATCCTGGAAGCACCTTGTTTTTCCATCAATTTCCAGGGACAGTTGTGCAGGATATCTCAATCTTGGCTGGAGATTATTATCTTTCAAAGCTTGAATTATTTCCCCCCACACTCTTCGTGATTTGATGGTTTGTGCAGAGAAATCTGCTGTAATTCTGATGGGTGTTCCCTTGTAAGTGGTCTGTTTCTTGTCTCTGACAGCTTTTAATATTCTGTTCTTGTATTGAATATCTGGAATTTTTATTATTATATGCCTGGGTGTTGCTCTGTTTGGGTTGTAGGTAGCTGGGGTCCTGTATGCCTCATACATCTGAGTATCTTTACCTTTTGCTAAATTAGGAAAATTCTCCTGGATTATTTCTGTGAGTAGCTTTTGTAGTTCACTTGTTTGTGTCCCTACTTCTTCTTTTATGTTCTTAATCCTTAAGTTATGGCTCCTCTTATCATCTTCTTGTCTTTGTATCATTGCTGTTTGTTTCTTTGTTATTTTTAAGAAGTTTTTCATTTCATTCTCCCATATTACAAGTCTGCCCTCCAGTTCAGATAGTCTGTCCTTAGTTTCTTTCAAGCTGTTATGCCAGTCTTGGATAGACTTCTTAGTTTCTTGGTAGTCCCTTTGAACCTGCTTCACGTACTCTATGCTTTCTCTGTTTTCTCCATCAAACAATTCTCCCCTCTTTTTCTGTTCTTCCATTCCACCATCTGTTTTTTCCTGGGTGGTGCTTAGCATTTCTCTAACTATTCTGCATACTTCTAGCTTCAGGTCATTGATAACTTCATTCCTGAATTGGTCTATGAGGCTCTCTAGATGGCGCTTTATGTCTATTGGTGCGGTGTCCACTATTGCCTGTTTCTCAGAATTGGGGGCCGAGGAGCCTTTCTTGTTGCTGCCTTTTCCCATATTCTCTGTTCCTTATATATGCAAGCCTACATAGGAGGCCCAGCTTCCCTCCCTGTCAGCCACAGCCTGATCGAATTGTGCTGGCTAGATGTTCCGGCCCACCGCAGTGCACCAGGGAGTTACGGACTAGGCAGCCTATGCGGGAGTCACCCCTCCGCGCCACCATCAGGCTCTGGGATCTGGGTTGGGCCAGCCTACTGAGTCCGCCAGCAGCGTCACGCAGGCCAGGCACTTTTCACCAATCCCGTCCGAGAGGGGAATGTGTGGCTGGAGTCGCCACCGCACCCTGCTCCCGCAGGACTGCCCGAGCCCAGAAAGTCCTCCGCTGGAGTCAAACTGTGGTAGAGTGTCAGTTTCTCTCACTCACCTCATCACAAGTCAGTGTACGCCTCCCTGCCTGTCCTGTTTTCGACTCCGTTCGCAGACTCCCGTTCTCAGAGCTTCTGCGCATCTCTCTCCTTGCCGAGCCACTGTAGACACAGTCCCCACGCGGCAGGAAACCCAAATCGCGGCTTCCAATGGTGCGGGGTCCAGCCTCCACACTGAGGCTTTTCTGTTCCTGTTTTAGCACCAGGACTGCATTCCAAGTTGGTTTCTCTCAGCCCAGTTCGTTCCTGAGTCAGCAGAGCATATCTCCACCGGCTTATGTCTCCTTAGTCCGCACCATTCCTGACTTCTGAACCAAGCCTTTCAGAGAGCCTCCAGTAGTTGCTGTTATCTGTCCGCCATGTTCTCCCGGAAGTCCCCTTCTCTGACTTTTGTAAACCTCATTGGTGATTGCTTTGAGCAATAGTTTAACATGTTTTCTTCAACTTGGTAAAATGCTGAAATGTTGTGGATAATTTCATTTCACAACCTATTTGTGTTGAGTTAGCATTTATTTTATCTGGTGTTACATTATCCATCAGCAAGACTGACTACTGATAGGTGAAGACTGACTATTGATAGATGAAGAGAGGCAGGTATTAGCGTTAAGCAGATCCTTGACAGAAAAGGCAAGCGCTTCCAAGCAGATGAGTGAGCATTTTCATGTGAAGATACACTTTGTTTCCCTATTAAACCAAGTAACTATTGTGACTGAGATAATGAACATTTAGATATTGAGGATACCTGTATTATACAACCCTCCTCCTCGGGCCACAGCTGACTGCTTGCAAGATTGACAAAGACCTAACTATGACAATCATTTCACTTTTCTGGGGATTTCAGGTTAAGGCACAGTTACATGTATACAATAGTAATCTCTAACCCTGGGCCTTGCACATGTTAGATACATGCTCTAACCCAGAGTTATACCCCCACCATATCTCTGAACTGTTTTGGCTACACACCCCATCAGTAAAAAAATTTTAATTGCACACTTAAACATGAGTATGCTTTATATATAAATTTATTTTTAAACTATATTAATATAATTTTTAATCTTTTTTGAAAAGTGAATGATGAATGAAAATATATTGAACATTTTACTATATAACTAAAATAAAAACCTTTTAATTCTCTATATAAAAATTATGAATATGATATTTTTTCACTTATTATTCATTGTTTTTAAGAATTGTATTCAATTCTGGGACACAAAAGTTCATGTTCAATGCTGTGTCGATTTAGCCAATAGGTGGTTTCAATGCCTGCTTAGATTAAAACCTAATTCATAATGACAAATAGACTAAAGTAAAAGAATGGATACATCATTGGTCAGGTTTTGAATTTTTTTAATGCCATCCATCAATTACACACTGTTGAATATCTTTAGACATTAGGAAAATGCAAATCAAAACTTAATTGAGATTTCATGTCCCCACAATAAAAATGACTATCATCAAGAATACAAAAACTACAAATGCTGGGAAGAATGAATAAGAAAAGGAACCCTTCTACAGTGTTTTTGGGAGTGTAATTTAATATAACCACTATGGAAATCAGTATGGAGTTTGCCTAAAAAATAAAAATAGAGGGCAAGTGATATAACTCAGCAGCACAGTGCCTGCCTGGCAAGTGCAAGGTCCTGAGTTCAATTCCTGATACCGAAAAAAATAAAAATAAAGCTAACATTTGATCCAACTATACCATTCCTCAGTATATTCCTGGAAGAATTAAAGTCAGAATACTAGAGAGATACTAGCACACTCATGTTTACTACAGTGTGATTCAAAATAGCGAATGGAAATAGCCTAAACTGCCTACCAACAGATGAATGGATGAAGGAAATGCAGTATATACACAATGGAATATTATTCAACCATATAGAAGAATGAAATCAGGTCATTTTCAGGAAAGTGGATGGAACTGGAATTCATTGTATTAAGTGAAGTAGTCCAGACTCAGCCAAATATTACACATTTCCTCTCATGTGAGAAATCTGAAGAAGAAGGGAGAGAGAGGAAAAGAGAAAGAGCACAAATATAAAAGTAGAAAAGAGCCTAATATGGAAGAGGAAGAGCACTGAGGAGGGGAAAGAAAGGGTGAGGCAGTTCATGGGAATATGATCAAAATATGTTAAGTACATGGACAAATTTGCCAAAATGAAATACACTAGTCTATATAACTGATTCACACCATTAATTAATTAATTAACTTTCTTTTAAAAAGCATAGTCATTGAGAGTAATTCAGCTAGGAGAGATGTGTTGTAAGGAAGAAAAGTAAAACAGAAAGAACTATGTCAGACGTACCCATGTTGCTTATAAAAAATAGGAACTACACATAGACTAATAATTAAGAAACTGCTCAGTGAACTACTGTGTCAATGCAATACTATATTCTACATCACTAAAATAATGTCTAAGAATATTCTGATATGACACTAAGGAAGGTTCAGTATGCACTACCTCTTAGAACAAAGAAGCATAGACATTTGCACACACATGAGAATTACAGCTTTGGAGGATACTCAGAAGTCAAAGGCTGAGAGGAAAACAAATCCCAATAATTGCTTGGAATGATGACACATGAGCCATCTTCACAGTGTGCTTTCCAAAGTTTCTTTTATTGTAATTATATTATTCCTATCACTAAATACATGGAAGTAAATAAAGATTATTAAACTAATTTAAAATTTATGGGGCAGGGAAGTTAGCTCAGCAGCATAAGCACCTGCCCAGCAAGCACAAGGCCATGAGTTCAATCCCTACTACAAAAAAAAAACAACCTTATGAATGCACTCCAAAGGTCTTCAGATTTTTCTTTTTTTCTTTTTATTTTAAAGGGGTAAAATTAAACACAACAAAACAAAACAAAATAGGACATAAGAAAGCAATGTAAGAGATACAAATTTCAAAGCTAGACAACCTGAGATCTTCACTGTCTATCATATTGTCTCTTGTTTTCTTCCAAATAGTTGTCCATGTTTTTGCATATAGAGAATTCATACAAAATGCCATAGTATAAAACTGACCTGAACTGAATGAGGAAGGCATTTTAGGTCTTCAGAACCAGACAATAGGGAAGTCACTAATGGCTATCATAAAGTCTCTTGTTCTCTTTAAAATAGCTGTCCATACTTTCATGTACATTGAAGTTCAACAAAACAAAACAGGTAGGGGAGGACAGGTTGCTTGGTTTCCCGGCGTTCCAGGTCCCAGCATGGGGCAGGTCCCAGTAAATGCCAGTGGCTCCCGTCCTGGGCCTCTCACAGCCACTCACCAGGGGTGGAAGGGTTGCTGCAAGCTGTTTCTTTTTAATGAATTGACCATTTCACTGCTCAAGTTCTGAAACGGCCAACAGAAAGACATCTCTTTAGGCTCCTGCTTGAAACCAACAGCATCAGGAAGCTGCTGGTCTTGATTCAGGGCCAGAGGTCTTCAGATTCTTACAGACAGAGGTCACAACAAGAGAGAGAAGTGAGGAGGCTCACAGTAGGGTAGGAACGCTACAAGAGTGGATTGGAGTGAAAGTAGATATATACAATCTGTTCTTTCTACCAGAATTTTACCTGAACATTGAAAGATGTGGTTTAAACAACAGAAACATTTCCTCACAAGAAGAAGCTAGAAGCACAAGATCTATATGTCAATATGATCAGTTTTGTCCTGAGATTTCCCTCCTTGGCCTTCGGATGTCCATTTTCTCTCTGCTCACATTGTCTTCCTCCTCCTCTTGTCAATCCTAAGACTGTCTTCTTTTCTCTCCCTAAAATCATCTCTTCATAAGGACACAAGTCATATATTTTTACCATGATTACTTCTTCAAAAACCTTATCTCCAATATTTTAAAGTACTAGAGATTAGGACTTCATCCTATGAATTTTAAGGTACAATGAAAAGAAAAGTAACCCTGATTTCCAACTTTCAGAGGGCTTGCCATGGCTGACTGGTCATAAGCATGTTTCCTGAAGAAATTCCCACTAGGTTTCATGTTTTTCCCCTCCACAAAATAGGTGGCAGAATGCTGGTGTGAACTATCTTTTTCCAAGTCCCTTTGCCTTAGCTTTTAAAATATTAATAATCCTTTGCTTTAAGTTCAAAAGTTTCCTAATAGATCACTGCACTGTTCAAAGCAAATATTTCAAGTACAGACTTAAAGAAATGATATCCTACCTACAAATTACTCATTGTCAAAAGCATCATCAAAAAGATGTTGAACTTGTAATTTTAAAACATCCACAGTAAAAATCTCAGAGTAAGCTTCCTCCTCTTCCTAGTCTAGTATCATGATTCCCTTTCCACATCTTTGCCAACCCTATAAATTCAATTTTTAGAACTAAATCTATATGTAAATCAAGACATGCCTGCTGCTTGTAATTTCAATCAATAAAACAACAAGCTGCCAAGCGGCTTTCTTAAGTGTTTGGAGGTACAAAAGAACTGCATGGAATCTCTCTGGATTCATGTAAAGCCTATTTTTTATACTAAAAATGTATCAAAAGTTCTAAAGAAAATAAAGAGACAGAGACACTTCAGGAACTTTTCTCCTTTAAAGCTTATGCAAAATAGTACAGAAGTTTTTTAAACTTATCCTTAAAGGGGAAAAGACAAAAAAAAAAAAATTGGCCTGAGGTTTCAAAGGCAAGTTACACAGCTAATATGAGGCACTCTCCAGCACAAACAGCACTCCGAGCTTATGAGTTATTAACTGGGGAAATAAGAGTCTAGCTGGCTAACACTGTAGATTCCAGAGCAAAAGAGTGATCCTTGTGGGCAGGTAAGCTGTAAAGCCGGATGTGGCTGCCCGTGCCCGGAAGGAAGTTCTAAGTATCCTTTCATCAGGAAGAGAGAAAGAAGGGAGAGAGAGTGAAAAGATTTTGCTGTTTTGTTCATGAAAGTAAATGATATATGTCAAAGGATAAGCTTCTCAAAGACTCATAAGCAGAAACAGAGGCAAGAAAGAGACCTTGTTTGCGGAAGAAAATCATAGAGATCAAAACCACTGCCATAATTTCCAAACTCAAAGATCAGGACAATACAGCCTAAAGACTTTGACACAAATAAAACATTCAGAGTCACAGATTCAAGATTACTAAGTAGATCATTATAGTGAAAGTGTATTGGATATTTTTACTTTGTTCAAAGATAGTTAATTGAGGTCATTCATGGACCAAGAGTAGAGAGGACAAAGCCACACCGCAAGCAAGCCCATCTGGGAACCAGCACCATGTGCGGGCCACTGCCAGACTGGAACAGACAGACCCCAGCATCTCTCTGTGAGTCAGTGCCATTTATGAATCAGGGATAACAAGAACCAAGCCACACCAGCAAGCAAGCCCATCTGGGAACCAGCACCATGCGCGGGCTGCCACCAGACTGGGACAGACAGACCTCAACCCAGCACACAGGCTGGCAAACAAGAAATACCCACCCCTCTCCCCACTGCTGTAAGTGACAGGCTTTATCTGGAGAAACACAGGCTGTGATGATAGCTGTGGCGGTGAAATACAATTTGATGCCTCTGGTGCTGTGGTGTTTTACTAACACTGCAGGTCTAGGGCCAGAGGTCTGATCATAGGTGCAGAGGACAGTGGTATGCAGTGTGTCATCTGGGGGGTATCCCCTTCTGAGGGTTGCAGCCATTGTTGATTCCCTGTGGTCTTGTTTTTGAAGTCCTATGTCATTTCCATTGTTTTGCTAGGTTGGGTTTTATTCTCTCTTGTTTTGTTTGATTATGTCAAATCCAATGGTATTTCAAAGATAGCAAGATATATTATGGTAGCAATTTTGGATTTACTACAGGCTTGTTTTGAAGTCCTTTATTGCATTCATTGTTTTGTTTTTATTGTTTCTATTCTATTCTGTTTTGTTTGATTTCTCCCATGTCTGAAGTTATCTGCAGCTATTTTGAAGACATCAAGAGGCATTATGGTAACTATTGTTGATTTCATAATGTTTTGAAGCCCTGTATCTCTTACACTGGTTTGTCTTAATTGGTTTTTTCTGATTGATCCTCCTTAAGACAAAAATCTTTTTAAAAAGCCAGGTGTGGTGGCTCATGCCTGTAATCCCAGCACTTGGGAGGCTGAGGCAGGAGGATCATTGTGAGTTCAAGACCAGCCTGGGCTACAAAGTGAGTTCAAGGCCAGCCTGAACTGCATAGTGAGACCTTGTCTCAAAAAGACAAAAAAAAAAAAAAGATAAGTGATTGGCATAAATGGATTTCAGGCATCACTCCCTTTACACAATTATAATACGTGCATATTTCAATTACCATGGCTTACTTAAACAAAATACCAGTCATCCTGTTATGACTAAGACAAGGATGTCCCCAAAGGCCTCATGCCTTTGGGAAAGTGACTGAATCATGAGGAGGACATACCTGATTTACCATTAGGAACTGGGCTCCCATGAAGAGGTGGGTCACTGGGGGCCTGACCCAGAAGGGGCTATCTCTCTGCTTGCCTCTCCTTTCACTCTGCTCCCTGACTGCCATGAAGTGAGCAGCTTTCCTCTACTATGCCCCCCTGCCATGTCATTCCTGTCATTTCTAAGCAACATTGGACTGTAACCATTACCTAAAATAAGCCTCTCCTGCAAATGGCAGATATTGGGTATTTTGTTCCCGCAGTGAGGAAAATGACCAAGACACAACCTCGAAACAGTCCGAACTGCAGTTACCGCCTTATGCTAACTGTGAGTAATCACACAAAGTACCGATTGCGCTGCTGAACTTCAGTGCACAGATGTAACTAACAAATGGGCCTCATGATCAGCAACTAATCACATCTTTCTTTCAAAATCTGATTGGTCACTCATTTGTTCACCATTCAGACACAGACAATAAAGCACAAAGTTGTTCTTGCCTCCTTGTCCCCACCAATAAACCCATGCACTGTAGTGTCTTTTTTACCCAGGAGTGTACTTTCCACTGTTTTAGTTACCCACTATCAACCAAGGCCCAAAACTATTAAATAAGAAAATCCAGAAATGAGCAATTCATAACTTTTAAATCAAGTTTATTGTAGTATATTACTAAAATAGATATTGTTAGTATCTATTGTGCTTAATTTATAAATTTAAATTCATCACAGGTATATATGTGTAGGAAAATTACAGTATAGTCATGTGCTGCCTAATGCTATTTCAGTCAAAAATGGACCATTTATAATTATAACCCATAAGATAATAATAGACCTGAAAAATTCCTATTGCCTAGTGAAAGAAAATATTGCTGAACAAGAGGCAAGAGAAAAGGAAACTGCAAGAGGAAAATATAAAAATTCACAATAAAAAGCCTAGCTGGCTGGGGATTTAGCTCAGCAGCACAAGCCCCTGCCTGGCAAGTGCAAGGTTATCAGTTCAATCCCCAGTACCAAAAAAAGGGGTGGGCCCAGCTGAAGCTTTTGCAGACCTCAACAATCTCCTTTAAAAATTAGAACATGAGGGCTATAGATGTAGCTTAATGATAGAACACTTGCATCGCATGTGTGAGACCTGTGATTCCCAGCACCACAAAAGGAAGTTTGAACGTAACTCCCAACACAAGAGGTTTCATTACTGGAGAAGAATACTCATGGTGTATCATCTGCTTATGAACAAATTTGTGATTTTTAAAACCATGTAGGCCAATTTTACCTTTCCATAAGCCAGAAGCAGCCATGTGGGACCCAGCAGGAGAAACAAGAAGCCAATTTTCCCTTTCCATGAGCCAGCCAGCATGTGGGCTGGGACACACACACACACACACACACACACACACACACACACACATACAGAAACAAGATAAGCAGCTGGCTAATTCAGAGGAACACAGGCTGAATTGATAGCAACTGAGGAACAAGATTCAGAGGAACACAGGCTGAGCTGATAGCAACTGAGGTACAAAAATAATCTAATGCTTTGTATATATATATTTTTTTGTTTTGTTTTGTTTTTATCGGTACCAGGGATCGAACTCACGACTGCCTGCTTGCAAGGCAGGCACTTACGCCGCTGAGCTAAATCCCCAGCCCCCAACTGCATGTATATTTAAGTGTATAAGATAGATAACCATATTACTGAGTTTTGTTGGATCACTGAACAAAACTGTTTGCACTCTCACTGTTTGAAAGTCCCCTCTATATGCTTTAATTTTGTAACTTGAACAACTATTTATAAGATGACAATATGTAATTAACTAGTGATTTTCTACTGTGTATTTTTTCTGAAATTCTGTATAACTTGTACCCTTTTTCTGTTTTTTTTTTTCTTCTTTTTCTCCTTAAATAAAATTTAAAAATAAAAAAATAATAATCTAATGCTTATATTGTTTGTTTGACTTTGCAGGCCTAAAGGCAGTAGTGTGAGCATCTATTTATAGAATAATAGTATTCAATATAGCAATCATGAGGGATTTCCTTCTGTCTTGTTTTTGAAACCCAATATTGTTCTCACTGGTTTGTTTTTTTCCATATTAATGTTTTGTTTTATTCAATGTTCTGTTTTGATTGGTCTTATTCTGTTCTGTTTTGTTTGATTTTACTGTGTCTGATGGTCTAGGCAACAATATTGAAGATAACAAGAGGCATTATGGTAGCCATTATCAATTTCCTATTATCTTGTTTTGAAGTCCTTTATCATTTTCACTATTTTTCTTTGATTGGCTTTATTTTGTTTGGTTTTATTCTCTTTAAAATAAATTTTTTTTAAAAATTTAGAAACATTCGAACTACACTATTTCTGAAATAATAATATCTCCTCAAGAAAAACCTCAGGCAGGTCTTTAGGGAGATATTTCAGAAGAAGCCATTAACCTCACAGGATGAAACAGCCCCATACACCTAAAGACTTCCCAGTGGGGCAAGATTTAGAGGTGAAAGATAGTGACACTCATGATCCTGACACTGTGTAGACCTGGGCTAATGTGTGTGTTTATATCTCAGTTTTCAACAACAACAGTAACAATAAATTTTAAAGTAGAAAAGAATTAAAATTTGAAAAATAGAAAGAAGCATATAGAATAAGTATATAAAGAAAGGAAATAAGTTTTGGAGAGCTGTACAATGTGTTTGTATTTTAAATTTAATGTTACTACAAAAGATAACAAGCTTTTGAAAATTAAAGTATTTATGAAGTAAAAATATTATAGTAAGCTAAAGTTAATTTATTATTGGAAGAAAATTTTTGTAAATGCAGTGTAGCCTATAAACTGCAGTGCTTACACAGCCCCCAGAATGTGTGATACTACCCCAGGCCTTCACGTCCCCGTGGCACTCACTACTGACTCACCCACAGCAACTACCACTCCTCGTGCATCATTTATGGTGTGTGCTTTACACAGGTATATATCTGTATCTTTTTATTATAAGTTTACTGCACCTTTCCTATGAATGAATATGTTTAAATGCACAAATAGTTTCCCATAGTTATAACTGTCTTTAGTATAGTAACACACTCTATAGTCCTGTGCCCTATGAGCAGTAAGAGTATAGCATATAGCTTAAGTGAATAGTATGATTTACCACCTAACTCTACATATGTAATGCTGTGATGTTCACATACCAACAAAATCACCCAATGACACATATCTCAACATTTATCCCTATGATTCAGTGACACACGATTGTATCTATGGGCTTCCACTGGGAACCTTGGAATGTATCCTCCAATGATAGGAATGGACTACTATCATACCTTTCAAAAGGTTAAATGCAACAAACAAAATTGATAATCTTGAAGATGAAACTAGACTGATGAGAAGATTTGGAAATGGCAATATAAAAGTCAAAATAGGGTGAGAGCTAGCTCTCCAAGAAGCTAGGATATAGAATATATTGACTAAGTTTGAAGACTCTAGGAAAACTAGCTATAATTTAGCTTGAATTGCAATGGGAATAGAAAGTTGTAGATATTAAAAATGTGTGCTTACTTGTACTTTAAATTGAAATCTTCAATAGAAATTAATCACAATCAGTTTGACTAGCTTTCAGTCCAAAGAGTTAGTTTTCACATTGAAAGAAAACAGTAACTGCAGGGAAACTGAAGAAACTTTTACTGCCAGTAAAAGCTGGTTTCATCGTTTTAGATGCTGGCATGAGCTTATTAGTGCTAGGTTAGCAGACAAAATAGTTAATGAAAATAAGAATGAAGTCATGAAATTTGAATCCAAATTCCAAGGGTTAGTTACGCAGGTAGTTATGTTCTCAACTATGAAACTGGATATGACCGAAAATAAGAAGTGAAACTGCAAAACAAAAAATGACAACAGCAGAAATCACTTCAGGTTAAAGAAACTGTCAGAGCTATTTCACAATATTGAAAGTGCAAAGGACAAAAATGTTGAAGGCTGATCCAAAAAGCTTACTGTTACATTTTGCCAAGCCATAAACAGGAACGAAAGAGTGACGAACTTTCAAAGATTATGCTAGCAAAACAAACTATCACAGAAGAACACATATTATCTGATCCAATTTATATGAAATTCTAGAACAGACAAATCTATAGATACAGAAAATAGAAATAGTTGCCTCGGGCTAATGAGGGAACAATGGAAGATGACTGCTAAGTGGTAAGGGGTTTAAACTGTTTCTTTAAAGCTATCATAGGGCTGTCAAACAGCCAGGGTTAAAAGGCCAAGATTCTAAAGAAGAGAGAAGCTCGTAAGATGATCCATTTTTCTGTGCACCTCTTTCCCTCTCAAGACATTAACAGCCCAGAAGTAGGGGATTTAGCTCAGTGATACAAGTGCCTTCCTGGCAAGCATTAGATCATGAGTTTGATGCCCAGTACAAAAAAAAGAAAAATTAACGATCTTGAGATGGAAGGTTTTACTGTGAATCCAGGCAGAGTGGACCCTCTGAGACCAAGAAGCCACAGGAAATACAGAAACTGGAATCTGCAAAGCAGCTTGAACTCAAAAAGCCAAAATTCCTATGGTGGGGAAACCAAGACAGAGCCTAAAACCTAATCTTCTAGCAAGCCAAAACAAAAAAAGAGAAAAATGCAAATTACAAATAATGGGAACAAAAAGGTAAACTCACAACAGAGCCTGAAAACAGCAAAGACTTCCTAATGGCATATTAAACAACTTTATATTATACATTTGAAAATTTAATACCCCTAGAAAAAACACAAGTTACAAAAACTGGTACAGGAAAATCAAAAAATATGATTAGTACTTTAATTATTAATGAAATAATCTATCATTTAAAATCGTTCCACAAAGCTGTCTCCAGTCCAATTGGTTTCACTCATGAATTCTTCCAATTAAAGAAGAAATACCAATACTAAGAAAATTACTTTCAAAAAGATAACCTACAAATAAGTGAATCTATCAAGTTTATCAAATGTCAATATACAACAAAAATAAAATACCAAAATAAACTATAAGAAAACTGGCGAGGATTTAGTTCAGCAGCTCAAGTATTTGCCTGATAAGAATGAGGTCATGAGTTTGATCCCCAATGACAAAAAAAAACTATCAGAAAATGAAATTTGAAAAATGATACAATGGACTCTCTCATCTGCTCTTTCCCCAATAAGTTTAGATTTTACCTTTGTGTAATTGCTTGATATTGAATTTATACACTGGAATCAAAGGAGAAGACCTATACTTAAACACCTGGACTTTATCCAATGAACAATCTGTGACTTGTTTACATATATATACTTTAAGAATAGTTCACCTAGTATTTGGCTACCAGAAAGCCCAACATCCCAGAGGCTGGGTGTCTAGCGGGCCTCCCTGAGTTCCAGAGGAAGCGAAAATCCAGTGGAAAGCCTGGATCCAACCCACAAGCTCATCCTCTAGTTTATTTTCAAGGGGTACTGGTCTTATAAGAAAATCTTCCTCTGGCCTGGCTGGTGCACTTTCTAGAACAGCGGACAAGGGGTGAGGGCCTAACCCTACCCCTAAGGCCCTCTCAGAGACAGAACTTCAGCAGAACCTATACTAAAGACTTTAACTCTTTCCTTCCTACTACCACTGCACTACTACAGCAATAACGGTGTGGAAAATGATTGTAGCAGTATAAAAAGGATTACTGATGCCCTTAACACTGTTGAGCATATAATTATCAATCTAAAAGACCCCTAAAACCCACAAATAGAAGTGGGTTGTGACCATGAACAGAATTAACAGAGAAAAATGCCCAATACAAATGTAAATGTTCTTTATGCCTGTGAAAAGTATTTACCTGGGATGGAAATAAAAGTTGAGTTACTTACTTTTTGTCAAATGGGTTAGCAGAGATTTTTTAAAATAAATGTTTTCCAAAACAGTAGAATAGTGATAGGTGTGTATTCATAGGTCTTCAAATCTACAGAAGCTGAACAGATAAGAAAGAGACCCTGACAGGCTGATTCTAACCTAAATACTACTTTGTAAGAGCTGTGAGGATGGGAGTGACTATGTCCTAACTCCCCTCATGTCTAAACAACTGAAACAGCCTTTGCTGGAGATAAGTACTGCCCTCCAGCGACAGCACATATGAAGATTAGGCTCTTCCTTTATGCTGTGACCTGATTTTTCTGTCATGACTCAGGAATGACCTTAAGAGAGAACTAAATTGACTGGCAAACTATATTCAAAAGAAGAGTTTGAAAAGAACACATTTCAGCATTTGAGTTTGACAGTCTACTCCTAATATACCCATCCAGTATACACACACACTCTACATACACTCCCACACATGTACATTACTTGAGTATTTTCTTCCCTTCATTTTAAAGAAAAATATAGTATGCTTCTTTTAATTCTCTCTTTTCTATTTGGCCAATTTCCCCTTTCTGTCAGCTAATTTTCCTCTGTATGACTCTCAGATACCCCAAATGATTTGTATCCTTGGCTTTGTTCTCTTTCAGGCTTATACCTTCTTATAAGACTCTCAGACCCTGCTACTGCTGCAAAATTTCTATCTTTATCCTGTCAGCTTCCAAATCCATATCTCCAACCCAGTGTGAACTAACCTCATAAGTCAATCTTTCTTGCATTCACTTCAAATTTACACATACGAAATGAAACATTCCTTTCTTACCCCAGCCCTCCAATGTTTTAGTCTTTCATTCAGCAAACTGTTACTAAGCACCAGGCATTATTGGTCACTCTTACTCCAAGCTAGACCCTTGAGCATCAACCTTCAGTCTTCTCCATCCTTTGCCTACTCAGATCAACTCTGTGCTCTAACTTAGGTCTCTTAGATTCAGCCCGTTTATTCACCTCCACAAAGCCCAAGGACTCATCATTCCCCACCAGAATGCCTGTGGCAACCTCTTATGCATTTCTCTGCCAATAAAGTCAGCCCACTTTCCACATATTTGGCTGAATTATCTTCCTAAAAAGTAAATTGGGTCATGTCACCCATCTTCTTAAAAATAATCCTAGTCCATAGTAATGATGAAATCTGTGTACTGGACACTTCATGTATCTTTGCACACCCTGAAGGTGGCCTTACCTCTGATGTAAACATGGTGGCCAGTGTTACCCAGGTCCAGCCTACACAGTCTGATAGCTATTTGGCACTCTCATTCTGTCCCAGGGCTTCTCTGACACCTCTAGTGGACATTCCCATGTGTGTAACTCAGAAGTGTGAGAGATCTAGTGTCCTTGAGAGAAACCCTTGTCCAGAGTGGGAGGAAGCCAGCCAATGAATGACCTTCCCCTTTCTTCCCTCATGGATGTTCTAAGAGAGATTTGATGAAGCATCTTGTAAGACAAGACTGGTAAGGGTAAGAAAAAGAAAGCCAGGAAGATTAGGAAAACTTGACCAAAAGGAACTGAACAAGACCAAGCTCATTTGGACCAGAAACCCTGAGGACATCACTCAGGAGGGTTATGGAGAATTCTACAACCTCATCAGTGACTGGCAGTGAAGCACTTCTCTGTGGAAGGTCAACTGGAATTCAGGCCACTGCTATTCCTCTCTCACAGGCTCCCTTTGACCTCTTTGAGGGCAAGGAAAAAGACAAGATCAAACTTTTTGTCCATTACACATTCACCAACGATGGCTGTGATGAGTTGATCCCCAAGTACCTAAACTTTATCCATGATGAGGTCAGTTTGAAGGACCTGCTCCTGAACATCTCCCAAGAAATGCCCCATCACAAGACCTTGAAAGTCATTCCCAAAAACATAGCTAAGACATGCCTTGAGCTCTTCTCTGAGTTTGCATAAGACAAAGAGAACATAAGAAATCCTATGAGGCATTCTCAAAAAATCTAAAGCTTGCAATCCCTAAGGAGTCCACTAACAGGTGACACTTTTCAGAACCACTGTGATAACACACCTCTCACTCTGAAGACAAGATGATGTCCCAGTCTGAGTATATGTCTTGCATGAAGGGTACATAGAAGTTCACCTACTAGATCACTGTGAAAGCAAGAAGCAGGTGGCCAATCCTACATTTGTGGAGCATGTGCAGAAATGGGGTTTCAAGGTGGGGTACATAACTGGGCCTATCAATGAACACTGTATGCAGTAGGTCAAGGAGCTCAACAGGAAAAACTTAGTGTCTGTGACCAAGGAAGACTTGGAACTGCTCATGGACTAGGTGGACAATAAGATGAAGAGAGCAAGATGAAGTTTGAGAATCTCTACAAACTCATGAAGCAAATCTTGGATAAGAAAGCTGAGAAGGTTACAATCTCCAGTAGACTTATGTCTTCACCTTGCTGCATTGTGACAGCATCTATGGCTGGATGGCCAGTATGGAGTAGACCATGAGTTACCAGGCTCTCCATGACAACTCTACATGGGTCACACAATGGTCAAAAAACACCTGGTGACCAACCCATGTGAAGGTGCTGCAACAGAAAGCCAAAGCTGAAAAAAATGACAAAAGAAATGCCACAGACCCAGGGGTGCTGATGTTTGAGACTGCCATGCTCTGTTCTGGCTTCTCCCTGGAGGACCCTCAGGCCCACTCAAACTGCATCTACCACATGAGCAAGCCTGGCCTGGGTACTGGCGCAGACAAAGTGACTGCAGAGGAGCCCAGTGCTGCTGTTCCTGACAAAATCTCTTTCCCGTTTAGGGAGCTAAGGATGTATTTCATATGGAAGAAGCAGATTAGAAGCTTTTGTTCCTGGGAACCTGTGCCATCTGTTTAATGTCCCCATTACTCCCCAGTAGCCTGAGTGGCCCTGTCCTACCTCGATCATTCTGCTGATGTCTAGTGGTTTTCTCCTCTCTTGTCCTGTATCTATAACAGAAAGCAAAGGCCTCAAGTCACTTTCCCTTCATAATTTGGCAGCAAGTTTGGATGTTGTATATGTGGTATCATTTTTTGTGTATTTTGTTCTGAAATTAAAGTTTATGAAATTGAAAATATTAAGCCAAATAATTGCAGAATCAGAATGGCTTATATGATATAGCTGACTTATATCTAGATATCTCCCAGGAGCTTCATACACTCATAGGCAAGGTAATTAGACAATGGCTGGGTTATGGGGATTAACAACTGACGAGCTGGTAGGAGGCAGTTGGGAGAGGCAGGTCACTGGCATATCTCCTTCTGGGCCCTCTCCTCACTCCTTGGTTTCTGTCTGCCATGCTCTGTGCCATGCCATCCTGACTTGGAACCAGCTTCTCTCTGGGTAGGTGACAGGTGCTTTGTCCAGAGAGGAAAAAACTGACTATGATAAACATGGTAGGGTTTTGTTACTGTCGTTTTTAAATGTGCTCAGAGCACCTTCCTCCATTTTTTAAACAATTATCTGTTTCAACAAGGGAAATGACATAGGTAGGACAGCTTCAACAAGTGAGTGAGAGCACTTGACCCAAGCATCAAAGGACATTTGCCCTATTAATATAACAGACCCAGCCCCAATGATATTGTAAAACCCGCTGTGAGCATTCATTAAGTGACGTATTATTTACTCTACCAACATGAGCGGCAACACCAAAGTAAAGCTGAGTAGTTACTCGTGAATCTAATCTGCCCCAGTGGAACAGACCCATCCCTGGGTATCTGCAGAATACTGGTCTCAAAAACTTCCCTCTGCCTCCCAGGATGCCAAGATCCAAGAGTGTTTAAGTCTTATATAAAATGATATAGTATTTGCATATCTTTTTATATACTTTAAATCAGCTCTGGTTACTTAATACGTAATATAATGTGAAGGTTATCTAAATATTTGAACTGCATTATTAAAAAATAATGACAAGAAAAAAATCTGTATATGTTCAATACAGAAAGAATGTATTTTTCCTTCCATGGATGGTTGAATTTCTTTTTGCAGTTGTAGAACTGAGGGTGTCTTGGTTACTTTTACTTTTCTCTCATTGCTGGAACAAAATACCTGACACTCAAAATGAAGGAAGGAAAGGTTTATTTATTTTACAGTTTTTGGAGGTTTCAGTCCATAATCAGCTAGTTCCAAGGCAGGGTTGCACGGCACAAGGGCAACACCTCAAGGCTGCAACCAGAGCTAAAGGAGGAAACAAGCCTCTTCTTCCTTATATTGTACCCAGGACCCAGCTCTTCAGGGCAGGTGTAACACTCACATTGGGATTCTATCTTCTAAGATTCATTGTGAACTTACAGTTGATCTTTCTGTTACTGTTATGGTTGATACATTGTGTCAACTTGAGAAGTGTAGCAGTTTAATTGAGAGACTCAGCAGGGAGCCAGGGTTTGTAAATATCTTCATCCTTTGCAAAAGATGACAAGGAGATTTTGTGAGTGTTACACCTGCCCTGAAGAGCTTGCAGAAAAAGAGCTCAACAGAAATGAGGGAGAAAAGGCTGGATAGTAGAAACAGCTATTTTGGAGAAAACAAGGCATCATAATAGCTAATGCTGATTTAATATCATTTTGTTTTGAAGTCCCATCAAGCTTTTGTTCTTCTGTCTCCAAAGGTCTTAACATGTTGTATCTTATTAGATTTTATTATATGTGATAATATAAACAAAAACTTTTATAGACAAGGAGATTATACAGAAACCATTGTTCATTTTCTGTTAATTGATTCTAAATACCCTATAATACTGTCATTCTCTTGAATGGTTTTACATTGTCTTGATATGTTTGATGCTAGAGTATACGAAGTTATACTCAAAGATTTCAAGGAAAGAGACACTATGGTAACTACTTTTATGTCAGGATTTCTTGTGGTGAAACACTATTTTGCTTAAAGGGTTATGTTTTGACCTGCGCTGTTTTGTTCTTATGTCCTCTTTTATCTCAATCTCCTTTTTTATTATTTACTTTTTTATCTTTTTAATTAAGGGAAAAATTAAAAATAGCAGGATATATTATAGTAACCCACTTTGATTTCCTATTAATTCGATTTGAAACCCTGTATTGCTCTCACCATTTTGTTTTGACTGATTTTCCTCTACTCTGTTTTGCTTGATAGTACCAAGTTCGAGAGTATAGGCAACATCTGTGAAGACAATAAAATTCATTATGACGCCCATTCTGGTTGACTATTATCTTCTTATGAGGTCCTGTAATGTCTCCAGTGTTTTGGTTTTATTGGTTTTGTTCTTTATTGTTTTGTTCAATTTTATTATAACTGATGATATAGGCAATTCTATTGGAGATAGCGGGAGGCATTATGGTAACCATTGTTGATCACCTTGTATTTTGTTTTACATTATGTATTATGTCCATTCTTTTGATTTGACTGACTCTGTTCTGCTATGTCACATTTGGTTTTACTCTCTTCAAAAAAAAAGTAATAAGAACTGTGGGAGTAATAAAATCCAAAATGTGTAACTGTCATTGTACAAAAGAGAGGAAAAGTGCTCTAAAGGATATAGCTGCGTGTATATTTAAGTGTATAAGATAAATAACCATATTACTGAGTTTTGTTGGATCATTGAACAGAATTGTTTGCAGTCTCACTGTTTGAAAGTCCACTTTATATGCTTTAATTTTGTAACTTGAACAACGATTTCTAAGATGACAATATGTAATCTATTAACTAGTGATTTCCTATTGTTTATTTTTTCTGAAATTCTGTATAACTTGTACCCTTTTTCTGTTTTTTTTTTCTTCTCCTTAAATAAAATTTTTTAAAAAACATTGTACAACAAACACAAAGGAAGGACATAATTCCATGCCACCACCTCTTAACTCATCAGGAAAATGGATTTACACACGAGACAGAAGAGATGAGCTCTTTTAAAGTCCTGAGCATAACAACTCTGAATATAAAAGGCTTTATTTGCTAAATTAAACTATCACCTTGGTTAAAATTACAGTAATTACTGTCACTTTAGTATAGTTTATAATTTTTAAGTTTTCTTCTAAAAAATGAACATTTTAGCTTAAGAAGCACCTACCAAATTATTTCTTGGAAGGTGAAATGTTTGAAAAAAAAGACTTCTGACTGACCTCAATGTAGAAATACTTTTAAAACAAAGTCTCTGAGCCCTACACAAGACCAAAGTTCCCTGCACAAGACCACACACACAGCTTGTTCATTGCACACATCCTGGATGCCCACACACACATAACACACAATATGTCATATTACTCACATGCAGCACATACATCCATTACACAGAAATACAGGGCCACTGCTCATGTGTACCTGTTGCACACATAAACATGCCATAGATATGCCCAGTTCACAGCCATTACAGGAACACACATACACCACACATAAACAGCTATTGCACAAAAACTACACTCAGCATATGCCCACGGCATGTACAAAACACACACACACACACACACACACACACACACACACACACACACCCTAAGTCTCCAAACAGCAAGGCGGTATGTGCCCCATCTCCCTTCTGATTGATTTTTTTTTTTTAAGAGGAAAAAGAGAAAAACACAAAACAAACCAAAGCGGTGTAAGGGTACATGCAATACAGAACTACAAACAAAACAAAACAAAACAAAAAAACATAACAGTAAGAAATCACCTGCTAGTAGATTACACACTATCTTCTTGAAAATAGTTCCTCAAATCACAGTATCAAAGAACACAAGGTGGACATTCAAACAGGGAGACTGCAAACAACTGTGTTCAATGTTCCAAAAACATTGATAAAGTCAGCTATTTAACACCCCCAAACACGCTTGCTGTTATATCCGTTAGAGCTCTTTTTCTTTTTTTTTTTCCCTCTCTTTTTTACAACAAAATTTACACATCTTGGATTTTATTACTCCTTAGTGCTTATTACTTTCTTTGGGGGGGGGGAAGAATACAGTCAAATATGGCAAAACAAAGCTGTCAGTCAATACCAAGGATAGACATAGCACATGATGTAGAACAGAGTACAAGTTTATCAACAATGGTTATCAACGTTATCCCTTGTTTCCTTAAAAAGAATTGTCTATCTCATTAGATATTATAAAGTTGGACAAAACAGTAGAGAACAAGACCAATAAAACTTAGGCATTGTAAACATTACAGGACTTCCAAAGAAGACAATAGTCAAACCAGAATGGGTATCTTAGTGAATCTTATTGTCTTCAAAGTAGTTGCCTATGTCTTCAAACTTGATACTATCATATAGAATGGAACAGAGTCTAATCAGTCAAAACAAGATCGTGGGAGTACTACAGGACTTCAAAACAAGTTAATAGGAAATCAAAAAGAGTTACTATTTATATATCCT
This sequence comes from Cavia porcellus, assembly GCF_034190915.1. Classification (NCBI taxonomy): domain Eukaryota; kingdom Metazoa; phylum Chordata; class Mammalia; order Rodentia; family Caviidae; genus Cavia; species Cavia porcellus. The sequence goes on along the minus strand of NW_026947484.1, from coordinate 194,927,810 downwards.
AATTTTTTGAATTTTTTCTTTAATTAAGACAAACATAAGAAATGGCTAAATAATTTTTTTGAAACAATAAGGGGGAGATTGAGATAAAACAGGACATAACAATATAACAATAGAGGTCACAGCATGACTGTTTCAACAACCTAGTACTTCACCACCATATAACCCGACTTAATAGTAGTTACCATAGTGTCTTTTTCCTTGAAATATTTGGATAAAACTTCATATACTCTAGCTTCAAATATTTTCATATCAAGAAGCCCAGAATAAAGCCTTTCTAATTAATGAGTGAAAACTTTATAAGGCTTCAAGGCCACCTAATGGGGAATCATGATTACCACATATTTTTATATATTTGAATCATTATTTACATTAGGGAAACTATTCGGTATTCACACATGCGAGATTGATTTATTTCACTAATGAGTATGGTCTCAAGCTGCGCCCATTTATTGATAAATATCTCAATGTGATCCTTCTTTATAGCTGAATAATACTCCATTGTATAGAAATACCACAACTTTTTTATCCATTCCTCAGTTGATGGGCACTTGGGTTGTTTCCAAGATCTGGCGATTACAAATTGTGCTGCTATAAACATAGGTGCACATATATCACTGTGGTATGATGCTTTCAGTTCTTCTGGGAATATGCCTAGAAGTGGAATAGCTGGAATAAATGGGATTTCCAGTCCCAACTTTTTGAGAAATCTCCAGACAGATCTCCACAAAGGCTGTACCAGTCTACACTCCCACCAGCAGTGCAGGAGAGTTCCTTTTTCCCACAGCCTCTCCAGCATTTGTTGTCGGTTTTCTTGATCCTGGCCATTCTTTCAGGAGTGAGATGGTATCTCAGTGTGGTTTTAATTTGCATTTCTCTAATGACCAATGATGATGAGCATTTTTTCATGTATTTATTTGCCATTTGCATTTCTTCATCTGAGAATTGCATATTCATCTCAGATGCCCATTTTTGGATTGGATCTTTGAATTTCGGAGGTCTGAGTTTCTTTAATTCTTTATATGTTTTAGACAAGAGGCCCTTGTCTGAGAGAGAGTTCACTAAAATCTTTTCCCAGTTTGTGGGTTTTCTTTTCACTATGCTGGAGATTTCTTTTGACATGCAGAAACTTTTTAATAAGAAGTGGTCCCAGTTATTGATTCTGGGAAGTATTTCCTGTGCGGTTTGAGTCCTGTTCATGAATTCTCTACCTACTCCTATGTCTCCAAGGTTTCTACCCAATTTGTCTTCCAACAGATTTAGTGTTTCTGTTTTAATATTCAGATCTTTGACCCATTTAGATTTTAATTTAGTACATGGTGATAGACATGGGTCTAGCTTTAGTTTTCGGCAAATGGAGAGCCAGTTTTTCCAGCACCATTTATTAAAGAGACTGTCGTTCTACCAGTGAACCTGCTTGGCTCCTTTACCAAAGATAAGGTGGTTGAGTGTGTTCGTAGTTGTGGTTGTATCTTCTAATCTATTCCACTGATCTTCAGCTCTGTTTTAATTCCAATACCATGTTGATTTTACTACTGTTGCTTTGTAGTATATCTTCAAGTCAGGGATTGTGATGCCTCCTGCTTTGTCTTTGCTGCTTAGAATTGCCTTTGCAATTCTAGGTCTCTTCTGGTTCCAGATGAAATTTAGGAGTGATTTCTCTAGATCTATAAGGTATGTTGATGGTATTTCTATTGGGATTGCATTGAATCTGTATAACAGTTTTGGGAGAATGGCCATTTTCACAATGTTTGTTCTTCCTATCCATGAGCAAGGGATGTCTTTCCATTTTCTGAGATCATCTTCAATTTCCTTTTTCAGTGTATTATAATTTTCACTGTATAAGTCTTTCACTTCTTTCGTAAGAGTAATTCCTAAATATTTCATTTTTTTGCTTGCTAATGTGAATAGTCCAGTTTCTCTTATTTCCCTCTCTGTAATTTTGTTGTTCGTGTATAGGAATGCTATTGATTTCTGAGTATTGATTTTGTATCCAGCCACATTACTGAATTTATTTATTGTATCTAAGAGTCTTTCAATGGAGTTTAGGGGGTCTTCTATGTAGAGTATCATGTCATCTGCAAACAATGATAATTTAACTTCTTCTTTTCCTATCTTTACCCCTTTTATTTCTCTTTCTTGCCTAATTGCTCTGGCTAGTACTTCCAGTACTATATTAAATAGGAGTGGTGATAAAGGACATCCTTGTCTTGTACCCAATTTTAAAGTAAAGGCTTTCAATTTTTGGCCATTTAGTATGATGCTGGCTGTTGGTTTGTCATAAATGGCCTTTATTATATTGAGGTAAAGACCATTTATTCCAATTTTCTGTAAAGTTCTTATCATGAATAAGTGTTGGACCTTATCGAAGGCTTTTTCTGCATCTATAGAAATGATCATGTGATTCTTATTTTTGGCTTTATTGATATGGTGGATTACATTTATTGATTTGCGTATGTTGAACCATCCTTGCATTCCTGGGATGAATCCCACTTGGTCATGGTGTATAATCTTCTTGATGATTTGCTGGATCCTATTTGCCAATATTTTATTGAGGATTTTTGCATCTGTGTTCATTAGGGAGATCGGTCTATAGTTCTCTTTTTTAGTTGGGTCTTTCTCAGGTTTTGGTACTAGAGTAATATTTGCTTCCAGGAATGACTTAGGAAGGATTGCTTCCCTTTCAATTTCATTGAATAGTTTGAGGAGTGTTGGCATTAGGTCTTCTTTATATTTCTTGTCGAATTCTGCAGTGAATCCATCTGGGCCTGGGCTCTTCTTGGTGGGCAAGGACCCAATTACATTTTCAATTTCATTAGCAGAGATTGGGTTATTCAACAGTTTTATATCCTCTTGATCTAGCTTTGGTACTTCATATGCTTCTAAGAATCTGTCTATTTCTTCTGTGTTATCAAACTTTTGAGAGTAGAGGTTTTCGAAATAGGTGTTGATGATCTTCTGTATTTCTATTGGGTCTGTAGTGATTTCTCCTTTTTCATTTCTTATTGCATGAATTTGAGCTTTTTCTTTCCTTTTTTTAATAAGGTTGGCTATGGGCTTATCGATTTTATTTATTCTTTCAAAGAACCAACTCTTTGATTCGTTGATTCTTTGGATTGTTTTCTTAGTCTCTATTGCATTGATTTCTGCTCTGATTTTTATAATTTCCTCTCTTCTTTTGGCTTTTGGCTTGACTTGCTCTTCTTTTTCTAGCTGTTTGAGGTGTAGCATCAAGTTATTTATTTGTATTCGTTCTGTTTTCCTGATGTGGGAACTCAGTGCAATAAATTTTCCTCTCAGAACGGCTTTCATTGCATCCCACAGATTCCGGTAAGTTGTATCTGCATTTTCATTTTCTTTTAGGTATTGTTTAATTTCTTCTTTAATTTCTTCTGTGACCCACTGATTACTCAAGAGTGTGTTATTTAGTTTCCATGTGTTTGCGGAATTTTTGCAGTATCCTTTGTCATTAATTTCTAATTTCAGAGCGCTATGATCCGATAATATGCAAGGGATGATTTCAACTCTTTTGCATTTGCTTAAATATGTTCTGTGAGCTAATATATGGTCTATTTTAGAAAATGATCCATGTACTGCTGAGAAGAATGTGTATTCTGATGTTGGTGGGTGGAACATTCTGTATATGTCTATCAAACCCATTTGTTCACAGGTGTGATTCAGTTCTGTTATTTCTTTGCTCATTTTCTGTCTGGTTGATCTGTCCCTTGGTGTCAGTGGTGTATTAAGGTCTCCTGTTACAATTGTGTTACTGATAATTTGAGTTTTCATTTCTGTTAATAATTGTTTTATATAACTGGGTGCTCTGGAGTTTGGTGCGTATATATTTAAGATAGTTATCTCTTCCTCTTGGAGTTTTCCCCTTACGAGTATGTAGTGACCTTCTTTGTCCTTTATGGTCATTGTTGGTTTAAAGTTCACGTTGTCTGCAAACAGAATGGCTACTCCTGCCTTTTTTTGGATTCCTGCTGCATGAAGAATTGTTTTCCATCCTTTGACTTTCAGTCTGTGAGTATCTTTCTGGATTAGATGGGTTTCCTGTAAACAGCATATGGTTGGATTTTGTTTCTTGATCCATTCTGCTAGTCTGTTTCTTTTGATTGGTGCATTGAGACCATTTACATTAATGGTTATTACTGTTAAATGCTGGTTAATTGTAGGAATGTTATCTCTCTGCTGTTGCATCTTTATCTTTCTGTTCTGTTTAATTATTTGCTTTGCTTAGTGCTTTTTTCCTTTGTGTATCTAAACTGTCTTTCAATATTTTTTGCAGGGTTGGTTTGGTGTTCATGAAGTTCTTCAGCTGTTCTTTGTCATGGAAGTATCATATTGCACCATCTATTTTGAATGATAGTTTTGCAGGATATATCAGTCTTGGTTGGAAATCATTTTGCTTTAGGATCTGGAATACTTCACTCCATGCTCTTCTTGACTTTATCATTTGTGCTGAGAAGTCTGCTGTGATTCTGATAGGTTTTCCTTTATAAGTGATCTGTCTTTTCTCTCTGACAGCTTTTAATAATCTATTCTTGTGTTGGATTTCTGGGATGGTGATTATTATATGTCTGGGTGTAGTTTTATTTTGGTTATGACTGTTTGGAGTTCTATATGCTTCACTGATCCTGATGTCAGTTTCTGATCTCATGCTTGGGAAATTTTCAGCTATTACTTCTCTAAATATCCTCCTGACATCCTTCATGTTGTCTCCCTCTCTTTCATTAATCCCTATCATTCTTATGTTATTCTTCTTTGCATCGTCTTGCAGTTGTTGAATTGTTGTTTCCTGATTCCTTGTTATTTTCAAAAGATCTTTCCTTTCCTGTTCACTAGCTGCAATCCTGTCTTCAAGGTCTGAAATTCTATCTTCACTTTCATTAAGGCGGTTTTTACAACTTTCAGTGGAGTTTTTTATTTCCTGTATATCTCTGTGCATCTGCATTATGTATTCTGTTTGTTTCTTATATTGCTCGTCTAGGGATTCTATCTTTTTGTTTAGTTCCTCCAATTTTTTATCTGTGTTTTCTTTAGATATATTTAGAATCTCTTTCATTTCTTTTATCATTTCTTCTTTTATCTGGGAGATTATTTCGAGTTTGAATTTCTTTAAAGCTTCCTGGAGTTGCTTGTCAATTTCAGTGGCTATTGTGTCCGATATATGAGGTGGATGGGATATATTTTCTTCTATATACATCACTCCTAGGGTTTCTTGAGATGGGCTGGAGGTTTGAGGTTGTAATTTGGTCTTTCGTTTTGTCATTTTCCTATATTTCTGTGTTTCAAGTGTTATTTGAAAGCTTCCTCAGGATCTGTTGAAAATCCCCTTCTATGTTTGGAGCTACTGAGACTCTGGCGCCGCGCTACCCCAATCCATTGGGCCTACAGAACCAGTGGCCCTCCTCTGCCTGCTCAGAACTCCGCAGTTCCAGACAAGCTGGGCCTCAGGGACACTGTGCACCCACCTGCCCCTTGGAAGCTCCACAGTTCTTCAATCGCAGCTGGGTTAGGGTACTCACCACAGGCCGCAGTGCTTCAGGAACCGGTGGACCCTCCCTGGTTGCAGAGATATCCACAGTCCTCCAGACACATGGAGAGGCCAATGCAGGCACCCCAAATCTGCCCAGCTCCTCCTCTGCAGACCAATGGCCAGGCGCGGCAGCTAAACAGGCTGGGCTAGGCTGATAGTGTGGGCCCACCCACCCGTCGGTAGCTCAGCTATTCTCCAAGTGTAACCGGAATGGGGAGGCTGATGTGGAAGCCTCAAACCCACCTCTCCCCTTCACTGCACCTGGAAGCCTGAGGGAACTCCAGCAGTCTGGGCGCAGATATCCAGAGTCCTCCAGACACGCAGAGAGGCTGGTGAGGGCACCCCAGATCTGCCCAGCTCCTCCTCTGCAGACCTATCACCAGGCGCGGCAGCTAAACAGGCTGGGCTAGGCTGGTAGTGTGGGCCAGCCCACCTATCGGGAGCTCAGCAGGTCTCCAAGTGAAGCCGGAATGGGGAGGCTGATGTGGAAGCCTCAAACCCACCTCTCTCCTTCACTGCACCTGGAAGCCTGGGGGAACTCCAGCAGTCTGGGCGCAGATATCCAGAGTCCTCCAGACATGCAGAGAGGCTGGTGAGGGCACCCCAGATCTGCCCAGCTCCTCCTCTGCAGACCTATCGCCAGGCGCGGCAGCTAAACAGGCTGGGCTAGGCTGGTAGTGTGGGCCAGCCCACCTATCGGGAGCTCAGCAGGTCTCCAAGTGAAGCCAGAATGGGGAGGCTGATGTGGAAGCCTCAAACCCACCTCTCTCCTTCACTGCACCTGGAAGCCTGGGGGAACTCCAGCAGTCTGGGCGCAGATATCCAGAGTCCTCCAGACACACAGAGAGGCCGGTGAGGGCACCCCAGATCTGCCCAGCTCCTCCTCTGCACTCTGATTGATTTCTACATCCACTTACCATGTAACTGCACCTTTCATTTTCAATTTGACAAGCACAGCTCTGCGGGGACGATTGTTTCAAACTCGGAAATGCCTGCATTAACTGACAATTTCTGTTATTTTTTATAATCAAAAATGCAATTTACATTAGCCAAAGAAGGGGGAGTGTGAGCTTCAAAAGTCAAAGCTCTTAAGCTTCCTAAATCAGTCATCTTTTAAAAAAATCCTGAATCTGCTATTAATGGAAAGAAAGAAATATATTTCATGATCTGTAATTCTTATGATGAATTTCCTAGTGTGACTCATGTTATAGATGCCTTGTACAAATGTAAAAGAACACAACAGATTGAGAATTTCAATGACAGGAAAGGAGTCACTTAGGCCAATCAAGCCCTCTCCAGGTTTCACTGACTTGGGACTGCTTGGCAAAAAAATAACTGAATAAAAAGTATTCTCAGAGAAAAAAAAGTATTCTCACATTCTCCTGGCATAGGACATCAGTGTTTAAAAAAAAAAAGGATTTTAAAATTTGTCCTTGTCAAAACTCCTGTAATGCTCACTAACAAACACTCTCTGAGACCTACCAGTGAAAGGAATAACGGTATTAGGAAAATTTTTCTTTTTCAAAACTTTGTTCTCTTTGAAGCTGTCTAGCTCTGTAACTGTTTCGTGGCTCTGTCATTTCTTTCTTGACCCCTGTAAGCATGAGAGCATAACCAAACATGAGTGCACTAAGCTCTATGGTAATGTAGTCTTGTAAATTATGGTCATCAACCTAGCCCCGTAATCGATACTCTCACCCCACTAGCTAAGCAGAACTGCCAGGCTGTCTTGCCCTGCTTTTGCAAACCCTGCTTATGCCTCATGTACAGATACTGGCTCACAGACACTCACTGCCTGGCTTTTGCTGTAAGTTATTCCAACTAGGACCACCGTGTAAAATGAAGCTGTTCACTGCTCCTGACTTCCTCAAGAATCGTTCCTTTCCCAGAGCGATTGTTTGGCCACGACATCAGCTGATAGTCCTTTTTTTTTGTCCTAATTAAAAACTTTTACTGCTGCATGCAATGTGCCATTGTGGATTGGATCCTAGAGCACAAAAAAGACAACAGTGGAAAAAGTAAAATCTAAGTTCTTATATTAGTTGGTGATACTGTACCAGTGTTAGTGTTCTAGGTTTGACATTTGGATGTAATATAAGATACTAACATTGGGTAAGGTTGGATCAGAATTGTATGGAAGCTCTCCATACTACCTTTACAACTCTTCTGTGAACCCAAAATTATTTCAGAATAAATGTTTTCAGTACTATGGTATACCATTGCTCTCTGTCTAGACTTCCTTGCCTAAAAAGAATGTCATACAAAACACTTTTGAAGGAATCTATAGGATATTTGGGTATACATAAGCATAGCCTTTTATTTCATGAATTTTGAGTGGGGGAGAGTTGGTGGCTTTTTGATACCAGGGATCAAATTCAGGACCTTGCACTTGCCAAGAAGGCGCTAATGCTGTTGAGCTAAATCCCTGGCCCTTTGTGAACACTTTTAAGTGTCTACCTAAAAGCTATTTCAGGCACTGGGGCTACCAATAAGTGGCTCAACAGCCTGTCCAGCAAGCGCAAGGTCGTGAGCTCCATCTCTTATACCCCCCAAAAAAATTCAAATGTCTTTTCAATTGTTTTTATTCTCTGAGTCACGCAAACTTTGTTGCCCCTTAACATATACATACAATTTCACACAATAGTGAATACTAACTGTGCTAGGCACTTGACCAAAGTCCTAGCTATCATTTAAATAAAGTTCATGTGCTTCCAGGAGAACATGGCAGACAGATAGCAGATACTACGGAGGCTCTCTGAAAGGCTTGGTTCAGAAGTCAGGAATGGTGCGGACTAAGGAGACATAAACCGGTGGAGATATGCTCTGCTGACTCAGGAACGAACTGGGCTGAGAGAAACCAACTTGGAATGCAGTCCTGGTACTAAAACAGGAACAGAAAAGCCTCGGTGTGGAGGCTGGACCCCGTGCCATTGGAAGCCACGATTTGGGTTTCCTGCCACGCGGCGACTGCCTCTACAGCGGCTCGGCAAGGAGAGAGACGCACGGAAGCTCTGAAAACAGGAGTCTGCGAACAGAGTCAAAAACAGGACGGGCAGGGAGGTGTACACTGACTTGTGGTGAGGTGAGTGAAAGAAACTGATACTCTACCACAGTTTGACTCCAGCGGAGGACTTTCTGGGCTCGGGCAGTCCTGCGGGAGCAGGGTGCGGTGGTGACTCCAGCCACACATCCCCCTCTCGGACGGGATTGGTGAAAAGTGCCTGGCCTGCGTGACGCTGCTGGCGGACTCGGTAGGCTGGCCCAACCCAGATCCCAGAGCCTGACGGTGGCCCGGAGGGGCGACTCCCGTGTAGGGTGCCTAGTCCGTAACTCCCTGGTGTGCTGCGGTGGGCAGGAACACCTAGCCAGCGCAATTCGATCAGGCTGTGGCTGACAGGGAGGGAATCTGGGCCTCCTATGTAAGCTTGCATATATAAGGAACAGAGAATATGGGAAAAGGCAGCAACAAGAAAGGCTCCTCGGCCCCCAATTCTGAGAAACAGGCAATAGCGGACACCGCACCAATAGACAAAGCGCCATATAGAGAGCCTCATGGACCAATTCAGGAATGAAGTTATCAACGACCTGAAGCTAGAAGTATGCAGAATAGTTAGAGAAATGCTAAGCACCACCCAGGAAAAAACAGATGGTGGAATGGAAGAACAGAAAAAGAGGGGAGAATTGTTTGATAGAGAAAGCATAGAATACGTGAAGCAGGTTCAAAGGGACTACCAAGAAACTAAGAAGCCTATCCAAGACTGGCATAACAGCTTGAAAGAAACTAAGGACAGACTATCTGAACTGGAGGGCAGACTTGTAATATGGGAGAATGAAATGAAAAACTTCTTAAAAATAACAAAGAAACAAACAGCGATAATACAAACACTAGAAGATGATAAGAGGAGCCATAACTTAAGGATTAAGAACATAAAAGAAGAAGTAGGGACACAAACAAGTGAACTACAAAAGCTACTCACAGAAATAATCCAGGAGAATTTTCCTAATTTAGCAAAAGGTAAAGATACTCAGATGTATGAGGCATACAGGACCCCAGCTACCTACAACCCTAACAGAACTACACCCAGGCATATAATAATAAAAATTCCAGAAATTCAATACAAGAACAGAATATTAAAAGCTGTAAGAGACAAGAAACAGACCACTTACAAGGGAACACCCATCAGAATTACAGCAGATTTCTCTGCACAAACCATCAAATCATGAAGAGCATGGGGGGAAATAATTCAAGCTTTGAAAGATAATAATCTCCAGCCAAGATTGAGATATCCTGCACAACTGTCCCTGGAAATTGATGGAAAAACAAGGTGCTTCCAGGATAAAGAGGAACTGGGGGAATTTGCATCCACCAATTCAACCCTACAGAAAGTATTGCAGGATATTCTAAAAAAAGAAAAATACAAAGAACCCAGAAATAGTGGCGGGGAGGCCACAACGAATGGAGCAGAGAACAAAATGAAGAAGACAAACTGACAGCTACTGACAGAAAAAGAGCTCAACAGAAATGAGACAGAGAAGATTGGATGATAGGAACAGCTATTTTGGAGAAAATGACATCTTAATAGGTAATACTGATTTAGTATCATCTTGTTTTGAAGTCTCATCTAGCTTTTGTTCTTCTGTCTCCAATGGTCTAAACAGGTTGTATCTTATTGGATTTTATTATGTACGATAGTATAAGCAAAAACCTTTTAAAGACAAGGAGAGTATACAGAAACCATTGTTCATTTTCTATTAGTCGATTCTAAATACTCTGTAATGCTGTCATTCTCTTAAATGGTTTTACATTGTTTTGATATACTTAATGCTACAGTATACGAAGTGGTACTCAAGGACTTCAAGGAAAGAGTCAATATGGTAACTACTTTTGGGTTGGAATTATCTGGTGGTGAAACACTATTCTGCTTAAATGGTTATGTTTTGATCTGCGCTGTTTCACTGTTATGCCCTCTTTTATCTCAATCTCCACTCCATTATTTACTTTTTTATTTTTATCTGTTTAATTAAAGGGGAAAAAATAGCAGGATATATTATAGTAACCCACTTTGACTTTCTATTATCTCGATTTGAAGCCCTGTATTACTCTCACCATCTTGTTTTCGACTGATGTTCCCCTATTCTGTTATGCTGGATAGTATCAGGTTCGAAAGTTTAGGCATCAGCTGTGAAGGTAATGAGATTCATTATAACACCCATTCTCGTTGACTTTTATCTACTTTTGAAGACCTACAATGTCTCCAATGTTTTGGTTTTGTCGGTTTTGTTCTTTACTGTTTTGTTCAATTGTATTATAACTAATGATATAGGCAATTCTATTAGAGATAGCGGGAGGCATTATGGTAACCATTGTTGATCACCTTGTATTATGTTTTTACATTATCTATTATGTGCACCCTTTTGACTTGACCGATTCTGTTCTGTTATGTCACATTTGGTTTTACTCTCTTCCAAAAAAAGCAATAAGAACCGTGGGAGCAATGAAACCCAAAATGTGTAATGGTCATTGTACAAAAGAGAGGAAAAGAAAGTGCTCTAAACGATATAACTGCATGTATATTTAAGTGTATAAGATAGAAAATGATATCACAGAGTTTTATTGGATCATTGAACAGAACTGTTTGCAGTATCATTGTTGGAATGTCCACTCTACAAGCTTTAACTTTGTGACTTGAACAATTATTTCTAAGATGGCAATATGTAATCCATTAACTAGTGATTTCCTACTGTTCATTTTTTTTCTGTAAATCTGTATAACTCGTACCCTCTCACTGTTTTTTTTCTTTTCTCCTTAAATAAAATTAAAAATAAATAAATAAATAAATAAAGTTCATGCGAGATTTATGAGTCAGTGTACTCAAATTACATAATTTCTCCTGAATTTGACACCAGCTAGAATTTTTTTAAAACTCTTTTGTCTTGGTTACTTTTCTCTCATTGCTGAGGCAAAATACCTGACATTCAAAATTAAGGAAGGAAATTAAAAAAAAAATAAAATTTAAAAAAAAAATTAAGGTAGGAATGGTTTATTTAGCTCAAAGTGAGTAAAGGTTTCAGTCCACAATTAGATGGCCCCGAGGCAGGTTAGTACCGAACAGAACCAACAGTCCCTGGCTGCAGAAGACAACAAAAGCAACCAAAGCCAAAGAACAGGCGGTGGGGGTGCAGAGCAACCTTCCCTCTTACTGTATATTGTTAGTAGGCTATGCTCTGCCAGGCGATATAGCACTCACACCACCTCTGTGCCTTCTCCTGGAAAAGGATGAGGGTGTGTACAAAGGGAAGCCCCTGGCCCCTGCTGAGCTGCTTACACTTCCAAACTTCTTGAGATGACAGTGTATCAACAATTACATCTTTTAAGCAGGGATTTTTTTAAAAAGACTTTTTTTAATGTAGACAAAACTTAAAAGCAACCCAAGTCTCTGTGGAAAGAAGAATGGATAAGCAAAATGTTATATAGACATACAATGGGCTTTTTTTTTTTTTAACCAGGGATCAAACTCATGACCTCGAGCTTGTTTGCAAGGCAGGTGCTTACTTCACTAAGCTAAAGCCCCAGCCACATGATGCAACATGAATAAACCTCAAGGACATTATTCTAAGTAAAATAAGCCAGCCATGAAAAGACAAATACTGTATAATTCCACTTGATGAGGTACCTAGAGTAGCCAATTTTATAGCAACAGAACATAAAATGATAGTCACCAAAGGAGAAGAAAGAAATTGGAAGTTGTTGTTTAATGGATATATAAGTTCAGATTTGCAAGAATAAAGCTCTAGAGATTTATTGCACAACTGGTGATGAATGAGAACCATTACCTCAAAAATGAGATGGAGATCACAGCGTAGGTTTCTGAAAGCATAGAGAAATATAAACTGGGACAAATTTCTTTGGTGCAGGAAACTAAGGATTGAGTACCATCCACAAGCCAGAAAGCTCTTCTGGGTACAGTGAGTGGTAACCAGAATAAAGAAAGAGAGCAAGAGCCAACACTCAACACATTTCCCAGACAAAATTAGCTTGTCTGGTTGAGGAGTAAGTAGAAGAGAACCTGAATTCCCTAATGCTCTAGAGCAACATTTGCTAGGTGGATGGCTGAGGCCAAGAGCATAAACTTCAATGCAGAGAAGCACTAGCGAAAGAGAAAGGCACATCTTCCTAGTGTAGAAAACACAAGCCACTGATAGCAAAGCCTAGAAGAGGCTTTTCCAGAACAGGGGCATTTCCAGAGAAAAGCGGGGCTCTTCCCTGATAGAGTGGACAACAGCATAAGAAAGAAGCCTGACTACAGCAAGTTTGGCTCCTGGCAGAGTCAGTTCCCCCGAGACAGTGTCCTGCCAGGCTTGCCTGAAGCTTAATGACCTTAACACTCCCCTCAGGCTATCCCACTGCTGAGCAGGGCAAACAGCTGCTGGCTCAGGAGAAAAATCCTCAAAGCATCCAAGTGGAAAGTGAGAATACCCAAGAAAACCGTGCTCACCTATTTTGAGGATAAACTCCAATGTTTGACAGAATCTTATAGATCAAGTTTGAGTAAAATGATAGGAGCCTAGTTTTTTAAAGCTAATACTTGTAAAAGACCATAGAACTCCAAAGACAATAAAATAACATTTAATAATACAAATTTTCTCATTGCTGTTTCAAGCAACAACACACTCTGATTTCTTTCCTTGTGGAGGTTTGAATCAGAGCAGAGTAGATCTTGCTGTCATTACACACCTCATTTCCTAATTATTGCTCCAAAGCCCAAGACAGTTGGGAGATTTGCCAAATCTGAGGAGACAGTAAGGAACTGTGAATGTATTCTGTAAGACTAAGAAAAAATTTACAAAAGCTTACCAGCAGTATCTAGAATCCAATGATTCTGCATGTGGCTGAGACCAAAGCTGAGCTTAGTGTCAGCAAAGAAATCATTGAGGGGTTGCTGGCTGCTCCAAAGAGCTATGTGTTCCACACTGGCACACAGACATCAGGACTCAGAACCTAAAGGCACAATAGCAAACAGCTCAGAAATAATCAGTGCAGACAGAGAGCCAAGGCCTAGAAGATACACCTCAAAGCTCTATAACATCCCCCCACACCCCTTTTTCTTACTAATCTGGAATGGAAAAGGCTTTTAAACATTAAGCAAATTTCCAACAAATCCAATGAAATGGGGTCTAGAGTCTAAATTAAGGCAATAAACTAAGAATTTTAAGTGTGTTGTTCTTGCATATGCAGTAAGTATCCATATCTGTTTTTTGCTCTCATTAAGTTTCTGGGGGGAAAATCAAGTATAGAAAGAACTCCAAGAATGGAAGAAAGTGGTGGCATGCTGACTGGTAGCAAAATTCAGCTTCTCTGAGATCTGGAATTCAGACACTAGAAAATGAGTTAGTGAAGAAAGAATAGATTGCCAAGAATTAGGAAGGAACTGAGAAGAAAAATTAGAAGCTAGAAAGGAAGTTGAAAAGATAGTTGAAATGCAGAGAAAAGAAAGAAGTCATCTAAATTCTCTCCACAGCTCATGGCTCACAGGGAGGTGAACCTGGTTCCCCAGAAGTAAGGCATCCAGGGCTGAGAAATAGAGAAAAACAGTGGCAGAGCACATAGCCTTTGAAAACTGCAAAAAACTAGTGGAAAGTTTACTCTGAAGGAATTCCTTCCATGTGGCAGGCAATAGCCAGACAGGGATTCAAGCACAGGCACCCATCTACAAAAGCACTTATTAAGGCACCATTTCAGGGAGGGGTTGATTATTTAAGAAACTCAAAACAACTAAAAAAAAAACAGCCTCACTTCAGAACTGCCAATGGTACCCTCCCACCATGACTGGGGAGAGTCTACTTTGGGAGACAGTGGCAGAAAGCAGGTTAGAAGATTCCCTCTGAAGTTTAAACTCAGGTCAGGAAGGAACACAGACCCTGGTCCGGTCCCCACCTGGTGAGAAGTCATGCCTGGTTTGAGTTATACTCAAAAGTGATGGGCCTAAAAGTGCCTACCAGTATTAAGTACTTGGGTGCTTGCCTTGCTGCATACAGCTTCCCCAACCTGAGGTCTAGTTGTCTTCTCTGTCTACCAGTATGAGAAAATATACATCTTGGTGTGGACATTTGTACATCTTGGGGTAAACAGAGGGGTCTCTGGAATAGAAAGCCCACCTCACAAACCCATAGATCATAAGGCTAGGTGGAGAAAACCAACGCTTACTAGACTCAAGTTTTACTGGAAGAAGAGCACTCATTCAAAAGTACAAAGACATATATTAAGATGGCAGAACAGTAAACAGCAGAGTAAACAGCCTCTCTGTGAGAAACAGTCCAGGTGCTGGAATACAGCACCATGGGGAAGTCAAGAAGGAAGGAAGTGGGTCCCCCTCAACCCAGGAAGCCTAAAGTGAGAATTGAAGCCCACAGACAGACTAAAAAAAAAAAATCCTGAAACAGAAGAAGGTGGTAGCTGGCGGTGCTTCCACCCAGAGCTGGACCCACTGTGCAAAAAGAGCTGTGGAGACCTAGGACACACAGTCACAGTGAAGGTGGTGGCTGGCAAGCCCGAAGGCCTCTACAAAGAGATGTGGTGGCAGAGGGGAACAGCGGACTGGAGAACTGCACTGGCTGGTGGTGAGTGTGGGGGACTCAGTCCTCCCTCGGGAGAGGAGTATTGGCTGGGAGCCATTTTGGAGTCAGGCAGGATAAGCCAGAACCAGAACTGCAGCCAGCTCCCTTCAGCCACTCCTAGCTCAGAGCAGACTGGTGGAAATTGCTTAGACTGAGTCCCACCCTTGTGCACATTCCCATAGCCATTGCTGAGGTTTCCCTAAAGTTATCCCCCTCCAGCTCTGCCCGCTGTGTGTACTCTATGTGGTGGGGGCTCCCTTTTATTAATCAGCTCATGAGGGAGGCAACAGCCTGCCCCACCCCTGCTTGCACTCCACCAGCCACAGGTGAGCCAAAGCAGGCTGGGAAAAGCAGCAAACAGCTCGACACAAGTGCACTCAATGGTCACAACCAGATATTCCTAGCCAGCACAGGCTACAAAAAGCAAAACAGTCTCACTTCAGAGAAATTGTAGCCAACACAGGAAGTGCCATGGACCCTACTACTCACTTGTCTGGAAGAAATCAGGAACATAACAAGAGGAAGAAGCAAAATGCAGTCTCTGGCCTCCAACCCAAGCAATTCTGGCCCAGGAGATATAAACATGGAAGAGACTGGAAGTCGCACACCTGAAGTTTCTGAAGGAAGGGCAACTGAAGTAAACAACTTCATGAGGCTATAAAAGTAATAAGAACAGAAATACTATCTCAGGTAAAAGAAGAAATGAAAAAGATAATAAAAGAGGTGCTAAGTACCTCTAAAGAAGACACAGATAAAAGAATAGAAGGGCATAGGAAAATGAGGGAAACCTTGAATGAAAATATTTAAAAATTTAGAATACATGAAACAGATTCAAAGAGATTACCAGGAAATTAAAAACTCCATTGAAACCTGGAAAAACTACTTGACAGAAACCAAAGATAGACTTTCAAACCTTGAAGACAGGTTTGCAGCTTGTGATCATGAAAGGAAAGATCTCTTAAAAATAACAGGGAACCAGGAAGTAACAATTCAAAAGCTACAAGATGACATGAAGAAGTATAATTTAAGAAGAATAAATGTGAGTAAAAAAGCAAGGATCAACAAAAATGCAATACAAAGGTTATTTGCAGAAATGATTAAAGAAAACTTCCCAAGCATAGGAAATGGAAATGATATTCAGATAAGTGAGGCATACAGAACTCCAGCCAGCTACAACCAAAATAAATCTACACCCAGACATGTAATAATCAAGATCCCAGAAATTCAGCACAAAAACAGAATATTAAAAGCTGTCAGAGAAAAGAAACAAATCACCTATAAAAGAAAACTCATCAGAATCATGACCGACTTCTTGACACAAACCATCAAATCAAGAAGAGCTTGGAGTGAAGTATTCCAGGTCTGAAAGAAAATAACCTCCAACCCAGATTGATGTACCCTGCAAAACTATCTTTCAAAATTAATGGAGAAACAAGATACCTCCATGACAAATAACAACTGAAGGAATTCATGACCACTAAATCAACTCTACATAAAATGCTGAAGAATATTCTTGAGAGACAAAAAAGATCATGGCTTCAGAAACAGTGACAGAGGGGGCTCACTGAGCAGGAAAGACAGTGGAATGAAAGAGAAAAATAGGCAACCAACAGCAGAAAAATAGCATGGCAGAGAAGGTTGGCCATAATATGGATGGCCTCATTTGACCAATAAAAAGAAATGCAGGCAGAGTAGATCAAGAGACAGGGTCCATCATTATGTTTTATACAAGAAATACATTTAACCTGAAAGGGAGTTTAGGGCATGGCTAACAACTATAGTCCTTTGCTTCCATGCCAAGATTGAAAGTCAAAGACTGAAAGTCAAAGATGAGAAAACAATGCTCTATGTGACAGGGAACCAGAAAAAAGTAGGGGTAGCTTGCCCATCAACTGCAGATTGGTTAGAAACCAGGACACTTTTATACAATGGCAAACTACTCAACTATAAAGAAAGATAACCTTGAGACTCTTGTAAGTAATTGGATACAGCTTGAGATCATGCTCAGGGGTAAAAAGTTTCAGAGTCACATAGATGAATAGCAGGCTGCCTCCCTAGTATAAAAGAAAAGTTAATGGGATTCAAAATGCACCCTGTGAAAGTGAAAGGGGAGCAATTGTCTAAAAAAGGATGGCAGTGGCCATTGTTAATCTATTATCATGATTTGAAACCCATATTGTTTTAATTGTTCTGTTTAGTTTGGTTTTATTCTGTTTCAGTATGTCTAATCGTATTAGATTTGATGTCATGGACAGCTATCCCAAAGATAGCACGATATATTATGGTAACCATTTTTGATTTCCTATTAACTGATTTGAAGCCCTGTATTGCTTTCATTGTTTTGTTTTGACTGATTCTATCCTATTCTGTTTTGTTTGATAGTATCATGTCTGATGGTATAGGCTACTACTTTGAAGACACTAAGATGCGTTACAATACCCACTGTGATTTTACTGTTATCTTCTTTTGAAGTCCTATAATGTCTCCATTGTGGTTTTTTGTTCTGTACTGTTTTGTTCTATTTTTATTATGCCTGATGATATGGGCAATTCTTTTGAAGATAACAAAAGGCATTATGGTAGCCATTACTGATCTCCTTGTATCTTGTTTCTAAGTCACATACCATGTCCATCCTTTTGTTTTGATTGACTCTATTCTGTTTTGTTTGTCTCATTTGGTTTTATTCTCCTCAAAAAAAGACATTAAAAAAACCAAAAGTAAAAGATAATTTTTTTTCTTTTTGGGGGATTCATTTTCTTTTTATTTCTTTCTTCTTTTTCTTACTGTTTTTTCTCTTTTTTCTTTTTATGTTTATTTTAATGTTTTACATGTTTTCATTCATCATATTATTTATTTTTATTTTTTCTTCTACTTCTCATGTGTTTTTCTGTCATATTTGTCTAATTTTATAAATATCCTTTCACTCCTTAGTACAACCTTTTGTCTCACTTTTCCCTCCCCCTTCTCATATCCCATTATCTAGTCTTTCAAATTTCTCTTCTTTAACTCTCCTTATATCTTTAATAGTTATAACTATTAAATTCGATGAATCTTTAGTTAGTTATCTCTATGTTACTACTGTTGAAATTTTTTCTACCATTAGTCCAGGCATATTTGTCACGTTGAGTAGATATCTGCTATACATCAACATTTGACTTCTCTTAATGTATATATTATAATTATAGTTTTTTTCCTAAGGTTAAAGACGGTCCTTTTGATAAATCAATATCCAGTTTGTCTTGGATGATATTACTGTCACTGATTTATTTACTACTGCCAAGATTGTATAATTGTTATCATGAACAGATTTTCTCTGTGTGACAATACACAGATTACTTTGATGACATTAACAATACTGCAGTACATTCTTGGAGAAAGGATGCTATGCCAATTACACAGTATCCTACACTCCCAAATTAATAGAAGTGGTCAGATCTTGGCATGGAAGCAAAGGACTATAGTTGTTAGCCATGCCCTAAGGGCATCACTGAAAAACAGACTAAAAAAAACCTACACACTAGCAACAAAATCTTTCCATTATAAGTGACCACAAACCTAAGCACAAAGACAAACAAAGAAACAACAGAAAACTAAGAAGGTGAGGCAACAAAATACTTCCCAAAACTCCCAACTCCCCCAGAGCAGACCCATGGTTCATGAATCACCAAATTCAGGCCCATACCTGGATACAAAGTCAACACTCAAAAATCAATAGCACTCCTATAAACAAATAACAAACTCAATGACAGAGAAATTAGAGGAACAACACCTTTCACACTAATACCCAAAAAATGAAATACCTAGGAGCCCATCTAATGAAGAGAGTAAAAGACCTTCACATTGAAAACTACTGAAAAAGGAGATCAAAGAGATATCAGAAAATGGAAAGATATCCCTGTTCTTGGGTATAGACAAATATAATGAAAATGGCAATTTATTCAAAATTGTTATACATATTTAATGAAATCCCAATCAAAACTCTAACAGTATATTTCACATAATTAGAGAAAATAATCCTAAAATTCATTTGGGACAGAGATCTAGAATAGCAAAGTCAATTCTAGACTATGAAAACCCCTGACTTGAAATTATACTAGAAAACTACTGTGGTTTTAAAAAATCATGGTACTGGAAAAAGAAACAGACCTAAGGATCAATGGAACAGATTAGAAGATTTAGAAACAACTCCAGACATACTCAGATACCTTATCTTTGATAAACAGTGCTGAAAAAACTGACTTTCTACATGCCAGATGTTAAACTTAGACCCAAAGCTTTCACAATGCACTAAACTAAAATCAAAGAGGATCAAAGATCTGAACATTAAAACAGAAATACTCAATCTTCTGGAAGATAGAATAGGTAGAATTCCTGAAGACATTGCTACAGGCAGACTTCACAAAAAAAAAACCCCAGTTGTACAGGAAATATCACAAAGAATCAACAAATGGAATTTTATCTTATTAAAAATCTTTTTCAGAGCAAAAGAAACCACTAACAACTGAGTGAAAAGATAACCCACAGTGTGGAGGAAAATTTATCAGTTGTTCCTCAGACAAAAGACTAATATCTAAAATATATAAAGAACTCAAAAAATCAGATCCCCCCAAATTTAAAGACCCAATCCAAAAATGAACATTTGAAATGAATACACACTTCTCAGATGAAGACATACAAACAGCAAATAGATATATGACAAAATGTCCAACATCACTAGTTATTCAAGAGATGCAGAATAAACCAATTCTGAGATTCCATCTCACTCCAGAAAGAATGGCTGTTATCAAGAAATCAACCAATAGATGATTTCAGAGCTATGGGGAAAAGGATGCTTCTCCAACTGTTGGTGGGATTGTGGACTGGTGCAATCAATGTGGAAATCTGTGTGGAGATTTCTCAAAAAAAACTAAAACTGGAGGTTCCATTTGACCCAGCTAGTCCCCTCTTGGTATCTTCCCTAAAGAATTAAAATCAAACTACACTGATATGTGTGCATCACTGTTTATAGTGGCACAGTTGTAATCGCTAAATCATCGAAACAACTCAAATGACTGTCAACTGATGAGTAGATAAAGCAGCTACAGCTTTTTTATACAATGAAGTACTACTCAGCCATAAATAAGGATAAGCTTGGGGCATTTTTAGGTAAATGAATGCACCTTGAGTCCAAACTCTTTTTTTAATTTTATCTAAAGAAAAAAAGCAAAACAGTAAAAGGGTAAAAGTAATACAGAATTTCAAAAAATAAACAGTAAGAAATCATTAGTTAACAGATTACATGTTGTCATCTTAGAAATAGTTGTTCAAGTTACAAAATTAAAGCATACAACGTGGACATTCAAACAGTGGGACTGCAAACAGTTCTGTTCAACGATCCAACAAAAATTTAGTAATAGGGTACTCTATCTTACACACCTAAACACACTTGCAGTTTTATCCTTCAGAGCACTTTCTTTTCCTCTCTTTTGTACAATAACAATTACACATTTTGGGTTTTATTACTCCCACAGTTCTTATTACTTTTTTTGGAAGAGAATAAAACCAAATGTGACAAAACAAAGCAGAGTCAGTCAAAACAAAGGATGGACATCGTATATGATGTAAAAACAAGGTGATTAACAATGCTTACCATAATGCCTCTTGCTATCTTAAAAAGAATTGCCTATATCATTAGGTATAATAAAATTGAACAAAACAGCACAGAACAAAACCAATGAAACCTAAACATTAGAGACATTACAGGACTTCAAAAGAAGATAATAGTCAAACCAGAATGGGCATCATAGTGAATCTTACCGTCTTCAAAGTAGTTGCGGATACTCTCAAACTTGGTACTATCAAACAAAACAGAAAAGAGTAAAATCAGTCAAAACAAGATGGTGAGAGCAACACAGGTTTCAAATAAAGTTAATAGGAAATCAAAAAGTTACTGTAATATATGCTGCTAGTTTTTTAAAATATTTTCCCTAAATTAAAAAAATAATTTTTTTAAAAGGTGGGGAGGTTGGGATAAAAGAGGACATAACAACATAAAAATACAGGTCAGAAGATAACTCATCTTAATAGTAGTTACCATAGTGTCTCTTTCCTTGAAATATTTGAGTATAACTTCGTATACTATAGCATCAAACATATCAAGACAGTGTGAAACCATTCAAGAGGATGAAACTATTACACGGTATTTAGAACCAGCTACAGAAAATGAACAATGGTTTCTATATTATCACTTTGCTTATAAAAAACTTTGTTTATACTATCACATATAATAAAATCCAATAAGATACAACATGATAAAACCAATGGAGACAGAAGAACAACAGTTTGATAGGACTTCAAAACAAGATGATATTAAATCAGCACTAGCTATTATGATGTCTTGTTTTCTTCAAAATAGCTGTTCATTTCATCACAGACATAAAGTCAAGCAGCCCAGAATAAAACCATTCCAATTAATGAGTGAAAACTTTATAAGGCTTCAAAGCCATATAATGGGGAATCATGATTACCACATACTTTTATGTATTGTTATTATTTCTTACACTAGGGAGAGTATTCAGTATTCATACATGTGAGTTTGATTTATTTCACTTATGAGTATAGCCTCAAGCTGTGCCCATTTATTTATAAATATGTCAATGTGATCCTTCTTTATAGCTGAATAGTACTCCATTGTATAAAAATACGACAACTTTTTTGCCCATTCCTCAGTTGATGGACACTTAGGTTGTTTCCAAGATCTGGCTATTACAAATTGTGCTGCTATAAACATGAGTTCACATATATCACTGTGGTATGATGCTTTCAGTTCTTCTGAGAACATGCCTAGAAGTGGAAAACCTGGATCAAATGGGACTTCTAATCCCAGCTTTTTGAGAAATCTCCAGACTGGCCTCGACAGTGGTTGCACCAGTCTACACTCCCACCAACAGTGCAGGAGAGTTGCTTTTTCCCCACAGCCTCTCCAGCATTTGCTGTTGGTGGTTTTCTTTTTCCTGTTTATCGGTACCTGAGATCGAACTCACGACTGCCTGCTTGCAAGGCAGACACTTATGCCGCTAAGCTAAATCCCCAGCCCCCCTGGTGGTTTTCTTGATCCTGGCCATTCTTTCAGGAGTAAGAATCTCAGTGTGGATTTAATTTGCATTTCTCTAATGAGTAATGACGATGAACATTTTCTCATGCATTTATTTGCCATTTGCATTTCTTCATCTAAGAATTGTGCATTCATCTCAGATGCCCATTTTTTGGATTAGATTTTTGAATTTTGGGGGTCTGATTTTTTTTAATTCTTTATATGTTTTAGACAGAAATCCTTTGTCTGAGGGACGGTTCACTAAGATTTTTTTCCCAGTTTGTGTGTTTTCTTTTCACTGTGCTGGAGATTTCTTTTGACATGCATAAACTTTTTAATAAGATGTGATCCCAGTTATTGATTCTGGGAAGTATTTCCCATGCAGTTTGAGTCTTGTTCATTAATTCTCTAACTACCCCTATGTCTTCAAGGTTTTTACCCAATTTGTCTTCCAATAGATTTAGTGTTTCTATTTTAATATTCATATCTTTGAACCATTTAGATTTTAATTTAGTACATGGTGATAGGCATGGGTCTAGATTTAGTTTTCAGCATACGGAAAGCCAGTTTTTCCAACACCATTTATTAAAGAGACTGTCATTCTTCCAGTGAACCTGTTTGGCCCCTTATCAAAGATAAGGCGGTTGAGTGTGTTTGTAGTTGTGGTTGTATCTTCTAATCTATTCCATTGATCTTTGGCTCTGTTTTGATTCCAATACCATGTTGATTTTACTACTGTTGCTTTGTAGTAAAACTTCAGGGACTGTGATGCCTCCTGCCTTGTCTTTGATGGTTAGAACTATCTTTGATATTCTAGGTCTCTTCTTGCTCCAGATGAAATTTAGGAGTGATTTCTTGAGATCTATGAGGTATGTTGATGGTATTTTTATTGGGATTTCATTGACTGTATAACAGTTTTGGGAGAAGGGCCATTTTCACAATATTTATTCTTCCTATCCATGAGCAAGGGATGTCTTTCCATTTTCTGAGATTGTCTTCAATTTCTTTTTCAATTGCATTATAATTTTTCCTGTATAGGTCTTTCACTTCTTTCATGAGAGTAATTCCTAAATATTTCATTTTTTTGGTTGCTAGTATGAAGGGTGTGGCTTCTCTTATTTCTCTTAGTGATTTTGTTGTTAGTGTATAAGAATGCTATTGATTTTTGAGTATTGATTTTGTATCCAGCCACATTGCTGAATTTATTTATTATATCTAAGAGTCGTTCAATAGAGTTTTGGGGGTCTTCTATGTAAAGTATCATGTTATCTGCAAATAATGATAATTTAATTTCTTGTTTTCCTACCTTTAGCCCTTTTATTTCTCTCTCTTGTCTAATTGCTCTGGCTAGTATTTCCAGTACTATATTAAATAGGAGCAGTGATAAGAGATATCCTTGTTTTGTGCCTGATTTTAAAGTAAAGGTCTTCAATTTTTGGCCATTTAGTATGATACTGGCTGTTGATTTGTCATAGATGGCCTTTATTATATTGAGGTATAGACCATCCATTCCAATTTTCTGTAAGATCCTTATCATAAATGAATGTTGGACCTTATCAAAAGCTTTTTCTGCATCTATAGAAATGATCATGTGATTCTTACTTTTGACTTTATTGATACGGTAGATTACATTTATTGATTTATGTATTTTGAACCATCCCTGCATGCCTGGGATGAATCCCAATTGACTATGGTATATAATTTTCTTGATGATTTGCTTCATCCTATTTACCAATATTTTATTGAGGATTTTTGCACCTGTGCTCATCAGGGAGGTTGGTCTGTAGTTTTCTTTTTTAGTTGGGTCTTTCTCAGGTTTTGGTACTAGAGTAATATTTGCTTCCAGGAATGACTTAGGAAGGATTGCTTTCCTTTCAATTTCATTGAAGAGTTTGAGGAGTGTCAGCATTAAGTCTTCTTTGTATTTCTTGTAAATTCTGCAGTGAATCCGTCTGGGCCTGAGCTCTTTTTTGTAGGTAAGGACTTAATTACATTTTCAATCTCATTAATAGAAATTGGGTTATTCAGCAGTTTTACATATTCTTGATCTAGCTTTGGTACTTCATATGTTTCTAGGTATCTGTCTATTTCTTCTGTGTTATCAAACCTTTGAGAGTAGAGATTTTTGAAGTAGGTGTTGATGATCTTCTGTATTTCTATACAGTCCATAGTGATTTCGCTTTTTTCATTTCTTATTGCATGAATTTGAGCTTTTTCTTCCCTTTTTTAAAAAAGGTTGGCTAGGGGCTTATCAATTTTATTTATTCTTTCAAAGAACCAACTCTTTGATTCATTGATTCTTTGGATTGTTATCTTAGTCTCATGTGCATTGTTTCTGCTCTGATTTTTATAATTTCCTCTCTTCTTTTGACTTTGGGCTTGACTTGCTCTTCTTTTTCTAGATGTTTGAGGTGTAACATCAAGTTATTTATTTGTATTCGTTCTGTTTTCCTGATATGGGAGCTCAGTGCAATAAATTTTCCTCTGAGGACAGCTTTCATTGCATCCCACAGATTCAGGTAAGTTGTGTTTGTATTTTTGTTTGCTTGTGGGTATTGTTTAATTTCTTTAATTTCTCCTGTAACCCTCTGATTACTCAAGAGTGTGTTATTCAATTTCCATGTGCTTGTGGGATTTTTGCCGTATCTTTTATCATTAATTTCTAATGTCATCGCGCTATGATCCAGTAACATGCAAAGGATAATTTCAACTCTTTTGCATTTATTTAAATATGTTCCGTGAGATAATATAGGGTCTATTTTAGAGAATGTCCCATGTACTGCTGAGAAGAATGTGTATTCGGATGTTGTTGGATGGAATACTCTCAATATGTCTATCAAGTCCATTTGTTCACAGGTATGATTCAGTTCTGTTATTTCTTTGCTGATTTTCTGTCTGGTTGATCTGTCCCTTGGTGTCAATGGTGTGTTAAGGTCTCCTGTTATAATTGTGTTACTGGTAATTTGGTTTTTCATTTCTGTTAATATTTGTTTTATATAACTGGGTGCTCTGGAATTTGGTGCATATATATTTAAGATAGTAATCTCTTCCTCTTGAAGTTTCTCCTAACCAGTATGTAGTGACCTTGTTTATCTCTTCTGATCATTATTGGTTTAAAGTTCACATTGTCTGCAAACAGAATAGCTACCCTGCTTTTTTGGGGGTAGTGGGGGGGTTCTTGTTGCATGAAGTATCATTTTCCATCCTTTGACTTTCAGTCTGTGAGTATCCTTTTGGGTTAGATGGGTTTCTTGTAGACAGCACATGGTTGGATTTTGTTTCTTGATCCATTCTGCCAGTCTGTTTCTTTTAATTGGTGCATTGATACCATTTACATTAATAGTTATAACTGTTATATGTTGGTTTATTGTTGACATGTTATCTTTCTGCTGTTGCATCTTTATCTTTCTGTTCTGTTTAGTTGTCTGCTTCACTTAGTGGTTTTTTCCTAAGTAGTGGTACTTTCCTAATATTGAAAGTATCTAAACTTTCAATATTCTTTGCAGGGTTGGCTTGGTGATCATGAAGTTCTTCAGCTGTTCTTTGTCATGGAAGTATCTTATTTCTCCATCCATTTTGAAGGACAGTTTTTCAGGGTACATGAATCTAGGTTGGAAATCATTTTCCTTTAGGATCTGGAATGCTTCACTCCATGCTCTTCTTGACTTTATTGTTTATGCTGAGAAGTCTGCTGTGATTCTGATAGGTATTCCTTTATAAGTGATCTGTCTTTTCTCTCTGACAGTTTTTACTATTCTATTCTTATGTTGGATTTCTGGCATGGTGATTATTATATGTCTGGGTGTAGTTTTTATTTTGGTTATGGTTATTTGGAGTTCTATATGCTTCACTGATCCTGATGTCAGTTTCCAATCTTATGTTTGGGAAATTTTCAACTATTACTTCTCTAAATATCCTCTTGACATCCTTTATGTCATCCCTTCTTTTTCATTTATCTCTATCAATCTTATGTTGTTTTTCTTTGTGTCATCTTGCAGGTGTTTCATTGTTATTTCCTGATTCCTTGTTATTTTTAAAAGATCTTTCCTTTCCTGTTCACTAGCTGTAATCTTGTCTTCGAAGTCTGAAATCTATCTTCACTTTCATTGAGGCAGTTTTTACAGCTTTCAATGGAATTTTTGATTTCCTGTATATTTCTTTGCATCTGCTTTATGTATTCTATTTGTTTCTTATATTGTTCATCCAGGGATTCTTTTTGTTTAGTTCCTCCAATTTTTTAACTGTGTCTTCTTTAGATATGTTGTTCAGCATCTCCTTCATTTCTTTTGTCATTTCTTCTTTTACCTGGGAGATTATTTCTAGTTTGAATTCCTTTAAAGCTTCCCAGAGTTATTTCAGTTGCTATTACATCTGATATTTCAGGTATATGGCATATATTTTCTTCTATGTACATCACTCCTAAGGTTTCCTGGGATGGGCTGGAGGTTTGAGATTGTAATTTGGTCTTTTGTTTTGTCATTTTCCTGTATTTCTGTGTTTGAAGTGTTATTCCAAGGCTTCCCCAGGGTCTGTTGGAAATCCTCTTCTATGCCCATAGCTCCTGAGACTCTGGCCACCCAGTTCCCCAGATTGAAAGAGGGTCACTGGGGGTGGGGCAGGCCGGCTCAAGAACCGCCAAGATTGTCCAGTGCAACAGGAAGCCGTGAAGTTCCCTTTCCAGGCTGAGGAAAGATCCCAAACTAGCTGGGCTAGGGGGAAGTTGCAGGGGCACTCACCCCTGGCCGCCCAGCCTCTGGAACTGATCACGCCCGCTTGCTTGCTTAGAACTCCAGAGTCTACCAAGTATGGCCAGGAGCAGGGAGGCCATTGCAGGCCCGCTCAGGACCTGTCAAGACCAAACTCTTAAGTGAAGGAAATCAGACACACTTATGTAAATACCACACTGTGTCAATGGTGTGAGAAACAGAAAATGTAAATAAGAACCAAAATTATAATAGAAATTGTGAAATAGGAAGAAAATATTCAACTGAGAAGGGGAACTGGGGAAAGGAAAAGAAAGAAAGGGAACAAAAATTAGAAAAGAAGGAAAAATGGAAACAAAGCTCTTGTAAATGAGGGGAAGAACAGTTGAAGGGAAGGGAGGGAAATGGGAAAAACAATTAAGATGCATTATGTACAAGTACCAATTCCCTATGATGACGGTGATCATGGTGTGCATTTACAATGTGCAAATAAACTTAATTTTGAAACAGAAATCAGTATAGTGGGCCAGGAATTTAGCTCAGTGGCATAAATGCCTGCCTGGAAAGCACTAGGTCATGAGTTCAATCCCTGGTACAAAAAAAAAAAAAAAGAAAGAAAGAAAGAAAGAAAGAGAGAGAGAAAGAAAAAAAGAAAAGAAATCAGTATAGTGATTCCACAAAAAACTAAAACTTAAAGAACTGAAATTTAATTTGACCCAGCTATTCTCCTTCTGACTATCTTTCTGAGAAAGTTAAAGACCTCATTTTACAGTGGTGCATGCATATGCATCTTTATAGCAGCACAATTCACACCAGCTAAATCTTGGAGAGGTCTATATGTCCATCAAAAGACGAATGGACAAAGAAAATGTTGTATTCATACACAAAGGAGAACTACTCTGCCACTGAGAAGTTTAAACTTGAGTCATCTGTAGAAAATGGACAGGGCATGGTGGCCCACATGGTGCTGTTACTTCTGTAAACTGGTTTTTTATGCCCTTCACACTGTCTTCTGGTTTTCATTAATTCTAATTATTCTCAGATTATTCTTTGAGTCATCTAGAAGTTGTTGGATCCATTTTTCAAGTTATCTGGTTGTTTTAAGGTATCTTTCATTAACTGATCAGTAACCACAGCCCTGTCTTCTAGATCTGACTCTGTCCTCTCAGTGATCTCTTCTGCTGCCTAGACTTTCAACTGGTTTTTTGTTTTCTTGTTTTGTTTTGTTTCATTTTTTGTGACAATATGTTGCCATGTAGCCCAGGCTGGCCTTGAACTCACAGCAGTCCTCCTGCCTAAGCCTCTTGAGTGCTGAGATAACAGGCACACACTCAGCTTCAATTGTCATTTTGATTTCCCGGGTTTCTGCTTGGAACTTTTGTGTAGGCTCTCATTCTTTTCCAGGCTAAGTGCTCATGCTGGCATCTCTTTCTTCTGTCCCACTGTATTTGTATTAGTCCTTCCTCTAGACTTGCTGAGCATTTGTTTCTTTTGGGTCATTATCTGTCTGGTTACATTTTTGACTCTCTAACACCTCTTTAGGCTGTTTTGTTACCTCCATTGACATCTTTCTAGAAATTTCTGCCTTGTGTCATGATTTCCTGTCCTTCAATCCCACCCCCATCAACTGTGGGAGAGTTGGGAGTTCTGGCAAGTCTCGTTGCCTTGTTTTCTCACTTATTTTTTGTTTGTTTTCTATGCTGAGGTTTGCAGCAGCGTCAGTCCAGTGCCTGCCTCTTCAGGAATGAGCCTCGGTACTGTTCATGATCCTAAATAATCCAGATATTGGCATACAGAGAAAGCCAACTGACAGCATCAACAATGTTATCTTGGACATAGCAATAAAGTCAGTAGGAACAATGACATCAAATATGAATTGGATCCTAACAAATCCTGAGATACTCATGAGCCATGCTTAACTAGAGCAAAGAGCTCTATAATTTTAGTTTAGATGCTTGTTGCCCTGATAATAACCCATAGTGAATTAGATCACTAGTTTCTACTGGATATAGGAAGTGGTGCAAAAGCTGAAGCAGACCACTGGACTAAATTCCATCACCTTCAGATCCAGCCCCTTGGAATGCTATACCAATCAACTTGGTCTCCTACCACAGAAGACAGGCCTCGTGATCTTTCTGGCCTAATTTTGAGTTTATCAAGGAGTCTTAGGAGATCTCTGTCTAGCTCCTACCCTCTCCAATCCAGTCTCTCACCCAGTCTCCAAAGTAGGGAAACCCCTTAGTGGTAGAGGAAAACTCTCCTCTGGCATGTTGGTCTCATCCTCACTCAGGTTAGTCTTTGGTTGTCACCTCTGCTTCCCTGTGCCTCAGGGCATGTGAGGCCAGGATGTTAGCAGCAGTGGTGGGTCAGGACTTCTGTCCTCTCCCTCAGGGCCCATAAAGTACTGAGGTCAGCAACAGAACTAGGGTGGAGCCACCCTCTTCACCTGGAAGGGTGCATGAGGTGCTAGTGTCCCCAAGGAGAACAGAGTGAGGCCTTTCTCCTCAAGCATGGGAAGCCAGAGGCCCTATGTCCTGTGTTCTCTCCTCCCATGCACCCCATGGGGCACAGTATTGGTCAGAACTGTGATGGGGCCCCTTTCCTTACTCCGGAGGGGCACATGGTATTGGTGGAGCCCACTACAATCCTATCAAAATAAAATTCAAATTATTTTAGATATGCTACTTAAGAAGTCACATTCTTGCAAGAGAAAACACAGAACATAAAAAAGCAGACATACATACTCATGGTCAAATTCTGAATTATACAGGGCAAGGTGAAAGTGTTCTAGATAAAGTCAATTAAAATATATAACAATTGTTTTTTAAAAGAATATAAAAGTAGGTCAAGCTATAGTAAATCAATTTAAAATCATTTGAGGTCTTTTCCAAATGGGGAAATGTGTTTCTGCCATGTCCTTTTAATAACGAACAGTTTATGCTATCATTTTTTGATCATTTGATCATGTTTTATGCCTAAATCTTGTAACCTGCACAACTACTTCTAAGATAAAAATATACAATATGCTAACTAGTGTTACTTTCTTAATTTTTTTAAATTCTGTATTATTTCTATCCTTTTTCTGTTTTGTTTTTTAAAATAAAAAAAGAAATTGCACAAAAATTAACATTTAAACATGGGGTGAATTACATATAGCAAAATTTGTGAAAAATAAATTAATTACAGGGTTGGGGCAGGAATCTATACCACAGTAGGTACCCATTATTCAAAAAATAAAGCTAACAAGGATTCACTTCACAGACTATTCTGGGGGGGAAAAAAATCTTTGTCTTAGCTTTGGCTGCTATTACAAAGAGCATTTAGTTTTCACAATCCTGATGGCTAGAAGTCCAAGATCAAGGTGCTGGAAGCCTCAGATATTGGTGAGGGCCCGCTTGGTGGATTTTACACACTGTCTTTTCATTGTGCTCACATGGCCTTTTCCTGATTTGCGTACATGCAGAGAGAGGGTGCTCTGCCTTCCTCTTCTATTAAGAGCATTAATCCCAACTTTATAACCTAATTTAAACCTAATCACCTCCCAAAAGTTCCAGCTCTAAATAATGTAACATTGGGGATTATACTTCAGCACATTGTGAGAGAGGAGGAAACGGCCTTTGTCTGCATGTGCTCACAAGGATTCAACTTAGGACCCCTTGGCTTCCCTTAACTTGGAACATGTCTTGGTGTCTTTACTCTCACAGTGGGTTGGATTGGTGGTGGTAGATTGAAATTAACTTGCTAGGATTCCAATAACATAATCCAATGGGATTACAAATATAACTTTTTGGGTGTGAAGATAACCAGAGTTATCAGTTGTATGGCTGAACTTGATATTTGGGTTTATAATAATGCTGATCTGCTCTGCTAGAGGACTGGCCTGAAACAGGGATGGCAAATGACACAAGCATCTGATGGCTCTGATTGCCTTGCAGTAGCTGCTAGGGACCTATGGGAAGGAGCCTGCAGGTGAACAAAGACTGACTTCAGAGACAAGTGTGTTCATCAACTTGAAATGTTTGTTTCAAGTGTGCATCTAGTCTGGACATATGGAACATAACAGAGATTCCATATAAAAGTGGAACTAGAAGAACTGTAACCAACAAGGAAAGGGACTTGGACCTCCTCTATACACCTGTATGAAAGAAACAAAAACTATTAGAAGAGGAAGCAACAAGAAAAAGACCCAGCCCCCACCCTGAGAACATTGATCCAGGAGAGGTAAATACAAAAGAGATTGAGGACAGTAAACATGCAATATCAGACACAGCATCGGTGGACATAAAGAAATATCTTTGGGACCTCATAGAGGAGCTCAAAAGTGAAGTATTTAACCAAGTAAAGCAAAATATAAACAGATTAATAAAAGAAATGCTAAGCACCTATCAAGAAGACACAGACAGAAGAATGGAGGAACACAAAAAGGAGAGAAACATTTGATGAATAATATAAAGAAAACAGAATACATGAAGCAGGTTCAAAGAGATTACCAGGAAATAAAAAAACTCCATTGAAAGCTGGCAAAACTGCTTGAAAGAAATGAAGGATAGACTATCCATACTGGAAGGCAGGTTTACAATGTGTGATCATGAAAGGAAAAATTTCTTAAAAATAATAACAAAACAGACAGTAACAATACAAAGGCTAGAAGATGACAAGAGGATCAATTTGAGAAGAATGTGAGTGAAGAAGCAGGGGTTAAAACAAAGGAATTACAAAGGCTATTCACAGAAATAATTAAAGAAAACTCCCCAAGCATAAGAAAAGGAAATAATATTCAGATGTATGAGGCACACAGAACTCCAGCCACCTACAACCAAAACAGAGCTACATCCAGACATATAATAATCAAGATCCCAGAAATTCAGTATTAGAACAGAATATTAAAAGCTGTCAGAGAAAAGAAACAGATCACCTATAAAGGAAAACCCATCAAAATCATGGCAGACTTCTTGACACAGACCATCAAATAAAGAAGAGCTTGGAGCGAAATATTCCAACCCCTGAAAGAAAATAACCTCCAGACAAGATTGATGTATCCTGAAAAACTATCTCTAGAAATTAATGGAGAAACAAGATGCTTCCATGACAAAGAGGAACTGGGAGAATTCGCAATCACCAATCCAACTCCACAGAGAATGCTGAAGGATATTCTAGAGAGAGAAAAAGGTACCAGGATTTCAGGAACAGTGGCAGAGAGGCCTCAATGAATGGAGTAGAAAACAGAATGAAGAAGACAAGCAGACAACTAATGG
The DNA here is from genome assembly GCF_034190915.1 of Cavia porcellus. Taxonomy (NCBI): domain Eukaryota; kingdom Metazoa; phylum Chordata; class Mammalia; order Rodentia; family Caviidae; genus Cavia; species Cavia porcellus. The sequence goes on along the minus strand of NW_026947484.1, from coordinate 194,895,626 downwards.
CAGAAAAAGAGCACAACAGAAATGAAGCACAGAAGGTATGCTATAATCTTTAATATAGATGGCCTTGATAGCCTAAACAAAAAAAGGAGAGAGAGAAACACAGGCAGAGTAGATAAGGAGTTAGGGTCCACAGAGATGCTCTTTATAGGAAATATGATTAACCTGAAAAGGGTTTATGGACCAAAAATCAAATATGAGAAAACATATCCCTCTATGTGACAGGGAATCAGAGAGTAATAGGGGCAACTCGACCAGCACCTGAGGATAGGTTGGAAAGACAGGCTTTAATAGGTAAAGGAATACAACTTGAGACCAAGTTCAGGAGGGAGAAGGTTTGGAACCACTTAGGTAAATAGCAGGTTGCCCCGCTACAATCTAAAAACTGAGGGAGGTAGTGAGACCCAAAAATGCACAGTACACCCTGTGGGAGTGAAAGGGGAGGAATAGTCTTTAAAAAGACAGCAGAAGATATTATTAATAGTGTAGCAGGAATTAAAACCCATATTACTCGCACCGCTCTGCTTAGATTATATTCTGTCTCAGTTTGTCTAATTGGACTAGATCTGAGGGCACAGACAGCTATCCCAAAAATAACAGGATATAGAACAGTAATCATATTTAATTTCCTAATAAGTTAATCTGGAGCCCCGTATAACTTATACTGTTTTGTCATGACTGATCTAGTTAAATCTAGTTAGTTTGATTGCTGTCTCGTATTGACAGATTTTATTCAAAACTGTTATGATTGATAGTATCAAGTCTGAGAGTATAGGCAACTACACTGAATATGAGAAGATTCACTACAATACCCATTCTGGTATGACCTTTCTTTTTAATTTTATTTAAGGAGGAAAAAAAAGCAGAGAAAGGGTACAAGTTATACAGACTTACAGAAAAAAATAAACAGTAGGAAATCACTAGTTAATGGATTACATACTGTCACCTTAGAAATAATTGTTCAAGTTACAAAATTAAAGCTTATAAAGTGGACATTCCAACAGTGAGACTGCAAACAGTTCTGTTCAAGGATCCAAAAAAACTCAGTGATATCATTATCTATCTCATACACTTAAATATACATGCAGTTATATCATTTAGAGCACTTTCTTTTCCTCTCTTTTGTACAATGACAATTACACATTTTGGGTTTTGTTGCTCCCCCAGTTCTTATTACTTTTTTGGAAGAGAGTAGAACCAAAAGTGACATAACAGAACAGTCAGTCAAATCAAAAGGGTGGACGTAATAGATAATGTAAAAGCATAATACTAGGTGATCAACAATGGTTACCATAATGCCTCCCGCTATCTCTAATAGAATTGCCTATATCATTAGTTATAATAAAATTTGAACAAAATAGTAAAGAACAAAACCAACAAAAGCAAAACATTGGAGACATTATAGGTCTTCAAAAGTAGATAATAGTCAATCAGCATGGGCGTCATAACGAATCCCACTATCTTCACAGCTGTTGCTTAAACTTTCGAACCTGGTACTATCAAGCAAAACAGAATAGAGGAACATCAGTCAAAACAAGATGGTGAGAGCAATAACGGGCTTTAAATCAAGATAATGGAAAGTCAACGTGGGTTAGTATAATATATCCTGCTATTTTTAATTTATTTTTCCCTTAATTAAAAAGATAAAAATAAAAAAATAAATAATTAAAAAGGAGATTGATATAAAAGAGGACATAACAACAAAACAGCATAGGTCAGAACACAACCATTTAAGTAAAATAGTGTTTCACCACAAGATTATCCCGACATAAAAGTAGTTACCATATTGTCTCTTTCCTTGAAATCTTTGAGTATAACTTCATATACTGTAGCATCAAATATATCAAAACAATGTAAAACAATTTAAGAGAATGACAGTATTACAGGGTATTTAGAATCAACTAACAGAAAATGAACAATGGTTTCTGTATAATCTCCTTGTCTATAAAAGGTTTTGCTTATACTATCATATATAATAAAATCCAATAAGATACCACCTGTTTAGACCAATGGAGACAGAAGAACAAAAGCTTGATGAGACTTCAAAACAAGATGATACTAAATCAGTATTACCTCTTAAGACGTCATTTTCTCCAAAATAGCTGTTCCTATCGTCCAATCTTCTCTGCCTCATTTCTGTTGAGCTCTTTTTCTGTCATTAGTTGTCAGTTTGTCTTCTTCATTTTGTTTTCTGCTCCATTCATTGTGGCCTCTCTGCCACTACTTCTGGATTTTTCGTATTTTTCTTTTTTAGAATACCCTGCAGTATTCTCTGTAGAGTTGAATTGGTGGTTGCATATTCCCCTAGTTCCTCTTTATCCTGGAAGCACCTTGTTTCTCCATCAATTTCCAGGGACAGTTGTGCAGGATATCTCAATCTTGGCTGGAGATTATTATCTTTCAAAACTTGAATTATTTCCCCCCACGCTCTTCATGATTTGATGGTTTGTGCTGAGAAGTCTGCTGTAATTCTGATGGGTGTTCCCTTGTAAGTGGTCTGTTTCTTGTCCCTTACAGCTTTTAATATTCTGTTCTTGTATTGAATTTCTGGAATTTTAATTATTATATGCCTGGGTGTTGTTCTGTTTGGGTTGTAGGTGGCTGGGGTCCTGTATGCCTCATACATCTGAGTATCTTTACCTTTTGCTACATTAGGAAAATTCTCCTGGATTATTTCTGTAAGTAGCTTTTGTAGTTCATTTGTTTGTGTCCCTACTTCTTCTTTTATGTTCTTAATTCTTAAGTTATAGACCCTCTTATCATCTTCTAGTCTTTGTATTATTGCTGTTTGTTTCTTTGTTATTTTTAAGAAGTTTTTCATTTCATGCTCCCATATTACAAATCTGCCCTCCAGTTCAGATAATCTGTCCTTAGTTTCTTTCAACCTATTATGCCAGTTTTCAATAGACTTTTTAATTTCCTGGTAGTCTCTTTGAACCTGCTTCACGTATTCTATGCTTTCTCTATTTTCTCCATTAAACAATTCTTCCCTCTTTTTCTGTTCTTCCATTCCACCATCTGTTTTTTCTTAGGTGGTGCTTAGCATTTTTCTAACTATTCTGCTAATGTCTAGCTTCAGGTCATTAATAACTTCATTCCTGAACTTGTCTATGAGGCTCTCGAGATAGCACTTTATGTCTATTGGTGCTGTGTCTGCTGTTGTCTCTTTCTCAGGATTGGGGGCCGAGGACCCTTTCTTGTTGCTGCCTCTTCCCATATTCTTTGTTCCTTATATATGCAAGCGTATATAGGAGGCACAGCTTCCTTCCCTGTCAGCCACAGTCTGATTGAATTGCGCCGGCTAGGTGTTCCCACCCACTGCAGCGCACCAGGAAGTTGCAGACCAGGCAGCCTATGCAGGGCCCACCACTCCAGGTCAATCTACCTTCAGGAGCTGGGACCCGGGCTGTGCTAGCCTACTGGGTCTCAGCCAGCAGTGTCACGTGGGCTAGGCACTGCTCACCAATCCCACTTGAGAGGGGGATACATGACTGAAGTCACTGCAGTGCTCTGTTCCCGCAAGTCTGCCCAGTCCCAGAATGTCCTCTGTTGGAGTCTCCTGGACCATGGAAGAGTCCCAGTTTTCCCTCACTCACCAGAGGTGGATGCACAGCTCCCCGCCCATCCCGCTCTCAACTCGGTTCACCAATTCCCATTCTCAGAGCTTCCACGCGTCTCTCTCCCTGCTGAGCCGATGCAGATGCACAGCGGCGGCGGTGGGAAACCCAAATCGCGGCTTCAAATGGCGCGGGCTCCAGCTCCCATGCTGAGGCTTTATCTATTCCAGTTATAGCACCAGGATTGCATTCCCAGTTGGTTTCTCTCAGCCCAGTTTGTTCTTGGGTCACTGGGGCATATCTCCTCTTGCTTATGATTCCTTATTCAGCACCATTCCTGAATTCTAAGCTGGGTGTTTCAAGAGAGCCTCCATAGCTGCTGCTATCTGTCTACCATGTTCTCCCGGAAGTCCCATTCTGGTTTGATTACTACCAGTTTTTGAAGTTTTACACTATCTACAAAGTTGTGTTTTGACTAATATTGTTATGCACTGCTATATTCAATTATACTATATCTGATGACATAGACAATTCTATTGAAGATAACAAGAGACAACACAGTAGAGCCAACATGGTAGAACTCCTCGTACAATGGTTTTATATGTATTTTCATTTCATGTGTTTATAACAATTTGTTTTGTCTTGCTTTGTTTTGTTTCTCCCTCTAATATAGAAAGGATAGAAATACATGTTAAGACTCATGCATGCATAGAACCTATAAACAGTTTACTAGAAATGATCTTATAACACATGATGAAATGAACAAATACTTTGAAGAAAAAGAGACACTACAGTACCCAGTGCTGATCCCAGAGGTCAGGATGTGAAACCCAGCAATACTATTATTCTTTGTTCAGAGTGATTTTAGCCTGCTTTGGTTTGTTTGATCTCCACATAAATGAAGATATGGGTAACTGCATGTATATTTAAGTGTATAGGATTAATAACCATATTACTAAGTTTTTGTTGGATAGTTGAACAGAACTGGTTGCAGTCTTGCTGTTTGAATCCCCACTTTGTATGTTTCACTTTTGTATCTTCAACAACTATTTGTAAGAGGACAATATGTAATCATCAACTAGAGATTTCTTACTGTTTATTTTTTCTTTGAAAGTATGTATTATTTCTACCCTTTTTCTGTTTTGTTTAATCTTTCTTTAAATAATTTTTTAAAAAATTTTATTATTGGGGCTGGGGAATTCGCTCAGCAGCATAAGCATCTGCCTTGCAAGCAGGCAGTTGTGAGTTCAATCCCTGGTACCGATAAAAAGGAAAAAGATTTTTTAAAAATTTATTATCTTTAATCTTCTATTATAAAATAAATATGGTATGTGATTTTATGTAAATGTTAGTTAATTTTGAGGAAAGTCTCAAAAGTTTACTATAAGTTACCAACTGTTTAATTCAGCTTTTGGGAGGCTGAGGTAGGTGGATCTCCTCAAATTTGAGGCCAGCCTGAACTAGTTCCAGCCTAGCCTTAACTGCACAGAAAGATTTTGCCTCAAAAAAACAAAGCCAAAGTTTATGATGAGTCATTTACATCACTGAACAGGAGATAACAGGAGTAGCTCAGTGGCAGAGCACAGACACCCTGAGCTCAATCCTCAAAACAACAGCAATGATGAATGAAATTGCTAAACATTTGAGCCACTCAATGTTACTCCTCAACAAAACTATTCGTAAATAATGTAACTTAATCAACATCTCACAAGTGTTGTATACAGTAAATTAAACAGCATTTTGTGCTTCAAGAAAGAAGTTTTTTTAATACTAGAAAAATCCTTCAGTGTCAGAAGCCAGAGGAGAGTTAAATAAAACAAAAAAATCTTTGGCTTGTGAACTTTTCTTAAACCTCCAAAATCTAGCTCATAGAACTTTACTGATAACCTAACATATTCTTAATGGGGAAAATTCTTTTTTTTATTTTATTTAAGGACCAAAAAGAAATAAAAGCACAAAAAAGGTACAAGTTATACAGAATTTCAAAAATAATAAACAGTAGGAAATCACTAGTTAATAGATTACATATTGTCATCTTAGAAATAGTTGCTCAAGTTACAAAATTATAGCATATAAAGTGGACATTCAAACAGTGAGACTGCAAATAGTTCTGTTCAATGATCCAACAAAAACTCAGTAATATGGTTATCTATCTTATAAGCTTAAATATACGTGCAGTTATGTCCTTTAGAGCACTTTCTTTTCCTCTCTTCTATACAATGACAAGTATATTTTGGGTTTTATTAATCCCACAGTTCTTGCTACTTTTTTTGAAGAGAATAAAACCAAATGTGACATAATAAAACAGAGTCAGTAAAATCAAAAGGATGGACATAGTACATGATGTAAAAACAGAATACAAGGTGATCAACAATGTTTACCACAGGGGCTGGGGATTTAGCTCAGCGGCATAAGCGCCTGTCTTGCAAGCAGGCAGTCGTGAGTTCGATCCCTGGTACCGATAAAAAGGAAAAAGACAAAAAAAAAAAAAAACAAAAAAAAAAAAACCAATGTTTACCACAATGTCTCTTGCTATCTTAAAAAGAATTGTCTGTATCATGTTACAATAAAATTGCACAAAACAGTAAAGAACAAAACCAATAAAACCAAAACATTGGAGACATTACAGGATTTCAAAAGAAGATAATAGTCAAACCAGAATGGGCATCATAGTGAATCTTATTGTCTTCACAGTTGTTGCCTATGCTCTCAAACTTGGTACTATCAAGCAAAACAGAATAGAGGAACATCAGTCAAAACAAGATGGTGAGAGTAATACAGGGTTTCAAATCAAATTAATAGGAAATCAAAGTGGGTTACTATAATATATCCTGCTATTTTTAATTTATTTTTCCCTTAATTAAAAAGATAAAAATAAAAAAATAAATAATTAAAAAGGAGATTGATATAAAAGAGGACATAACAACAAAACAGCATAGGTCAGAACACAACCATTTAAGTAAAATAGTGTTTCACCACAAGATATCCCGACATAAAAGTAGTTACCATAGTGTCTCTTTCCTTGAAATATTTGAGTATAACTTCGTATACTGTAGCATCAAACATATCAAGACAATATAAAATCATTCAAGAGAAAGACAGTATTACAGGGTATTTAGAACCAAGTAACAGAAAATGAACAATGGTTTCTGTATTAACTCCTTGTCTATAAAAGTTTTTCTTTATATTATCACATATAATAAAATCCAATAAGATACAACATGTTAAGACTGATAGAGACAGAAGAACAAAAGCTTGATGGGACTTCAAAACAAGATGATATTAATCAGCACTAGCTACTATGATGTCTTGTTTTCTCCAAAATAGCTGTTCATCCCATCCAACCTTCTCTAGCTCATTTCTGTTGAGCTCTTTTTCTGTCATTAGTTGTCAGTTTGTCTTCTTCATTTTCCTTCCATTCCTTGTGGCCTCTCTCCCACTGTTTCTGGAATCTTGGTATTTTTCTCTTTTAGAATATCCTGCAGTATTCTCTGTAGGGTTGAATTGGTGGTTGCAAATTCCCCTAATTCTTCTTTATCCTGGAAGCACCTTGTTTCTCCATTAATTTCTAGGCACAGTTGTGCAGGATATATCAATCTTGGCTGGAGGTTGTTGTCTTTCAAAGCTTGAATCATTTCACCCCACACTCTTCATGAGTTGATGGTTTGTGTCAAGAAGACTGCTGTAATTCTGATGGGTATCCCCTTGTAAGTGATCTGTTTCTTGTCTCTGACTGCTTTTAATATTCTGTTCTTATATTGGATTTCTGGAATTTTGATTATTATATGCCTGGGTGTAGTTCTGTTTGGGTTGTAGGTGGCTGTGGTCCTGTATGCCTCATACATCTGAGTATCTTTACCTTTTCCCATATTAGGGAAGTTCTTCTTGATTATTTCTGTGAATAGCCTTTGCAGTTCATTTTTTTGTGTCCCTGCTTCTTCCTTTACATTCTTAATTCTTAAGTTATAGATCCTCTTATCTTCTAGCCTTTGTATTGTTACTGCTTGCTTCCCTGTTATTTTAAGAAGTTTTTCCTTTCATGCTCCCACATTACAAATCTGCCCTCCAGTTCAGATAATCTATCCTTAGTTTCTTTCAAGCTGTTATACCAGCTTTCAATAGAGTTTTTAGTTTCCTGGTAATATCTTTGAACCTGCTTCACATATTCTATGTTTTCTCTATTTTCTCCATCAAGCAATTCTCCCCTTTTTTTCTGTTCTTTCATTCCACCATCTGTTTTTTCTTGGGCAGTGCTTAGCATTTCTCTAACTATTCTACTTATATCTTGCTTTATTTGGTTAAATACTTCACTTTTGAACTTGTCCATGAGGTTCTGGAGATATCACTTTATGTCTATTGATGTCATGCCTGATATTGCATGTTTTCTGTCCTCATTCTCCTTTGCACTTACCTTTCCTGGGTCAGTGTTCTCAGGATTGGGGACTGAGGACCCTTTCTTGTTGCTCTCTCTTCCCATACTTTTTGTTCCTTCCATACAAGCATATATAGGAGGCCCAGTTTCTTTCTTTGCTGGTTTCAGTTTGTTTGAATTGCACTGGTTAGGTGTTCCCACCCACTGCAGTGTACTAGGGAGATACAGACCTGGGCAGCCTATGCTAGGCCCGCCCCTCCAGGTCAGTCAACCTGCTGAAGGCTTCACTGCATTAGGATGCACTGCCAGGTGTAGGGACCTGGTTTGGGCTAGCCTACTGGGTCTTAATCCACAGCATCACCCAGGTCAAGCACTCCCCACCAATCGTGCTTGAGAGGGGAATATGTGACTGAAGTCACTGCAGCATCCTGTTCTGGCTAGTCTTCCCGGTCTCAGAATGTCCTCTGTTGGGGCCTCCTAGTCTATGGAAGGGTCCCCGTTCCTCTCACTCACCACAGGTCGATGCAGGGCTCCCAGGCAGCTCTGCTCTCAATTCAGTTTGCAGATTCCCACTGTCAGAGCTTTCGTGTCTCTATCCCTGCTGTGCCAATTCAGATGCAGCAGAGGTGGCAAGAAGTTCAAGCCATGGTTTCCAGAGGTGCGGGTTCCAGCTTTGGCACCAAGACTTCAGCTGTGCCAGTCATAGCACCAGGATTGCATTTCCAGTTGGTTTCTCCCAGCTTAATTCATTCCCGGTTGGCAGGTATATCTCCCCCTGCTTAGGACTCCTCACACTGCGCCATTCCTGGAATCTAAGCTGGCTATCTCAGAGGGCCTCTGTAGCTGCTGTTATCTATCTGCCATGTTCTCCTGGAAGTCCTGGGAAAATTCTTTTGTTGTAATTTTCTTTCTGTCTAAATAATTATTTGTATAATTTTCTTCCACATAATAGCTGACATAATTTGAAATAATTTATTACTAAAGCATAGTAAATTCTGTGCTCATAATCCATTCCAGAACATTAAACTTGAGGGACTATTTCCTTAATTAAACAAAATTCACGTACTCTTAAATAGAATAACATAAAATGAGAAGTCATGCTCCTTATACATATAGATATGCTTTAGAATCAAGTCAGAGAGCCAGACGTGGGGGCACACATGTAATCTCAGTACTTGGGAAGCTGAGGCAGGAGGATCACTGTGAGTTTGAGGCCAGCCTAGGCTACAAAGTGAGTTCAAGGCCAGCCTGAACTACATAGTGAAACATTGTCTCAAAACAAAACAACAATAATAGCATAGTGAAACCAGGCCTCAAAATTTAAAAAAGCAGAGATAGCCAATATTACAGCTATTATTTAAATTGCTTTGGATATTTTTCAAATGAGGGCTAGAAAGTAATAAAAAGAAGTGTTACTATCAGAAAGGAAAAATAACCACTATATGATAGTAAAACTTTAGTAAATCAGCAGCCAAACAATCAAAACTAATCAGAACATTTACTAAGAAGCTAGTTATATAACCAATTACTTAAATCACTAGCTTCCCTATATATGAACCATAAGCTAAAATATGAAAAGTGTAAAATATATTTCAAGAGCCACAGTATCTCTTCACATATAAAGAATGACCACTTGAAGTAAATTTGAAATATAGAGGCTACAAATTGAGAGAAAACTAAAAAACTATGCCATAAGACATAAAAGATTTAAACTAGCTCAGGGAAGTCCAAAGATGTACAACTGATACCCCATTCAAGACAAACCTAGTGACTACCCTAGGAAACCGGGCTTCTTGGGGGCTCAGCACTCAACCCTGGAGACGACACCATGCCAAGATCACCATGACAACACCACCGTGTTTTCAGGGCACACAAGTGGAGCCAGACTTCCTGCAAACATTCAAGGAAAAAACATCTCTGGGGGGAAAAATGTGACTGTATCATACTGAAGCAAAAATAATGGTTTCAGGTGTAAAGATAAATCCCATTTTTTTCAAAAGGTGGATAGAATGAAAACTACTCACTTACAAAAAAATCCCAACAGTCTGAAAGAGACAAAGGACAGGACCCGACTGAGTGGGGCCATGTTATATCCAAAGTCTTCATGAACAACTTTATAAAATAAAAAAAAAAAAAAATATCCAAAGTCTGGTTTTCCTGGCTTCCCTGGATATTAACCAACACACCAATAAGTGGGATTAGAGGAAGGAGGATGGCTTTTAGGAGCCGAATCAGAAGATGACCTTGCTCTGGCTCCCATCCCTGAGTGTATGCACTCTCGTGGTGCCTAGTGGAACACGCCGCTCCCTCACCCTCGATAAAACTTATTGAAAACACTGGGTTTATTCAGAAGAGCATTCCAATTAACTTTTTCATATAAATGGAACTCGCTGTTAAACTATGTTTTGAGCTGGGCATCGTAGTACACACTATTATTCCAACACTTGGGAGGCTGAGACAAGAGAATCACCATTAGTTTGAGGCCACACTGAGCTATGTAAGTGAGTTCAAAGCCAGCCTTCACTACATTGTGAGACCTTGCCTAAAAAAATTTTCAGTTTTTCACACCTTGATCAAACTTTTCGTAAAAGCATAGCAATTTTCTTGTTTTAACTATCAGGCAATAATGAGTCTTCTTGTGATTCAGGTCCACCACTAAAAATATCAGAATATTGGCTCTGTTACTAGGAATACCTTCAGGAACTGTGCGTGTGTGTGTGTCTATGTGTATGTATCTGTGTGTGTGTGTGTGTGTGTGTGTGTGTGTGTGTGTGTGTGTGTTATTAGGAATTGAAACCAGGGCCTTTTCAGTGAGCTACAGAACTACAGCCCCAGACTGTTTTTCACTTTGAGACAGGGTCTTGCTTAGTTACTAACTTGTACAGGCTAGGCTCGAACTTGCAATCCTCCTACCTTGCCTCTCAGAGTGCTAATGTAGCAGCAAAGCCATCACCAAGAACCAAGCAGGACCAAGGTTTGGAGGAAAGAATATGCCAGTGGTCCCAACTTGGATCATTCCTGAAGAACTCAGGCCCTAAAGACCCAGGGAGTCTTTGTATGGGCTGGAAAAGTGAAAGTGCAGAGGCAGAGGGCTTGTCAGTTGGGGCCTGGTTCTTACAATGTGCAACTCAGTAACCAGCCATGCATCACAGTGACTAGCCATTCCTGAGAAACAGGAGTAATTGGAACCATAATAGGAATGAAAGTACGCTGGAGGTGACCTGGGCAATCAGAAACTGAAGTATACTGGCTGGCAGGGCCATTTTCTGCTATATTTACCCCCTCTTTTTATTTCCCAGCAAATCTCTGCAGGGTATGTCACATGAAATCTGAGATGAACCAGGTAAGCCTATTAATTATACAAGGCCCAACTTGAAGCAATACCACTAGGGCTGTCAGTGGTCCTAGCATGAGCCCTAGCTAAGATCACCAAGAGTAGAATGTTCCCCAACAAGAATGTGAATCTTGTCCTTCCTGGGCCCTTTTATTGAGTCCTTTTCTAAGTTGGTACCCATAAGAGACATGTTCCTCTCTAGCAGCTATCCATAAACCAAGGATCCGCCTGTTCTGCAATGTTATCCTATGACATTATTCTGGCAAGGGAGTCAATCTGACCCTGGGTCATGTCTAATGCACCTGTGAACTCATCAAACCTTGGTCAATTGGCTAACTATAGAATAAGGGGAAGGCCCTACTGGTTGTTTTCTATTCTCTTGGGCAACCACCCACAGGGCTGAGGCAAAGGTCAGCTAGCAGGAGAGCAGGGAGCAAAAACCCAGACACCACATATCAAGTACATACATAAGCTAAGGTGCAAGCAAAGGCTGGGATAAGCAGTCTGAAAAGGCACAGAAATCAAGGGGAGTAGTGCATTTAGATATGGAGCAATCCTGGAAGCCATGTCCTCAAGCTTCAGTCATGCATAGACTAGTCAGTGTCTGGAATCACCAGAGCAAGGCTTTGGGCTCATCCTCTCTTTAGAGTAAATTTTAGAGGAGCTGTCTGGTCTAGGTAAACTTGCCAGCAATCATCTGAATGCACTCTTTTAATTCTGGAATGGTGGATTCAAGGCTGAATTTCTGAGACTTTAAGGGCTATAAGGTATAGTTAGTATGACTATGTACGGTCCCTTCCAGCTAGACCATAGAGGTTTCTTTTTTTAATCCTTGACCGTATGTCACCTGTATTGTACTTGTGTGCAGTGGTGTCTACAGGTATAGCTCGTTTTTCAGTTAAATTTTTATGGAACTGGTTACAAGCTTTTCCTGTAGAGCTATATTCCTATTTCCTGAAAGCTTTGAGAGCTTTGTTACCTGTATGTTGTATGCACTTTCTACTTAATCTTTAATATTTCTCAGTTTTTGAGTTATATTTGCCATACATGCAGGCCTGCTGCCATTTCCAGTGGTCAACAGTGGGCCATATCTAGGAATGATTTCTCATGACAGGACCTTATACATTTCCATTGCTTTCTCAGTTTGGGTAGGAAATGTCTTGGACCAACCTGAGCGGGTGCGTATAAGCACCAGCAGATATCTGTAGCCCTTATAAGGCTTTCCTTCAGTGAAATTTAAAGATGATGTCATCCCCAGAGGGGGCTAGGACTCTGGACCACACTATGTTGAGTGCAGGTTTGGTAGTCAGTGGAGCAGATGCTGGCCAAGCATGAGCTGTAATAATAGCACTGAAGACTTTTTCTTGTCCTGGGTTCCAGTCAAAAGTATCAGAGTCTTTTCCAGATATGCATTGTATAGGGGCCTTGCTTTTTGTGAACTTAGGGATCCAGATTCTGTAAGAAGCCCACAGCTTCAAGGGGTTTACAGAGCTGATTTGTTTTGTCTTGTTTTGTTTGTTTCTGGTGCAAGGATGGAGAAGATGACCTCTTTCCTTTTGGGTCTAAGGACACAGTGTCACTGATTTAAGTCAAATCCCAGATATCTTACTTTTTATTTCCAGATTTGTGTCTTTTTTGTCCAAGATATTTTATAGTCAGTTTATCTCAAATATCACAGCAGAGATTTTGTGTCTTCTCAGCAGGCAGCTTAGGTGTCATTAACCAGAAGAAGGTCATTAACATATTGGAGGAGTTTGTTATTTCATTAATTGCTTGTTTGCTTCTTGATCTTTCTAGTTTTTATCTTTAAAATAAAATAATTAAATAATTAAATGAATCATATCAGAGGAGGGTACAATGATATTTTGTGCTGGAAAACTAGTAAGGTCAGCTATGATGGCTTTTCCACAAAGGATAAGCAAGTTTTAGAACTTCTGGGAAGAGGAGTCCAGGTCAGCTGACTTTGGAGTCCAGAACTGGGATCTTTCCATTTAAAGGCAAAGAGGAGCTTGCTGACAGGAGCTTACCAAAAGCAGAAGAAAGCATTCTTTAGGTCCAAGTAGGTGTACCAGCAAGCTGTGTGTGGCAGAAGACTGAGGAGAGTATATAGGTTTGGAAATGCAGGATGCAAGGCAATGATGGCAGTACTGACAGCTTGAAGTTCTTGAACTGAGTGATTTCTTTACAGGCAGAAGAGGTATATTTCAGCAGTTTGGCAGTCTATGGGTATTTTGCAATTTTAAAACCTCTAGATGTGTCATTGAATTCCTAGTTGAGCCTATTGTATGATAGGGTACAGTGTGATGCAGGTGAGAATTGCCCCAGGATGGAGGTTCACAATCAGAGACAGGTGGGTGAAAACCTATTGGAAAAATCATAATTTGGCCCCAATATAGATGTGGGCTGCTGGCTCCCAGTAACCCAGCTGAAAAAGGGAGTCCAGTCTTGCCTAGTTGAGACCATCAGACCTATGATGTTGTTATCGGTCCAGACTGAAGGTTTTGAGAGTCCCTATCGTTTAATCTGAATGGGCATTTGTTTTTCTCATGTTCATAGCCATTATGTCTTGCATATTAATCTTCAACTAGAGGGTATGGTTATCTGCCAGATTGAATTTTCTTGTGGATATCAAGTGCTTCTTGTGCAGTGAAGGCTGCAACCACCATCTCTAGATTTTCTGGGGCCTCAGCATCAAGGAATGTAGACCCTGTAGGTTTCACAGTCTCTCATAAAAGTCTGAAGGGCTTTTTCAGAATTCTGGGTAACAATGGTAATTGTTGATATATTGATGGGCCTTTTGTCCCCTCCCCACTTTGATTCTTTTCAGAAGTGTTTGACAGTATTTCTGGATTGTTTTTCTTTTTTGGGTGGGGGTGCTGTAATCTTAGGTGAGACAACCTTTGAGAAAGGCCATGGTAACCCATGCATCAGGACTGAGAGTCCATGGGAGAGCCTTTCCCTTTAACCAAGTTTTTTCCTCAATCAAAATACAGTGATGTTTCTATGTTGAACAGAGTCAGAAGTTGCTAATAATCATCCTGGGTGGGTGCTAGATGATGCCATCTGAGCAGGATAGACATGTAAGTGTAGCTGTGAAATAGAAGACTGAGGGAAGGACCTGTGTGGCTGAATGCAGGAAATGACAGACTAGATTCCCTGGAGTTCAGATAGAGAGGCAAGCTGGCATGGACTGATGGCTGGAACCAGTTCAATTGGCTGAAATTAGATGAGTCAGACATGGGAGGGAGAGAGCTGGCCCTGTGGGAGCTTCAGTGGCCTTTGCCAAGGATGAAGTCTCAGGGAGAATAGATTTTGCACAGATGCAGGGAATCTCAGTGGGCGTTGTTCAAATGCAAAGCCTTTCATTTTAACTTCATAATTGCCAGAAAAGCCCTCTAGGGCCTGGAGTCAAGGATCATGGGTTTGGACTAGCTATATCCCACCCATTCTGATTCCTTATGTGTATGTGGTCTGACCTTGAATGGAGTCACAACAGATAAAATGTGGGTGCCCTTCAGAGAGAGACCATTCAGATGGCCACCTGGCTGCTTGCCTCTCAGCATTTGAGATTTTCCAGACTAAGAAGAAACTCATCACCAGAATCTCCATTATGTCCTTTTAGATACATCCATCGAACCACAGGTTTAGGGCCAATCAACCTCTATGGTACAGGAGTTCCTCACTGTGGAGCACAGTCAGAATGGTCTACAGCATCCCTTGCCTTCACAGACACATTCATCTTTCATTCAGAGGTTTAAAAAGTTCCTCTCCCCTGGGCAGTCCTTATCCTAATGAAAGGTGATCAGTCTTTCCTTCTGTCCAGTGCAACAGGCTTGACTCAGGAGTGCCCCAGGGGTCTCACCTTATCTGATGATGGAACAGAATTTCACATCCATTCCCCTCTTTGGTCCAGTGAGCTGCAGGCAGTGAGCAGGCTGTCCTTTCCCAGTGCCCAAGGAAACTCCAAAAATATTTCAAGGGCACTCCTTTCTTGTCAAAGGGCCAGAGGGGTTCCTAGTCCTTCAGCAAGGGCTCCAGCTAGTGGCCCCAATGGCCAGCATAGTTATTCCAGCTGATGCACCAAATGTAACAGCAAAGTCCTGACCAAGAACTGAGATGCACTAAAGTTTGCAGGCAAAAATCAGCTTTATTTCTGCCAGTGGTCTCAACTGGGATCATTCCCAAAGAATTAGGGTTCCAAAGGCTCAGGGAGGAAGGTTTTTAGGGCTAACAAAGTGAAAGTACAGAGGCAGAGTGCTTGTCAATTGGAGATTGATTCTTACAATGTGCATCATAGTGACAGTCATTTATAAGAAACAGAAGTAACAAGAACTGTAACAGGAACTAAAGTAAACTGGAGATTATCTAGGCAACAGTAATTTCCAGAAGTTGAAATACGGGCTGACAGGGAAATTTTCTGCTATACTGGAATTACAGAAGTTCATGGAAACTCTTGAGGAAGAAACTCTTGAGGAATTGCTTGTTCTCTCTCTCTCTCTCTCTCTCTCTCTCTCTCTCTCTCTCTCTCTCTCTCTTCCTTTCCCTCCCTCTCCCTCTCCCTCTTCCTTCTTTCCTCCCTCCAGCCCACCCTCCTCCTCCTCTTTCGCTCTCTTCCTCCCTCACTCTCTCTTTTCCTCTCTGTGAAATAGACCCTTGAAAATGGTTTATTCTGAATTCCTCATCAAAGTCAGACTGACACCACGTCATGCTTCTGTCATAATTGCAGCCTCTTAGCAATTCCTTTCCCCTCCATATCTTGCTTCTATTGAAGGCTTGTACTAAAGTATTAAAACTGTCTAAAAAGTTGCAACACTAGATTGGGGCTCACTTCTGAGCAAAGAATTTCTTTCATAAACCAAATTTTTCAAGAGTTTGGCTTCTGCATTTTCTTCATAGTTTTGTTTTTGCAGTGCTAGGAACTGAACCCAGGGCCTCATGCATGCTAGGTTAATGCTCTAGCACCAAGGTACACTACTTAGTAATGCGAATTTTTATCATCTGTAGTGGTTGAGTTTAGCAGTTTTTTGCTTATTAAATATCATTTTTTAATTTTTGCTTCCATGTTTTTGCTGTTTCAGCAATTGCAAAAAAAAATTGTGTTTTTTAACAATATGATTCTAGAAAAGGATCAAAATGGATCCTAGAAAGGGATCAGGAAAGAATGTTCAAAAGAACATTATGTCTCATAGGGAATCACTTTATAAATAGTTTTATCTGTGAAAAAGATTTTTAAATGAAAACAAAATAGAGTATTGACTCACAAGGAAAGAAGTCTAGTATGTATATCTACATAGAAAAAAACAAAAAGGAAGCTATACAATGTCTACTAGGTAATCCTTTTTTAAAAAATACATATTTCATATAAGCATGTCTGATGAAACGGAATATTTGGAGGAGTAGGAATACTGAGAACTTTTACTTACAGTGTCATTTATTTACTAATATTTGACTATTTTATAAGAAACAGGTATCTTTTGTAGGCATAAAGACAACAAAATTTGGAAATAGTTCATGTTATTGTTTCAGAACATAAGCTTCTGAAGGTCATGAATAACAAATGAGCATCCTACACACTGCTACACAGAAGAAGCCTTGAATAAACCCTGGTCTTCCTACACCAAAACAAAAACACAGTACTGAGCTCAAAGTCCATCTCTTAGGCAACGCAAATTTCTGAAAAAGCACTGATGGCCTATTCCCTGGAAGGAAGACTTCTGCCTGGAAATCTGATGGATACCAAGTTTAACAGATTTCAAGAGCCTATCAAGGCCCTGGCAAACTTATAATAACGCTCAGCCACGCTCAGACTTATGCTTTGGAGATAAACATCCAAAAGTGATGTCAAAGAAGAAGCAAAACAGATTTCCTTCTTCTTTCCCCTTTTTCCATCCTGGCTCCATCCTGGCTGGTGCCACTCCCATCCAGAGTGGGTCTTCCTTCCTCAGTCTGGCCTCTTGGTCAGTCACCCATAGACATATCCAGAGCTGTGCTCCAGCAGTCTGCCGGGCGTTCCTTAGTCCCCTCAAACTGACAACATGCTTAACTATCACACACACACTGTTATCATGGGGAGAATGCACCCTTAATATGTCCAGGGAAAAGTACACTGCTATTATGCTGTTTGTACATTCATCTTGAAACTCTCTACTCTTCCAAATCACAAGTGCTGTAATTCTCAAAGTTTATGGTCAGTGTCTCAGTGTTTTCTAGTAAATAATCAAATCAGAGGCAAAAATAGTTTTACTTCTTTATTTTCAAAGTTTTTGGCAATTATTTTATTTTCTTATCTTATTAGACATTTATGACAGTGTAGCGTAATAAGGCCAAGTAGACAGCTCTGTCCCAGTTACAGTAAAATTATTGTACTTTAAAATAATAACTGCTGTTGTGTGTAAAAGCATAGTCTTTATCTTAAATAAGTATATTCTTTATATTCTTACTTAACTTTGAACTTGTATTAGGAATATACTGCAAACATATACTAATAAAAATTAAAACAGGGTCAGGGATATAGCTCAGTGGCACAAGCACCTGTCTGGCAAGCATGAGATCATGAGTTCAATTCTCGGTACCAAAAAAGAAGAGGAAAGGAAAGAAAAATCCAGGCATGGTGGCACAGGCCAGTAATCCCAGCACTTAGGAGACTGAGGCAGGAGGATTGTTGCAAGTTTGAGACCAGCCTGGGCTACAAAGTGAGCTCGAGACCATCCTAAACTGTATAGCAAGACCCTGTCTCAAAAAAAAAAAAATTAAAACAAATTTATTAGAAATGGCTGTTAAATTTTTATCAAATGTTTCTCAAATATATATTGATAGACTCACATGGGGTTTAATATACCAATGTAATAAATTTAATATACCAGTGTAATAGTAATACATGTCCAGATAATGAACCAGCTTCTATTCCTTGAAAATAGAGCACCTTCTTATCAGTGTATTATTCTTTTGCTATAAACTTAATTTTTTGTATTTTATTAAAATATTTTTGAAACTACATTGTAAATATAAGGGTTTCTTAAAGTATTTCTCCTACACTCACTTCTCACATAGTCGCTCAACTTTTCTGACACCGGATTTGTGGGGATTTTTCCACTAAACACATACACACACACCAAGCAATTACAGAGATGATTCTCCTCCAATTCAATTATGACTCTGTCTACCTGAAGACAGCATCAGGTCCCATTGGCCGGGGACTCAGTCCCACGAGACTACCCCCACTACAGATGTCAGACAAAAGCAAACGTCATGGCCTGGCTTCTGGAAAGCTTGCTGTAAATCAATATCCCCATGGCCTCCTCCCTGAGCTCCATTTATGACAGCTGCTCCCAGAACTCGAGGGAACATTTACTCATATTTATGCATTTATTATAAAAGATATTATGAATGATATACATGGCAGCTAGATGGGAAACATGCAGGCAAGAAAGCACAGGGAGCTTCCAAATCCCTCCATGAGAAGGTGCAGATGCTCCGTGTGTTTGCTCACCTATCTGGAAGCTCTTCCAAGCCTTGGATTCTCATGAAGGTTTTTGTACTGAGGCATGATTAATTACACGATTGACCACTGAGGATCAGCTCAACCTTTAGCCCCTTTTCATTCGCAAGAGGTTCAGAGGGGTTGTCTCAATCTGACCATACCTTGGTCTTTGGGTGGCCAGTCCCATCCCGGTCTTTAGGGACCAGCCCCTCCCTGACCTGGTGAGGGGCTCCCAGCTACCAGTCACTTAACTCACATACAAAATGTACTCTTAGCCTCCTAGCATTCGAAGGTTTTTAGGCTCTTTATCAGTAAACCAAAAGGAAGACCAAATATGACAATATATTATCTCCAAAAAGCAGGGACCTCGGTTGTGTTCACTGTTGGGCCCCTTGACCCTGGAATGGTAACCCATGCCCCAGAACAGTTCTCAATAAGTGTTCAATGAATATATATGTAAAGGAAATTGGTCACTCAAAGGGCAGGGACCGATAGCAACAACATCACTTGGCAGCTTACAAGAAACAGAAAATGTTAAGTTCCATTCTAGACCCTGGAATCATAATCTTCACTTTAACAAGATCTCCAGTTGATTCTTATTAAAGCTTGAGAAGCAGTGCTTTAAATGTAAATCACATTGTATTATCTGTTCTTGAAAAGTCGGGTAGGTCGAGCTGTGAAATCATCTGATACTAGCTCTTTTCAGTGACAGCGCTTTGGTCAATTTTCCAAACTATTTTACAATCACGAGTCGGTTCAAGTCTTCTACTTCTCTTTCTGTCGTTTTATTTTTACATTGCTAGGAAATCTTCCATTTCCTCAAGAGTTCCAAACAGCCAACAAGAGGTTGTGCTTAATACTCCCTGAAAATCGTTTTTAAACCTTTGTATTTCTATGGTTGTATGTTTTTTTATTCAAAAAATCATATAATTCTTCTCCCTTTTTTCTTTAATCCAGTTAATGATGGATTTATTTACTTTTTTGCCCTTTTCAAATCACCAACTTTTGAATCCATGACTTTTAAATATGTAGCTTGGCAGTTGTTTTGTTTTCTTTGATTCGTTTTCTTTGAGAAAAGGTCTTGCTATGTAGTTCAGATTGGCCTTAAACCCACTACATAGCCCAGACTGGCCTCAAACTCACAGTGATCCTCCTGCCTCAGCCTCTGAGTGCTGGGATTATAGCCATGCACCACCATGTCTGGCTAGGAGTTTTGTTAATTTCAGTTTTATTTTGTAAGTTTGCCTGTTTCTCTTCACTAATTTTATCTTTGTTATATTTTCTAAATTTTTAAAACGAGCTCAAATTACCTGCAGACTCATGTCTACATAAAGAAAGCTTTTGTTTATTTGTTTATTCATTTGTTTTTTGACTCTGGGTCTCCCTATGTGGCCTCAAACTCTGCAATCCTCCTGCTTCAGTCTCCTGAGTGCTAGGATTACAAGCATATGCCACACTCCCAGCAAAAGTTCTTTAAATCAATTCATTTTATTCTAAGAATAATTTTTGCTATATCCTGTAGCTATTAAACTTCCAGCTGTGGGCCTGGGGATTTAGCTCAGTGGCATAAGCGCCTGCCTTGCAAGCAGGCAGTCGTGAGTTTGATCCCGGGTACCGATAAAAAAAATAAAAATAAAAAAAAATAAAATAAACTTCCAGCTGTAATTTCTTCAGTATTGACTTCTTTAATAATCCAAATGTTATGGCAGCATAATTCATTGCCAAGCAATCACAATTTTAATAGTTATTAGTTGTTCATGCAATTACTACTTTTACATTATTAATTTATAATTCTAATTATGCTCAAGAATGTGACCTATGGTAATTGTTTGTAATGTATTAAGAATTTCTTTGTAACAAACAATGGGCTCCCATTTTCCATGTGGGAAAGGGAACTGTTAATTAAACCTAGGACTTCTACATACTAAATGCAGGCTATACCACTGAGCTATATCCCTAATCCCGAATCAACTTATTTTAAATATTTTGTGAACTTTATAAGAGTAGTATATCTCACCTATTCAATAAGAATAAGAGCCCAACCATATAACTGAGCTTTTGTTGGATCATTGAACGGAACTGTCTCCAATTCCACTGTATGAATGTTCACTTTATATGCTTTAATTTAGTGATATGGACAACTGTTTCTGGGAAGATAATGTGTAGCCTGTTAACTGGTGATTTCGTACTGTATATATATTTTTTTCTAGAAATACTGTATTATTTGTACCCTTTTACTGCATTGTTTTTTATGTCCTTTTTTTTTCTTCTCTCTTTAAATAAAAAAAAAAATAAGAGCTTGTTTCCTATATACATGAGTGTATGGGGGAATATACACATGCAACAATTTATTTCTTGCATTGTTCAGTTTGCATGTTTTCTTACTTATTTTGTTCTCCTAAAGATGCCCAATTTTGATATGTATATACTAAAATCTCTTTTCAATATTTTGTTTGCCTCACTATTCAATTAATGTTATAATTTTGGGGGTGTTTTGTTTTGTTTTGTTTTGTTTTTGTCTTTTTGAGACAGGGTCTCCCTATGTAGTTCAAGCTGGACTTGAGCTCACTTTGTAGCCTAGGCTGGTCTCGAATGCCCAAGGATCCTCCTGCCTCAGCCTCCCGAGTGCTGAGGTTACTGGCATGATTACAGGCTACCACATCCTGCTAAAGTTATAATTTAAAAACTGTACAGTGATGAGTTCAAATATGAGATATAGCAATCTCTTGTTGAACACTGAATGAATCAGAAAAGCATTAAAGGAATTCTATTAATAGAACTCCTTATAGCTAAATACATTGAAAATTAAATTACAAAATATATTTCTCTAGAAAAACTCTTTTATGTAATGATGTCAACTTAAATCCCTCAAGCATATCAATTACACATCATATCATTTATCTCTGCTCAGCTTGCAAGTTGTAATTATTTCCGTTGGTTTAATGTTGGCTTTTATATGATTGAACATAATTGTGCAATTAGATAATTCTATTTTTGAAAAATAAAAATTAATTTTTATGTCAAGATATAAATGTATAATTAGTAGAGTGATAAAAACTAAAAAGCAATTCAGAAACACTTCTTATTAAAATACAAGTCCTGTTAGACTAGCTACAAATATAATTATGAGCAAAAAACCTGTCTACATTGCTCTCATTAAGCAACCATTCTTTGCTTTGTGATAACTGCTCTTTGGCTTTAAACAAAGGTGTAGATAATGTACAAAACACAATTACATTGACTGTCCAGCAGCCCCAGACAGAAAGAACTGAGTCACAAAGGAGAACAGATGGCCCAATGACTATCTTTGCTATTAATCACATTAGTTTAGAGCTTTACAGTTTCATGGGATAGACCAGGTAGAAAACCCTAGGAAAACCCTCAGAGTGTGAACACTAACATAACAGGTACTTATTATTATGTAAAATGTTTAATGTTCATACGGGCAAAACAAATGAGTTGGGCAGTTAATCTGCACCTGATCAAATAGCAGAGCATTGATTTTAAAAGTTAAACATTACTGCAAACATTTATGAAGTGAATTCACTTGAATTATGTACCAATCAGATTTTTTTTTCTATTTTAAAAAATAGTTCATTGATGTAGGCAAAATGGCTCATGTCTATAATCACAGCAGCTGGGATTCTGAGTCAGGAGGACTGCCATGAGTTCAAAGCCAAACTGGAACACATGAAGACCCCGTCTCAAAACAAAACAATAATAATAAATGTTAAAGTGTAAACTAATACAGAAACCCCCATTGTAAGCTCTAATCTTTAGAAGAAAGACTAAACTGTATCCTCCCTCAAAATTCTTTTGAATTAATAGTGACTTGTAGCCAGGCCTGGTGGCGAAGGCCTGTAATCCCAGCACTGAGGGCGGCTGAGGCAAAAGGATGGCAAGTTCAAATCCCACTGAGCACTGAGTTTTGTCTCAAAACAAAAATAAGCAGGCGTGGGTTGTATCTCACTGACAGAGCACCCTTGGACTCAGTGCCCAGTTCAGGGGCGAGGGTGACTTGCTTTATCAGGTTTGTGTTTGGTCCCAGATTGTAGTTGGCATCAGCAAAATGACTCTCTTGAAGCCTGCTCATTGTTGTGTTCTAATTCACAGGATGGAAAAAAAACCAAGAATTCAGGTAAATACACAGATTAAACCAACTGCACAGTGAAGAAGAGTTCACTGCCACCCTTATGTGTCCCGCGACCATCCACCAAATGCTTTACCCTCTTCCTCTCATCTAATGCTCATTCCTATAGATAGACGGTATTATGGTGTCTATTTTTACAGGTGAAAAACGAGTGATTAGAAAGTTATTGAGCAACAGCCAGGCATGGGCTTACCTGTAAGCCTGGCACTCTGCGAGGCTGAGGCAGGCTCAATCTGCAGCGCAGCCTACACTACTGGCCAACACAGCGGGACCTTTCTCCAAATTTTAAAAAGGCTGGGGACGTAGCTCAGGGCAAAAGTCCTGGTTTCCAGCCACTGTGGGGGAGAGGGGGGACACAGCTAACCCAGCGGTTCGTCGCTAAGAGGATGTGAATCACCACACTTGCAGTGTGCCCATTATCTGCAGTCACTTCGCTAACCTGAAAAACAGGAAAATCAAGACTGGTCACTAAAGATAGGAAAGAGGCCGGATAGTTCCCGAAGAAACTCACTTCCAGGCTGGCTGCCCGCGAACCCCTCAGGCTGAGCCGGAGGGTGGGAGCGCGGGCCGGTGGGCTGCGCTCTTCCCGGCCCAGCTCTGCTGCCCGCGGCGCCTGCCCAGAGCGGCCGTCCGGACAGCCGCAGGGCTTCGCTCCTCCATGCCCAGACCTCCAGGACGCTGTCACTCCCACCCACAAGGTCTAGGAGCGAAGAGCCCGGGCGCTGCTCCTCAGCTTCTCCCCAATCTGGGCAGCCCAAGTGGATGCTCAGCCGGGAGTTGCAGCCAGAGCTACCGGGCAGGAACCAGTGTCGGGCCCCTGCACCCCGCGCCCCGCACCTGCAGCCCCATTGCACTCATTTTGGAAAGAGGAGGAACTCAAACTCACCGGACCAGGCCTTATGCTAGTTATATACTTTATTTCGTTTACTTCTTGCAGTTTAAACCATTTTTTTTTAATCGGTACCGGAGATCGAACTCACGACCACCTGTTTGCAAGGCAGGTGCTTGTGCCGCTGAGCTAAATCCCCAATCCTAACCCTTAATTTTCACACTGACGGAAAAAGATTGAGAAAAGCCACCAGAGCGAGGAGGATTCCAAGAGCTAAACCGCCCTACTTTCTTCTGCTTAGTTGTGTTGGTGACCAAGACTGTGACAGAGTGAGGAGGGGTTTAACTACACTTTTTTCCTTTCTTTGTTAACAGTGTTAAAACAAGGCGACCACCTTCAGGAAAAAGAACGTTGCAGCTGGTGGTGCTTCTGTGGACGGACTAAGGAGAGAAGCGGTTTCCCAGACAGCACGCCCAGCCTGCTGTTACTCTTCTCAGCTCAGTCGGCTTTGTCATTCTCTTACTGTAACACTTGGGACAGAAACTCAAGCTTAAGAGATACACAGAAGATGCGGGCCTTCGACACATCTGTCTTCGACCGCACTGAGATGTAAATTCCTCAACAAAGTGAGGCACTTTGGCCTTGCTGCCAGGGTTGGTGACAAGCGTAAAAGCAGCCTCAGTGCTGCTTATTTAAGGTCTTAATACCTTCCTCCTTGGAAGAAAGAAAAAAATCATCTTCAGGGTTCTTTTTCTCTCCGCAGACCTAGGATGAGGGTGACTTTAATCCCCAGAAAAGCCCTGTTCTCACAGTTCACCCTCATATCGGGCAGTCAACTGCTCTCCATGCCCTCCCCCTTTTAGGAATGGGTCCCACTGTCCCCCTAATGCAGACAGAGCTCTGGGATTCCTTCAAGTTTCCACTGAGAAATAAACCTGCCTACAGAGTGCTGTGTTCAGCAGGCCAGTTTGGCTCCGGGAAATGCAAAGCAGTTTCAAAAAGCTTGCTGGAGGATTTCTGGTGTTTTGGAGCGTGCCTCTGGGCAGATCACACACTGTGACAAGGTCTTTCCAGACTGTGACAATTTAATCTTAACGTCTATTAAGGACCTTCTTTTCACACTTAACGTTAGTAGGAGCTGCCCTTCCTCATTTCCCCCAAAATCTCAAAGCAGGTTTAGGATTAAGATTCTGAAGCAAACGCACAGCGCTCTGAGCACTGCTCCCATTCTGTGTGGCATGCTCACTGACAGACATGCGCAAGAGGAGGTGCGTGCTCTACTGTTTGGGTCAGCTTTCCGCTATGTCCTGTGAGAAATACCTGAGCTAAACCAACTCATAAGGAGGAAAGGCTTGTGTTGGCTCACAGTTTTAAGGGTCTGAGTCCATGGTTTCTAGGTCCTGCTGCCTTGGGCCTGTGACAGGGCACAGAGCTGTCATTTCATGACAGCTAAGACACACACAGGAAGGGTCCAGGTTTCCAGTGCCCCCTTCTAAGGGACATGGGCAAGTACCATGAGCAGATTTCCTCCCACCAGGCCCCACCTTTGATGGTTCTACCATCTCCCAGCAGCAACACGAGCTGGACACTAACCCTTTAACACATGAGACTTTAAAATTTATATGTATATATGAATTATAAATCTAATTACATTCATCATGGGGAGTTAGTACCATATATAACACATCTTAATTCTTTTTACTTTCCCTTCTTCTCTCCTACCCTCCTCTGTCCACCTCTTGGTTTCATTCCCATCTGCAAAACATTTATCTCCCTATTTTCTATTATCTCTCTTTTATTTTGTTCTTTAAATTTATTTATACTTTGGGTTTCTCATTTATGCTTGTAATATTTAAGCTTGTGTGTCTAATTTATTTCACTTAACATTATGATTCTTTCTGGAGTAAGATGGAATCTCAGTGTCGTTTTAGTTTGTATTTCTGTAATGACTAGTGTATCAGTCAGTGTTTACTAAAGAAACATACTAAGATATAACACAAGATATACAAATGCATAAGAATTTACAAGATCAGCTTACGCTGATCACCCACAGAGCCAAATGAGGAACAGTGCAGAGGGTGTATCCACACAGAAGAATGAAGAATTCAGTCCAAGGTCTGGGGCTCACTGTCCGGAGACTGACTGGGCTGCAATGGAAGACTGAGACTTCTGCCGAGAGCAGAAGAGTCTGCACTGGAAGCCAGGAGATGATGCCCAAAGTGAAGGCAAAGCCTGGAGCTACTCTGAAGAAACAGAACCAGATCTGTTCTTCTTCACTTCCCCTTAATACAGTTCAAGTGAGGAGCTGCCCTAGAGTCGGTCTTCCACAACCTAGGGTGTGGTACTGCTGGTGGATTTAGTTAAGCTTCTCTTACTGAAGGTGACACAATCAACCATCACGGCCAGAAATGCTGAACATTATTTTCAGATATTTATTGGCTATTTGTACTTCTTCTGAGAAGTGAGAGGTGTCTATTCATTTCAGTTGCCTCTTATTTGACTCAGTATTTTATTTTGGTAAGGTCTAATTTTTTTTTCAAGTTCTTAATGTATTATAGATATTAGTCCTCTGAGAAGAGGACTATAATACTATAGGTTGTTTTTTCTCTCTGTTAGTTGTTTCTTTTATTGTGCAGAAGCTTTTTTTTTTTAACAAACCAAAAAAGGATGATACAGAATTTCAAAAGAAAGAAATAGGAAATTAACACTATGTAATATATTCCATATTGTTATCTTGAAAATAGTTGTTCAGATTATAAGATTTAAGCATGAAAAAATGATCAAACAAAGAAAACACAACTGCTCTTTTTGATGAACAGAGATTAGTAGTATAGTTATCCATCTTGTGTGTGTATATATATATAATCCTTTCCCTTCTTTGTTTTCTCCTTTCCCCTATCCAGTAAAGCCTCAAGTCTATCCTTCTTTACAGCTGAGTACCATACCATTGTATAAAAATACCACATCTTTTTTATCTATTCCACAGCTGATGGGCATTTCAGTTGTTTCCAAGATCTGGCTATTACAAATTGTGCAGCTATAAACATAGGTGGACATATATCACTGTGTTATGATACTTTCAGTTCTATGAAAATACCCAGAAGGGGAGCTAAGTCGAATGGGACCTCCAATCCTAGATTTTCAAAAAATCCACACTGATTTCTACACTGGTTGCACCAGTCTACACTCCCATCAACAATGGAGAAGGGTTCCTTTTTTCCTAAAGCCCTGCCAGAATTTATTGTTGGTTAATTTCTCGGTGTTAGCCATTCTTTCTGGGATGAGATGATATCTCAGTGCTGTTTTAATTTGCATTTCTTGAGTGACCAATGATGTTTCCATATGTTTATTTGCCATTTGTATTTCATCTGAGAATTGTGCATTCATAAAACAAAATAAAATACCATTTAATTAGAAAGAAGGCTTTCTGTTGTACAAATACTGTTGAAATGCAAATTCTTGTCTGGAAGAGGTAATACTGAGATACAAAGTCATATAATTCCCTGCAATGAATGTAATAAATGTGTATCAATAAAAATCAAAATTAAACAATATCAATTATTAGCCAGGTGTGTTGGCACAAACCTGTAATCCCAGCCCTCAGGAGGCTGAGGTGGGAGGATCATTGCCTGTTCAAGACCAGCCTGGGCTACAAAGTGAGCTCAAGGCCAGCCTGAACTGCACAGTGGGACCCTGTCTCAAAAAGACAAAATAAATCAATTATTTGTCTATGAAAAAATCATACTAATATGTGAAAGATTAATGGAATAACCTTGCCTCGGTTGGACTGTGCCATAGTTGTGGTGGGTTTAGCGGAAGAGAAAATAAGGGCAGCACCCTAACACGTGGATAGAGAGCAATAGAAAGGGCCCAGGGTATAGCTTAATCAATCTCGTTTTCTTTCTTTCTTTGACATTTGGGGTCAGATCATTCACTTATTTTTAAAAAATGAATCTTTAATAAAAAGGATAAGGCTTCAAGTACATTAACTCAATGTTTGCCTCAAATACTTAGAAAAATAATAAACAAAAGGAAAGAAATAGTCAAAAGTAAGGAAAGTCAACCATGAAAGTAACCAATAAGTTAACTTTTCTGAAAAGTAACATTTATAAGCAAATATTCAGCAAATAAAATTTTAAAAAGAAACAGAATTTTAAAAAGCCACAGAAATCAAGTGCCCCCCATGTAACCTTTGCTCACACCTCTGAAGAAACGGGTAAGAGAGTCAGGTCATACCCAGGATACAAACCTTTCAGGAAGTCCCACTTCTTCCCCTAACTCTCCTGGAGCACTCCAGGCCTCACACATCCCAGACATCCCTCCCACGTCTTCCCCAAAATCCTCACCTCTTGTATCGTTTCCAGCCTTTCTCCCTCTTCCTTCTTCATCATGTACAATAACTTAGTTTCTGACTTCTTTTGTTTCTTTTCCACTTCTCCCATTACTTCATTTTGCTATCACAAAGGATCTCCTGGGAACTGACACAATAAACCAAACTTCTAACCACTCTGCAGATTTTCAAAGCTCTGTTAATTCTGTCTTCCAATATCTGGTATCAGAACCTGGTGACTACCAAAAAAACCCTCAAAATGGTTTAAAGACTTAAACACAATGTCTGAAAGTATAATTACTAGAAGAAAATATACAGAAAACACTTCAGGGCACTGGAATTAGCAAAGATTTTGGGGGGTAAGCCCTCAATAGAATAGACAACAAAAGTCCAAAAACCAAAAAGAAAGAATCAGCAGAATGAAAGAACAGCCTATATAATGGAATAAAATATTTGCAAACTCTTCATTTGACAAGGAATTAACACCAAAAAAATATAAGGAACTCAACTCCATACCCAAAACAAATGAATAAGCTGACTTTAGAATGCATGACAGAGGACAGAGAAAAGATGGCGGATAGACAACAGCAGGCTACAGAGGCTCCCCGAGATAGTCAACCTAGATTTCAAAAATAATACAGCATGGGGAGTCCCGAACAGAAGGAGATGGATCATCTCGACCCGGGAACAAACTAAGCTGAGAGAAATCAATTTAATATTTAGTCCCAGAGCTACTACTGGAACAGCTATAGTCTCGGTGCTTCTGCTGCAGCACTTGAACTCACACAGCTGAGACTTACCAAGCTACCGAAAGCCCGCTGCTTCAACTCACTGGAGATGCACTGACACTGAGATCGGGGGGTCGGTGAACCAAATGGAGAGCTGAGCTGGCAGGGAACCTGCATCAACCTGAAGTGAGTGACAGGAATAAAACCCTTCCATAGAAAAAGAGGCTCCAACAGACAACATTCTGGTGCTGGGCAGACTGGCAAGAACAAGGAGCAGCGGTGACTTCAGTCAGCTGCTCCCTTCTCAAGCAGGATTGGTGGGGTGAGCTTGACCTGGGTCATGCTCCAGGCTGAGATCCAATAGGTTAGCCCAAACCAAGGCCATACTCCTGGCAGCGCACCCTAATGCAGTGAAGCACTCAGCAGGTTGACTGACCTGCAAGGGAGGCCCCAGCATATGCTGCCACTGTTTGTACCTCCATAGTACACTGCAGAGGGCAGAAGCACCTAGTCAGTGCAATTCAGACAAACTGTAACCAACAAAGAAAGAAACTGGGGCCTCCTATATACACTTGTATGGAAGGAACAAAAATTATGAGAAGAGGAAGCAACAAGAAAAGGTCCCCAGCCCCCAGCCCAGAGAACATTGATCCAGGAAAGGTAAATGCAAAGGAGATTGAAGAAGGCAAACATGCAATATCAGGCATGAAACCAGTGGACATAAAGCAATATTTGTAGGACCTCACAGACAAGTTCAAAAGTGAAGTATTTAACCAAGTAAAGCAAGATATAAATAGAATAAGAAATGCTAAGCACCTCTCAAGGAAAAACAGATGGAAGAATGGAGGAACATTTGAAAAAGGGGAGAATTGTTTGATGAAGAAAATAGAAAAAACATAGAATACATGAAGCAGGTTCAAAGAGATTACCAGGAAATTAAAAACTCCATTGAAAGCTGGCAAAGCTGCTTGAAAGAAACGAAGGTTAGATTATCCAAATAGGAGGACAGGTTTACAATATGGGATCATGAAATGAAAAATTTCTTAAAAATAACAAGGAAACAAGCAGTAACAATACAAGGGCTAGAAGACAACAAGAGGATCTACAACTTAAAAATAAAGAATGTGAATGAAGAAGCAGGGGTACAAACAAAGGAACTACAAAGGTTATTCACAGAAATAATTAAGGAAAACTTCCCAAACATAGGAAAAGGATGTATGAGGCATACGGAACTCCAGGCACCTACAACCAAAACAGAACTAGACCTAGGTATACAATAATCAAGATCCAGGAGGAGCGCACAGGGGCCGACAGGAAGGAGAGACAACAGCCGAGCCGAGGGAGTCTGCTCAGCCCTGCCCGCAGCCTCTGCAACCGGAAGAACGCACCACAGCTGCCATTGGGAAGGAGAGAGCTGGGCTGAGCCGCTGGAACCTGCTCTGGCCTCCTCTGCAACCTTCTTTTGACCTGGAGAGCACCATCACTACTGCCTCTGCCTGGAGGAGGGAGCAGCCCTGCTAAGGAGGTTTGAGGCCTACCTAAGGCATAAGGGGACCGTCTATCAGCCTGGGGAGCTTTGCCATCCAAGGAGCTGGATGACTACACAACATCCAATCCCTGAGGGAGTATGAGATCCTGGCCTGGGTAGGTTGGGGGTCCTTGGGCTTAGCAGGATTTGGGATTGCCTGGACCATACCAGGTAGCCTTTCCCTCAGGGGAGCTTTGCTACCAGAGGGGGAAAATGTGCAGCTTGAAGAGGCTTTAGATCTACCTGGGAGGAGCCTGACAACTCTCTTTTAATACAGTGGCTCTGCTGCCCAATGAGGGAGCTACACTACCAGAGGTGTCCCAAGAGCCCAGGTCATTAGAAACAATTTCCAACACACCCAGAGGAAACTCTGGAACAACACTTGAAACACAGAAATATAAGAAAATGACAAAACGAAAGACCAAAATGCAATCTCAAACATCCAGCCCAACCCAAGAAAGCCTAGGAGCCATGTACATAGAACAAAATACATGCCATATACCTGAAATACCTGAAATAATAGTAACTGAAATAAAGAAGCAAATCCGGGAAGCTTTAAAGGAATTCAAACTAGAAATAATCTCTCAGGTAAAAGAAGAAATGATAAAAGAAATGAAGGAGATGCTGAACATATCTAAAGAAGACACAGTTAAAAAATTGGAGGAAATAAACAAAAAGATAGAATCCTTAGATGAACAATATAAAAACAAACAATATATAAAAGAGATATACAGGAAATCAAAAATTCCATTGAAAGTTGTAAAAACCACCTCAATGAATGCGAAGATAGAATTTCTTTTTTTTTTTTTTTTTTTTTACCAAATTATGATTTATTTTTGGAAAAAAATTAAAACTGAGGTTTTTCCAGTAAAAGCGAGAATTCACATTCATAGATCACAAACTGGTTACATGTTAATTACCACATCTTGTCTGGTGTGATATGCTTAACATGTATTCAATAATATAAATAATTAACATTTATGACTTTAAAATCCCACTCACCAATGTTGTAAATTCATGTATGTTAAAATAAATACTCAAAAGAAGTATATTTTGAAAAGTGAAGTCTTTGACAATGTTTATATTGATCAATCCTTTTACATACAAGTAATGGAGCAGATAAAATGACATTACTGCGAATTTCCACTTAATTTCTTCATAATATGGCTGTCTGGTGTTGCATTAGTGAAGATACTTCCTACAAACACATGGGTACCCCAGAGATTATGGCGGATTACTTTGCAGCAGCCAAGATCATCAACAGAGAACCCTAAATGTCGGTAGCGTTCATCTGTTTCAAAAAGAGTGTTGTTTGAATATGGTCCAAAAAATGCCACACCAGATGATGGGTCAATGAAGTCAGCCCAGTAGCCTTCTGCTCGAAGAGCATAGCAAATTTCCTTAGCACCATTAATGAACTTTTCTAAGAGTGTTTCTCTTTCAAGTTCTACCTCCTCACTCCAAACAGTCATATCATTCTTAGTTTTCTGAGTTACAGTCAGAATCATTAGTTTGCCATTAGCTACTTCTGGAAATAGTGATTCAAAGTCTCTCCGAAGCAATTCTGGACATGTCTGGATTACACACTCTACTCTGGCACTTTCGAAATAAGTTTCTGCACTGTTAATTTCTTGTTCTACAGGCTCATTATTACCCTGAAATTCATTAACATATTGCGCCATCACAAACTCATGTCTTTCAGTTGATAAAGGTTCTGCCAGAACATCAGGTAAAATTTTATGACCTTGGCTTTTCTTTTGTACAGCAGTCCCATTGAGATGACACTCAAAGCTTACATTCCCAGGAAGCTGGAAACGCTGATCTTGAGGTCCAAAAGGTCCCATAGTTTCATCAGGCCACACTGTTCGAGAGCATATATCTGGGGATGAGGTGGCCACATGAGATTCATCAGAACCTGAAGATCCTGCTGTTGAAAAGGCTCTTGGGTTGACAACTCTTTTAACTAACGAGTAAAATCCAGGGAGGTAAGAAACCAGTCTGGCCCTGTTAGAGAGCACACTGGCCATTTCTGGGGGAGAGCAGACAGTCTTCCCTCAAGCAGTCCGAGCCACAGAGACGCCTCCAGCCGCCCAGAACTAGACTCTTCTGCTGTCAAAATGGCGGCGAGACAAGCAATGGGAGTTGTGTCTGCGTTGGCCGAGCAGGCTAAAGAAGTTGCTTCCGAGCACATCGAGGCAAAGGATCGTCGAGACAATGATGCGCACGTTTGTCACGTAGGCCTGGGAGGACCGAAGGTCGGGCGGGGCTACCAGTTAGGGTGGAGTGGGCCTTGCTTTAGCTGGGCTGGGGAGTATATAATTTAGTTGGTTGGCTCTTTTATCTGTGTGCTAGGTCGCCCCTCCCCGCGAAGATAGAATTTCAAACCTTGAAGACAAGATTGCAGCCAGTGAACAGGAAAGGAAAGATCTTTTAAAAATAACAAGAAATCAAGAAATAACAATTCAACACCTGCAAGATGACACAAAGAAAAACAACATAAGGTTGATAGGGATAATTGAAAAAAGAGGGAGACAACATAAAGGATGTCAAGAGGATATTTAGAGAAGTAATAGCTGAAAATTTCCCAAACATGAAATTGGAAACTGATATCAGGATCAGTGAAGCAGATAGAACTGCAAATAACCATAGCCAAAATAAAACTACACACAGACATATAATAATCATCATGCCAGAAATCGAACAAAGAATAGAATATTAAAAGCTGTCAGAGAGAAAAGACAGGTCACCTATAAAGGAAAACCTATAGAATCACAGCAGACTTCTCAACACAAACAATAAAGGCAAGAAGAGCATGGAGTGAAGTATTTCAGATCCTAAAGGAAAATGATTTCCAACCTAGACTCATGTACCCTGAAAAACTGTCCTTCAAAATCAATGGAGAAATAAGATACTTCCATGACAAAAAACAGCTAAAGAACTTCATGATCACCAAGCCAATCCTGCAAAGAATACTGAAAGGGGGCTGGGGATTTAGCTCAGCGGCATAAGCACCTGCCTTGCAAGCAGGCGGTTGTGAGTTCGATCCCTGGTACCGATAAAAAATGAAAAAAGACACAAAAAAATCACACAAAGAATACTGAAAAACAGCTTAGATACACAAACCACTAAACAAAGCAGACAATTAAGCAGAACAGAAAGATAAAAATGCAACAGCAGAAAAATAACATGTCAGCAATAAACCAATATATAACAGTTATAACCATTAATGTAAATGGTCTCAATGCACCAATTAAAAGAAATAGGCTGGCAGAATGGATCAAGAAACAAAATCCAACCATATGCTGTCTACAAGAAACCCATCTAACCCAAAAGGATACTCACAGACTGAAAGTCAAAGGATGGAAAACAATACTCCATGCAACAGGAATCCAAAAAAAAAAAAAGCAGGGGTAGCTATTCTGTTTGCAGACAATGTGAACTTCAAACCAATAATGATCAGAAGAGATAAAGAAGGTCACTATATACTGGTTAAGGGAAAACTTCAAGAGGAAGAGATAACTATCTTAAATATATATGCACCAAATTCCAGAGCACCCAGTCATATAAAACAAGTAATATCAGAAATGAAAAACCAAATTAGCAGTAATACAATTATAACAGGCGATTTCAACACACCATTGACACCAAGGGACAGATCAAACAGACAGAAAATCAGCAAAGAAATAAAAGAACTGAATCATACCTGTGAACAAATGGAATTGATAGACATATACAGAGTATTCCGCCCAACAACATCAGCATACAAATTCTTCTCAGCAGTACATGGGTCATTCTCTAAAATAGACTATATATTAACTCACAGAACATATTTAAATAAATGCAAATGAGTTAAAATTATCCCTTGCATGTTATCAGATCATAGCGCTATGAAATTAGAAATTAATGATAAAAGATACTGCAAAAATCCCACAAACACATGGAAACTGAATAACACATTCTTGAATAATCAGTGGGTCACAGAGGAAATTAAAAAAAAATTAAACAATACCTACAAACAAATGAAAACACATATACAACTTACCAGAATCCGTGGGATTCAATGAAAGCTGTCCTCAGAGGAAAATTTATTGCACTGAGTTCCCACATCAGGAAAACAGAACAAGTACAAATAAATAACCTGTTGTTACACCTCAAACATCTAGAAAAAGAAGAGCAAGTCAAGCCCAAAGCCAAAAGAAGAGAGGAAATTATAAAAATCAGAGCAGAAATCAATGCAATAGAGACTAAGAAAACAATCCAAAGAAATCAATGAATCAAAGAGTTGGTTCTTTGAAAGAATAAATAAAATTGTTAAGCCCCTAGCCAACCTTATTTTAAAAAGGGAAGAAAAAGCTCAAATTCATGCAATAAGGAATGAAAAAGGTGAAATCACTACAGACCCAATAGAAATACAGAAGATCATCAACACCTATTTCAAAAACCTCTACTCTCAAAGGTTTGATAACACAGAAGAAATAGACAGATTCCTAGAAGCATATGAAGTACCAAAGCTAGATCAAGAAGATGTAAAACTGCTGAATAACCCAATTTCTATTAATGAAATCAAAAATGTAATTAAGTCCTTACCTACAAAGAAGAGCCCAGGCCCAGATGGATTCACTGCAGAATTCTACAAGAAATACAAAGAAGATCTAATGCCGACACTCCTCTTCAATGAAATTGAAAGGGAAGCAATCCTTCCCAAGTCATTCCTGGAAGCAAATATTACTCTAGTACCAAAACCTGAGAAAGACCCAACTGAAAAAGAGAACTACAAACCAATCTCCCTAATGAACACAGATGCAAAAATCCTCAATAAAATATTTGCAAATAGGATGCAGCAAACCATCAAGAAGATTATACACCATGACCAAGTGGGATTCATCCCAGGTATGCAGGGATGGTTCAACATACATAAATCAATAAATGTAATCCACCATATCAATAGAGTCAAAAGTAAGAATCACATAATCATCTCTATACATGCATAAAAAGCTTTTGACAAGGTACAACATTCATTTATAATAAGAACCTTGCAGAAAATTGGAATAGATGGTCTTTAACTCAACATAATAAAGGCCATCTATGACAAACCAATAGCCAGTATCATACTAAATGGCCAAAAATTGAAGGCCTTTACTTTAAAATCAGGCACAAGACAAGGATGTCCCCTGTCACCACTCCTACTTAATATGGTACTAGAAATTCTAGCCAGAGCAATTAGACAAGAGAGAGAAATAAAAGGCATAAAGATAGGAAAAGAAGAAGTTAAATTATCACTATTTGCGGATGATATGATACTTTACATAGAAGACCCCCAAAACTCCATTGAAAGACTCCTAGATATAATAAATTCAGCAATGTAGCTGGATACAAAATCAATACTCAAAAATCAATAGCATTCCTATACACTAACAACAAAATCACAGAGAGAGAAATAAGAGAAGTCACACCCTTCACACTAGCAACCAAAAAAATGAAATATTTAGGAATTATTCTTACGAAAGAAGTGAAAGACCTATACAGGGAAAATTATTATACACTGAAAAATGAAATTGAAGATGATCTCAGAAATGGAAAGACATCCCTTGCTCATGGATAGGAAGAATAAATATTGTTAAAATGGCCATCCTCCCAAAACTGTTATACAGATTCAATGCAATCCCGATAAAAATACCATCAACATACCTCATAGATGTCGAAAAATCACTCCTAAAATTCATCTGGAGTGAGAAGAGACCTAGAACAGCAAAGACAGTTCTAAGCAACAAAGGCAAGGCAGGAGGCATCACAATCCCTGACTTGAAGTTATACTATAAAGCATCTGTAGTTAAATCAACATGGTACTGGAATCAAAACAGAGCCGAAGATCAGTGGAATAGATTAGAAGATACAACCACTACTACAAACACACTCAACCACCTTATCTTTGATAAAGGGACCAAACTTGTTCACTGGAAGAATGACAATCTCTTTAATAAATGTTGTTGGAAAAACTGGCTCTCCATATGCTGAAAACTAAAACTAGACCCATGTCTATCACAATATACTAAAATAAAATCTAAATGGATCAAAGATCTAAATATTAAAACAGAAACACTAAATCTATTGGAAGACAAATTAGGTAAAAACCTTGAAGACATAGGGTTAGGTAGAGAATTCATGAACAAGACTCAAACCGCACGGGAAATACTTCCCAGAGTCAATAACTGGGATCACATCTTATTAAAAAGTTTCTGCACATCAAAAGAAATCTCTAACATAGTGAAAAGAAAAAACCACAAATTGGGAAAAAATCTTAGTGAACTGCCCCTCAGACAAAGGACTTCTGTCTAAAACATATAAAGACTTTTAAAAAATCAGACCCCCAAAATTCAAAGACCCCATCCAAAAATGGGCATCTGAGATGAATATGCACTTCTCAGATGAAGAAATACAAATGGCAAATAAATACACGAAAAAATGTTTGTCATCATTGGTCATTAGGGAAATGCAAATTAAAACCACACTGAGATTCCATCTCACTCCTGAAAGAATGGCCAAGATCAAGAAAACCAACAACAAATGCTGGAGAGGCTGTGGGGAAAAAGGAACTCTCCTGCACTGTTGGTGGGAGTGTAGCCTAGTACAACCATTGTGGAGGTCAGTCTGGAGATTTCTCAGAAAGCTGGGACTGGAAGCCCCATTTGACCCAGCTATTCCACTTCTAGGCATATTCCCAGAAGAGCTGAAAGCATCATACCACAGTAATATATGTGCACCCATGTTTATAGCACCACAATTTGTAATAGCCAGATCTTGGAAACAATCTAAGTGTCCATCAACTGAGGAATGGATAAAAAAAGTTTGTGGTATTTTTATATAAAGAATGATCACATCAAGACATTTATAAATAAATGGACGCACCTTGAGACCATACTCATAAGTGAAATAAATCAAACTCACATGTATAAATACCGAATTGTTTCCCTAGTGTAAGTAATGATAAGAATACATAAAAGTACATGGTAATCAGGGTCCCCAGTCACACTAGTTTGAAGCCATATAATGTTTTCACTCATTAATTGGAATGGTTTCAATCTCGTTTGTTTTATACTATTGTCTGCAATACTACGAATAGCTATTTTGAAGAAAATAAGACAGTGTAATAGCTAGTGCTGATTTAATATCATCCTGTTTTGAAGCCCCATCAAGTTGTTGTTCATCTGTTTCCATTAGTTTTAACATGTTGTATCTTATATAGTATAAGCAAAAATTTTTATAGGCAAAGAGATCA
Organism: Cavia porcellus; assembly: GCF_034190915.1. Taxonomy (NCBI): domain Eukaryota; kingdom Metazoa; phylum Chordata; class Mammalia; order Rodentia; family Caviidae; genus Cavia; species Cavia porcellus. Next base: position 194,858,045 of record NW_026947484.1, on the reverse strand, counting down.
CATAGAAACCGAAGTTCTGTTTCTGTTAGCTGGCTCTAAATACCTTGCAATACTTTCATCCTCTTGAATGGTTTCACACTGTCTTGATAAGTTTGATGCTATAGTATATGAAGTTAGACTCAAATATTTTAAGAAAAGAGACACTATGGTAACTATTATTAATGTCAGGCTATCTGGTGGTGGAACACAATGATGCTTAAATTGTTTGGTTCTGACCTTTGTTCTGACCAAATTGTTTGGTACTATTGATATGCTCTTTTTTATCTCAGTTCCCCCCCCTTTTTTTTTTTCTTTTTTAAAAATTAATTTATTTCTTAGTATCTTTTAATTAAGGGAAAACTAATTAAAAATAGCGAGATATATTATAGTAACTTTTTTGTTTTCCTATTAACCTGATTTGAACCTTGTATTGTTCTCCACATCTTGTTCTGACTGGTTTTATTATATTCTGTTTTGTTTAATAGTATCAAATTTGAGGGTATAGGCAACCACTTTGAAGGCAACCAGATACTCTATGATGCCCATTGTGGTTTGACTATTATCTTCTTTGGAAGTCCTGCAAGGTCTCCAATGTGGGTTCTACTGGTCTTATTCTGTACTGTCTTGTTCAATTCTTTTATACCAGCTGATATAGGCACCTCTTTGTAGGATAACAAGAGGCATGATGGTAACCATTGTTGATCACCTAGTAATCTCTTTTAGCACTATATACTATGTCCATCCTCCTGTTCTAACTGACTCTGTTTTGCTTTGTCACATTGGGGTTTTTTTTGTTGTTGTGTTTTGTTTTGTCTTGTTTCTTGTTTTATATATTTTTTTTCTTTTCCTTTTTAAAGAAAAAGTTATAAGAACTGTGGGAGTAATGGAACCCAAAATGTGTGATTGTTAGTGTAAAACAGGGAGGAAAGAAAGTGATCTAAAGGATACAACTGCAAGAGTATTTAAGAGTGAAGGATAGAAAACCATATTACTGAATTTTTGTTGCATCATTGAACAGAACTGTCTGCAATCTCACTGCATTAATGTCCACTTTGTATGCTTTAATTTTGTAACCTGGACAGCTGTTTCTGAGATGACAATATGCAATCTATTTACTAGTGAATTCTTACTGTATATTTTTTCTCTTGAAATTCTGTATTACTTGTAGCCTTTTACTGTCTTGCTTTGTCTTGTTTTGTTTTTCTCTTTAAATTGAAAAAAAATCAAGATCCCAGAAATCCAATATCAGAACAGAATATTAAAAGCTGTCAGAGACAAGAAACAGATTACTTACAAAGGAAAACCCATCAGAATTACGGCACAATGATTCTCGACACAAACTATTAAATCGACAAGAGCATGGAGCAAAGTATTCCAAGCCCTGAAAGAAAATAACCTCTAGCCCAGATTGATGTACTCTGCAAGATTGTCCTTAGAAATTAATGGAGAAACAAGATGCTTCCAAGATAAAAAAGAACTGGGGGAATTCGCAACCATCAATCCAACTCTACAGGGAATACTGCAGGACATTCTAAAGAGAGAGGAAAGTACCAAGAAGATTTCAGGAACAGTGGCAGAGGCCCCAGTGAATGAGCAAAAAGTGAAATGAAGAAGACAGACAGACAACTAATGACTGAAAAAGAGCACAACAGAAATGAGGCAGAGAAGATTGGATGTAATTTCTAATATAGATGGCCTAGATACACTAAATTAAAGAGAAAAAGAATCACAGGTAGAGTGTATTAAGAGGTAGGGTCCACCAAGATGCTCTTTATAAGAAATATAATTAAGCTAAAGAAGTATATGAACCAAAAATCAAATATGAGAAAACAGAACTCTATGTGATAGGGAACCAGAAAGTAATAGGGGCAACTGGACCAGTATTTACGGATAGGTTGGAAAGACAGGCTTTAATAGGTAAAGAAATACAACTAGAGATCAAGCCCAGGAGTAGGAAAGTTCTAAAACACTTAGGTAAATAGCAGGTTGTCCCCCCCCCCGCAATATAAAACCAAGGGTGTTGGGGAGACCCAAAAATGCACAGTACACCCTGGGGGAGTGAAAGGGAAGGAACAGTCTTTAAGAAGACAGCAGAAGATATTGCTAATAGTGTATCAGGAATTAAAACCCATATTACTCGCACCACTCTGCTTAGATAGAACTTACTCTGTCCCAGTTTATCTACTTGCACTAGATCCTGAGGGCACAGACAGCTATACCCAAAATAACAGGATATAGTACAGTAATTATCTTTAATTTCCTGTTAACTTAATCTAGATCCCTGTATAACGTATACTGTTTTATTATGACTGATCTTAGTTAAATCTGGTTTGTTTGATTGCTGTTTGCTATCATCATATTTTATTCAAAACTCTTATGACTGATAGCATCAAGTCTGAGAGTATTAGGCAATGACAATGAAAATGATTGACTATGATACCCATTCTGGTTTGATTACTACCTGTTTTTGTAGTTCTATACTATTTACAAAGTTGTATTTCTATTAATACTGTTATGTAAAGATATATTTAACTATACTATATCTGATGATATAGCCAATTCTGTTGATGATAACAAGAGACAACACAGTAACCGTGGTAGAACTCCTTGTACAGCAGTTTTATATGTCTTTTTAGTTTTAGGTGTCTATAGGAATATATTTTGTTCTGTCCTGCTTTGTTGTGTTTCTCCCTCTAATATAGAAAGGATAGAAATACATGTTAAGACTCATGCTTGCGTAAAACCTATAAACAGTTTATGAGAACTGACCTTATGACACATGACGAAATGAACAAATACTTTGAAGGAAAAAAAGACACTGCAGTACCCAGTGCTGATTCTGGAGTGTCATGATGTGAAATCCAGAAATATTATTCTTTGCTCAGAGTGATTTTTAGTCTGCTTTGGTTTGTTTAATCTCAACATAAATGAAGATATGGATAAAAGTGTGCATGTTAATTGTATAGGATTGATAACCATATTACTAAGTTTTTGTTAGATAGTTGAACAGAACTATTTGCAGTCTCTCTGTTTGAATTCCCATTTATATGTTCCACTTTTGTATCTTGAACAACTATTTGTAAAAGGACAATATATAAACATCAACTAGTGATTTATTACTGTTTATTTTTTCCTGTAAAGTATGTGCTATTTCTACCCGTGTTCTGTTTTGCTTTGTCTTATTCAAATAAAATTTTTAAAATTTTAAAAAAATAAAAAATAAAATGCATGACAGACGTAAATAGACATTTCTCAAAAGAAGACATATAAATAGCTAAGCTATATGAAAAACACTTAAAATTGTTACTCATTAGGGAACTATAAGTCAAACCTACAATGAGATATTATCTTGTACCTATTAGCATGGCAATTACCAAAAAAGACCAAAAGAAAGGTGTTGAAAAGAAAATGAAAAAAGGCACACTTGCCCACTGTTAGTGGGAATGTAAATTAGTACAGTCATTATAGGATTATTAAAAGCAGTATGAGCAGTCTTCAAAAACTTAAAAATAGAACTACTATATCACCCAGTAATACTGCTACTGGGTATGCTTCCAAAGAAAATGAAGTCGGTGTATCAAAAAGATGTCTGCGTTTCTATGTTGTTTGCAGCACTATTCTCGAGAGCCAAGAAATGGAACCAACCTACGTGCCCCTCAGCTGACGAGTGAATAAGGAAACTATGGAGCGTACACCCGGCGGAGGACTGTACGCCCTAATGCAGGATGAAACCCTGCCAGGTGAGGCAACAGGAACGAACCGAGGGCACTAGTTCGATGAAACAGTCCAGACACAGAAAGACAGACAGTGTGCACTCTCACCCCAGGATTCAACACTGACCTTGCTAAGACGACAGCACAGTCAGTTACCAGAGACTGGGAGAGGGGAGGCCGGACCAGTGGCTGCCTAAAACAATACTGTGTACTTCAAAAAGTTAAAGAATGTTTTCATCAAAGGCACAAAAAGTCTGAATGTTTTCATCACAATAAGGATAAATGTTTGGGCAGGAGATGTTCAATCTGAACATTACACGGTGTATCCAAGTACCAGGCCATCAAGTGACAGCACATAAACAGGTGTAAATCTTACATGTCGGGTTTTTGCAAAGTAAAAGCTATTCTGGCGGGTGGTCCTGCCTCGGTGACCCACCCCCCCCCCAGCTCACCCCCAGCCCCTGCCCACCCCCACCTCCCCACTCCCGCCAGCACCGTGGCTGCCGCTTCCCGGGCCTCCAACCGCCTTCGCGTCCTCGAGGCCTTAGCCTCGGAGCAGCCGCCCACAGCGCTCCCCCTGCCGGCCGACCGGTCGGGCGTTGGACGGGCGCTGGCATGGCAGAGGGCGGCGGCGGGGCACCGGGCGCGGCAGGCGGAGGGGGGGCGGCCGGGCCAGCCAGCGGCGGCCCCGTCAACCCGGCCTCGCTGCCCCCCGGCGACCCCCAGCTCGTCGCGCTCATCGTGGAGCAGCTCAAGAGCCAGGGCCTGTTCGACAGCTTCCGCAGGGCCTGCCTGGCCGACGTGGACACCAAGCCGGCCTACCAGAACCTGAGGCAGAAGGTGGACAACTTTGTGTCCACGCATCTGGACCAACAGGAATGGAGCCCGACGATGAACAAGAACCGGCTGCGGAACAGCCTGAGGCAGAGCATGGTGCAGTCAGGGATGCTGGAAGGAGGCGTGGACAGGACCATCTCTCAGGTGGTGGACCCAAAGCTAAACCACATCTTCAGGCCACAGATAGAGCAAGCCATCCACGAGTTCCTGGCGGCCAAGAAAAGGGAAGCCGTGCCGGCCCCCGCTCCAGAGCCCGAGAGCCAGGACCCTCCCGCTGTGTCCCAGGACACCTCCTAAGGCCTGGCACACACCTTTCAGAGCTCTACTCTGACCACAGCACCCCGCGCACACTGAATGGGAGCCAGTCTGCTGTGGGAGCGCTGTTCCTGTTTCCCTGCTCAGTCGCAGTTTGAGCTGCCTGTCCAATGGAGAGACACCTAGTAAACACTGCAGAATCAGAAACACTGCAGCAGTGTGACGTGATCCTGAAACAAACTTGTATACTTAGAGATGGAGACTGCACATGGATTTTATAGAGTTTGCACTCTGGGATAAACAGAAGCCAGAGTGAGTCCCAAAGGTAACTTCAAAGCATGAGAGTATGCTTAGCTGGGCGGAGGTGTTTGACAGTGCTGACCTGATCCATGTCTCAGTCACAAACCAGAATGTACAAGTGGATGACATTCATAGGCTTAGAACTGTTGTGATCTTCTTGTGCGTGAATCCTCTAGCCAGTTTCTTTCCCATTGTCAGAGGGGACAAAACATGTAGCTGTGGAGTGAGAAGGAAGCCAGACGTTAGGTAGAGCCACTGTCAGACTTTGTTAGGGCATCTTTCTGTCCTGCAAGGGTTGGTGAGACTTAGACATTTTCTGTTCTCATAGTTGTGTTTTTTTAGAAAAGTGATCAATAAATGGTGTTTTGCAATAAAAGAAAAGTAAAAAAAAAAAATTCTGGGGAGCAGACTAACATTAACATATAAACCAATCTATGAATCTAAACCGTCATCCTTACCCCATTACAAATGCTTGAAGGTGTCAAAGTCAATGTTGAAAGAGTAACCCTAGAAAACCAAAAAGCTTCCCCCAAAATTTAATGGAGGTTTAACATCTGGAAACTTAATATAAAATGTCACATAACGTAACACACAAGGGAAACCACAGGATTCCAAAGAGTGCTTCTTAGTTACTTTTCTTGTTGCTGAGACAAAATAACTAACACTCAAAGGAGGACAGGTTTATTTTGGCTCAGAGTTTATGATAGTTTTTAGTTCATAATTGGCTGGCTCCAAAGTAAGGTGGCATGGCAGAGGGGCATCACAGACAAAAAAGTTTATGGTGGGCAAAAGACAGCAAAATCAGCAAGCATTAAGCAACAAACACAACAACAGCCCACTTTCTGTCCCCTGTATCCAATCTACCTGTCCTTAGCAAGGGTAGCACTCACACCCAGTGTGGGTCACTCTTAATCCTAGAATTCTACCATGAATCAGTCCCAGCATCACATGCTCTAGATCCAGTCACTTTGAAAAGTCCCACCTACAACCATCAAAGGCCTTAGGGGGACATTTAGATACAAACCCTAACAGGTGCTAAAAGACATTAATAACTGCAAATTGGATATTGTTATGAATAACATTTTTGAATAACAAAAATGTATTTGGTATCTCTAAGAAACAGGAGAGATTAAGATTAGAGCAAACAAAAAATATGATACTTTTGTAGATCTAGTGATAGGAAAACCAGAATTACCTTCATGTGTGCCATCCTCAAACTTCATTAGAGCTGGCTTTGAAATTAGTCTTATAGGGTGACTGACTCCGGAGAGTGGTCACGAGTGGCCCTGATATGCCACACAAATCATTAGCCATTTTTGTTTTATCAGGTATAAATATAACTGAATGACAATTGCATTCTTTTGTAATCTATTACTTTCTCAATAAAACTGGGGAGGTTTTTCATATTCCCAAATATGTATTCACTGTAGCCAACTTAGAAATATGCACAACATAACAAGATTTAGCTGGGGATTTAGCTCAGTGGCATAAACGCTGCCTGGCAAGTGTGAGGTCATGAGTTTAATCCCCGGTACCAAAAAGAAAAAAAATTTAAACTATATTCTTTCTATGTAAAGAGGTTCACTAGTTAACATTTAGGATATTTTCTTTCAGCATGAATTTGGGAATGTAAGCACATTTGATGCTTAACAGGGCTAAAAGTTTGTTACTTTACTGTAACAATTACTTCTATGTTCAGTCTTCAAAAGGACATTAGGTACTACTAGAATTTTGACAGATTGTCCAAGCAAGAAATTAAAAATCTGTCTCATTTCTCCAGGGGAAATAGATACCATGCCACTAGTAGCAGAACAATTTTCTCTATGTGGTTTGGAAAAAATGTCCTACTAGTTTATTCAAAATTAATCAGGCTCTGTGGAACACACACACACTCCACTCACATATTAGTTGCTAACCTGCCCTACAGTGTCCATGGATAACTGATTTTTGTAGTGCTTCCCTTGAAATTACATACAAACTGTATGGGGAGAAGTCCAAAACTTTCACCAAATCCACGAGATTTGTGACTCCCTCAAATTATGGTTACTTTAAGTGTATACAGTCCTTTCCTGCTAAATATTCTGGTGCTTTATAGGATTAGGACATTATTCTGTCTCCTTTGAAGCAGAAGACATCTCTGGAGAACACAGATGAAAGCAAGTCCTTCTATCAGAAGGAAGGTTTGTGAGGAACTGGCAAGAAATAAGATGGAAGGAAAATGCAGAACCGGCCCCTGTCCCTGTCCGTGCATCACTTGTGCTACTTTGACAGTGCTTCCTGTAACATTTGATTATCAGCAACTTAACAGCAAACATAGCTACAGAAAAATTGGGCCAGTTTTCAAGAGTATGCCTAGTATCTTCTCCCAGGGCTATCCCCAGGTATTCCTGGGATAGAAAAAAGCATCACTGACTTAGGGTCAAAAAAAAGGGAAGAAATGAGCCAGCATATCTTCAGTGGTTACCAACCATGCATATGGCATGCCTCTAGAGGCCTTTAGCACACGAGTGCCAAAATCAGGCCTCAGCCCTACACTCTTCAACTTTAAGCTCTATTTCCTCCTAGTCAAACTGCCTCCCTGCCATTCAAATGTGTTTGCTCCGTATTCTTATCTTCACATTGGTTTCCCCTCACATTATCTCAATACATCAGCTAAGCTACATCAGCCTTACTGAAATCCCCTTTCATTTTTTATTTTGAAGCACTGATTCAAAAATATAAAAGTTATATAAAATGTCTTTAAAAAAAAAAAGACTTCCGACAAAACTAACCAAAAAAAAAAAAAAACCCTTTGGATTAGAAAAGATTTACTGTACAAATGCTGCCACCTGGCGGTCAAATATGTTTACAAGTAAGATTCCAGGACTCAGCTGAGACTTCCTGATGCTGAATCTTGTTTACTAGTGTTTTAGAGGTCTGACCCTGAGGAGAAGCTTCTATCAGTGATGCTTTTCGACAGCCTATATTAGTGTAATTTGGGGGGCAGTTTCATTATTTCACATAGTTACAAATATATTGTATACACAACTGCATGGCCCTTTTTCTTCATTTAATATTATCTTTTGAGCTTCTAAAATTCACCCAAAATACATTCAATCCTTGGTCTCAACTATAAATATGGAATATTAGTTGTTCTTTTGATAGAATTCATGGGTTAAAATCAGGGAAAACCTTGAAGGAATTCCGCGGTCATTCCTCATTTTTTTGTTTTGTTTTTGTTTTTGTTTTTGTTTTTATTTAAGGAGAAAAGAAAAAAAAGTGAAAGGGTACAAGTTGTACAGATTTACAGAAGAAAAAATGAACAGTAGGAAATCACTAGTTAATGGATTACACATTGCCATCTCAAAAATAATTGTTCAAGTCACAAGACCAAAGCTTGTAGAGTGGACATTCCAACAATGATACTGCAAACAGTTCTGTTCAATGATCCAATAAAACTCTGTGATATCATTTTCTATCTTATACACTTAAATATACATGCAGTTATATCGTTTAGAGCACTTTCTTTTCCTCTCTTTTGTACAATGACCATTACACATTTTGGGTTTCATTGCTCCCACGGTTCTTATTGCTTTTTTTGGAAGAGAGTAAAACCAAATGTGACATAACAGAACAGAATCGGTCAAGTCAAAAGGGTGCACATAATAGATAATGTACAAACATAATACAAGGTGATCAACAATGGTTACCATAATGCCTCCCGCTATCTCTAATAGAATTGCCTATATCACTAGTTATAATACAATTGAACAAAATAGTAAAGAACAAAACCGAAAAAAACAAAACATTGGAGACATTGTAGGTCTTCAAAAGTAGATAAAAGTCAACGAGAATGGGCGTTATAATGAATCTCATTATCTTCTCAGCTGATGCCTAAACTTTCGAACCTGATACTATCCATCAAAACAGAATAGGGGAACATCAGTCAAAAACAAGATGGTGAGAGTAATACAGGGCTTCAAATCGAGATAATAGAAAGTCAAAGTGGGTTACAATATTATATCCTCCTATTTTTTTCCCTTTAATTAAACGGATAAAAATAAAAAAGTAAATAATGGAGTGGAGATTGGGAAAAAAAGAAGGCATAACAGCAAAACAGCGCAGATCAAAACATAACCATTTAAGCAGAATAGTGTTTCACCACCAGATAATTCCGACCTAAAAGTAGTTACCATATTGACTCTTTCCTTGAAGTCCTTGAGTACAACTTCATATACTGTAGCATTAAGTATATCAAAACAATGTAAAACCATTTAAGAGAATGACAGCATTACAGAGTATTTAGAATCGACTAACAGAAAATGAACAATGGTTTCTGTATAATCTCCTTGTCTTTAAAAGGTTTTTGCTTATACTATCGTACATAATAAAATCCAATATGATACAACCTGTTTAGACCATTGGAGACAGAAGAATAAAAGCTAGATGAGACTTCAAAACAAGATGATACTAAATCAGTATTACCTATTAAGATATCATTTTCTCTAAAATAGCTGTTCCTATCATCCAATCTTCTCTGTCTCATTTCTGTTGAGCTCTTTTTCTGTCAGTAGCTGTCAGTTTGTCTTCTTCATTTTGTTCTCTGCTCCATTCGTTGTGGCCTCCCCGCCACCATTTCTGGGTTCTTTGTATTTTTCTTTTTTTAGAATATCCTGCAATACTTTCTGTAGGGTTGAATTGGTGGTTGCAAATTCCCCCAGTTCCTCTTTATCCTGAAAGCACCTTGTTTTTCCATCAATTTCCAGGGACAGTTGTGCAGGATATCTCAATCTTGGCTGGAGATTATTATCTTTCAAAGCTTGAATTATTTCCCCCCATGATCTTCGTGATTTGATGGTTTGTGCAGAGAAATCTGCTGTAATTCTGATGGGTGTTCCCTTGTAAGTGGTCTGTTTCTTGTCTCTTACAGCTTTTAATAGTCTGTTCTTGTATTGAATTTCTGGAATTTTTATTATTATATGCCTGGGTGTTTCTCTGTTAGGGTTGTAGGTAGCTGGGGTCCTGTATGCCTCATACACCTGAGTATCTTTACCTTTTGCTAAATTAGGAAAATTCTCCTGGATTATTTCTGTGAGTAGCTTTTGTAGTTCACTTGTTTGTGTCCCTACTTCTTCTTTTATGTTCTTAATCCTTAAGTTATGGCTCCTCTTATCATCTTCTTGTCTTTGTATTATCGCTGTTTGTTTCTTTGTTATTTTTAAGAAGTTTTTCATTTCATTCTCCCAAATTACAAGTCTGCCCTCCAGCTCAGATAGTCTGTCCTTAGTTTCTTTCAAGCTGTTATGCCAGTCTTGGATAGACTTCTTAATTTCTTGATAGTCCCTTTGAACCTGCTTCACGTACTCTATGCTTTCTCTGTTTTCTCCATCAAACAATTCTCCCCTCTTTTTCTGTTCTTCCATTCCACCATCTGTTTTTTCCTGGGTGGTGCTTAACATTTCTCTAACTATTCTGCATACTTCTAGCTTCAGGTCATTGATAACTTCATTCCTGAATTGGTCTATGAGGCTCTCTATATGGTGTTTAATGTCTATTGGTGCGGTGTCCGCTATTGCCTGTTTCTCAGAATTGGGGGCCGAGGAGCCTTTCTTGTTGCTTCCCTTCCCCATTTTCTCCGTTCCTTATAAAATGCAAGCTTACATAGGAGGCCCAGCTTCCCTGCCTGTCAGCCACAGCCTGATCAAATTGCGCTGGCTAGGTGTTCCCGCCCACCGCTGCGTACCAGGGAGTTACGGACTAGGCAGCCTACGCGGGAGTGACCCCTCCGGGCCACTGTCAGGCTCTGGGATCTGGGTTAGGCCAGCCTACCGAGTCCGCCAGCAGCGTCATGCAGGCCAGGCACTTTTCACCAATCCCGTCCGAGAGGGGAATGTGTGGCTGGAGTCGCCACCACGCCCTGCTATTACAGGACTGCCCAAGCCCAGAAAGTCCTCCACTGGAGTCAAACTGTGGTGGAGTGTCAGTTTCTCTCACTCACCTCGCCACCAGTCAGTGTGCGCCTCCTTGTCCGTCCTGTTTTCGACTCCGTTCGCAGACTCCTGTTCCCAGAGCTTCTGCGTGTCTCTCCTTGCCGAGCCGCTGTGGAGGCAGCCAGCCGCAGAGCGGCGGGAAATCCAAACCGCGGTTTCCAATGGCGCGGGGTCCAGCCTCCACACCGAGACTTTTCTGTTCCTATTTTAGTGCCAGGACTGCATTCCAAGTTGGTTTCTCTCAGCCCAGTTCGTTCCTGAGTCAGCAGAGCATATCTCTACTGGTTCGTGTCTCCTTAGTCCGCATCATTCCTGATTTCTGAGCCGAGCCTTTCAGAGAGCCTCCGGTAGTTGCTGTTAACTATCCGCCATGTTCTTCCGGAAGTCCCTCCTCATTTGTTAATGAAGCAACATTTACACAAGATGTACATTATATTATTAGTGCATCCTCTGATGGCACTGTAAAGGTTATTTTCTACTGGTTCATTTGTGCTCCTTGTTTTGTCTTTGCCTTTGAGGAGACTGCAGTGGTGCTAATGGTGACAATTATGGTGGAATAAACCCTTTTGCTAGTAAGCTGTTTCTGAGACAAGATTAATATTCTGTGGGCAATCTGTTGGCTTGAGGACCCCAAATGTCAAACCTTTATAATCCAAACACACTTCATCATGTTCAGAGAAGAAGCAGACGTGTGAAATCCCAAATGTACATGATCCCCCATTCAGAAGTAGAGTGCTTAAATGTTACCTGGCCATAACATGGCCTACTCACAGCCGAATCCACAAAAGGCGCAGTGGCCAGATAAATACATCTTTTTGTTGCGTGGCCTCACCCACTCCCAAACTCCCGAGTTTAGGACCATCCTAGGTGTTTATAGAGGATCAGGGGGGGTTACGGGGTAGAACTAAGCTGTCTCTTGTTGCTTACTGCTCTTACCTCTTGCCTGAAAGTAGAGGACTGTCAGTCCCTCAAAGGATTTAATTTTTTAAAGAGAGGGGCTCACTTCCTGGAAAAGACAGGAAAAACAGAATATTGCTGGAGATCTTTGACACACTCGTTCATATTCTGAACCTGGTTCCTTTAAATTATTTCCTTTAAATTAAATTATTGTGGTAGCTGATTTAGACATGCTAACACAGCCCTCAGAAGGCAGACCACCATCTGAAATTGTGCTTGGCTTAAGAGTGAACCAGAAATACGAAAGCAGGGCTGTGCTCTCCCTGGAGGTGAATGGGAAGACACACAGGGCTCTTAGTTTAGGAAGGGGCTTGCCCCCTTTGCACTGCACATGGGGGCCTCAGGTTGTAAATGCCACCTAGAGGTGGCTTGTGTAGACCTCTTTGTTTTGTGTTCATTCTCCTTAGTTCTGCCATGAGTGGGTGAAGCACCTCATGGGCCTTTTGAGCAGAAAACATTGAAAGGCTTTAGAACTCTTGACCCCTGCAATGTTCATTTTTTCTTATAGGCAATCTGGAAGCAGAAGGATTGGGGCAGGTGATGGCTTTTACACTAGGGCACTCATAGGGTAACTGTTTCCTTCTGCTCATGAAAATTTATTGAACATCTATGCTGTGCCAAGCTGTGTCAGGCATGGCAGTGCCTCATGAGATGAGTGGTATTTGGATGGTGCCATGCGGTGTTTGATCCATCTCTTCTCTAAGCACACCTCAGACCTCTGGGCTAATTTAACTTCCTGAGTTCATCAGAGCCCAGGACACCAGGAAAACCGGGAGAATTGAAACAGGTGGCTGAGCGGCTTTCACTTTACTGATCCTTGGGTGAGCGCTACTGACTGATCCTGTCTCAGCACAAGCTGCACATTAGACCCATTGGTGCAACTTTCTTTAAAAAGTCTATGCCTCTAGATCTCCCAAATCAGAATTTGAGGACAGGGTCCTCAGCCTAAGAACTTTCCCTTTAGTTTTGATCTTCAGACGAAGTAACCTTCTGGTCACTTTATAACAGAAGCAGTGTAGGGGCTGGGGATTTAGCTCAGCAGCATAAGCGCCTGGCTTGCAAGCAGGCAGTTGTGAGTTTGATCCCTGGTACCGATAAAAAGGAAAAAGACAAAAAAAAAAAAAAAAAAAAAACAGTAGCAGTGTTGACATGTAATTTCATTTCAAAGACAAAAGTAGGACTTCTCTTTAGGGAAAAATTTACAAGAAAAGATCATAGATTTTGAAAGATTATTATTAAATGTGTGACTGTATTTTTTTTCCACTGCTAAGGATTGAACCCAGGGCCTCACATATATTAGGCCAGTGCTCTTCTTCTGAGCACTATATCCTCAGCCATTATTTTATTCTGACACAGGGTTTCACTAAATAGGCTAGGCTGGGCTTCAACTTGTAATCCTCCTGCCTCAGCTCCAAGTAGCAGTGACTATAGCTATCATGGTTTCTGCCACCATACCCAGTGTGACTTTCATTTTGTTTATTCCAGTTAATCAGCAGATAGAAGTACTTACCATATACTTGGCAATCCTGGTTATTTGATTGTACTTAGAATCAAGCAACAAGCTTTGAGTCAGTTTTATAGTAATCTACAAGGTGTGTTGGCATATGCCTGCAAAGCCCACACTTTGGAGCCTGAGGCAGGAGGATCACTGTTTCAGACCAATTTGAACTACATAGTGAATTCAAGGCCAGCCCGAACCGAGACGGAATCTTAAAAGAAAAAAAAAAGTATAATAACTGAAATTTGTAAGTCATAAAATTAGAAATTTTTGTGCGTGGTAGATCTGGAACATGAAGACCACAGAATGTTCAAATACCTTTAAATCCCTAGGCAGCACTGCGGGGACCAACATTACTGTCAACAGTGTGATTCTGCTTCCGAAAACCCAGAGCACTTTGTGGTGTGCAACAGATCGAACACAGTGGTCATCATGAACGTGCAGGTGCAGGTGAGTGCACAGAAAGTACCTCTGCAGAGGACCGGGTCCTGGCTCCCCTGCAACCACGTGATGGTTGGTACTCTGCAAACAGTCTGAGCTATGTTGACTTTTGAGACACTTGCTTACACTATGCTCTACACAACATCTTTTTGGCATTTTGAGGTTACTTCCCTTCCTTCAGGCTGTTTGCAGAGTATGCTCTACTTGTCCTTTAGATAAAGGAGGCTCTGATCTATTTTCAAGCCTTCTGTAGAACCTCACTTTGGATTGTAAGACAGTGGCCTCTGTGTGTTAAGGAGCTACAGGGTGGTGTGGGTTACCCATTTGGGACATCTCCTAGCAAGTGCATGAGTCAAAGCGGTATGCTAACAGGAGAGAGGCAGCAGTGTCCTCCCAGTGTGTACTGGAATCAGGATACCTGTAGTTTCCCAAGCAGTCTCAGTTTTGTGGGCTGGGAGGTAGCGCTGGGAACATCAGGACCATCAAGGTTGAGGTCGTAAGTTCTGAGCACGAGGCACAGGGCTGTTGCAGAACTGGGCTTGGCACCTGGGGGTATTGCCAGGCATGGAGAAGACGCGGGGCTGATTGTGACCCGTTGTTGTGTCTCCACTGTATGAATCCAGAGACCCCAGCAGTGATTCAGAACCCATAGCTGAGAAGGCTGGCCTTCAGTATCTGCCGAGCCAGTGCACCGTAGCCATGGCTGCCGATACATCTGCTGAGCACACTCACTGCTCTCTGCTTGTCTTCTTAAAAGATTTTATTTTGGAAAAAATAAAATTTAACTTTTGTTATTTAAATTTTCTTTTGTTTGAGCAAAGAACTTTACATTCACATTGAAGTTGCAAGAATAACATAGAGAGATCAATGTAGCCTTCCTCCAGCTCCTCCCAGTGGTAACACCTTAAACAACAGTAACATAATTCTCAAACCTAGGAAACAGACGTTAGCACAATGCTGTTAACCCATTACAAGTCATATTGGAACTGCTTCAGTGTTTCACATGCACTAGTATAGTTTTTTAAAGGCAGGAATAGAATGGTCTGTGCTGTTTCAGCACATGTACAAATTCATGTGATCACTACTGTAGTAATGCAGAACTGTGTTATCACTTCCAGAGGGGTTTTCCTTATCCTGTGTCTTTACAGCCCCACCAGCCCATAGCCCTACCTCCCAGAAGCCACTTCTTATTTTTTTTAAAGGGAATAAAACAGAACAACAAAAGTGATAAGACTGGAGACAATCCACAATGGTTAGCATACTGTACACTGTTATCCTCTAAATAGCTGCTCAGAACACCGTGCTCCAGCTTGTGCCGGAATGGGAACAGCCACCCTAAGCCTCTCTCCAAGTCCGTGCCACTTGCGGACTGTGGGGGAGATCCAGGCCTCACCAAGAAGTGATCCCAACAGGGAAACTGTATCATCTTCATTGTTTTGCCGGGCTGCATTTTATTCTCTTTTGTTTTGTTTGATTATGTTAAATCTGATGGTAGGAGCAGCTGTTTCAAAGATAACAAAACACATTATGGTGGCCATATTTGATTTACTGGTGGCTTGTTTTGAAGTCCTTTATTGCATTCACTGTTTCAGTTTTATTGTTTATATTCTATACTGATCTGTTCGATTTTTACTATGTCTGAAAGTATCTACAGCTATTTTGAAAACAACAAAAGGCATTATGGTAACTATTGTTGGTTTCACAAGGTTTTGAAGTCCTGTATCATTTTTACTGGTTTATTTTTTATTGGTTTTCTTGTGTTTTATTTTCCTTGCTTTTATCATTTTTCAAATTTAAAAAATTGTAGCTCAAACCACCAGCTTTAGGTTGCAAAGTCAATCAATACAAGTGTTAAGTTGTTTCTTTAGTTCAGGTGTCATCATCTCAGTCTGTTTCTTTGAATCAACAGGGATTTTAGAGGGCGTGTTCTTCCCTCCCAGCCCTCCCCCAACCCCTGCAGGCCAGCTGTCCATGGAGTGGGGAGCATGGCCTCCTTCCCATTTTTTCCCCAGGCAGCAGGGCCGCACTGTTGAGGGAGAGGCTGCCTCCACTTGTTATTTTAATAAAACTGTGGGATGACCCAACTATGATAAGCAGTCTTGTAGGGTGGCCTCTAACAGGAAATGGCATAGCAGGCTATGGTGGCTCCCACCTGTAATCCCAGCACTCGAGAGGCTGAGGTGGGAGGATCATTGCAAGTTCGAGAGCAGCCTGGGCTACAAAGTGAGCTCAAGGTCAGCCTGAACTGCACAGCGAGACCCCGTCTCAAAAAAGACAAAAAAAAAAAAAAAAAAAAAAAAAAGGAAATGGCACGAATGATATCACAAAAGTGTTTACTGCTTTTTGGTCTCCCTTTTCCCACCAGTACTCCCTTCCTCTTCAGAAGACTCCACCGATCAACTGTAATGTAGCAATAAGTCTGGGTCAAGTAGGTATAGAAAAGGAACATTTTCAGTGATAACAAATAGCCCACATGGGAGACAGTGGTGTAAGACATATAATGTATACCTCGGTCTCTCACTTCTTTTTTCTGGGCCCTCCAAGTCATTATATTTTCTTCTAAAAACATGTAATTTTCAAGGTCACTGAGTAGCCAAGCTAAACAAAGAATACAGAGGTGGTCACCTCACTCACCTGAATTTTTCTTCATTACATCTCACATGGTACACTGCCTGACCGTCTGTCCTTGGTTGCAATTCCTAGTATTCATTTTGACTTTAATATGCTAAATTTTATAGCATTGTTAGTAAGGTGGAAGCTAAATATAATGCTCTTGCAACAACTATTTTTAAAAGGCCACTGAGAGAAATTTATCTCAAGTTTGATTAAATGTTCTGTAATTCTCAAGGACATTGGCTGTGGCCTCAGTTAAGATCTCTGTCTTAAACTAACAGTACACACTGCTACAAGCTATCTTTGGTAGAGTTTGTGCTCCTGACATGCTGTCCCCAAGTACTGCCCCTCCCACTGTCCTGAAACAGGCACAGTGCTGCTGAGCTATCTGCGCAGATGACAGAGTGTCTCCCTGGACATTCATCTTCCTAAAGACTGATTATCTTTTAAATACCTCATGAAGAGTCTGCCAGCTAAGGTTCTGAGTGCCTCAGATCCTCTGAAGATTTCCTTGTGTCTCAAGACACTATTAAGCATGGAGGCTAAACATGAGCCAGCAGCCTGAAACTCCATCTCCAACCATAAATCCACACAACAAAAGACAGAGAGAAACGTCAAGATCAAAGAGCATCCCAGAAACATCCTGAAGGTGAGATCTACCTCTAGTGACCCACTGTGACCCTGGACATCCTGAGCATCCCAAATTTATAGTGATGACGTATTTTTCTAGAAACTTTTAAATTGAGGTTCACAGACCTAAGGAGTCTATGGAAGCGTTTCAATGACAATAAGCTCCCTGATAATATAGACAAAATGTAAATATACTTTATTCTGGAAAGCAGACTTCATGATTTTCAGTTCATTGTTGCCGAATTTAATTTATATTATCTTCTGAACCCTGTGAAAGCATCCAAGTTAGAGCTGCTGGGAGCAGAGAGAAGCAGTCCACTCTAACAGGTAAGCCCAGAATCTGATATTCAGCCATGTCCACTGTGTGACTGAATGCCAGCTGCTAGGGTCTAGAAAGCGTCCCTGAAACTGCAGAACTCTTCACTGATCATCTCAAGTATGATCTGGTCCCTGCAAGAACCACTTGTATCTAAAAACCTCAGAGAAAGACCCCTGAAGAAGAAAAAATGATTATGCTGAGCCTAAGGCTGCCAGCATTCATCATGGGTCCCAGGCTAAGCAGCGAACTGACCTCTGGACAGGGAGAGAGAATGAGAGCTACTGAGAGGAGCAATCATCTGTCCAGACCTGGCCCCCAAAAGCCTGGGACCACGAGAGCTCCCCCTTAACCCTGGTAGAAAGGAAGTGCTCATTGTTATAGTCAGGCACTCTCTTTCAACTAAGCTCACCTGGATCCTAATATAATCTTGACCCTGCAGAGGGAAGGAAAGCCTGCAAATGGCCCAGGCAGCCAACCAGACAATGGCATGTGTGCGGAGAGGCCACAGCCAAATCTAAAAGTTTCAGAAGTACAGGGTCCTTAGAATCCAAAGATTCTTTTATGCTTTAGTTCTCAAATCCTCCTCAGTGTTTTCAAATGTCTATTTGTAGCCCCTAAGATTGAGACTCAGCAGTTTTAGGATAGAGTCCAGATGTTTACACTTTTTAAAGGAAAACCAACTATTCTAATCTCTGGAATTCATAGAGTATATGTTTAGAAAATGTCTAAGAGCCCTAAGGCATCAGATATACATAGAGAACTAGTAGGTTAATTCTCTTTCCCAACTGCCACCAAAATAAAAGCAAAGGGGCTCCCAGTTAGCATTTATAGGGACCTTCTCTATACTAGACACTCTGCTAAACCATACATAGATGATTCTACTGAACTTTTATAGCCCAGCTCTGTTATGTCCATTTTTACATGTGAATACTGAAGTTCCAGAACTTCTCCCCAAGACTCCTCAGTTCTGAGCAGCAGAGTTAGATCTGGCACACAGGTCTGAATCCAAATCTGTACCGCTGGATTGAGGGAAAAGCCCTCAGGCCACAGAGTAAGTGGACAGCCACTGCAAGAGAAGCTCAAACAATGTTTATCCAGGCTCAAAGGTACAGGGTCAAGCCAGAGAAAAGAAGCTAAAGCAGGTGGATTGATGAGGTTACTATTATATTCCTGGAGTACAGAAGGGAAAGTGGACAGATCTGAAAGATGCTGGGTAATGAGAAATAGGCAAGAAGGGCTTCAAAGGAGCAGCTGGCCTCAGGGAAATCAGTAAGGTGCTATAGAAGCTTTTGACTAACACAAGCCCAAGGCCCTGAGTTCTATGATATTTGATGACTAGCCCTACCCTTCATGCACTGAACTGATAGGGAAAATAATGAATTTGATATATCAGAACCAAGACCCTTTGGAGAGCAGTACCATTAACAAAATATTAGGTCCTTGGGCTGGGGATATAGCTCAGCAGCATAAGCAAGCACAAGGTCCTGAGTTCGATTCCCAGTACTTCCCCAAAAAATAATAGTATTAGGTCCCCATCAATTAAAGGGATTTAAAAATAGTACCTATCTCTTAGTTATGTACAGTGACAATTACATAAGAATTTAACTAAAGTGTTTAGCACAGTGCTGAACATCTAAGAATTGGTAAATAGCAGCTCTATAATCATTAATTACTACTAATTACTACTGTACCCAAGCTCAAAGAACAACCTCTGTGGCATTTTATTTGTGACAGATGAGGTCAAATGGGGTCTCTATGGACTGAGGTTTTTTTCCTCCAGACAGGTTAAGGGTATTATTTTTGTTTAGAGCTCAGAAGTGAAAATCAAGGTCAAGTGAGGTACTATACAGTTGTAGTCCCAGTTCTTTGGCAAGCAAAGACAGGAAGACACAAGTTTAAGACAACCTTAAGCAACTTTACAAGACCTGTCTCAAAATAAAATTTTTCAAATAGCTAGGGATGTAAAACAGTGCCATAGTATTTGCCTAGCATGCAAGAGGCCCTGCTTGGTTCAATCCCCAGGATTACAGAGGGGAAAAGGTAAAAACTATCCCAAAATATATCAAAAACAACATTTCCCCTTAGTTTGATATTTTAAAAAAACCAACTTGATGTAACTGTTCTATATAAATTTTCATGCGTGACAACCAATCTTGTCATGTCAGCTGACCTTCCAGCCATTTTTAACTACCTTGAAGTGATGCCTCCCATAATGAACTTTATTTCCAATCAACAGATCCCAACCAGCCTCACCAGCTTCAGCCTCTGACACTGAAACAAAACTCTACTCACCAAAGTCACCTAACCTTACTGCTCACAGTGAAGAACTGACTGGAACAACTTCCTGAGAGGAAAGTACTTAGGTGACCTTGGATAGCAGGAAGTAGAAGGGACAGAATAAACCAAGCCTCCCCATGAAGGAGTGAAGCAGATTATTGCAAAACAGATTAAGATCAAAGAACTGTAACCCTTCAGAGCCTTTAGGATAAACAAGGGATCATTCTAGCCACTTTGATAAAAAGATATCACGTGTCTCTGAAGGAGAACAAAATCATACCACCACCCTGCTGCTTCTATGCCCTGCACTATCAGGAAGTCTGAATGCAGCTGACCACTAGACTGACATGGGTCCTGGACATGGTGCTCACGAGTCTCCCTGCTGTGCTTACCAGAGAACACGTGCATGGAAAACCCAAATTACAAATTCCTAACCCTTCAGTTATTCTGAGTCACCCCACATTGTGGCCTCTCAAGAATAAACTGCTAAAAAAAATAACCTGCAGCAGCATGTTTTAATTCAGGAAATGAGTAGACATTCGCAAGCAACCCAGCACGGAGGCCAGCAATTCACTCCAATTGGCCACGCTCGCGGCAGCAGTTCAGGCTGTGTGGAATCACTTTGTCCAATGCTTCCTGAGATGTTCTTTCAGCTGAGGAATGGAAGGCAGCAGCTGCTGGCACTCATGACAATGAAGAGGCAGCTTCAAGAGCTCAGATGTCCCTTCTCTAACAGTCACTCTGCCAGCCTCTTGTATCATCTTGATCACAGCTGCAAGCAAAGAAGAAAAGCTCAGCTCCTAGCTACTTCAAAAAGTCAATGTAAGATAATCAAAAAGAGAAAACATGAATTCAATCAATATGCCACTTACCTAAAACTAGTAAGCTGAAGGTTAGACTTCACATTAGGAACACGAACTTGATAAGATCCTAAATCTGAGCGGCATACCCTTGAGATATCATTCTTATTTAGCACCCACTTCATGTTACTATGCTAAGAGCTTATCACAGTACTTTACCCCTGGTTGGCCTTGGTAAGTGACAGCTGCTGTCCTTAACATCTCAGTACTAAATTCCATGATGTACACACCAGGAAATGCTTCCTCAATTATACACAGATCTCCTCTGTTCATTAGCCACCCTCCAAGAGGAACCAGCTCCCATACTCAGCCCTACCAGTGGCAAAAGAGATAAAGAATTGCTACAGCCTTCTCAAGTATGAAATTCCAATAATTCTCACAACAACCTTTAGGTCTTCTGTTGCCACAATGAGATTCAATACTTTTTATCCCTAACATAATAGCTTAGCAGGTCCCTCAGAAGGCTTCTCAGAAAAGTAGCAATCATTTTACAAGTCAAATATTACTTTCTTTGAATAGTGTCCTCTTTATAGGGAATACAAAGTTGTCAGTGGGTTTTTGAGGCCATGTGTTTATTTAGGGAAATGAATTAGGAGGCTGGGATATAGCTCAGCAGCACAGCACCTCCCTGGCAAGCACAAGGTCATGAGTTCAATCTCAATACCCAAATAAAGAAAGAAAAAAAGAAGGAAGGAAGGAAGGAAATGAATGAATCAAGCATAAGAACAGCTGTAAAAAATGAAACAAATGTGTAAATTAAAGAATACTATTTACCTTGTGATTCTAGGAAGTATTCTGTATTGAAAGAATTCCAATGTTTTTTGTTTTTCAGGCAAGGAGAATCAAAATCTTGACTGATTACATGAAGGTGTACATGGCTAGTGGAGAGAAAAAAAACTCATTAAAAACTATGGCTTAGGGCTGGGGATTTAGCTCAGTGGCATAAGCGCCTGCCTTGAAAGCAGGCAGTCGTGATTCAATACCTCGTACTGATAAAAAGGAAAAAGACAAAAAAAAAAACCAAAACTATGGCTTAGCTAAAATGACAAACAATCGAAGTATGGATGCACACAATATTGCTAAAGTGCCCATTTTATTCAGTGCACTCACTTAATAATAAGCAAAGGAAAATGAACAGAGCTTGAGATGATAACGCTAAGTGAAGTAAGTCAGACACAGAAAATTAACTATCACATGGTTTCTCCTATTTAAGAAACCTAAAATATAAATAAAAAGCAAAGTAAGAGAAGATGGTAGGAAACAGGTGTAGATTTTTTTGGAGACGGAAAGGAATTAGAGAAAGGGGGAAAAGGAAGAGTAATGAGGGGGAATGAAGGTCAACAATGCACATATATATTTCTCCAAAAAAAAAAAATGAATATAATTGTTATGTATCAGAAACATGTCAATAAAAAAGAATATTTAATGCTCAGTAAGTACTAAAGTCAAGTACTGCTTTAGGTACTGGGAATTTAGCAGTCAACAAAATGGGAAAGGCTTTGGCCTTATAGAACTTATATTCTACTCTGCCTGCCGGATGCTGCCACCAGAAGGCCCTTTCCTACAAGCTCCCAGAGCAGGCAGAGAAGCCAGACAGATCTGCCTCTGCCTGCCAGATGCCACCACTGGAAGTCCCTTTCCCAAAGTGGCCAGCGCAGGCAGAGACAACCAGAGATCTGCCTCCACCTGCAGGGAGCTGCCAAAGGAAGGCTCCTTCCTGCAGATGGCCAGCAGGAGCAGGGACACGCAACCAGGTAAGCCCTGTGCACCTGTAGGGCACCACTGGAGGCCCTTGGTTCCTTCGGGAAGCCATCACCCAATAGCGGGATCAGACAAATACACCCCTGTGTGTCAGCCACCATCGTGGGAGTCCCAGTGTAAACACACAGGTTGAGAGAAGCAGCCCCACCCCCACGCACCCCTGATCATCAGGGAAACCCTAGTGTAGCTGCACAGGTCTGGAGAAGCCTCGTCCATTTCTTATTACCGCCCTGTAAATCTGGAGTTAGAGGAACCCAGGTGTCTGTTCCCTCCCCCTACACCATGGAGGGACAGCCAATATGGGAAGTGCCTGGGGCCCCACAACCAGCTTGTTGGGAGAATGTCAAGATAAAGGAGCAAAAGGCAATCTCAGGCATCCAGCCCACACAGAACAAGACTGGGAGATACAGTCATGGAAGAAAACAGAAGTCACACTCCTGAAATTTCTGAGAAGATAGCAACTGAAGTAAGGAAACAACTTCACAAGGTTGTAAAAGCAGTCAAATCAGAAATAATGTCTCAGGTGAAAGAAGAAATCACAAACATACTGAAAGAATTGTTCAGCAGGTCTAAAGAACTGTTCAGCAATAAA
Source organism: Cavia porcellus (assembly GCF_034190915.1). NCBI lineage: Eukaryota > Metazoa > Chordata > Mammalia > Rodentia > Caviidae > Cavia > Cavia porcellus. Next base: position 194,835,044 of record NW_026947484.1, on the reverse strand, counting down.
GAGGAGCACAGAAAAATGATGGAAACCTTGAGTGAATGTAGAAAGGAATTACAATGCATGAAACAGATTCAAAGAGAGATGCAGGAAATTAAAAATTCAATTGAAAGCTGGCAAAACCACTTGAAAGACACTAAAGATAGACTTTCAAACCTTGAAGACAGGATTGTGAAAGGAACCACCTCTTAAAAATAACATCGAATCAGGAAATAACAACTCATTGGCTGCAAGATGATGCAAAGAAGCACAATGTAGCTTGCCTCGGGCCAGCGATAAAAAGAAGCATGGGAAGAGTGGATCAAGAAATAAGATCCATCAATACACTGTACACAAGAAACACATTTAACTGGAAAGGAAATTCACAGACTGAAAATCAAAGGAGAGAAAACAATTGTTCTATGTGACAGGACACCAGAAGAAAAAAAAAAGCAAGAGTAACTTGCCCATCAACCACAGAATGGATAAGAAAGATATGGTATTTTCATGCAGTGGAAAGCTACCCAGCTATAAAGTAGAATAATCTCAAGGCTCCTACACAATGGACCCAACTAAAGATCATGTTCATGGGTGAAACAGTTTGGACTCATACACATGAACCCTCGCATAAGAAAGAGACACAATCATAAACATCAAGCAAAAAATCTTTGGCAAACAATAATAGCTTTAATCTAATCTTTTTTTTTTTAAATTAGGCTGGGTGTGGTAGCACATCTGTATAATCTCAGTACTTGAGAAGCTGAGGCAGGAGGGTTGCTGTGAATTTGAGGTCAGCTTGAGCTACAAAGTGAGCTCAAGGCCAGTAAGACTCTGTCTCAAACACACACACACACACACACACACACACACACACACACACACACAAACACACAGACAAACCAAACTAAGAAACATCCTACCAAACCAACTAGTACTCATCAAAAAATGTCAAGATCAGTCCAGGGATATAGCTCAGTAGCACAAGCATCTGCCTGGCAAGCACAAGTCCTGAGTACAATTCCCATTGCCAAAAAATAAAAAAGTAAAAGGGCTGGGAATGTAGCGCTGCACTAGAATGCTTGCCTAGCATGCAGGAGCCCTATATTCAATCCCCAGTATCACAAAAAGTGGTAGTGGCAAAAATCACAAATACCAGGGGGGAAAAGGAACTCTCAGATCAGGGGAGATTAAGGAGACAACAAATAAATACAATGTGAAATCCTGGATTAGGGGCTGGGGATTTAGCTCAGCGGCATAAGCACCTGCCTTGCAAAGCAGGCGGTCGTGAGTTCGATCCCTGGTACCGATAAAAATGAAAAAAGAGACACACACACACACAAAAAAAAGAAAAGAAATCCTGGATTAGATGCTGAAGCAGAAAAAGATTCTATAGGAACAATGCATAAAATAGGATCTACTCTACAGTGTAGTTATTGGTGGGTATTATGGAAAAAGTCTTTACACCGCTTCATACTTTTTCTTTTGGTACCAGGGATTGAACTCACAACCTCAAGCTTGCCAGGCAGGTGCTTATGGTGCTGATCTAAATTCTTGGCCCTTTTGTCTTTTTGAGACAAGGTTTCATTGGGTAGCTCAGGCAGCCTTGAGCTCACTTTGTAATCCAGGATGGCCTCAAACTTGCAGAGACCCTCTTCCCTCAACCTCCTCAGTGCTGTGATCACAGGCATGTGCTACCACGCCCACGTTCATACTTTATTTTTGCATTTTCTAAATTGAAAATATTACATTTGCAGAAAAAAATTATTACTTTCCCTTTCTTTTTTTTTTTACTTTCCCTTTCTATCACACTGATTTACTGAGAACTTTTATGTCATAGTGATCATAAAAGGGTATGTAAATGGCAACTGTCCTGCCTATGCATTTTGCTCTTGACACGGTCCTTAGCACAGTCACAAAGGAGAAAGGTTCAGGCATCATGACTTCTATGTGAAAAGGGCTTAGTGGCCAAGGACTCTGTCATACGGAAAGGGAGAGAAGAGCTGTAGAAAGATTGTATTTGGTTAAAGCAGCCAGTAATCTAAGTAATAATTGACCATCTAACTAAAATGTCAGTGTTGGTGGTTCAAAAACAACTGAAGGGGTGCTGGGGATTTAGCTCAGTGGCATAAGCGCCTGCCTTGCAAGTGTGCGGTCGTGAGTTCGATCCCTGGTACCAATAAAAAAGAAAAAGACAAAAAAAAAAAAAAAAAAAAAAAAAACTGAGGGAAACCTTAGCACATGACACAACATGGATGAATCCTGAGGGTCTTACACTAAGTGAATTAAGCTGGTTACCAAAGGGCTAATGCTGCATGATCCCACTTATATGATGTACCCATAACACTCATATTCACAAATACAAACAGTACAATGGTGATTGCCAGAGACTAAGGAGCGGGAGAGTGGAGAATTACAATTTAATGAGCAGAGTATCAGTTTAAGAAGATGAATAAATGCTGAAAATGGATGGTGCTGACAGTTGTACAATGAGAATAGGCTTAATTGCAATGTATGTGCATTGAAAAGTGGTTTAAAAGTGGTTTAAAGTGGAGCTAAGTGCATAGCTAAGTGGCAGCAAGTGTGTACTTAGCATGCATTAGGTTCAATTCCCAGGACCAAAAAAATTCTACAAATTTTGAAAATCTGATTATCTTACCACTGAGCCCAAAAGAACCGTAGAGATCTGCCTGGTTGCACTGTTTGAAAAGAATCGGTCATTCCTTTCCAAATCATTCTGGGTATATGCCAAAAGAAAACAGCCTCTACACTTCTTTTCATATTATTTTAAATCTCACATATACTAAACTGTCATTACAAAAGTCTATAATGTTTGTTTCCCTCAAAACAACCATCTTCAATCATTTTGGGTTACTGTTTTGTTTTGTTGTGTTAGATATTTTGAAACAGGGTCTCACTTTGCAGTACAGGCTAGCTTTGAACCTACTGTGTAGCCCAGACTGGTCTTGAACTCACAGTGATCATTCTGCCTCAGCCGGGGCCCCATGCACTGGGATTACAAGAATATGCCACTATGCCCAGTTTGGCTGCAGATGATTTTGAAAAATGTAATAAACGCCTCTGGCAACAATTCTTCAGGTAAAAGTAACAAAAGCTCCCTCATCTAGTTCACATTAGGCCCTCAAAGGTCTAAACTTTCAGAGGAATGAAGAACTACGTGGGATTGAATTACAGGTAGAACAGGAACTCAAGGGTCACAAGTAAGTCAGGCAGAAGAGTGGAAGCTTCAGCCCACTTGCCTTAGAAACATCTCACCCTGCTCTACTGTGCCTCAAAGCTATCAGTAGTGGGAAGTGGCCGAAGTTGGAGCTCGATCAGACGTGCAGCACTAGAGCAAGACTGACTAGAAAATAAAAAGCACCCAAGGCAAGCCGCGTGAACAAGCCGCTCCAGCTCCAACAATGTGGAGAGCCTGAAGCAATCCAAGCAAACAGGTTGCTAGGCAGAGTGGTGTCATGTGACATCGCCTTGCTGCGTGTGTAAACAAATAGACAGCAGTCTTTGAACAGTCCCTTTTCTCCAATCAGGAGAGGAGGCTCTACCTGACTTCAGTTTTCTGTATTCTGACTCTCATTTTTATTTCATCATTCTCTACCACCCTTCACCCTGAAAATTTTTAGAACTGCGCTGAACTCAGCAATTAGTACACTCAGCAAGCCCAGGCTGACCACCTCCACAAATCCAAGAGGCACTAGCACCACTCAGAACACTTACCTCATGCTGGGAATGGCATGGTAGCCCAATCGGAAGCGGAGCTTGCTGGACCCAGCAAAATCTGCAATCACCTTTTCTCCCACAGTGTGCATATGTTTCAGGAGTTCAAGATGTTCTCTAGTCACAGCTTTCAGACTGGAAATGGAGGCCCATGGTAAGACCAGCCAGTGATAACGAGCCTTAGGGTACTTATCCTTAATCACCACCACCTGTTCATCTTTGTAAACCTACCACAAGGGCACAAGAAAAAAGGAAACAACTACTAAGAATATTCCGTGTCCCAGATACTGTCACATTCATTAAGTCAATTATTCCCCACAACAAGCTTGCAGACAAGATTTTAGTATCCCAATTTTAAAAGATGAGAGCACTGAGAATCAGACACATTGAGAATGCCAAATACAAGTCACATAATTATTAAATACAAGTCACATAATTACACAGTCTAGGATTTCAATTCAGATCAAACAGATTCCAAAGTCTTTGCTTTCAACCACCACACTGTACAGAATACACAGAAGATGCAAAGTACAAAATAGTGCTCATGGATCTGATGCTAAAAACCTGCAGGAAGCCAGGCATAGTGGCACATGCCTATAATCCAACCTGCTCAGGAAGCTGAGGCAGGAGCTTAAATTGGAGGCCAGCCTGGGAAACTTAGCAAAACATCAAAATAAAATAAAAATATCTCAAAATAAAACAAAGAGTTGGGAGTGTAGTTCAGTAGAAGAATACTTGCCTACCATGCACAAGGCCCATGGTTCAAGCCCCAATACTAAAAAAGAAATCTCTGCAGGCATAAATTCAAACACATCCAATCTAATGTATCAGACACGGACACATGTGCATGAGTTCTGAGGAGCCTTACAGCCCTGGCCCCTTGTCAACCAGAATGAACTGAAACAGACCTCAAAGGCTCCTCTAAGGTGGCTGTATTAGTCCTAGGTCAATGAGCTACTAGAGTCACAATACAGTGCCTGATGCTCCCTTGAAAGGGCCCAGGCAAAGGTTAATATGACTTCTCTTACTAGTATCCAGAAGTTTAAAAATAGAAAATGTACTATGATGAATGTAATCATTATGTACTGTAAACATGTACTAATAAAAATTAACTTTTTAAATATATACTTTTTTTATTTAAAATCCATTTTATTCAAACATAAAAAGGAAAAAAATACATAAAATATATACATAGATAAATAAAAAGGGATATTCTTTTGAAGAACTTAACTTCTCTCCAAAAACTCCAGTTGCTATCTTATTGCTGAAGCCACTTATTCTCACAGAACAGTCCAATAAAACAAATCTCACTTCTTTAATTTCATTTATAATCATGGCCTCTGTGAGTGATCCTGTAAAACATGAATTGTACTCTACCTACAAAACTTTATTCTGACCTGCATTTTGGGATCCTGCATAGAAATCTTCAAGCCTTGACTCCAGTGGTTCAGTGATTCCTAAACACCACCAACACAAAAAGACAATGTAAATTCTAAAATGCTAATAATTAAATCTGCTTTTAGTAAATACTGTGCAACAGCAAAGTCCAACAAACCTGAAAGTAAGGTTAGTTTTTAAGAATTAAACTACACCTCCTTTTCTTCAATCTGGAACTGTAAGCCAACCCCACAGTATACCTATATTCACAACTGGGTGTCTGGACAGAGATCAGAAATGCCTGAGCATGAATCACATCTCTGTGGCCCTCACTCTCCAACCTGAGCAAGTCTGCCAATTTAACATCAGCACATGAATCTCATAATACATGAAAAGCATCCAATGCTAACCCTCTATAGATATATAAACAACTAACCCATTCTACTTGTTCAGTGTTAAGTATTTACTGCCATTACTTCCCTACCTTCCTTCAAGTGGCTTACCTCACAAACTCAAAAGAAAAGCATTTAAAAGGTCATTCACCCAAATTTTCATGCCACAAACAAGTGACTCTTTAATCATGGTTGAAAACTCTCATTATGATTAATAACCCTGTGTATGTGCCTGGGCTTTACAGTACACAAAACAATTAAGCAGTCATAATATCTCATTTAACTGCCACATCATCCATCAGTCACACTGCCCTCACCTTTTTGGTGGATGCATCTTTCTCCTTCTTTGAAGGCACAGAACATTGGCTCAGACTGCTCCCAGGATCAAGCCCTGTCCCAGAGGCAGCTCTCTGAGCAATAACCCTTTCTATAGAGTCACTGTTGCTTGACCTCTTTCTCTTTCTGTGTGTTTCTAGGCCAGCGCTCTTTGCCTCTTCCTCAAACTCTATAATATATGGATAAAGTTCATTCACCATGTGGAGAACCTGGCCAGGCTGCAGCTTCATCTCTTGGTCCTTCCCAATGATGACTGAGTCAATGCTGGTGGGATTGATCCCTACCTATGGAATAATCAAAAAATAACTATAGTAATAGAAATAATACATTAGTAATACAGCTGCTAATATGTTAACCACTTACTGGGTATCAAGAATTGTGCTTCATGTTCAGCTATATTTCCATCACTTCCACACCTACCAGAGAAGCCTTTTTGGCTAGTACACACACTCTGAAAGCAACACCACAACAAAATCATCAAGTAAAAAAAGGAAATTCAAGGTACCCACATACCTGCTTCACTTTGACATATCCCTTGTTATACTCTGCTTTCAACTGGACTGAAAAAGATTGAAAATTTTTAACCACAAATGCAACAAAAGTCAGACATCTAGTCCTATCTTCCCAAAAGGACAATGAAGTTATACAGATCTTTCCTCTAAAACCTAGGAGCAACTGCCTGATAAGCAGGTGGCTGGGGCTCCAAATCCCATTTTGTAAGAGCTCCAAATGCTTCCATAAAATATCCATCAGTGTATGTACCCCTTTAGCTATTGCTAATATCCTACCAGTTTCCTCCTTCCAGAACTCCTGGCCCCCTTAGGATTATAGACACTCCTAGCAGGAAAGCACAAGCTCTTGGCTCAGGATTAAATCAGGCTTCCACTATATAAAACACAACAATCAAACTGGATACAGTGGTGTATACCTGTAGTGCCAGCTAATAACAAGGCTAAGAAATAAATAAGAACCCAGGAGTTCAACATGAGCCAAGGCAATACAACAAGACCTTATTTCAAAACAAAACAAAAAATAAAATCAATTTCTAGATGCTTTCAACAGAGAAAGAGGTAAAACATGTTCCTGGAAAACAGAAGTTCAACTGGCCTTGAATGGAATGCTTTAGGAATAGCAATACAGAGACAGAAAATTCTACGTATGTGTGAGAAGAGGTAACATTATTGAGCACTTCCATTCAGAAAAGTGAACAGACTATGTAGAGTTGAGGCAGGGAAGGGAAGAAGACACACTGCTGTACACCAGGGACAACACACAGAAAGCAAGCTGACACATGCCCCTACTGTTGCCGCAGTGACGAGGAGAATCAAGAGAAGTGGCAACCACTTCTATGCCTTGGGCCTTTTCAGGGCAAACACAGCTTTAGTTTTTCCTTCCACTTGGACCAGATCACACAGGGAAATCCATAAGCAGTACTAGACTCCAGATCTCTAAGTCCGGAATCCTCAGACTATGGGAACATGCTACAGGTGGCAATGAGCATGCCCAAAGTTTACAAGACAAAATGAAGTACTGCACTTAGTAAGTCCTGGGAGTAAGGACTTTCCTTAAGACCTATGAGAGGGAAGGGTTGGAATGCCATAGTCTCATAAAGACATTATCTCTGTGTGAGGTAATATGTAAAGGATGCACCACCCCACTGCTCCTCAGACGTGGCTTCAGCCCAGAAACTCCAGAATTTACTACCATCTCCCCAGGCAAAGCAAAGCAAGGCACAGGGCTTTCTCTACCACACCACTGCAATAGGATGGAGCCTGCCTGTTCCCCACAATTGCCTAAGCTGGCCTGAATGGGAGGACAGAATGAAGAATAAATGAGGCCCTAACATTGGCTAAAAAGCTGAGTCCTCGAGTTTGGGACCTTTCTTTTTATAATAGGTTTTCCCTTCAAAAGCATCTGGCAATGTGTATGTTTGGTTAACACTATCTTCCAGAACCAAACACAGTAATCTCCACATTCTTACAAACAGTTACCTTGCTGCCGAGAACATTTCTTATCAGTGATCTCAGTCTCTGGGCCACGCCCAATCACAATTGCTTCTGAGTGCGGAAGTTTGATTCGCTGGTGCCGGCTGTCCTGTCTCACCAACCAGCACACTCGCATCATGGCTGTGAAAGACAAAACAAGAAACTGCTGGAAAAGCACTTCCATTAGCAGCAGTCCTCCAGCGACTCTGCATATAATTGCTACCACTGCTCACCTTGAGGCAGTTGACTCCACCTCAGTCTCAACTTCCTAACTTGTAACTGTGATAATGACAAGACTGGAGAGGCTGCTGAGAGGATTAAATGAAATGATACAGGTAAATATTTACCTCCCTGACTTAATCATGCTAAGCAATCAAATGTATGTCACACATTTATTGATATGGTCTCTGTGCTGGACATTAGACTATATGCTAAATCTCCCAGGGGTGAATAAAATATCATCCCTATATGTGAGGAACTCAGTGCAGTACAAGACAGACTCAAACACTAATTATTACAATATAAGCACTATTAAGAGTAACAAAATATAGCATTAACCCAGTGACTAACACCACTTGAAGAAAGTATTACAAAAGATTTCATGAGGAATTCATGAGTATTTATACAAGGTTGGCTGGGTTGGGTTGGGTTTGAGACAGGTTTCTCTAGGTACTTTTTAGCCTGGCCTTGAATTACCCAGGGTGGCCTCAAACTCATACCAATTCTCTTGTTTTAGCCTCCCTGGAATCACAAATATGTGTCACCACCCCAGGATTATGCAAGGTTTTAAAAGATGGAAAGGAGTTTGCCTGCCAGAGAATTAGAACATAAGAATAAAGATGTTTCTCAGTTCTTGGGTGGTGGTGTTGTTGTGTATGTGTGTTTATATTAGGTTTTCCTTTCTTGACAGATATATTTGTTAGAACAATACATTTTACTCCCATCTGCCATAAAAAATATGCAAATCTACAACTTCTAATGTATGACCACAATACCTTTGTACAATATATAACCCACACAACAGTGGAGGTGCTCATGCATCTGTTTGTTTTGTGGTCCTGGGGTTTGAACTAAGGGCCTTGTACATGCAGAACAGGAGTTCTATCATGAGCCATATCCCCAGCCTCACTGATGTGCTTCAGAATAAGATGAAATAACAGAAGTCAAAGAATACTTTGTCAACCATGGTGTGGGGCAGGCTGGAGTGAAGAAAGCTCAGAGTCAGAGAGCAGGGAGAAGACACTGAGTATCATGTAATCCAAAAATCAGGCCCCAAAATCAGCTCAGAAAGTCTCTGTGGAGTTGATGCAAGAGCACGAAGCGTCAGCTGTAAATCCAAAATCCTACACTTCAATCCCAAACAATGCTGGTGTTACAGGCAGGACTTACTTTGAAATGCTGTATATTCCAAAGGATACCTGTTTGCACTTGCTGGAAATTGATAAATGATCAGGTAATGGACTGAAAAGTGATGTATGTCTTTACTGGGCACTGAGAAGTAAGTCATGTGGCGACCATTCCATGCTGACAATACAAGAAGGCAGAGGAGAGAACGCTTTGAGAGCAGGGACAAGGACAACTGACAACTACAAGCATAGCTATTGCAGGATGGTGGAAACTACACCTCCTGCCCTCCACAGGTACAACACATACCTTATACTCCCCAAATTCTTAAGTCATGAACTTCATGGTGTTCTTATTTTCTGTTCCAAAAACTGGTGCAATGATTGCACAATGTTTACGCAACCACGATGGCCCATTTTACCCTCCAGACCCAACTTCTAGGAATGAAGTTTTAGAACATGGAGAATGCAGAAGGATGGATGCTTTGAATCTTTAATCCTGTTCTTGCAGTTAAACTCCATAAACTGCAAAAGTTCTATAACAGAAAGCATGCCTATTTTTTAATACTATTTTTAACTAGTTTTGATTTTTTTATTTATTTATTTTTTTTTTTAGAAGGTTATGGCTACATTGTTCAAACTGGCCTTAAACTCTCTATGAAGCCCAGATTGGCCTCCAACTCAGTGACTGGCCTGCTTCAGCCTGCTCAGGGCTGGGATTCTAGGTGTATGCCACAGCACCCAGTCATGTCTATTTTTGTTTACCAATATATCACCACTTAAAACAGTGCTTGGCATACAGCAAGCATAATCTCTCCCAAGTATTCTTGGCCTTCTCTACTATCCCCTCCTTCTCTGGCTTTTCTTCCTAGTGGTAGAATTTTCTGCTTCTTATATGGGATCCCCAAAGAAAGAAGCTCAGGACTTATATATTCTATTTTTCAGATCCAGTCTCTCACTTCAGAGTTGTGGGGATCGGTCAGAAATTTTGAGCCAAGCAAAGTACTGCACACCACCTATACTATCAGGACTCGAATGGCAGGAAGATTGCCATGAGTTTGAGGCCAGCCTGGGTTACATAGTGAGATCAAGGCCAACCTGAACTGCCTAAGACCTTGTCTGAAAGAACCCAAGTAATGTAACAGGCCACAAAAGGCCAAATATCTTATATTATAGAGCACTGCTCTGCAACTCAGTTCTCTGCAATGATAGATATGTTCTAAACCTGCCCATCCACGTAAATTAGCCCCAACGTGATGATGGACTGTGTAAAATATAGTTATTACAGGGCCGGGGATTTAGCTCAGCAGCACAGGCGCCTGCCTGGCAGGCAAGATCATGAGTTCAATCTCCAGTACCAGACAGAAAAGAAGAAGAAAGAAAAAAATAATAATAATATATATATATATATACATAGTTAGTACAAATGAGAAACTGAAATTTCCCATTAAGTCTTTTTCCCACTTATAATATCTACATGTGGCTGGGGGAGGCCCATAACATCTAGCACACCCAAGTAACCTGTCCATCCCTAAGCAACCCCAGATCCTCAGGCTTGAAGTTAAGAGCCTCAAGCTCTAAGCCTCCAGATAAGATTAGAATCTTGGGATTACAGCCTTCCCATTCAGGAAACACAGAAGAAAGGTCCCTGGAGAACACTGCTTTGAGCTAGGTTTGATCTTATAGTCCAGGATCCTCTGGTATTTAATATATCTGTTTCGGTTTGGTTTGGTTTTTTTGATACCAGGAATCAAACTCAGGGCCTTGCACTTGCCAGGCAGGCAACTGCATCACTGAGCTTAACCCCCAGCCCTAGCACATGTTTATTAAGTGTATACTATATCTTAAAGCACTGTGCTAAATGTCTCACACTGTGTTAATATCCACAACTTTCACTCTAAGGAAAACAAAGTTAAAGCCTAAACAAGTTAAGTAATATGTTCAAGTCCCATAGCCAATGCATGCAACAGCTAGGATTTGAATTAATTTCATACAATGGGCTCTTAACCACTGGGCTTCACTCAGTTGATCAATCAAAATTACCACATCCCACTATGTGCCTTGTGCTTTCCTGCACTGAGAATTAAGAGATAATACATAGCCAGGTGTGGTGGGGTGGTGTATATCTGTAATCTCAACACATGGGAGGCTGAGGCAGGAGGCTCACCATGAGTAGGAGGTCAGTCTGGGCTACACAGTAAATTTAGGACTAGCCTGAACTACATAGCAAGACCCTGTCTCAAAAACTAAAAAAAAGAGAGAGAAAGAATACAAAAGCTCTGCTTCTGAAAGACTCAAGAGTCTGAGAGAAACTGACACAAAAACAATTATAATAAATGTAGTATGATTGGCCTATAACAGTGAAGGTGAACCTTTCAGAGACAAGCACCCAAAGTGTAATCCAAAATCCACTTATTTATCACAAAAGACCAACACTGCAATTAAATATGAATACTGAAGTTTTCATTTAGAAAAAACTCATATATTAACATCTTTTGTCTTAAAAACAAATAATATGCGTGCTATAGTTTCACTACCACTGATCTATACAAAGGGTATTGTTGGGCGCAGGCGCTCAACATATACCCCACCCGGGACTAAGGACCACGCCAGCTTCCGCAATGCGCTACGTTCCTCTCCAAATTAGCCACCCCGTGCTCACTTCGTATTCGCCCCGTGCTGACTCTGTGGCAACCCTTGATTGACCACAGCTGGGTATATTAGCCAGAGCCCGCGTCTCATTCCAGCCCTTCCTCCTCGTGGCAGCCCTCGTGGCAGCCTGATTGGCCACAGTCAGATATATAAGCCAGAACCCGCAACAATAAAGTTGGCAGTTACCTGTTACCCACAAGAGCGTCCTCTGTCTCATTGGGGGGCTGCGCCGGTCAGGGTATTAATATGGGAAGACCTAGCTGGAGTACCCAACCTAAAGTAGGGAAAAGGAAATGTCAAGAAAGGTCTCCTGGAGGAGCTGACCCTAAATTGAGTCCTACATATAAACTGGGTTAATGTGATAAAAGGGAACAACCTAATTAAGGAGGTAGAGAAAGGAATTAGAGAAGATAAGGATTACTGAGCCAAAGGCACAACAAGGGAAAATGCACAAAGAAGAAACATTATAGTGTGCAGAAATAAACTGTTGTGGTGTTCTACTACTAGAACAGGGGCAGAAAAAGAGGCTATACACCCAGGCAAGGTCCAAGTGAGGCAGACTTCTGGGTAACAAACAAGAAACTCAAATTTTGGAAGTTACAATGGATTCTGCAACTCAGCAGACAATAAATATTTGCTGAATGAGGAACAAAACAGATATATGAACAGATAAATCTTGAAGATTAAATAGGAATTTGAAATCTTTGTTCCCAAAGGTCATTTGCAGAGGTAGAGTAGTATAAAGAACACAAATATGGTTAACCAGAATAGCAGCAGAGAAGCTAATTAGAGAGCCAACATATTTCAGCTGAAAGATGATAGGGTCTAAAGCAAAACAATACAGCAGTACCTGTTATCTGCAGTTTTATTTCCTATAGTCTTAGTTATCCACAAACAGCCTGAAAATATTAAATGGAAAATTACAAACATAATTCCTAAGTTTTATATAACTTTTACTATAGTATATTGTTATAATTGTGATTGTTACTGATAGTTATGTAAGTTACTGATATTAATCTCTGACTGTGCCCAACATAAAATTAAACTCTACCATAGGTACAACACAGAGGAAAAAGGACATGCTATAGATAGACTTTGGTACTACCTGCACTCTCAGACATCCACTGGAACATATTACAAGAGACAAGGAAGCCTACTATGATAGGGACACAGATAAAAGCAGATTTGAAAAATATTTAGCACTTAGTGATGCATAGGATGAGTAAGTTAAAGGAGCATCTTGAGTTCAGTTTCAGGCCTCTGAACTTGAAGTGTGTATGGGACATTACCCAGGATATTTAGATATGAAAGTGAATCTCAGAAAAGGCTAAGTTGGCAACTTCAATCTGGGAACATGTAATAAGACAGTTGAAACAAAAGTAGTTGGTATGCTCAATATGTACAGAATGAAAAGTGCAGAGGGCAAAGTCACAAGCACTGAAGACACCCAGTATTCCAGAAGAAGAGGAAAAAGACTATTCACAGGAGAAATGGTGAGTGAGGCATCAGAGAAACAGCCAGACTGTAAAAGGCATGATCAACTTCCAAAATGATTGAAAATGTCTATCTGGTTTGATATTCAATCAGTGGGACCACTACTGAAATCTTAAGAAAATTATGTCTTAAAGCTAGACTGCAGAAAGGAATGGGAGGTAAGAAACGGGGACAGAATTTAGAACACTCCTTAAAATAGTTTGGTAACAAGAGGAAGACATTTACCAGAAAACAGCAAAAGGAAGATGGAACACCAAAGACTTTCTTTCTTTGGTTGAGACAGAAGTGTTACAGAGGATCTGAGAAACTGACCTTGTATTTTCATGAATGGAACACAGACAAGAACAAAAATGACAAATGCAAAGCAAGTTTCATAAGTAAGTTCATAAAATAAAAATCAGAAGCAAAAATTAAGGGATGACTTTGATCAAAGAGACAACGCACTTTCTTGAGAATAAAAAAAAAAATAAGGGGTGAAATTCAAATGACTTTTTTAGAATTTTAGGGCTTCTCCCATTACATATCATCAGAAGAAATTTTTTCTACTGTCCTTGTACCTGTTTCAGACCACACAGTTGGCTGTTTTAAAAAGGAAAACAAAGGCAGAAAACTGAGGGAAAGTATGGTACATGCCCTTAATGTTCTCCATAAAACAACAGATAACAGGGGGCTGGGGATTTAGCTCAGTGGCATAAGTGCCTGCCTTGCAAGTGTGTGGTCATGAGTTCGATCCCTGGTACTGATAAAAAAGAAAAAGACCCAAAAAAAAATGTAGCATTAAAAAAAAAAAAAAAAAAAAAAAAACAGATAACAAGCTGATGTTAGAATTTAATGAACAGCTGAATAAAACCAAAAGAAAGAGTGACGAATGTCGGGTCCTCTTAAATTGGGCTGCTTGAATTCAAATTTGATTCCATCACCTACTCACTGTGTGACCTAAAGCAAGTTACCTAATCCTAACACAGTATCATTGCTATTAATAGGTAGGATTAAAGCAGGAGCTACTGACAAGTTAAAAAATCACCCAAAAGGGGCTGGGGATTTAGCTCAGCGGCATAAGCACCTGCCTTGCAAGTGTGTGGTCGTGAGTTCGATCCCTGGTACCAATAAAAAAGAAAAAGACAAAAAAAATCACCCAAAAGTGATGACTGCAACTAAGGTGAAGGGGCACAAATCTGCATCTTCTCCCTAGACAATCCTGCCTCAAATGTTCTACGAAATTCTCATATAAGTCAGATACCCAAAGAGCTCCTAACCTAGATCACATTAATTCCAAATGGAACAGAATTCCAAATATTCCTGTTTTGTTGAACCACTTCCACTGGTCTGTATGGGGAAAGGCTTGCTTCTTCTGGCATTCCTGTAAGTTCAGATGGGAAGGGGAACAAGGAATGGTGGAGGGGGAAATGAAAGAAGACAAGGGAAAAAAGAATAGGAGGGGAAAAACGGAAACAAAACTTTTGTAAATGAGAGAAGAAAGGTTGAAGGGCAAGAAATGGAAAAAAAAGAAAAATCAAGATATGTAGAAGGACAAATTTTCTACTATAAATGAAATCAACATGTATGACAAATATTTACAAATAAAAAAATATAAAGTTTGTTTTTTTTGGTTTTTTTTTTGTTTTTTTTTTTTTGTTTGTTTTTGTTTTTTTTTTTTTTTTGTACCAAGGATCAAACTCACAATCTTGTGCTTTCCAAGCTGGTGCTTACACCACTGAGCTAAATCCCTGGCTCCAAAATACAAAGTTTTTAAAAAGACTGGTTTGACACTGTGAAGAAACCTCAAATTCTTCCCATGGAATGTTTCTGGGGAAAAAAAAAAACCATCGCTAGCCGGGCGTGGTGGTTCACGCCTTAATCCCAGGGTAAGGGGAGGATCGTTGCAAATTAAAAACCAGCCTGGGCTATAAAGTGAGCTGTAGACCAGCCTAAACTGTGTAGTGAGAGCCTGTCTCGAAAAACAAAAAATACAAACAAAAAAATCACCATTACCCTCAAGGTGAGCTGCCCCCTTGGGAAGGAGTGCCCGCTTCTGCGTGGTTATAACCAAGATAGGTACAAGGAGTAACGACAAACTCGAAGCAGGAGAGAGACCAGTGTGTGCGGGTGCCAAGAAACAAGACGTGAGAGTGTCATTCCAAGCACATAACTCACGGATACCGGTAACCTGGTCCTAACGCCCACACTGGCTTTCAACTCAGACCTCCAACAATCGAGGTAGGCCGACCACCGCCTTACCTCTAGGTAACAGACCCGTACACTTACTTTACTCCATCTGCGAGCTCTTTCTGGCGCCTCCGAAGGACGTCATGATGCGCCTCGGCGCGCCGTCGGTGACGTCACCAATGTGTCCCTGAGTATTGGCTAAAACCATTGGTCTCTGTATGTACCTCGCAGAATTCCTGGCAGTTATCTCAACAAGTAAGACCTCTGAGTATCTCCCTGCAGCAGGGCTGCTCATCTGTCACTGCCTCAGTCCTAGTTGGGAGACATCAGGCAATAATCCCTTGCGGCCTTCTTGGCATTCGTTAAGAACAGGCTTACTACATTTACGACATCTTTTAAACTGCGGATTGGAACTGCTGGAGCTATGCCGCTTCTTTCTAAACTACAGTCGGCTTTCTTCCTTTATGGGGAGGGAAAGACTGGAGAGGAACGAAGCAGAAGGAAACCTGCTAAGGTTTTTTCAGTAGTATCTTCACTTAATGAAGGGACAATCGAGGAGAAAAGCAGAAGGAAGCCCAGTGATATATGTGTACCGCTTTTAAAACAGTTCCTGGACGTTTTACTAATAATTGTATTGCAGTTTTTCAAAAGCATCTTTTCATCCTCACTAATAAAATCATAGAAGTTTTCTCAAATGCAAAAGTAACAGCTTACGGAGTCCCATTTCTTGATCAAAATGGAATACTGTTTACTTCCATGAAAAAGCAGAGGCTCCAATACATGATGGAGTTACCGTAGCTATCAAATGATGAGAGGCTCCTCCAGGAAACAGAGACTTGCTGTTGTTAGCAAAGAAGGTACAGGTTTATTTAAGGATCCCACCAAGAAGTAAGGAAGCATAGGAAGCGTCTCAGCAGCCACACAGCCTCAAGGCTGAGGAAATGTGGTTCTGTGTAAGAGGTAGTTTAGTGACCTAATCAGTTTTGTCTTTACCTCAGAATTAACCAGTTTTTAGATTGTTTCTACCTGGTCTGCCCTTGTGTGTCTTACATCTGAAAATTGGATGGGATCATTTTAATTGAATTACATTTAATATGCAAAATTGAGCAGTTTTCATGTCTGGCTGGTTAGGTCTGGCCCATTGTTTATAGTATATCATTTACCACAAAGGCAAAGTCACATGGCACAAGCCACAAGGCAAAAGAAAGGCAATTAAGACTTTCACCGACTTCAAGCCAAGCATGTTGGTTTATGCCTGTAAATCTCACCAAATGGTGAGTTTGGTGATCAGTTTGGGATCACCGTGAGTTTGAGGTCAGTTTGGGTTACATACTGTGTAGAAGGTCAGCCTGAACTACCTAGTGAGACCCTGTCTCAAATACAAAATTTTTGAAGACTCACTCACTTCATACAGTTGTGCAAATAATCTCCAGAACTTGCAAAATTAAACTCTTACAACTCCTTCTTTCCCTCCCCTATCCCTGAACCCCACTATCCTATTTTCCATTTCATGAGTTTGACCACTACAAATTTCATCTCAGTAAATCCATACAATATTTCTGTGACTGATTTATTTCAATTTAATATCCTTAAATTTATAGTTTCAGTCACTGTAGCACGTGTCAGAACTTGTTTCTCTTTTTTGTGGTACTGAGGCTCTCACGCATGCTAGGCAAGCACTCTAGTGCTGTTATATCCCCAGTTCTTCTTTATTTTGAACCCAAGTATTAAGTTTCCCAGGTTGACCTTCAGCTTCTGAGCCTCCTGCCTCAGCCTCCCCAGTGACTAGGGTCACAGATGTGCCATCACAATTGGTTAGTGCTCTCTTTTTAAGGGTGAATGATACTCCATTGCATAGTCATACTATAAATAATATTTTTGCAAAAATGGATGTACAAGTACCATTTTAAAATCTTGCTTTTCAATTATGCTGAATAAACACAAAAGTGAAATTTCTGAGTTTTATGATAATTCTATTTTTAATACTGTTTAGAACTGCCATAGTATTTTTCACAGCAGTGGTCATTTTACATTCCCACCAATAGTGCACAAGGGCTCCAATTTTCCACATGTGTTGGAGACCACTACAAAGCAGCTCTGAGCAGGATTTAAATTTTACTAATTGGCTTTCTATGTTTATCTGTGAGTCTGTCCTAGGCTTAGGCCCCTTGCCTGATGATGGGAGCTGATTCATAGTAAGTGAACCTGTATGAATACTGGTCCTGGCTGAGGCCTGTAGTAGCCTGTGAGGCCAGAGATACCTCAAAGGGCAAGATAAGGCCTCAGGTACAGACACTTGGCTCCAACCCCAATTAACTAGGTAGAGACTGCAGCTGCAAAGATTACTCCTACAGTCTCACTTCTACCATGTCTTCATGATAAGACAGTGCTACTAAGTTGACTTGATTCATTATTTGGAGGCGTCCTTGAGGTGACTCCCAAGGTCCTGCTCATTGCCTGCACTTCCCTCAGTTTCTCCGCCCTTTGTCCTTGGTCCTAATATAGTGGACTGACCCAGAAAATCCTTTTGTCTTTTCCCTCGAAGCCTCGAGCTTAATTAAAGGGTTTTGACCCTCCTAGAGCCCTAAAAAGCATATGATTTGTCTTTATTTTATTTAACCTCCACTGTACACTCGTTTGGGAGATCAGGGCTCTAGGACAGGACCCAATACACATGCTTGCTAATATTTGTTACTTGGGTTTTGATTGGTTGATTGGTTTTGGTTTGATTTGGTTTGGTTTTGAGTTGGGTTGGATTGGGTTAGGTTTGATTCTGACATTGGCCATTCTCGTCCACAATGAGATAATAAATACCTTACTGTGGATTTAGGGGGCTGGGGGTTATGTTATTGGTTGGTTGGTTGGTTGGTGGTTTTGTTTTGTTTTGTCTTTTTGAGACAGGGTCTTGCTGTGCAGTTCAGGCTGGCCTTGAGCTCACTTTGTAGCCTATGCTGGTCTCGAACTCACAACGATCCTCCTGCCTCAGCCTCCCCAGTCCTGGGATTACAGGCTTGAGCTACCATACTTGGCTGGTTTTGTTTTGTTTTTAAAGGAAGTGTCTGGTTATGTAGCTCAGGCTGGCCTTGAACTCCAGATTTTTATGCCTCGGCCTCCCAGGTGCTGGCCTGAGCTATGACACAGTTCTGTGTTTTTGATTTCCATTTCCCTATTGATTAGTGATATTGGTCTTTTTATATGCTCCTTTTCCGTTTACATATCTTCTTAGAGAGATGTCTATTCAAGCTCTTTGCTTTTTTTTGTACCAAAAACTGATCTCTGGACCTTGAGCAGCTTGCCAGGCAGGCGCTGTACCACTGAGCTATTCCCCCAGCCCCCTTTGGTTATTTTTAATAGGTTAGTTCTTCTTGTTGTTGTTGCTGCTGCTGATGTCATGTCTTTACATATTCTGGATATTAACTTCTGATTAGATATAAGATTTGCAAATATTTTTTCCCATTTTTCAGGTTGTCTTTTCACTGTGTAGAGAGTATCCTTAGATACACAGGATTTATTTTTATGTAGTCCAATGTATCTGTAATTTTGCGGTCGGGGCTGGGGATTTAGCTCAGTGGCCTAAGTGCCTACCTGGCAAGCGCAAAGTCATGAATTCGATCCCTAGTGCCAAAAACATATATATATATATATATACATAATTTTTCTGTCTGTGCTTTTGGTGTCATAACCAAAAAATCATTGGCAAATCTGACCTAAAGTTTGTTTTCTAAAAATTTTATAATTTGGGTCTTACCTTTAGATTTTCACACTGTGTAAGGGTTCAACTTTTTTCTTTTCAATATGGATATCCAGTTTTCCAATTGGAAAGACTGCTCTATCCTCATTAAATGGCCCTTTCATTCTTGCTGAAAATCATTTGATCATATATGCAAGAGTTTATCTCTGTAATTTCTATTTTATTCTTTGATCTTTATGCCAGTTTTTTTGCCAGTATCACAATGTTGTGATTACCATGACTTACTATTTTTTAAATCAACAAGGTGAGATCTCCAACTTTGTTTTTTTGATTTATTTTGGCTGTTTCTGGATTCTAAGTGAGATAAGGTCACATATGAAAATCTGAATTCCTGGTCTCTTTAAAAAAATAAATCTAGCACA